>NC_090835.1:56038846-56669230 GCF_028021215.1 Eschrichtius robustus | reverse complement strand
TAAAATGCAGGTTAAAAGAAAAACCAATATAAAACATGAACAATTACTAAGTTTCTGAAAAACAGTAATTACTTTCAAGTATCTATGCTAATAAGAAATCTAGCAATCTTATTTTAGAATGTATTAATCACCCCTATCCCTGATTTTTGGTTTAGGGTAAAGAGCAAATTTGTCAGCCTGAAACTCTAAAATATACAACACATATCAAGCATATGCTGAAATTATAGATGGATGAATAATCTATATACATCAAGGTTAAGAGTGACAAGAATTAAATGAAGTGAGTAAACTGATGCTCACTCAGCTCATCACTCCATCTAGTCCCTTTAGAAAGTATAAAGTTTGACCATCAGGCCTAGAAGATAACTTCCAAACAATTTTATTCATAAACATTCCACTGTACAAACTCAATACCACTGGATACGGACTAACCCTTGACTTGGTTCCTTAGGCTCTGTACAGAGAAAAAGCCCCAATCAGCTGCCATGAGAGATCTCACCTCAACCTCCCATCAAAAGGTCTCTCAGAGGCCTACTCGTCAGCTTGTCTCATCAGAGTGAATGTGCATGGGAGCAGGCTAATACCCACATCCCCCACTCTTAATTTTTCAACATAGCATCTCATCTGCACATTTTAACAACCTTTAGAAATTGGCGGGGGTGGGGGGGGTGGGGGGGGAAGCAATTGTAACTACTCAATGACAGGGCATCTAACCTAACAGTGGGCAAGAGGCTTTGGAGAGGATGGGGTTCTACTCCTTTCTTCATCTACTTCACTGCAAACTAGCCCTGAATAAAAACCATCAAATTTTCTCTAGGAAAAGTACAATTTATATCCAAGGAAAAGTTAAAAGGAGTTGATATTTTGTAAAAGCAGAGCAATTAATATAAGCCTAAAAATTAAAAAATAAGTCCTTAGTATACAGATATAGAAAACTGATCATGGATATAACACAGGAATGGAAAAATGTATTAATTGCGTTAGAATAATTATAACAAGTTTAAGTGGCCTACCCTGCTGAGTTTCCACCTCTGTCCTCAGCTGGAGGAGTTCTACTTCTTTAGATTGTAGCTGTTCATTCAATACTTTCAAAGATTCAGAGTTGTCTTTATTCTAGTTAAGTAGGGAAAATGCCAAATTACATTCAATAAAATCTATAGGTTGGTATTATATATTAATTTTCAGGTAGATGTTGAAAAAACTGATTCTAGCCTTTGAAAAGCAAGGTGGGAAATGAACTCAGTTTTTCACTAATCTCTTTTTCTAACTTAGGACATATTATTCACTGGCTTTTTTAAAAAAACAATGATAAACTCTACTAAGTCATGATTTTTCAAAAGAAGTTAGTGGTGTTAGATGTACTTACGACCTAAACATCAAAAAAAAAAAAAAAAGAGACCTAAACATCATTACATATTGAGTACTTATTTTGTATAGAAATAACTTACAAATATTCCTATCAAAATTTTCTATTTTTGCCTTGAGCATGCAAATTTTTTATCTAGTAAGTGTAAATATCTCTGATTTCTAATTTTAACCTCTTGAAGGAGAAAACTCATTTGCAAT
Source organism: Eschrichtius robustus (assembly GCF_028021215.1). Taxonomy (NCBI): domain Eukaryota; kingdom Metazoa; phylum Chordata; class Mammalia; order Artiodactyla; family Eschrichtiidae; genus Eschrichtius; species Eschrichtius robustus. The sequence continues at coordinate 56,667,664 of NC_090835.1, read as the reverse complement.
ATACAGATACCATCCTTTTCAAACCAACTTACCATTTTATCCAATTTGCTCTTCAAATTATCTCTGTCAATGCAAACCTCTCGATATGCATGATAGGCCTTATTTACTTGTTCTCGTCCCACAGAACTTGTTTCTTCATCCTTTCGAGCTCCTATAAGCTAATGGTATAAAATTAGAAGACAAAGCTTAAGAGGATATTCTACGTAAGAAAATAAGTCAGTCTTCTATGGCTCCACAACTTAACCTTAATTACTGTAATGCAGGGAATAAAGCCTGGACTACAATTGAGTGAACATTTCACTTCCACACAATTAAGCTTTACTGATTAAGAAAGTAAAAAGTACAGAACAGATATTTTTAAAACTCTTCTTTCAGGCTTTTACTTAATCAGTATCTTATACTTTGTAGTAACTATTTATAGTATTAATTCGTCATACTAAACACAGTACATCATTCTTTTATAGTGCTTATGTGTTTTCCAAGCCAGCACACAGTATTTAATTTCCATCATCAGAAAAGTATCAAGTTAGTGTGTACTTGACATTTTAAGGAACAGACGTGTTAGTTCAAGTCCTATATTATTCCAGAAGAGAAATTATTAGGATTGTTGGTCACAAAGTACAGAAATATTTCCAATGTTACTTATACCAAATCACATTTTTCTATTGACTTTTAAAATAAACCTAACTACAAGCTCCAAAATGTTACCTTTTGTCACTCTATCCAGTATGTCACAATTTTATTTAATAGTCATTAAGAAAATTCATACGAATACAAAGAAATTGATTATTTTTACAATTGAGTCCTCTTTTCTTACTTCCTCCAAATGCGTGAAACTCTACCAAGCCCTATCCTTAAGTTTTAATAAGTAGATCATTTCCTTCCCCCTTTGTGGAAGCTGCTGTCTGTAATGTACCACTACACTGAAGATCTAAGGATCATAAACTATGATCTGAAGAAAAATGAACTTAGTTAAACTTTAAAAATAAGTGGACGCGTGAGGAAGATTTCTCAATAAATGGATGAGTGAGTAAGATTTCCCAATAAGCTAAATAGATCTGATGATTTATAATTGAATCAGCTACCTTGCTTATGTATTCTATAACAGTTTCTGCATTAAAAGGTGTAAACAGAAAACATTAATTCATCAGTTAAATGCATTCTTATTACGTGTGTTCAAGAACAAAGGAGAATGTTGAGGTAAAGAAGATGTCAGTCCTGGTAAAATTTCAGTACTGACAAAAACGTTATTAAACATATCAGAACAATGTTCCAGGAACTTCTTCCTTTGACACTTCATTTCCTTTGACACTTCATTTCCTTTGTTGGTATATAATTTTTTGCACACATTTAAAAATCCTGAATAAAATACATACAGCTATGAAGGTAAGGCAATCTGAAAAAAAGAGGTAAGAAAAATATTTGAACTTTAATCCCTTCATGTTGTTAATCCTATTCTGCAAATATTCACCAAGCACTATGATATGTGAAACACAGTAGGCTAAGTAAAATGCCCAGGGTTTTGAGATTAGCAGTGAGTTATCCTTAGAAATTTGGTACACTCATGGAAGACAGAGCAGAAAAATATTTAAAACTTCAAATGCTTTGAATTATTAAGTCACAAACATAATGAAGGTAAATAGATAAATTACCTTTTCTTCCAAAACTCTTATTCTTTTTTTTAAGAAAGAGTTCTCTTTCTCTGAATCCTTAAGTCGTTTTTTGATGTCTTCATATGCAGTGACAAGGGCAAAATGTGAAGCAACAGATTCATCTCCTGAATATATTGAGACTGGAGTCACTGTATCTCTCCTATGGGCTTTTTCATGATTCAGAATGCAGATATCATCTTCTACCAGTGCATCCATGACAGCTATTTAAAAACATAAAATAGAATGTCTCATTGAATAAATGAGCAGAAAAAAGAAGGTATATTTAGAATAATGTGAATATTGGGGAAATGTTTAAAAACTCCTATTTCTTTTTTATTTTTTATTGAGATACAGTTAATGTATAATACTATGTAAGTTTCAGGTGTACAACACAGTGATTCACAATTTTAAAGGTTATATTCCATTTATAATTATTATAAAGTATTAGCTATATTCCCTGTGCTATACAATTATCCTTGCAGTTTATTTATTTTATATAGTAGTTTGTACCTCTTAACCTCCTACCCCTATCTTGCCCCCCGCATTCCCTCTCCTCACTGGTAACCACTAGTTTGTTCTCTATACCTGTGAGTCTGTTTCTTTGTTATATTTACTAGTTTATTTTTTAGATTTCACATATAAGTGATACCATACAGTATTTGTCTTTCTCTGTCTGACATATTTCACTAAGCATAATACCCTCCAAATCCATCCATGTTGTTGCAAATGGCAAAATTTCATTCTTTTTTATGGATGAGTAGTATTCATTCCATTGTACATATATACCACATCTTTTTTTCTCCATTCATCTGTCGATGGACACTTAGGTTGCTTCCACATCTTGACTATTGTAAATAGTGCTATGAACACTGGGGTGCATGTATCTTTCTGAATTAGTGTTTTTACTTTTTTGGATATATAACCAGGAGTGAACTTGCTGGGTCATATGGTAACTCTATTTTTAGTTTTTTGAGAAACCTTCATACTCTTTTCCACAGTAGCTGCACCAATGGCTTCTTGATGATAGCCATTCTGACAGATGTGAGATGATATCTCATTGTAGTCTGAATTTGCATTTCTGACGATTAATGATGTTGAGCATCTTTTCCTGTGTCTGTTGGCCATCTGTATTTGGAAAAATGTCTATTCAGGTCTTCTGTCCATTTTTTAATCAGGTTGTTTGTTTTTTTGATGTTGAGTTGTATGAGGTGTTTACATATTTTGGATATTAACCCCTTATCGGTCATAACATTTGGAAATATTTTCTCCCATTCAGTAGGTTGTCTTTTCAATTTACGGATTTTTTTCCTTTGCTGTGAAAAAGCTTTTAAGTTTATTTAGGTCTCATTTGTGAATTTCTGCTTTTGTTTCCTTTGCTTTAGGAGATAGATCCAAAAAAAAATACTGCTATGAATTATGTCAAAGAGCGTTCCGACTGTTCTCTTCTTTACGGTTTCAGGTCTTACATTTAAGTCTTTAATCCATTTTGAGTTTATTTTTGTGTATCTTGTTAGAGAATGTTCTAATTTCATTCTTTTACATGAACTGTCCAGTTTTCCCAGCACCAGTTATTGAAGAGACTGTCTTTTCTCCATTGTATATTTTATTAAAAAAAAATGTTGTTTTTTACTTAAGTATAGTTGATTTACAATGTTATGTTAGTTTCAGGTATACAGCACAGTGATTCAGTTTATGTATATATAATATGCACACACACACACACACACACACACATATATATGCCTGTAACGTTTGTTTTGCTTTATTTCAGACAACATGAATACTAAGGGAAGGTTTTGTTTGTTGTTTTCAGAGTCTGGTCTTCCATCATTGTCTATTTGCTTTTCTGATTTTATAACTGAAAGCTTCCAATTGCTCTCAACTAAAGTCAGAGTTTGGCAAGTCCAGTGATTTGTTTATATCTAGGATTATAGGAAAGTTAGGCAAAAATAAATGTGTTTACTACAAATCTGAGTAGTTCAAACCTATGATTCAGTTATTCTTCACCAACACCAATTTAAAAATTTCTAACCATGTAGGACAACTCCTTAAGTTAGATTCTTTGTCAGTTTATGAAGAAAGTCGAAAAATACCCCAATATCCTACAATATCCCCCCAAAGTGGCAGATCCTCATAACCATAATTAACTCCTGCTGCTTCCAGTACAAAACTGCACTTTCTCCTAATGATGGATAAAGAGTAAAGTTTTCTTCCTCTGAAGGGTTTACTTTTTCCTCTCTGGATTCAACTCTGTTCCAAAATAACAGTAAACATCATTCGAATCACATTGCTAGTAGTTGAAATCCTCGTATTTCCTTTCCAAAAGGAAAGTATGGCTTATTCCCATACTGCAAACCTCAAGTAGGCATATGTATCTCTAAGACTCTTTCACACACACATTATATCTTAAAAGAAAAACAAGCAGAATAAGAGCACATGGGTAGTTAAGTGATAGGATGCAGTCTAGCTTAAGGAGAAGTAAAATTGTGCCTATCTTAGACATCTGACTTAGAATGTCTTAATATCCAACCAAATGGACAGGATTTATTCAACTGGAATCATTCTTTTTTTCCCTAAAGACAGTTGAAAACCAAACTGCTCTACAGAGTTGAAACAGATGGTGTCCCACAATTTGTGCAGTTTGAGGATCCAAACCTATATGCTCTTGCTTTACACAAAGTTCTAACTAGGTCAGCAGTGCGACTTCCTACTCATCCATTTTTATCATGAAACAATCATTTACTCAGCAAGGAAAACCCAATGTGGGAGACGGCTGTGCAGTAAAATAATTGTTATGCCATAAAGGGAAGTAATATATTTGAGATAATACAGAATGCTATGAGGATTGAGGGGTGGGGAGGAGGAGGAGTTTTTAAAGAAGGTACCGGGAAAGATCAAATGACTCTTAACCCTGCATTCTTAGGTGAAGAGCATGGTTATTTTTACCGTACTTTCTGTACTTAAACTTTAACAGTTTGCTAACTTCCAGCAGGGGTAACAAGTTCAAGGGCCTGAAAGAGTATGCAGAAAAAGAATGAGGAGGGGAATGACAAGAGATGAGATTGGAAAAACAGAATGGAGACCAATGGAGATCGTCCTTTACGATAAAGAGACTATAGGATTTGGTCCCTATTCTGTGGAATTTAAGAAAAACCTGGACATGATTCAAGAATGTGAGGAATACTTACACAACAACTATAAAATATATTCGTAATCAAATGAACTACTTAGTATTGTGCTGTTTTACAAATGTTATCCCCATTAACTCTCATGATTACCCTATGAGATAGGAAAATCTTATTACACCCATTTCACAGACGGAAAAACTGGGACCCATAAAGGTTATGAAGTTTAACCAAGATCAGCACAAAAACTTGGATTTCAGAGCCTGAACTATTAGTACATTTCTCTCCCCCATGAATCTTTTACACACTAAATTCATCAAGAACTACAAAAGTAGGAACCTTTTGGAAGGTTTTTAAGTACCTTATATGGAAGGGAGTGTAGTGATTTAACAATGTCACATTTTATAAAGTATGATAACTGGTCATTTTTAGGATAAAATGCGTAGTCAGATTGCTTATTTTATATATCTGTTGCCCATTTTATTTATAAATCACCCAAAGTTGCATATGGTCTCTCTCTCTAAATACAAGAAAACATTATTTGTCTAAAAAAGCTTTTTTCAAGTTTTATATCATTATTCTATATACTATAAACATGACTTGGAATGCACTGTCCTAAAAAATTGCTTATCTGTCTTAAAAAGTATATGAGAAATAGCCAAGCACACCAAAGAGAAAATCCACTTGCATCACAGATACACATCAAATTTTGTTTTAATAGTTGTCATTTAAATTTGTTATGAAGTGAAAATGAAAAATTTAATTTCTATCCTTGCAAAAATAAATATAAAATCACATAAGTATCAGAAATATTAATGCTTATCATATTACTCCATACACACCCAACTTCTTCTGGAGATTAAAAGCTGCAGGGCCAGGGAAAATGAGATCTCAGAAAGGTACCAAATAATAGAAGGCAGATATCCCACTGTATTTATTACTATACTGAAAGGAAAACTGCTAGCAAAGTAACAAAATAGGCTATGTGTAACCTTTGGCTTTATTGCTTACGCAAGCATCCTTCCTCAACCTTATTTCTACAGAGAAGTAAAGGGAGCTGCAGTAGCCTACCTCACAGTAAAGTAAGATTCAGTTTTATATACTTTGTGATGAAAGGCCTCTTCATGGGTATCCAAAGTATCTGGCCCGGAAAATTTGATTTTCTGGATAAACGGCAAAAGCCTAATTGGCTCTTATTATGCTTAAACTAGACCAAGCTAGCTTTAACATTTGCGAAAATTTATACTGTATCTAAACTTATTTACCATAACTTAAATTATCTTAAAATAACAAACCTGTGTTTACTTTAATCTTTAAAAAGTGAGTGCCATGAGCAGAATGTTATTATCAAAGATTAGAATGATCAAAAGATTAGATAGTATTTTAAATAGCCTAGCAGGAATTGATAATATTAATTTTTAAAACTTAACAAATGTCGAAAATATTATCCCAAGACAAGATTAAGCGGGCCTCTCTCAATCATGAAAGTCAATGATAAATGTATCCTACAGGAACATGCAACACAAAAAATGGTCTTTTACAAGAATATTCTAAGAAACTGGAGCTGACCTAGAGCAGTGTTTGCAAAGTGAGGAATGGACAACTGCCTTAGAATGATTTAGAGTTCTCTTCAAAACTACTGACTGCTAGGCTCCAGTGCAGATCTATGCAAATCAGAATGTTGGGGTGAAAAACATCAAACTGAACTGTCAGTAATCAGTCCATGTGACTTTAAGTCCCATTCCAATTTAAGGACCACCACTGTAGTGGAAACAAAGCTAAGTGGATATTACGTGATTTACAGAATCCCGATTATAACTAGTACTCTTAAACATTTGTGGGCATGGTTAGTTCTATGTTATCAGTTGGTAAACATCACCTAACTTTTCTTTTTTTTTTTTTTGAACTCTTTATTGGAGTATAATTGCTTTACAACGGTGTCATCACCTAACTTTTGCATGGAGATTTTGTTCTTATTACAGAAAGTTACTTCATATTTATCATTTCATCTCACCACAATAGTAAAGGAGAGTCAGATATATTTATCTATAGACAAATAAATCTATATATAATCATGAAAACATTTTATATATTTGGCAATTAGATTTTGTTTCTTTTCAGAGGTTTTTACATAAGAGAAGTACAAATTAAAAGAGAATTAGAAAGGACTGAGGTGAAAGATGTTGACAATTGCTGAGAACAATGAAATTCCCAAGAACGATTAAAAGTTGTTGTGATCACCCAATTCCAGTGTGGGGGAGGAGGCATTTCCACACCATCAGCAAGCAATGCTCTGGACACCAGCTGGGTGCCCTACAATTCAACTCAATTCTGACACTATCTACCTAGAGATGGCATGGGATTCCACACGTAAAGGGCTCAGTCCCACAAGACTTCCCTCTACTTCAGAAGCCAATGGCAAGCCCAGGTTGCTACCTGTACTTCTGAGGGACCAGCTGCAAACTGGAGGTTCCAATGATTCCCTCCAATTCAGGATGCCGATCACCAAATCCAGGTTGTTACCTGTACTTCTGATCAACTGGCTGTAAATCAGAGGTTCCCACAACCTTCTTGAATTTGATTAATTTGCTAGAGCAGCTTAGAGAACCAAAGAAACCCATTTACTCACTTGATTACTGTTTATTACGAAGGATATTAAAGGGTATGAATCAACAGCCACATGTAGAGATACACAGGGCCAGGTGCTGAACAAAGGAGCTTCTGGCCTCCTGGAGTTTGGGGCCAGCATAGTGGCATGTGGAAATGTTCTGGTTCACCAACCTGGAAGCTCTCTAAACCCTCTCCACTTTGGGTTTTTATGGAGGCCTCATTACATAGGCATGATTGATTAAATCACTGGCAACTGATTGAACATATCTCACCCCCCACCCTCCATCCCCCAGGTCAATGGGACTGAAAGTTCTAATCCTCTAATCATCTGGTGAGTTCCCCTGGCAACCAGCCCCCATCCTGCAGTGCTTTCCAAAAGTCAACTCATTAACATAAATCCAGTCAAGGTGGAAAGTCTCTTGTTGTAAGTAACAAGATATCCATTTATGTCACCTTGATGGCTCTGAAAAGGTGTCAGAAACTGAGGACAAGAGACCAAATATTATGGCAAAAGATGCTCCCATGGCTTTTATCCCTCAGGTAATTCCAAGGGTTTGGGGAGGTGTGAGCCAAGGAACCACAGATGAAGACCAAATGTATATGAGAAATATATTTTGGTCAGCTAAGTGACCACATATGTTTTTCTTACAAATCACAATATCACAATATTAATGGAGAAAGATGGGCACAATCTGCCAGATGAGGTGGGTAGAAAAGAGAATAGCAGTTGCTGAAGGCTAGGGAAGAGATGTAAAAAGAAGAAGAAAAAAATTCAAACATTATTAATCAGAATTCATCTTAGGAGACCTTAAATTTCAGTCTTTTCTACAATCAACATTGAGAGGACCCTCAGTTGAGGTATGCTATACATACTGGGGTGTGAGAGACTAGAAGACATAGAATTATTTTCTGACACCAGATTAGTCTTTTTTCTAGGAAAAAAATGATTATCCTGTTGTATTTAATCATCTTAATATTTCCTATTTATTGCTCACTAAACATGACAGGTACTAGTGCTTCTGCATAGTAGGGGAGAATTCACCCCCCCAAAATATGTCTCTTTGGTTATGTTCTAAGAAACAAGAGAGGTGGCGAAAAACTGCGAAGACCAAGTAGGAGTTACCGTTTTGTAAGAAACATGCACATTTATAAGGGAAATATCCATCTGTAAGGGTGTTTCCCTCTCTCTTCCAGAAAGCGGAGGATGACCAAATGTCTAGAAACTCTTATAACAACCTTATCCTTGTTTACTGTGCTTATTCTAGGAACCTCACATAACTGACTCTTCCCTACCCTTAACATTCCCTTTTGTCTTTAGCTGAGGAGAGCTTTGACCATTTTGGCAAGTTACTCAGTTCTCCAGGGTCTCTCCCATGTATATGTATTAGTAAACTTCTGTTTCATTTTCTCCTGTTAACCTACCCTCATGTCAATTTAATTCTTAGACCAGCCAAAGGAACCTGGAAGGTGATAAGATAAACTTCATATTTTATGGCAAGACAAAAAAATTTTAAAAATAAAAGTTTTCTCTACCCCTTTGGACCTCCTCCCTCCCCTTTAGTGTGTGTTGTGCATCCGCATTAACCAGACCTCCTTAGGAGATAACTTCCTTCTTAATCTTGTAAGGGGCCACGATGACCCCATGACCCACTACTCACTTTTTACTGGCAGATCTGGATTGTATAAACTGTCAATAACACATCATTTAGAGTATAACCCTTTGTCTCAAAAACATGTAACTGTGCTTTGACCTCTAATGGGTGGAGCAGTCCTCAGAGCATTCTAAAAGACTGTCTCCCAGTACAATCACCAGGTTGGCTCAAATAATATTTCCCATTTCTTCCTTAGATAGACTATTGATTAATCTTTCTGTTGACATGCATGTCTTACCACCAGAGGACACCTGGCGTCTACTGTGAACCAGTGCTCAGTACCAGCATGGGCTCATTAAGCCCCACCAACTCAGATGTTCTGGTGAGTTCTGATATTCAGATCTCATTACTTTTAAGTGATGATCCTAAACATTTTATTCAGGCTGTTTTTACTTAAGACTTGGAGTCTTAAGGGTAACCAGTGCATTTCCTAGGCAGGGGACCTAAGGGGATCTGGGCTGGGCAGGAGGCCCAGGGAAACATAGGTGGCTGGGTTTTTGTTAGATTTAAATTTTAAAAAACAAGTCAATATATGGTCTGAACAAAACTTTTGCTAGTGAAATGAGAAACTGAATTAATTCAGGTCTGAAGAGCAAGGGACATCTGCTCCTTCCAGCCACAAGGTATTCTCAAGTGACTGAGAACCTAGTGGAAGTATCTGAGGATCAACCCTCGTGATGTCGCAGTCCTACATGGGAACCCACTACAACCATTAAATACTGCTCTTCCAGAGGCACACACTAGAAAGACTGATTGATTGTCTTGTGCTCTTGATGCTGAAAACTCGGCCTCCTGTGCACCAGTGCCAAATCAAATCTTGGAGACAGTGTTTTGGGTGAAGTAGAAGAGAATAGCTTTATTGCTTTGCCAGGCAAAGGGGGACAAAGCAGGCTCCTGCCCCAAAAAACTGTGTGTCCTGACCTGGGAGGATATGATGAGTTTCATAGCAATGGTTCAAGGGTGGGGTTGCTGATAAGATCAGGGTGTGCGCAGGGCCTGCACTCCTCTAATCTGGTCTCAGGTAATTTGCTTAATGAGCTTCTCTGGTTCCTTTAATGTAGTCTCAGGTGGTCTTTCTCTGGTATGAAGAATGCTGACATCTTAAAGAGCTTAAAGACATTGTTCTGTGTATCCCCTGAAGTGGAACCAGGACCCTGCCCCAAGGCTGCACAATTGTTTCTTGGCTGCTCCTCCCTTGTCTCAGCATCCCCTCCCTTCCTGGATTAGTAACTGTTCGAATCTGCCCTTTGGAACTCAGGGAGAGTCATGGAGGCTGGAGTTAAGAAACAGGGTACAGGAAGGCTTCCGTGCCCAGGAGCCCCACAGTGTCCTGCTCAGTTTCACTCTGAGCACTCTCAGAGGCTTTACTGGGGGAGGGAGAAACCGAGACACGCAGAAGAGTAGAACTAATCCAAGAGTAACTCTTCAGGGAGCGAGACAGAAGCAGCACACATCCCATCCACCTTTCTATCCTCAGAAAGTTGTTCAGAGCATATCTCATATCTGAATTAGACTACCAAATTCATAATGGGAAACTGTGCCTTAAAGGCTAAACAGCTCCTAGACAGACTGCCACCTACGGGGATGCCAGCTGGGTTTATGTATGCTTGCAGGTGCTTACTTAATTGAGAATTAAAGGATATCCTGCCCTGAAACAGCCAAGATGGGGCTCTTTTTTGGCTTTCCAAAACTGATTTTTGCATGCACAGTTAAAGAACGCCAGCAGAAGCTAAGTTCTTACCCTGTCAGTCAGTCTCCTGGAACACTGCCTACAGGGTCTACTGGAAACAAGAGTGGTAAGAGTTTTTCCCGTTTCTAAAATTAGATTAGCATGAGAAAATATTTCTAGGGCTAACTTCTCAGTTCCTTTGAATTAGAAAGACTTGTAAATTGTTGAAATTTTAGAGAGCTCTCATCTTAAACTATTTTATCTATTTTAATTGGTATGCAGAAGCCCCAGAAGGCTTCAAAATGCCAAAACAGCTTCACTGAAAGATTTGTTGTAGAAAGCTAATGAAATATTAATGTTATAACAAGTACCTAAAATAAACAAAAAAAATCCTTTAAGACTGATGATCCCTGGTCGGGAACTAAGATCCCGCATGCTGTGCAGCATGGCCAAAAAAAAAAAAAAAAAGACTGACATAACTACTGCTCCCCTCTAATCTCCTTCAAGTACTCATTCTAGTAATCCTCTGTCTGAATTGCCTTCCACTCTGAAGACACTATTAGTGGTTACCATTATAAATGGAATCACCTGAGGCTGTAAGTGAGCCTGTTCAGATCAGAGGCCAACTGAGGGCCATAGTTAAAGAATTTCTTAAACCCAGGAAGGCTCCTCAAAAGTTTTTGTAAATGGATTACCAAGATGCGAGGCCACTGGTTTGACTAAACTGACCAGAGCTGATATTCAGAGCCTGATAGGAATTTTTTTTTTTTGGTGTTCTCCTCTAAGCTCAGTGAGGGAAAGAACATTCCAACATAAGTGGATGGGTAGGTCTAGATATCATTGCTGTGGCCATCCAATTCTTTGAGGAATTAAAAACAGCTGTCTTTTTTTTTTTTTTTTAATTACAAATCCAGTCTTTACAGAACCAGAGGTGTGGCTCCACAAACAATTTAAAGCCCACCAGTCCTTTTACCACTCCCAAAACCTCCCTTTGGTTTTTGGCTAAAATACCACTTTTTTTTTTTTAACATCTTTATTGGAGTATAATTGCTTTACAATGGTTAGTTTCTGCTTTATAACAAAGTAAATCAGTTATACATATACATATGTTCCCATATCTCTTCCCTCTTGCATCTCCCTCCCTCCCACCCTCCCTATCCCACCCCTCTAGGTGGTCACAAAACACAGAGCTGATCTCCCTGCGCTATGTGGTTGATTCCCACTAGCTATCTATTTTACGTTTGGTAGTGTATATATGTCCATGAGACTCTCTCACTTTGTCACATCTTACCCTTCCCCCTCCCCATATCCTCAAGTCCATTCTCTAGTAGGTCTGTGTCTTTAGTCCCATCTTGCCACTAGGTTCTTCATGACTTTTTTTTTTCCCTTAGATTCCATATATATGTGTTAGCATACTGTATTTGTTTTTCTCTTTCTGACTTACTTCACTCTGTATGACAGACTCTAACTCCATCCACCTCACTACAAATAACTCAATTTCGTTTCTTTTTATGGCTGAGTAATACTCCATTGTATATATGTGCCACATCATCTTTATCCATTCTTCCGATGATGGACACTTAGGTTGCTTCCATGTCCTGGCTATTGTAAATAGAGCTGCAATGAACATTTTGGTACATGACTTTTTTTTTTTTTTTTGACTCTTTTTGAATTATGGTTTTCTCAGGGTATATGCCCAGTAGTGGGACTGCTGGGTCATATGGTAGTTCTATTTTTAGTTTTTTAAGGAACATAAATACTGTTCTCCATAGTGGCTGCATCAATTTACATTCCCACCAACAGTGCAAGAGGGTTCCCTTTTCTACACACCCTCTCCAGCATTTATTGTTTCTAGATTTTTTGATGATGGCCATTCTGACCAGAGTGAGATGATATCTCATTTGATTTGCATTTCTCTAATGATTAATGATGTTGAGCATTCTTTCATGTGTTTGTTGGCAATCTGTATATCTTCTTTGGAGAAATGTCTATTTAGGTCTTCTGCCCATTTTTGGATTGGGTTGTTTGTTTTTTTGTTACTGAGCTGCATGAGCTGCTTGTAAATCTTGGAGATTAATCCTTTGTCAGTTGCTTCATTTGCAAATATTTTCTCCCATTCTGAGGGTTGTCTTTTGGTCTTGTTTATGGTTTCCTTTGCTGTGCAAAAGCTTTTAAGTTTCATTAGGTCCCATTTGTTTATTTTTGTTTTTATTTCCATTTCTCTAGGAGCTGGGTCAAAAAGGATCTTGCTGTGATTTATGTCATAGAGTGTTCTGCCCATGTTTTCCTCTAAGAGTTTGATAGTGTCTGGCCTTACATTTAGGTCTTTAATCCATTTTGAGTTTATTTTTATGTATGGTGTTAGGGAGTGTTCTAATTTCATACTTTTACAAGTAGCTGTCCAGTTTTCCCAGCACCACTTATTGAAGAGGCTGTCTTTTCTCCACTGTATATGCTTGCCTCCTTTATCAAAGATAAGGTGACCATATGTGCGTGGGTTTATCTCTTAGCTTTCTATCCTATTCCATTGATCTATATTTCTGTTTTTGTGCCAATACCATATTGTCTTGATGACTGTAGCTTTGTAGTATAGTCTGAAGGCAGGGAGCCTGATTCCTCCAGCTCCACTTTTCGTTCTCAAGATTGCTTTGGCTATTCGGGATCTTTTGTGTTTCCATACAAATTGTGAAATTTTTTTTCTAGTTCTGTGAAAAATGCTAATGGTAGTTTGATAGGGATTGCATTGAATCTGTAGATTGCTTTGGGTAGTAGAGTCATTTTCACAATGTTGATTCTTCCAATCCAAGAACAGGCTATATCTCTCCATCTATTTGTATCATCTTTAATTTCTTTCAACAGTGTCTTGTAATTTTCTGCATACAGGTCTTTTGTCTCCTTAGGTAGGTTTATTCCTAGATATTTTATTCTTTTTGTTGCAATGGTAAATGGGAGTGTTTTCTTAATTTCACTTTCAGATTTTTCATCATTAGTGTATAGGAATGCAAGAGATTTCTGTGCATTAATTTTGTATCCTGCTACTTTACCAAATTCATTGATTAGCTCTAGTAGTTTTCTGGTAGCATCTTTAGGATTCTCTATGTATAGTATCATGTCATCTGCAAACAGTGACAGTTTTACCTCTTCTTTTCTGATTTGGATTCCTTTTATTTCTTTTAATCTGTGCTTTCCAGTTACAAGGAAACCTTTCCCCTCGAGCTAATTATGACTTACAGCAATTTGGTAAACTACACCTTTGTAAGTAGAATTGAAACATTCATCTTTTCTCTCTATCCAACCATTCCCTCCAGAAATTGGAAACTCTTAGGTTCCCAGCACCTTTATCAGGTAAATAAGGAAGACCACCTCCTGATAAGTACAGGAATCTCAAGGTATTTTGGGGATCTCAAAAAGAGAGAACTTCACCCAAATCTATAGATATTGCAGGCAGAATCTGTGGCAAGCCTTTGGTGTAATTTATCTGGCCTTGAGAGATCTTTTAAAGGTTTAATCTAAGATTCCTTATGAAAAGTTCCAACACAGCCAATTTATGAGTCTATGTGGTCAATTACAGACTTATTTCGCAAACAAATTAATATGGCTATATTTGGTAGAAATAAGGGTAATTTTAGAGAGAAAAAGATTATGCTTCAGTGGATTTTAAATTCTAATTTTGCCAAATGAGGCTTTTTTTTTTAATATTTACCGCCTAAGACTCACTTCTTAGATGGCTCCTGTTGTTATGCTTTATTACTGTAAAGTTTAATTGAATTATTAAAACAACATTCTAGTTTGTTTCTAAAGCTGATCACAATCTATTTTTGCATGAAGATCAGATTCACCATGACCTGCAACCAGGAGATTATGCACACTGGAAAAGACATCAGATAAAAGACCCTTTACAGCCATGCTGGATGGGGCCATATCAGGCTTCCTCTCCTGAATGAACTGTAACTCCTGTCTCTGACACCCGACTTCGACTAACTAGGACCAGCACTACCAGGCCAGAACAAGAAGACAATGACATCTGAAGTAGACAGCTGATGCAAGATGACCCAGGCCTGCATACTATTACTTTGACAATTGCTCACACTTCTGTTTATGAATCCAAAGTATTTCTTTCCTGGGCTCAATCATTTGCAAGTCAAAAAATCAATCCAAACAAACCGTAGGTTTGTGGACCTATGTCCAGTACTCCTAGATTTCCTTGGAGGATTTCTCCTCTCCAAGGCTCTAACTGGATGGCCCTTATTTTATTTTAGAAGAAACTCTAGTATTGTGCAAGCTACCCATTACCTTCAATATCACTAAGTGGGACCCTCTTACCTGGCCAATTAATGACACCTGTTCTGAATGTGCCCATAAGCACTCCTTTTCACTAGATGAAAAGATATTGGGTAGCTCCTAATGGGACCTAATGGACTCATGGAACAAGTTTATGGCCTTGGCTCTCTCCAGGATGGTTAGAAAGATGTGCAAATGGTTTCCCTTGGGCTAAAGGTCACCTATGGGTAGCCTTGGAAACAGCCGCTGCCAATTTGCCTTTAATGCTAGTGTGCTGGGTTTCTATCACTTTTCCAATAGTATGACAATTTGGCCGAGATATTTGTTAACTCATAACACATAAGAGTCAGATTTCCACTCTGAATGCTCCTCTTCCCAGTTTAGAAAAAATACTAGGAAAATGTTTTGATTTAGGAGGATCTTGGCTTAAACGTTTACTACTGACACTGTTACTCCTACTGTCAATCCTATATAGCTCTCTATAAATTAATGAACATGCACAATGCACGTGCAAGGTAGAATTGGCATAAGTCCTATTGGACAACTGGAATTGACCGTTAGTCCTTGACAGACATCTCAGTAGTACAACTCCCTAAAACAAGTTATTAGGACCCAACACCAAAGGACATGATGGACCCAGGGCA
Organism: Eschrichtius robustus; assembly: GCF_028021215.1. NCBI lineage: Eukaryota > Metazoa > Chordata > Mammalia > Artiodactyla > Eschrichtiidae > Eschrichtius > Eschrichtius robustus. Next base: position 56,652,031 of record NC_090835.1, on the reverse strand, counting down.
CGTAAGCAACCACCCTGGCATAAGGCAGCCAAATATTTGATCACCTAATGCTATCAAAAGATTAAAGATCAAAAGGGGGAACTGATGAGATAAAATTCATGTTTTATGGTAAGACAAGAAAAATTTAAACATAAAATTTTTCTCGACAGAGACAGCAGTTATGCTGCCATAAGCCAAGGAAAGCCTGGGGCTATCAGAAGCTGGAAGAAGCAAGGAAGGATCCTCTCCTAGAGGCTTTGGAGGACGCATGGCCTAGCTTCCTTGACACCACGACTTCAGACTTCTAGCCTCCAGAACTGTAAGAGAATACTTTTATTTTGTTTTAAGCCACCCGAGTTTGTGGTAATTTGTTATGGTATCCCTAGGAAATTACTACCTTAGGAGTTTGTGATAATTTGTTATGGCATCCCTAGGAAACTAATATCTCAGGGAGTTTTGACGCTATTCTTCAAGCCAAGAAAATGCCACAGGTGAGATTTGATTAGGGGAGCAGTATTATCAGATTTTCAGTTTAAAAGGATGACTCTGACTACACTGGAAAATACAGCCTGGCAGGAGAGGAAGACTAGTTGAAAAGAAGCTGGAGAGCAGAAGCAAGAAACACTACAATCCTGCAGCCTGTGGACCAAAAACCACAGTTACAGAAAAATAGACAAGATGAAAAGGCAGAGGGCTATGTACCAGATGAAGGAACAAGAAAAAACCCCAGAAAAACAACTAAATGAAGTGGAGATAGGCAACCTTCCAGAAAAAGAATTCAGAATAATGATAGCGAAGATGATCCAGGACCTCGGAATAAGAATGGAGGCAAAGATTGAGAAGATGCAAGAAATGATTAACAAAGACCTAGAAGAATTAAAGAACAAACAAACAGAGATGACCAATACAATAACTGAAATGAAAACTACACTAGAAGGAATCAATAGCAGAATAACTGAGGCAGAAGAACGGATAAGTGACCTGGAAGACAGAATGGTGGAATTCACTGCTGCGGAACAGACTAAAGAAAAAAGAATGAAAAGAAATGAAGACAGCTTAAGAGATCTCTGGGACAACATTAAACACAACAACATTCGCATTATAGGGGTTCCAGAAGGTGAAGAGAGAGAGAAAGGACCAGAGAAAATATTTGAAGAGATTATAGTCGAAAACTTCCCTAACATGGGAAAGGAAATAGCCACCCAAGTCCAGGAAGCGCAGAGAGTCCCATACAGAATAAACCCAAGGAGAAACACGCTGAGACACATAGTAATCAAAGTGGCAAAAATTAAAGACAAAGAAAAATTATTGAAAGCAGCAAGGGAAAAACGACAAATAACATACAAGGGAACTCCCATAAGGTTAACAGCTGATTTCTCAGCAGAAACTCTGCAAGCCAGAAGGGAGTGGCATGATATACTTAAAGTGATGAAAGGGAAGAACCTACAACCAAGATTACTCTACCTGGCAAGGATCTCATTTAGATTTGATGGAGAAATCAAAAGCTTTACAGACAAGCAAAAGCTAAGAGAATTCAGCACCACCAAACCAGCTCTACAACAAATGCTAAAGGAACTTCTCTAAGTGGGAAACAAAAGAGAAGAAAAGGACCTACAAAAACAAACCCAAAACAATTAAGAAAATGGTCATAGGAACATACATATCGATAATTACCTTAAACGTGAATGGATTAAATGCCCCAACCAAAAGACATAGACTGGCTGAATGGATACAAAAACAAGACCCATATATATGCTGTCTACAAGAGACCCACTTTAGACCTAGGGACACATACAGACTGAAAGTGAGGGGATGGAAAAAGATATTCCATGCAAATGGAAATCAAAAGAAAGCTGGAGTAGCTATACTCATATCAGATAAAATAGACTTTAAAATAAAGAATGTTACAAGAGACAAGGAAGGACACTACATAATGATCAAGGGATCAATCCAAGAAGAAGATATAACAATTATAAATATATATGCACCCAAAATAGGAGCACCTCAATACATAAGGCAACTGCTAACAGCTATAAAAGAGGAAATTGACAGTAACACAATCCTAGTGGGGGACTTTAACACCTCACTTACACCAATGGACAGATCATCCATAATGAAAATAAATAAGGAAACAGAAGCTTTAAATGACACAATAGACCAGATAGATTTAATTGATATATATAGGACATTCCACCCCAAAACAGCAAATTACACGTTCTTCTCAAGTGCGCACGGAACATTCTCCAGGATAGATCACATCTTGGGTCACAAATCAAGCCTCAGTAAATTTAAGAAAATTGAAATCATATCAAGCATCTTTTCTGACCACAACGCTATGAGATTAGAAATGAATTACAGGGGATAAAACGTAAAAAAGACAAACACATGGAGGCTAAACAATACGTTACTAAATAACCAAGAGATCACTGAAGAAATCAAAGAGGAAATAAAAAAATACCTAGAGACAAATGACAATGAAAACACGACGACCCAAAACCTATGGGATGCAGCGAAAGCGGTTCTAAGAGGGAAGTTTATAGCTATACAAGCCTACCTAAAGAAACAAGAAAAATCTCAAGTAAACAATCTAACCTTACACCTAAAGAAACTAGAGAAAGAAGAACAAACAAAACCCAAAGTTAGCAGAAGGAAAGAAATCATAAAGATCAGAGCAGAAATAAATGAAATAGAAACAAAGAAAACAATAGCAAAGATCAATAAAACTAAAAGTTGGTTCTTTGAGAAGATAAACAAAATTGATAAGCCATTAGCCAGACTCATCAAGAAAAAGAGGGAGAGGACTCAAATCAATAAAATCAGAAATGAAAAAGGAGAAGTTACAACAGACACCGCAGAAATACAAAGCATCCTAAGAGACTACTACAAGCAACTCTATGCCAATAAAATGGACAACCTGGAAGAAATGGACAAATTTTTAGAAAGGTATAACCTCCCAAGACTGGACCAGGAAGAAACAGAAAATATGAACAGACCAATCACAAGTAATGAAATTGAAACTGTGATTAAAAATCTTCCAACAAACAAAAGTCCAGGACCAGATGGCTTCACAGGTGAATTCTATCAAACATTTAGAGAAGAGCTAACACCTATCCTTCTCAAACTCTTCCAAAAAATTGCAGAGGAAGGAACACTCCCAAACTCATTCTATGAGGCCACCATCACCCTGATACCAAAACCAGACAAAGACACTACAAAAAAAGAAAATTACAGACCAATATCACTGATGAATATAGATGCAAAAATCCTCAACAAAATACTAGCAAACAGAATCCAACAACACATTAAAAGGATCATACACCATGATCAAGTGGGATTTATCCCAGGGATGCAAGGATTCTTCAATATACGCAAATCAATCAATGTGATACACCATATTAACAAATTGAAGAAGAAAAACCATATGATCATCTCACTAGATGCAGAAAAAGCTTTCGACAAAATTCAACACCCATTTCTGATAAAAACTCTCCAGAAAGTGGGCACAGAGGGAACCTACCTCAACATAATAAAGGCCATATATGACAAACCCACAGCAAACATCATTCTCAATGGTGAAAAACTGAAAGCATTTCCTCTAAGATCAGGAACGAGACAAGGATGTCCACTCTCACCACTATTATTCAACATAGTTCTGGAAGTCCTAGCCACGGCAATCAGAGAAGAAAAAGAAATAAAAGGAATACAAATTGGAAAAGAAGAAGTAAAACTGTCACTGTTTGCGGATGACATGATACTATACATAGAGAATCCTAAAACTGCCACCAGAAAACTGCTAGAGCTAATTAATGAATTTGGTAAAGTTGCAGGATACAAAATTAATGCACAGAAATCTCTTGCATTCCTATACACTAATGATGAAAAATCTGAAGGAGAAATTATGGAAACACTCCCATTTACCATTGCAACAAAAAGAATAAAATACCTAGGAATAAACCTACCTAGGGAGACAAAAGACCTGTATGCAGAAAACTATAAGACACTGATGAAAGAAATTAAAGATGATACCAACAGATGGAGAGATATACCATGTTCTTGGATTGGAAGAATCAACATTGTGAAAATGAGTATACTACCCAAAGCAATCTACAGATTCAATGCAATCCCTATCAAATTACCAATGGCATTTTTTACGGAGCTAGAACAAATCATCTTAAAATTTGTATGGAGACACAAAAGACCCCGAATAGCCAAAGCAGTCTTGAGGCAAAAAAATGGAGCTGGAGGAATCAGACTCCCTGACCTCAGACTATACTACAAAGCTACATAATCAAGACAATATGGTACTGGCACAAAAACAGAAACATAGATCAATGGAACAAGATAGAAAGCCCAGAGATTAACCCATGCACCTATGGTCAACTAATCTATGACAAAGGAGGCAAAGATATACAATGGAGAAAAGACAGTCTCTTCAATAAGTGGTGCTGGGAAAACTGGACAGCTACATGTAAAAGAAAGAAATTAGAATACTCCCTAACACCATACACAAAAATAAACTCAAAATGGATTAGAGACCTAAATATAAGACTGGACACTATAAAACTCTTAGAGGAAAACATAGGAGGAACACTCTTTGACATAAATCACAGCAAGATCTTTTTTGATCCACCTCCTAGAGTAATGGAAATAAAAACAAAAATAAACAAGTGGGACCTAATGAAACTTCAAAGCTTTTGCACAGCAAAGGAAACCATAAACAAGACGAAAAGACAACCCTCAGAATGGGAGAAAATATTTGCAAACGAATCAACGGACAAAGTATTAATCTCCAAAATATATAAACAGCTCATTCAGCTCAATATTAAAGAAACAAACACCCCAATCCAAAAATGGGCAGAAGACCTAAATAGACATTTCTCCAAAGAAGACATACAGACGGCCACGAAGCACATGAAAAGATGCTCAACATCACTAATTATTAGAGAAATGCAAATCAAAACTACAATGAGGTATCACCTCACTCCTGTTAGAATGGGCATCATCAGAACATCAACAAACAACAAATGCTGGAGAGGGTGTGGAGAAAAGGGAACCCTCTTGCACTGTTGGTGGGAATGTAAATTGATACAGCCACTATGGAGAACAATACGGAGGTTCCTTAAAAAACTAAAAATAGAATTACCATATGACCCAGCAATCCCACTACTGGGCATATACCCAGAGAAAACCGTAATTCAAAAAGACACATGCACCCGAATGTTCATTGCAGCACTATTTACAATAGCCAGGTCATGGAAGCAACCTAAATGCCCATCAACAGACGAATGGATAAAGAAGATGTGGTACATATATACAATGGAATATTACTCAGCCATAAAAAGGAACGAAATTGAGTCATTTGTTGAGAAGTGGATGGATCTAGAGACTGTCATACAGAGTGAAGTAAGTCAGAAAGAGAAAAACAAATATCGTATATTAATGCATGTATGTGGAACCTAGAAAAATGGTACAGATGAGCTGGTTTGCAGGGCAGAAGTTGAGACACAGATGTAGAGAATGGACATATGGACACCAAGGGGGGGAAACTGCGGTGGGGTGGGGATGGTGGTGTGCTGAATTGGGCGATTGGGATTGACATGTATACACTGATGTGTATAAAATTGATGCCTAATAAGAACCTGCAGTATAAAAGAACAAACAAACAAAACAACTAATACTAAACTTTCATTGGGTTATTTGTATGGAAATATGTTAATATAAATGTTTCAGTCATTACATGAAATTTCTAAAAATCTTATATTTGTATTTGTATGGAAATATGCATGGAAATATGTTAATATAAATGTTTCAGTCATTACATGAAATTTCTAAAAATCTTATATTTGTATTTGTATGGAAATATGTATGGAAATATGTTAATATAAATGTTTCTGACATTACATGAAATTTCTAAAAAAAAAAAAATTTTTCTCTACCCTTTTGGGCCTCCTCCCTTCCCTTTGGTGTGTGTTGTGCATCTGCATTAACCAGACCTCCTTAGGAGATAACCACCTTCTTAATCTCGTAAGAGGCCACAATGACCCATAACTCATTACTCACTTTGTACATTTAGATCTGGATTGTGTAAACTGTCAAAAATATGTCACTTGACATATAATCCTTTGTCTCAAAAACTTATATATAACTATGCTTTGACCTCTAAGGGGTGGAACAGTCCTTAGAGCTTTCTTAAAGACTGTCTCCTGGATTATAATCCTCAGGTTGGCTCCAATAATATTAAGGTAGAGGAAAATTTCTTCTGGACAGCATGCATTTTCCTACTTCCCAGGTAGGTATTATTTTCCTAATTTATAAACAAATCTTAGAAAAATTAAAATACCTTACCTACACCTACATAAAGAATCAGCAGCAAAGGTGGGAATGTGAACCCAGATAAGCCATCTTCCAAATTTATGCTTTTAATACCACATTCTGAGAGGCAACACAAAATTGATTCTTATTTTTCCAATAAGAATCTGGACAAGGCAGAACTCAGTGGTAGAAAGAACAATGGCCTGAGATTCAGAAACCCAGACTCTAGTCTAAGATCTGCCACCTTGATTATTGATTAGTTTACCTCTCCAGATCTAAGTTTTCCCAGTAATAAAACGCCAGGGTTGAACTACATCACTGAGATGCTGCCCTTCCTATATTGTGGAGGCAAACTTTTAATGCGAATACAGTATGGCAACCTAAACAGATAGAAGGGAATTCAGTTTTACCAGGAACTGAGTAACAGATACAGTACACATATTATGACAACACCAAACTTGACTAGAAAGGTATTGTCACCACAGATGAGCAAACAGGGGCTCAAAGAAGTGAGGCAAATTTGTCTATAATCACACTGGTAGTATGTGACAGAGCTGGGGTCTGAATCAAGGCCTATTTAATAGGCTCTTTCCTCGACTTTACATTGCCTCCTGAATTGAATCTTATCTAGAATTTTCACCATCTTTCTACCCCTCAAAAGCCAGACTATCCCTGTACCCACTTCTATGGAATAAGGATTAAGTCTTACAGAGAAAAACCAACACCTACTTCTCTTTCCCTTTTGTTAATGAAATAATTAAGGGCAGGAATGAGCTAACTGGTTTATAAAGAAGGGATCGTCGAGTGCCTTTTTTCAAGATACTATGTACCTCAGCACTCAAATGCCCTATAATTCAGTGAGTGCCCAAAAATGTACTCAGCACCAGATACACAGTATGAAAAACCCCATTTTCATTTTTATAACCCTCACCGAGTTATCTCGCTAACTGCCTTAGTCCAGAAATCAGTTTGTATGGCCACAGAATCGTAAGACTCTTTCTGGGTTAGCACAGGTATGTAAAGCAGTCTACTTCTTTTCATTCCTTTCATAAATAATACACCTCAATGCAACTGAGCATCTTCACACACTAAATGCTACTGGTATTAGTGTTAATTATTCTCTAATAGTGATATGACAACTGTATTTTAATCCAAAATATAGGTACCAAAAGAAATTAAATTACACTGGTTTCATTACTTCAAGGATTATGAAGTACTTCATCACATCATCTTATTTAATAATCATGACAATGCTTTGTGTTGGCATATCAGGCAGTGTGCTTTGACTTTTAGGGGAACTAGCTCATTTGTTCTCCATAACAATTCATTAAATCTACATAAGACCTGCGAGGTGAGCAAGAATTTCCTTATATCCTTACATTCGTGTACAACTTTCCATCTTAGAAAAACATAGCATTAAAATTTAACAACCCTGTGAAGGATGTACCATTCCTAACTAACAGACGATGTAAGCAGTGATCACAACAGGATGGTAAATTAGACACGGTAAGTTTAGATAACTGTAATGTAAACCACGTCTTGAGATCTTGTTCAATTAAATTTAAAGCTCTAAAAATAAAAAAGCAAGCGTCTTCTATGTTTAAGAGGCAAGGATCAATTTCAATCCTAGTAGGTTGTCTTTGATCATCTCAGCATATCTCCAATATACCCTGGAGCAATTTGTTTCCATCTGTATTACAGTTTCTGTATTTTCTCTCACTTCTGAGTATCTGAGTTCCTTGTTTGTAGGGACGAGGGACTCAGCCTACCTGGCATGTAGTAGCCACTCAACAAATGATGGAAAACCATCCTGAAAAAACCTAACATTATTGTTAGCCATCGGTGATGTACAGGGGTCGATTTACATCGCCCCAAGCAGGACCGTACTAACCATACGTCCCTCTTTGGTTTCCGATTTAAATGCAGCCCCAATGAATGAAATAAAACTGCAGACGCCCCGGTAAACCAGAGCACGGTAAGAAAACAAGCACTAGGGATAACCGAGGACCAAGCGGGGCCCGACCCGGCTCGCGCGAGTAGACGCGGTCGAGGATGCCGGGCGGGCCGCTCCCAGGTCCAAGGTTTGGAGAAATGACGCGTCTCTCCGCACCGACGACGGCAGCAGAGGGAGGTCCCGGCACCGCCCGCGCCCCCGGGCCGGCCAAAGCGGGTCACTCACCCCGAACACAGGATCCGTGGGGCCGCCCCCAGGGCCGCCGAGTTTCGATTCCCCAGCGTTTGGAAACGGACCGAAAACAAACCGGGTCGCTAGGGGTCACCGCGGGCTTCCTGTTTCCTCAAAGACAGCGCCGCTTCCCCGGCAAAGGCAGCCGCTCCGGGAACGCCGCGAAGGGACTCCCATTTCTCCCGCCTCGGCGGCGCCAGGGCCGGCGCGGCCGGCCAGTCGGCTGCGGCCTGGGAGGCTCTGGAAGGAGGGCCGAGCCAAGGCCGAGGGCCGAGCCGCCGCCGGAGAAGGCCGGTTACCCGGCCCCGTCAGCGCCCGCCCTAGCCTCGCGCCGCGCAGGGGGAGCGCAGCAACGGGGCTGGCTAAGAGGGCGAGCAGCTCATGACCGGAAACGGGACGTCCAGTAATCCACGGCTCGGCGCCTGAGCCGCGCAAGCAAACCGGAAGTCAGGCCGGAGGGAGATGGGAGGGCGTTCGCCAAGCCAGTGCTGGGGCAGTGGGGAGGAGAGGTGCACAGAAAAGCAGGGCGCGGCGTACTACGCGTCCCGTGAGCCTCCGCCGCGGGGTGGGCGGGGCCGCGGCGTGCTACGTGTCTCGCGAGCATACGCAGCAGGGTGGGCGGGGCCGCGGCGTACTACGTGTATTGTGAGCTCCCGCGACTGGACGGGCGGGGCCCTGGCGACGCGGGAGGCGGAGGCGGTGACGCAGTGTGGTAAGGCGTTAACCGCCTTGGCGGAGGTTGAGGTGCTCGCTTACTACAGCGCCGTCTTTTTCCTTCAGCGTCCGCTTGGGGGTCCCCGAACGTTGTAGCGCGTGTTGGCTCCGCTTAGTAGCGCTCTTGTGGGTTTCTAGTTCTCGCCTCGCGGTGGCCGGGAACTGGGGACCCGTGACGATTCGCGCCTGCGGGGAAGCCGTTAACAACCCGACTAGTTTCGGGGCGTTGCTCCGGGTCCCCTCGTTATTCGGCACACAGCTCTTGTTGACATTGTGGAAGCTGTTGACTTCGGGGGGGGGGGTGTACCCGGCTGCGCCAGGTAGAGGATGGACAGGCCTGAGCTGTGGGGTCACGAGTAGTTGAGTTGGGGGCCGTCCTTGGAGGTCGCAGGCATACAGAACCCCTCCAGCTGTAGGCCTATATTTGATTAAACGAATAAAGGAGAAAATGGTAATTATAGGGCATTTATCCTTACTGACTGCCAGTTAGCAACAGTGATGCTCCTCCCCAGCCCTTTCGAAGTGTTTTGTCAACTAAGGACTTAAATATTGTTGAAGTCAGTGTTCTGTTGGAAGATGTTTTTGCATCGCGTTTTTTTTTCTTAAATTAATTTATTTTATTTATTTATTTTTGGCTGCGTTGGGTCTTCGTTGTTGCATCCGGGCTTTCTCTTGTTGCGGCGAGGGGGGGGCAACTCTTCGTTGTGGTGCGCGGGCTTCTCATTGCGGTGGCTTCTCTTGTTGCAGAGCACGGTCTTTAGGTGCGTGGGCTTCAGTAGTTGTGGCATGCAGGCTCAGTAGCTGTGGCTCTTGGGCTGTAGAGTGCAGGCTCAGTAGTTGTGGTGCCCAGGCTTAGTTGCTCCGCGGCATATGGGATCTTCCCGGACCAGGGCTTGAACCCGTGTCCACTGCATTGGCAGGTGGATTCTTAACCACTCTGCCACCAGGGAAGCCCTGCATCGCAGTTCTAATTCATCAACCAACAGTCAGCTCATCAAGGATGGATTCAGCTCTAGGGTTTACTTTAAAATATTTTTCTGTTGTTGTTAAGCCTCTCTTTTTGCTTTAGATTTAAGTGAAAATTCACAGCTGTTATGAACAAAGCACAACTTAAAGTTAACATGACATTTAAAAAATGTTTTAAAATCTATATTAATGTAATCATTTAGAAAGAGCCATTCACTTCAGTTTATCAGGCTGGGACATAAGAGCAGTGTTTTTAATATTTTGGAGAAGAATCCTTTTTCTGGCTCGGTAATGCACTTTACAGAATAAAAGCAAACCACCGAGAGGTATGTTTTGCCTCGTTTTTGAAGAATGCTAACAAAATCTGTTGAGGCACCCCCAAATCATCAAAAATAAAATGATAATCTGGTTTCTGATTTGTTGATCTGGAAATGTTGAATCTTTACTCACAATTTAGAATAATTTGAGACTTGTTGAAAAAGAAGGGAAATTCATTTTTATCTTTTGTCTCTGAGTAAATAAGATGACTTCGCTCAGTATTTTACTATATGTGATCAGTCTGTTTTTGTTTTAAAATACACACTTCTCTATTATAATAATGAAAAAAAGTGGGTCTTATTAACAATACAATTTGCTTGTTCAGAATGCATAAGCTTATCAATTTAGTCAAGTAAACCATCCTAATTTTTTTTTTTTAATTTTTATTTATTTATTTATTTATTTATTTTTGACTGTGTTGGGTCTTCGTTTCTGTGCGAGGGCTTTCTCTAGTTGTGGCAAGCAGGGGCCCCTCTTCATCGCGGTGCACGGGCCTCTCACTATCGCGGCCTCTCTTGTTGCGGAGCACAGGCTCCAGTCGCGCAGGCTCAGTAGTTGTGGCTCACGGGCCTAGTTGTTCCGCGGCATGTGGGATCCTCCCAGACCAGGGCTTGAACCCGTGTCCCCTACATTGGCAGGCAGATCCTCAACCACTGCGCCACCAGGGAAGCCCCCCATCCTAATTTTTTTTGTCAGGGAATGGGGGCGGGGAGAGTGGTACGCCCGGTAGGTTATGACAAAATGTAATCCAGATATTTGTTAAATTGAGCTGGAAATGGTCACTTTCTATCCACCTATGCATCCGCTTTAATTAATTTTAGCAAATAAATTATTAAAGAAAACTTGCCACACTTATGCTTTGTTATAAGCATAAGTTGAAGTTTTATTACAATCTTGCTGTAAGGAAAAAGACCTCCGATAAGTCAAATGAAAGATACAGTCTTAGTAGGGACATTTTACGGGAAAAGAAAATGGTTAGATAATTATCATTAAAGTAGATAACAGAAAAAAAGGAATTTGGGGGTCCTTAGACTCTTAACTAATAGTCAACTGCTTAGGTGAGTGGATGGTTTTCCAGAGCAAATCTTAATTCCATTAAAGTTTATTGGAAGGTTGCATAGGCTTTTTTTTCAGGAATGTTCATTTCACCGCGAGAGAGGAGTTGTGAATTACAGTCATCCAAAAAAACATCTGTACCGGCCAGGTTTGGGACAATTTTTTTTAAACCATTATTACATCTTCTATAACTACAAATGCAGTCTGAAATTTTCAAAACGATTCAGGTCTTTATAAACATATATTTGACACAAGGCACTTTTTAAAAAGTCCTGTTTTACAGGTTGTAATAAACAAAAAAATAGGTAACACAAGAGATTCTCCCCCACCTCGTCCCACCTTCTCCCATCCTCTCACCAAGGTCCTGATATTTTTCATCAGGAGCTGCTCCTGAAGGATAGAGTGAGGACTGGCTTCAGTGAGGTTCCCTTTTTCCCTGGGGTAGGTTGGATTTCAAAGCAATATCTGAACAAAGAATATGGGTCCTGGCACAACTCTTGACTGTGGCTCAGCCTCCTTCTCCTGTTTTTAGGCAATTGTGCATCTTTCGAGCTGCTTCAAATCTTATTTTTTTGTTTAATTAGGCACTATGTTAAAACAACGAAAAAAAGTGCTGTTGTGTTTTGTTTTTTTAATGGGAGCTATATATTTCTAAGCTGTGGCAAATATTTACTGTTAGAGGAAAGAGAATACACCTTTTGAGGAAAATTTGTAAAGCGAATTTTGGGTTAGTGATTTAAATTTTATATTAGTTTAATTTGATTAAATCATACCATCCTAGGGATCATGTTTTCTGTGTCTCTGCCCTGTGTTTTGTGAGTACTGTGAATGTGTGGCTCTGCAGTGTCAGCAGAACAGAATTAAGATGTCAAAACCTTTAAGTTGAAATAGCAATATCACTTTTCATATTAAAATCAGCTTCAATGTCATTTCATCCATTAATGTCTTAGAAGCATTCTTCCTCTCTTCTCCCCCACCTATCACATGTCCAGGTTAAAAGCCTTAGGGTAAGGGAATGGTTTCAGTGGCAGAGATACAAAACAGTTTCAAAAATACTACCAATAGTGAAAAATCTGGTATCTGAGCCTACATAGTCTGTTTTCCTTCTTTCCTCCCATACCTCATTGCTCATACCGCTACCCCCCCCCCACCAAAACACATGCACATACATACACAGAATGTTGTGAATTGCAGAATCAAAAATTTCATGATTTCTGTTACACTATGTGTATCTGAATCTGTGAGTATGCCTGAAGCAGCAGGCAAACTGGGCGTCATGGATCCCTAACCCTTAACCTTGGAAAGTACATGAAGGCTTTCCAGGGGGTTATGTAAATGATCGTTTAGGGTTATTAATTTTCACACTGTTTACTTGCATGTTTCTTTCCTAAAATTGATCTGCCTCAGAGTGTGCCTAAACCAGGGCAGCTTTCCTCTTTCCTCTTTTGTAATTGTCCATTTCCCACTCTACAATTAAAGCAATACCTTTAATCTGACCTAAGTCTTGTTTAGAAAGTAAATGATTCTAATAACTGGGTAGCTAATTGTTTCACAAGAGTAGTAATTTCCAGTGGGTTTTGAAAATGCTTCAGAAGAACTCAATTGAGTTGTCAGCTGATCATTAAAAATAATTTTATGACATACCCCATGTGATTTTTGGTACATAGCTTAGTAGTTCAGAAGAATGATTATTGATATAACCAGAAATCCTTCTGCTCCCAAATATTTGGAATGGAAGAACACAAAATATAAGAATAGGATCAGCTTGAACCCTGTTTCTTTCTAACAACAAATAATATTCATTCTGGATACACGACCTAAATGGGGGGAGAAGGTGCTATCCATTTCTGTATGAGATGCATTTCCAATAAAAGCTGACTTACAGTATTTTATAATGATCATAATTTGTATTGAGTTTCTCATTTGATCAGTAGTGCTCTAGTAAATTAATGATAACACAATACTGATGACAATTTTTATAATTTATGTTCTCAGGAATTTTAAAATATACTCTTTTGTGTAGAGAAATATGATCAATTTAAAGTATATTCAAGCACTAAAATATGTTGCGATAAGCTTGTGTGGGGGAAGTGAGATAATATGAAATCAAGGAGAAAAGGAATAATATCAGTTTCCTACCTGTGGAAGGAGATCTTATTCATGTGCTTTTCAAATGGATGGGTTGATAGTAGATATCAAATTACTATGGCATTTACATTCCATTTATAAAAGGGATATATCCTACTGTCTCTAGCAGCTAGCCTTGTCCTGGACAGGCAGTCTGTGCTTCATAATAACTTTTTGACTTAAAATGTTTGCAGTCAGTAGGAATTAGCTTCTGACAGCTTTCATTTTTTAAAAAATAAACATGAATGTCATAACTGTATGCATAGAAACTAAAGGCAGTGACTTTCTTTTGGAAACATATGTAGGTGAAGAAAAATTTAATAGTCTTAGAAAGCCTTTGATGTAAGGAGTAGGGAGAAGAAATATGAGAAGAGCTAACAGAAGACCAGCATCAGAGACCCCAGGATGGTGTTGGAAGATTGTACAGAGAAGGAAAAAAGATCCAGTAAGGGAAATTTTACACTGCTTACTAAATGAAGTAAGAGCAACCCTTCTCTGAGTCTTGATACTTACACTCTTACTATCTGAGATATGAATTAATTAGTTTATTCAATACTTAACAAATATTCATTCAGAACTTACCATGTGTCATTGTTTTAGGCACTGAGATGAAACGGGGAAAATAGCTTTTTAATATATGAAGAAGTAAAATCTATCACAGAGAAATCAGTCACATAGTCAAGACCTATGTGAAATTTAACATGATGAGAAATTACTTCCCATTAATTTTTTTTCATGACAGTTTCTATATATGTCTATGAAGAAAATAAACTTTTTCCCCTGTTTAAAATGGGAAGAGAGGAAGAAATAATTCTATTTTGTGACTGTCACATATACACTATAAAAACCAAGAAGATAAAGTCAGCTTTTCAGAGGAAAGACATTTTTATAAAGCTACCAAATAAACAACAATGAAAGGATGACATTAAACTTCAGTAAGATCTATAGAAAGAAATTAAATTAGATTTTTCAAGTAGACTATGTAGCAGAAGAGAGGGAAAATTTCTAAACCCATTTCACAGCTCACATGATATAAAAGTGAAATCATTGACTTTGTAACAGTTGCAAAATTACAGACATAATTTCCAACTGTAGGTTTTTCAGTTGTCTATGAATAGTCAGTTGATTCTTAAAAGTCCAAAAACAAAAAGATGTGTGTTTTTTTTTAATTCACTTATATTTTGTTAATCCTTTTCTCTTAACAGTCATTTTATATCATTCCCTTTTGGCTTTAATAACCCCCCATCCCTCTCATCCCATAGCCAGTCTGTTCACCTGATTTTGTAGATTTTACCGTTTAGCTAATCTTTTGGATCTTTTTCATAGTCTCTACCATGCCACAGTTTCCTATCCATCTATTATAATAGTTTCCTTTAATTAGTTCTAACTTTTTTTTAGTTTCCAAGTCATTCTTTATATGGATAGCTAAATGGTCTTTTAAAAATGTAAATCTTACCATTACGTTTCTCCTCTTAAACTCCTGGAATGACTCCTTAGCTTGTTTCAAATGTCTATTCTTAATCTAGCCTAGCCTATTTTACCACCAGCTTCTATAAACACTGCCAGCTCAGACATTGAGATTGGATATCTTTACTCCTTTATAAGTTTTCATTCAGTTAACCCTGATTATGATTTTAGAATATTTACTTTCTTAGATTATCATTTGACGTCTTTTTTAAATTTAAAAATTCTCAGAGAATTGGGGAACTCCCGAAAAAATTTTCAACATTAGTGTGAGAATTATGGCTCTACTTCTTACTTGTCCTAAAATGATATAACATTTAAAAGAGGATCCTATATCTTCAGATAATGGATATCAGCTTCAGAACATATGAAGCAAAACTAGACAGAACTAGGAGACATGCCCACAATACTGGAAGATTTTAACATGCTTCCCTAACTCATAGAATAAAAAAAAATACATTAAGGAAATAGATGATTGAATAAAATTATTAGCATCACACTCATTAGGATGGCTATTATCAGAAATAAAACCAAAATGGAAAATATTCATCTTAAAATTAATATGGAATCTCAAGGGAACTTAAATAGTCAAAACATCTTGAGAAAGAAGAACAAAGCTGGAGGCTTCCCATTTGCTGACCTCAAAACATATTACAAAGCTGCAGAATCAAAACATGGTACTGGTGTAAAGACATACATATAGACCAATGGAATAGAATGGAGAGCACAAAAAGATCCTCACATATATGATTTTCAACAGATGTGCCAAGACCATCCCATGGGGAAATGTGGTTGGGAAAACTGAATATTCGTATGCAAAACAATGAAGTTTGACCCTTACCTCACACTGTAAAAATTAAATCAAAATGGATCAAAGACCTAAATGTAACAGCTAAAACTATAACACATTTAGAAGAAAAATAGGGGGAGGGCTTCATGACATTAGATTTGGCAGTTTCTTGGATGTGACACCAAAAGCATAGGCAACAAAAGAAAAAATGGGTAACTAAAGGTCTCTAAATTAATCACTAATAAAATATTAAAAAATCATTATCTAGTGACTCCAATATTGGACAAATACTGTGATCTTTACTCTGAATTTCATTAGAATTGTCTAAATTCATAATTGAAGGGTAAATAAAGAATATAATTTTAGGGACTTCCCTGGTGATCCAGTGGTTAAGAATCTGCCTTCCAATGCAGGGGACGCAGGTTCAATCCCTGGTTGGGGAACTAAGACCCCACATGCCGCAGGGCAACTAAGCCTGTGCGCTCTAGAGCCCGCATGCCGCAACTACTGAGCCTGCGCGCCTGGAGCCTGCACGCCACAACTAGAGAGCCTGCACACCACAATGAAAGATACTGCGTGCCACAACTAAGACCCAATGCAGACAAATAAACATTTAAAACTTTTTAAAAAAAGAATATAATTTTAGCTTCAAAACTAAAATAATGCCTATGCTTAAATAGTGTAGACATTTAATGATATGAGGAAATGTTCACAATATGTTGTTAAGAAAGCAAATTGTTGAGTTCTGTTTGAGGTTACAGACTGATTTATTTATATCTTTTCCTTCCATTAAGATTGGAGTTAAAGAGTAAAAAATACATACACATAACAGAAAAAGAAAGAGGTGGGGAGTCATCAGAGGACAAAGGATTTCAACAAATATACTGAGAGAAACCAGGTATGAACCTCTCAGGAAATGAAGTGGAACCCAGGAAGCTTTAGCACAGAATATACTGGAGAAGAGTCCACAGTGGAGATAGGAATCAACCCTCCCAGAAGGATCATGATGAGGCCCTGAAGGCCCTAAATGAAAGATGGAGAATGGATATGACATTTTTGGAAGTCTTTCATGAAACTAATTTGCTTTTTTGTCTTCCCCATCTCATGCACAAAGACAAGCCATCCAGGCTCTCCTCTCAGAACAAAAGCGGAGAGGACCCTCTCCAAAGAAATTGAAAAGAAAATTAGACAAAGTGGGAAAAGCCTTTAGTTTGTTTCTTTCCAGGGTAGGAATTCCAACTTATTCCTGTGCTCAGTGTGTTATGCTTACTTTGCAATTTTAGATGTGATATGTAGAAGAAGCATACTCTTAGTTTTGCATTATGCAATCTAAGTTAATTCCATTTTCACATTCTCATTTTAAAACTATTGATAGATTCCTTTTCTTAACATTTGTGTAGTGACTTTTGAAACATTAATTATATAGTTACTAGAACCCAGAGTAAAAAAGTTATAACTCTTTTTTTAATTAGAATTATGCCACATTTCTGAAATGAGGAAAATAACTGACAATATATAAATAATATAACATATAAATTATTTTGAATGGCAAGTTGAAATTCTCTAATTAAATTAGCGTCAGATTCTGTTTCCATGTCTTGTGATTTAAAGGACATGGTCAACTTAATTGAAGACTATTCTTCTGCAATATTAGTGGAAGAAATTTTACCTTTAAGCAAATCAGTTGTGTGACTTACATGACAATATAGCTTAGATAAAGGCCAATTGAGAATGGGCACATGTAGGGAGAAATAACTAAGCTGCTCTGAAATTAATACTCTCCTTGTTCAACCTACTGATATAATTCTAATCTTTTTATAACAGTATTGCATTTGGTAGCCACCCTGAAGATCTTAATTATTCTTGTTCGATCTGTTGTTTTATTCTCACAAGTCTCAATATACTGAATAATACAAAATACTGGGATTCTTGCAGCCATCCAATATAGACATAAAGCGTATAAACTGATTACTAAGGTTTAAAGTTGGCATTTAGCACAATTTATCAGATTTCTACTTACTTGTTAACTTTTTCCTGGAAACAATTTAAAGCTGCAAAAGATACCATCCTTTAAATATGCCAGTAAGCTGTTTCTTTCCATTCTATCAATACTTTGATTTCTTATTTTGGGTGAAATCCATCAGTTATCCTCATGATTAAAACAAAAAAAGAAAAGAAAATATTAAGCATCTTGGAGCATTTATTGAGCTAGAAGCTACCCAGCAGTATCTGCATAAAGTAGTCCCTGAATGATAAAGATAAATTACAACTTTGCACAGATAATAGGCTCTTAAATTCCTGTTGAATTGTTAAATATAATCTAAGGTTGACATACAGGCACAAATTGGTTACTTAGGTATGAATGAACAGCAAATTTTAAATTTACATTATAGAGAAGATTAAGGATAAATGCATTTTAAGTTAAGAAGCAAACTACCTAATCATTTGTTAACTTGAGCACTTGAGAAAAATCATGAAGGAAAGACAAAATAGAGTGCTCTCATTATGCGCTGGTTTCTGCATATTTTAATTTTCTTATCTAACTATAAATATAGCTCATTTAAAAGCAGTCTAGAAAGGAAGTCAAACATTTATTATATGTATTTAGTGTACCAGCACTGAAATGGGTTTTTTTATATGCTGTTTCATTTCATCATTAAAACCATTCTATGAATTATACTATTATTACTATCAACATGTACAGATGATAAAATGATAGATTATTTAACTGGTTTGCCTTAATTTAAAAATCTCATAGGAAGGAGCCAAAATTTAAATCCAGAGCTACGAATGATATTCAACTGATACGCACACAGCCATACTAGTTTTTAAATAATTTGAATATCGGTACTATCTAGGACAGCCTTAACGCTGAAGTTCATATTATTTTCATTATTTCATAATATAAATATTCACTCAGTGCTTCTCTTTGGCAAGTATTCTTTTAAGTGCTAGGGATACAGTGGTTAACAAGATAGATTGACTTGCCAGTGGATTTTCCTTGTTTTGTAGAGGACCTCATTAAATAAACTATAATACAATGTGTTGAGCAGCATGGAGAGGGGGTAGAGATTGCTGGGGGCACACGGTAGGGGCATTGACTCTTACTCAGTAATTTTTCAGATTGGCTTAGACATCACCTCTTCTCAGTAGCCTGACAAACCACCTACCTGGAAGTCTCAGGTGTGCCCCATACACTTACAAATCATTTTGCATTGGTCTCATAATAGCACTTAATGTTACTTGAGGAGAGGAATTTTGTCTTTCCTTTAGCATTGTCTGGCTCATAGCAAACCCGCAAGAAGTATTTTAGAACAAAGAAAATAGAATTGAGGTCTGAAACAGCAGCAAGGAAGTGAGAGAACAGTTTTAGATAAGCTTTTAGGTATTGAGGTGGGAAATGACAGAGATAATCCTTGTAATGTAGGAGGAAAGTTTATCTTTTGAGAATGAGGAGAATGGTCTGAGATTTAAAAAGGTTTAGAATAATCACTGAAGAATTGCAAGAAGAAAGAGAATACATAAAAAGGATAGCCTTAAAGATGTGCTGAGGGCTCATCTGAGGTTGAAGTCTCTGAATTTGTAGTGGTACCAATAGGCATGACTACATAATATCCTCCAAGAATCAGCAGCTCAGATTCAAGACCTCGACGACCAAGGCTGTATTCCTTTGTTTTTAAATTAAATTAAATTATTTTTTATATAGCACATTCTTAGTAGTATCTATTTTATACATATTAGCATATATATGTCAATCCCAATCTCCCAATTCACCGCACCACCACCAACCCCCTGCTTTCCCACCTTGGTGTCCATATGTTTGTTCCCTACATCTGTGTCTCTATTTCTGCCTTGCATACCGGTTCATCTGTACCATTTTTCTAGATTCCGCATATATGTGTTAATATACGATATTTGTTTCTCTCTTTCTGACTTCACTCTAGGTCCACTCTAGGTCCACGACAGTCTCTAGGTCCATCCATGTCTCCACAAATGTCCCAATTTCATTCCTTTTTACGGCTGACTAATATTCCATTATATATATGTACCACATCTTCTTTATCCATTCATCTGTCGATGGGCATTTAGGTTGATTCCATGACCTGGTTATTGTAAATAGTGCTGCAATGAATTGGGGTGCATGTGTTTTTTTTGTTTTCTCTTATCTTTATTTTTTTTTAATATCTTTTTTGCAGTATAATTGCTTTAAATGTTGTGTTAGTTTCTGCTGTATAACAAAGTGAATCAGCTATACGTATACATATATCCCCATATCCCCTCCCTCTTGCGTCTCCCTCCCTCCCTCCCTATTCCACCCCTCCAGGTGGTCACAAAGCACAGAGCTGATCTCCCTGTGCTATGCAGCTGCTTCCCGCTAGCTAGCTATTTTGCATTTGGTAGTGTATATATGTCAGTGCTACTCTTTCACTTTGTCCCAGCTTACCTTTCCCCCTCCCCGTGTCCTCAAGTCCATTCTCTACGTCTGCATCTTTATTCCTGCCCTACCCCTAGGTTCATCAGAAACATTTTTTTTTTTTAAGATTCCATATATATGTGTTAGCATACAGTATTTGTTTTTCTCTTTCTGACTTACTTCACTCAGTATGACAGACTCCAGGTCCATCCACCTCACTACAAATAACTCAATTTTGTTTCTTTTTATGGTTGAGTAATATTCCATTGTATATATGTGCCACATCTTCTTTATCCATTCATCTGTCGACGGACACTTAGGTTGCTTCCATGTCCTGGCTATTATAAATAGTGCTGCCATGAATATTGTGGTACTTGACTCTTTTTGGATTATGGTTTTCTCAGGGTATATGCCCAGTAGTGGGATTGCTGGTTTGTATGGTAGTTCTATTTTTAGTTTTTTAAGGAGCCTCCATACTGTTCTCCACAGTGGCTGTATCAATGTACATTCCCACCAACAGTGCAAGAGGGTTCCCTTTTCTCCACACCCTCTCCGGCATTTATTGTTTGTAGATTTTTTGGTGATGGCCACACTGACCGGTGTGAGGTGATACCTCATTGTGGTTTTGGTTTGCATTTCTCTGATGATTAGTGATGTTGAACATCCTTTCATGTGTTTGTTGGCAATCTGTATATCTTCTTTGGAGAAATGTCTATTTAGGTCTTCTGCCCATTTTTGGATTGGGTTGTTTGTTTTTTTGATATTGAGCTGCATGAGCTGCTTGTATATTTTGGCGATTAATCCTTTGTCAGTTGCTTCGTTTGCAAATATTTTCTCCCATTCTGAGGGTTGTCTTTTCGTCTTGTTTATGGTTTCCTTTGCTGTGCAAAAGCTTTTAAGTTTCATTAGGTCCCATTTGTTTTTGTTTTTATTTCCATTTCTCTAGGAGGTGGGTCAAAAAGGATCTTTCTGTGATTTACGTCATTGTCTTTTTGTCTTGTTTATGGTTTCCTTTGCTGTGCAAAAGCTTTTAAGTTTCATTAGGTCCCATTTGTTTATTTTTGTTTTTATTTCCATTTCTCTAGGAAGTGGGTCAAAAAGGATCTTTCTGTGATTTATGTCATTGTCTTTTTGTCTTGTTTATGGTTTCCTTTGCTGTGCAAAAGCTTTTAAGTTTCATTAGGTCCCATTTGTTTATTTTTGTTTTTATTTCCATTTCTCTAGGAGGTGGGTCAAAAAGGACCTTTCTGTGATTTATGTCAAAGAGTGTTCTTTGTATGTTTTCCTCTAAGAGTTTGATAGTGTCTGGCCTTACATTTAGGTCTTTAATCCATTTAGAGTTTATTTTTGTGCATGGTGTTAGGGAGTGTTCTAATTTCATTCTTTTACATGTAGCTGTCCAGTTTTCCCAGCACCACTTATTGAAGAGGGTGTCTTTTCTCCATTGTATATTCTTGCTTCCTTTATCAAAGATAAGATGATCATATGTATGTGGGTTTGTCTCTGGGCTTTCTGTCCTGTTCCATTGATCTATATTTCTGTTTTTGTGCCAGTACCATGCTGTCTTGATTACTGTAGCTTTGTGGTATAGTCTGAAGTCAGGAAGCCTGATTCCTCCAACTCCGTTTTTCTTTCTCAAAATTGCTTTGACTATTCGGGGTCTTTTGTGTTTCCATACAGATTGTGAAATTTTTTTGTTCTAGTTCTGTGAAAAATGCCATTGGTAGTTTAATAGGGATTGCATTGAACCTGTAGATTGCTTTGGGTAGTATAGTCATTTTTACAGTGCTGATTCTTACAATCTAAGAATATGGTCTATCTCTCCATCTGTTTGTATCATCTTTAATTTCTTTCATCGGTGTCTTATAGTTTTTTGCATACAGGTTTTTGTCTCCCTAGGTAGGTTTATTCCTAGGTAGTTTATTCTTTTTGTTGCAATGGTAAATTGGGAGTGTTTCCTTAATTTCACTTCCAGATTTTTCATCATTAGTGTATAGGAATGTGAGAGATTTCTGTGCATTAATTTTGTATCCTGCTACTTTATCAAATTCATCTATTAGCTCTAGTAGTTTTCTGGTGGCATCTTTAAGATTCTCTATGTATAGTATCATGGCATCTGCAAACAGTGACAGTTTTACTTCTTCTTTTCCGATTTGGATTCCCTTTATTTATTTTTCTTATCTGATTGCTGTGGCTAAAACTTCCAAAACTAGGTTGAATAACAGTGGTGAGAGTGGGCATCCTTGTCTTGTTTCTGATTTTAGAGGAAATGGTTTCAGTTCTTCACCATTGAGAACAGTGTTGGCTGTGGGTTTGTCATATATGGCCCTTATTATGTTGAGGTAAGTTCCCTCTATGCCTACTTTCTGGAGAGTTTTTATCGTAAATGCTGTTGAATTTTGTCAGAAGCTTTTTCTGCATCTATTGAGATGATCATATGGTCGTTAACCTTCAGTTTGTTAATATGGTTTATCACATTGATTGATTTGCGTATACTGAAGAATCCTTGCATTTCTGGGATAAACCCCACTTGATCATGATGAGTGATCCTTCCAATGTCCTGTTGGATTCTGCTAGTATTTTGTTAAGTATTTTTGCATCTATGTTCATCAGTGATATTGGCCTGTAGTTTTCTTTTTTTGTGACGTCTTTGTCTGCTTTTGGTATTAAGGTGATGGTGGCCTTGTAGAATGAAATTAGGAGTGTTTCTCCCTCTGCTGTATTTTGGAAGAGTTTGAGAAGTATACGTGTTAGCTCTTCTCTAAATGTTTGATAGTCTTCACCTGGGAAGCCTCTGGTCCTGGGCATTTGTTTGTTGGAAGATTTTTAATCACAGTTTCAATTTCAGTGCTTGGGATTGGTCTCTTTATATTTTCTGTTTCTTCCTGGTTCAGTCTTGGAAGGTTGTGCTTTTCTAAGAATTCTTCCATTTCTTCCAGGTTGTCCATTTTATTGGCATATAGTTGCTTGTAGGAATCCCTCATGAATCTTTGTGTTTCTGCAGTGTCAGTTGTTACTTCTCCTTTTTCATTTCTAATTCTGTTGATTTGAGTCTTCTCCCTTCTTTTCTTGATGAGTCTGGCTAATGGTTTATCAATTTTGTTTATCTTCTCAAAGACCCAGGTTTTATTTTTAGTTTTATTGATCTTTGCTATCATTTCCTTCATTTCTTTTTCATTTATTTCTGATCTGATCTTTATGATTTCTTTCCTTCTGCTAACTTTGGGGGTTTTTTGTTCTTCTTTCTGTAATTTCTTTAGGTGTAAGGTTAGGTTGTTTATTTGAGATTTTTCTTGTTTCTTGAGGTAGGATTTTATTGCTATAAACTTCCCTCTTAGAACTGCTTTTGCTGCATCACATTGGTTTTGGGTCATTGTGTTTTCATTGTCATTTGTTTCTATGTATTCTTGGTTTCCTCTCTGATTTCTTCAGTGATCTCTTGATTATTTAGTAGCATATTATTTAGCCTCCATGTGTTTGTATTTTTTACATTTTTTTTCTTGTAATTGGTATCTAGTCTCATAGCACTGTGGTCAGAAAAGGTACTTGATACAATTTCAATTTTTTAAAATTTACCAAGGCTTGATTTGTGACCCAAGATATGATCTATCCTGGAGAATGTTCCTTGAGCACTTGAGAAAAAAGATTATTCTGTTGTTTTTGGATGGAATGCCCTATAAACATCAATTAAATCCATCTTGTTTAATGTATCATTTAAACTTCTGTTTTCTTACTTATTTTCATTTTGGATGATCTGTCCATTGGTGAAAGTGGGGTGTTAAAGTCCCCGAATATTATTGTGTTACTGTCGATTTCCCTTTTATGGCTATTAGCATTTGCCTTATGTATTGAGGTGCTCCTATGTTGGGTGCATAAATATTTACAATTGTTATATCTTCTTCTTGGATTGATCCCTTGATCATTATGTAGTGTCCTTCTTTGTCTCTTGTAATAGTCTTTATTTTAAAGTCTGTCTTTTCTGGTATGAGAATTGCTACTCCAGCTTTCTTTTGATTTCCATTTGCATGGAATATCTTTTTCCATCCCCTCACTTTTAGTCTGTATTTGTCCCTAGGTCTGAAGTGGGTCTCTTGTAGACAGCATATATATGGGTCTTGTTTTTATATCCATTTAGCCAGTCTTTGTTGGAACATTTAATCCATTTACGTTTAAGGTAATTATCAATATGTCTGTTCCTATTACCATTTTCTTAATTGTTTTGGGTTTGTTTTTGTAGGTCCTTCTCTTGTGTTTCCTTCTATTGTGTTTCCTACCTAGAGAAGTTCCTTTAGCATTTGTTGTAAAGCTGGTTTGGTGGTGCTGAATTCTCTTAGCTTTTGCTTGTTTGTAAAGGTTTTAATTTCTCCATCGAATCTGAATGAGATCCTTGCTGGTTAGAATAATTTTGGTTGTAGGTTTTTCCCTTTCATGTCTTTTAATATATCCTTCCACTCCTTTCTGGCTTGCAGTTTCTGCTGAGAGATCAGCTGTCAACCTTATGGGGATTCCCTTGTATGTTATTTGTTGTTTTTTCCTTGCTGCTTTTAATATTTTTTGTTTGTATTTAATTTTTGATAGTTTGATTAATACGTGTCTTGGTGTGTTTCTCCTTGGATTTATCCTGTATGGGACTCTCTATGCTTCCTGGACTTCCTTTCCCATGTTAGGGAAGTTTTCAACAATAATCTCCTCAAATATTTTCTCAGACCCTTTCTTTTTCTCTTCTTCTTCTGGGACCCCTTAATTTGAATGTTGGTGCGTTTAATGTTGTCCCAGAAGTCTCTGAGACTGTCTTCAATTCTTTTCATTTTTTTTGTTTATTCTGCTCTGTGGCAGTTATTTCCACTATTTTATTTTCCAGGTCACTTATCCGTTCTCTGCCTCAGTTATTCTGCTATTGTTTTCTTTTAGAGAATTTTTAATTTCATTTATTGTGTTGTTCATCATTGTTTGTTTGCTCTTTAGTTCTTCGAGGTCCTTGTTAAACATTTCTTGTATTTTCTCTATTCTATTTGCAAGATTTTGTATCATCTTTACTATCATTACTGTGAATTCTTTTTCAGGTAGACTGTCTATTTCCTCTTCATTTGTTTGGTCTGGTGGGTTTTTACCTTGCTCCTTCATCTGCTACATATTTCTCTGTCTTCCCATTTTGCTTAACTTACTGTGTTTGGGGTCTACTTTTCGCAGCCTGCAGGTTCGTCGTTCCCTTTGTTTTTGGTGTCTGCCCACAGTGGGTACGGTTGGTTCAGTGGGTTGTGTAGGCTTCCTGGCGGAGGGGACTGATGCCTGTGTTCTAGTTGGTGAGGCTGGATCCTGTCTTTCTGGTGGACAGGGCTGCGTCCAGTGGTGTGTTCCGGGATGTCTGTGAACTTAGTATGATTTTAGGTAGCCTCTCTGCTAATAGGTAGAGTTGTGTTCCTGTCTTGCTAGTTGCTTGACATGGGGTGTCCAGCACTGGAGCTTGCTGGTCATTGTATGGAACTGGGTCTTAGCATTGAGATGGAGATCTGTGGCAGAGCTCTCGTTGATTGATATTACATGGGGCTGGGAGGTCTCTGGTGGTCCAATGTTCTGAACTCGGCTCTCCCACCTCAGAGGCTCAGGTGTGACAGCAGGCCAGAGCACCAGGACCCTGTCAGTCACACAGCTCAGAAGAAAAGGGAGAAAAAAATTTAAAAAATTAAAAAATATTAAAAAAAGAGAGCAACCAAACTGATAAACAAATTCACCATTGACAACAAGCAGTAAAAACTATACTAAGATAAACATAAAAATCAGAAACAAGTCAGTTGCAGACAGCAAACCCCTCACCTACAGTTGCTCCCAACATCCACCACCTCAATTTTGGGTTGATTCGTTGTCTATTCTGGTATTCCACAGATGCCGGGTACCTCAGGTTTATTGTGGGGATTTAATTCGCTGCTCCTGAGGCTGCACGGAGAAATTTCCCTTTCTCTTCCTTGTTCTCACAGCTCCTGGGGTACAGCTTTGGTTTTGGCCCTGCCTCTGCATGTAGGTTGTCCTCAGGCTTCTGTTCCCACCTGGACAGGACGGGGTTAAAGCAGTGGCTGATTAGGGGCTCTGGGTCACTCATGCCAGGGCGAAGGGAGGGGTATGGTAGTTATAATTGGAATGGCGGGCAAGTCTGTGGCGGCAGAGGCTGGCGTGACGTTTCAACAGCCTGAGGCACCCCATGTGTTCTCCCAGGGAAGTTGTCCCTGGATCACAGGATCCTGACAGTGGTGTGTTGCACAGGCTCCTGGGGTGGGGCGTGTGGATAGTGACCTGTGCTTGCACACAGGATTCTCGGTGGCTACAGCAGCAGCATTAGTGTTTCATGCCTGTCTCTGGGGTCTGAGCTGATAGCTGCGGCTCGTTCCCATCTCTGGAGCTTGTTTAGGCAGTGTTCTGCCTTCTGTGGGCAGACAGGGAAGGAATCCACTCTCCTCTTGCACCCCGAAACAGTGGTCTCTTGCCTTAGGCAGGTCCAAAGTTTTTCTGGACTCCCTCCCGGCCAGCTGTGGCGCACTAGCCCCCTTCAGGCTGTGTTCATGCAGCCAACCCCAGTCCTCTCCCTGGGATCTGACCTCCTCCACCATCTTGAAGGTCCTCCGCATGTGTCTTTTTGAATTATGGTTTTCTCTGGGTATATGCCCAGTAGTAGGATTGCTGGGTCATATGGTAATTCTATTTTTAGTGTTTTAAGGAACCTCCATACTGTTCTCCATAGTGGCTGTATCAATTTACATTCCCACCAACAGTGCAAGGAGGTTCCCTCTTCTCCACACTCTCTCCAGCATTTGTTGTTTGTAGATTTTCAGATGATGCCCATTCTAACTGGTGTGAGGTGATACCTCACTGTAGTTTTGATTTGCATTTCTCTAATAATTATTAATGTTGAGCAGCTTTTCATGTGCCTCTTGGCCATCTGTATGTCTTCTTTGGAGAAATGTCTATTTAGGTTTTCTGCCCATTTTTTGATTGGGTTTTTTGTTTTTTTAATATTGAGCTGCATGAGATGTTTATATATTTTGGAGATTAATCCTTAAGCCTATATTCTTTAAGAATGTTTCTGGCCTCAACTAATTGGAAAGACAACAGATAGTGGTTTAAACAGGTAAAGGTTTATTTCCTCACATATCCAGAAGAGCAGGTTATATAGAATGAGGGTAAGATTCCTAAAGTTAAAAACTGCAACAACAACAACAAAAATAGCAGTTCTGGAATGTTACTATGAGTTCTTTCCTGAATATCAGCAATTGGAAATGGGTTTTCTTTTTTTCTGAAATCTTGTTTTGTACAATAAACGCTTTTTATATTAAAATTGATTGTTGAAATAAAAGTTTAGAAGGAAAATATCTCTCTGTTGTTTCCAAAACCTTTTTTTGTTTTATGCTGAATGTTACACAAATGAACGCTTCAACATCATTAAGGAACCCAGGACATAAAAAGAAATGATAGTATACTTTAAATGGGTGGATTCTGTAGTATGTGAATTATATTTCAAAGCTGTTAAAGCAAAAGAAATGAGGAGAAAAATGGGAACTCCCCCTCTGCCCCCAAGCGTAGCAAAACTTAAAGAATAGAAAAATTTGACCATTTGCAGTAAAGAAGATTCTTAGGAAGTAGCTTTCTGGTATTGGGGTAGAGGATAAGGTGAATTGTATTGGATCCTAATCTTCCACCAAAATTATTAGGTAAGTCAAATTCATTTCTTTATACCAGGCTCTGTCTCCTCAACTACCTGCATAATATACATGTCATAACTTGCTCTGATCCCCAGTGCTTTCAAGCTTTCTCTTCTCTTTGCATATCTCTCCTCCCCATTCACAGGAAAGCAAAAACAACTACTCAAAGAGTTACCTAAAATTTTTTCTTCATTTCCTTACTTCATAGTTACAGTTCGGCATGCTCCAATCAGGACTTCATCCCCAGCACTAAACTAACATTGCTCTCAGATCATCAGTGACTTCCATGTTTAAATCCAGTGGCAACTTCTCTGTCCTCATGTCTGAAATTCTAAACAACATCTAATGCAATCAACCATTCTGTCTTTCTGGCAACATAAGTGTCACTAACTTTGATCTAGTTACTTAAGCTGAAAACTTAGTCAATCTTGATCCCTATCTTTCCCTTATTCCCTATAGGCAATACAGCAATGAGTCTTACCTGTTCTACCTCTACAACATGCATGGAATAAGTCCATTTTTCTTCAGAGCCTTATTTCTACGCAGGGCCAAAACATCGTCTCCCTACTCAAATATATTCTTTATACTGTCATATATTTTTAAAATATATACTTTGTTGAACTATACCATATATACAAAAATTATAGATGACGAGCTCAAAAATTATTACAAGTAAATACACTTGTATAACCACATTCAGGTTAAGGATGAATCTCTTCCCCTCACATATTATCTGTCATAGTTGTCTGGACCCTAGAAGAGCATTGCCAGCCCCACAGAAGCTACCTCATGACCCCTCTCAATCACTATACCCCCTTGACCCAAAGCTAACTGCCATTCTAACTTTTAACACCACAAATTAGTTCCACTTGTTTTAAATATATGTATGTATAGATGTATATACACATACATGGTATCATGTAGTGTGTATTCTTATATCTGGCTTCTTTTATTCAGTGTGTTTCTGAGATTCACTCAAGTTTTGTGTCTCAAGAGTTTGTTCATTCTTCTTGCTATGTAGTATTCCACTGTATGAGTATCCCACATTTCATTTTTGTTCTACAGGTTATAAATATTTGAATTGTTTACAGGTTTTGGGTATGAATGTTCTTGTACATACCTTGAGATAGATATAGATATTAGATATAGATATTTGGTATGTATGTACTTAGAAGTATGTTCAAATTTAGTAGATAATGAAAAGCAAATTTGCCAATGATCATACTAATTGGCAACTCAACCAACTGTGTATGAGAGTTCCAGTCTGTTTATATCTTTGCCAACACTTGGCATTGTCTGTCTTTCTAACACTGGCATTGCTTGTGTGTTGTGGTATCTCATTGTAGGTTTAATTTGCATTTCCTTTACAATTCTTTTTTTTTTAAATTAATTAATTTATTAATTTATTTATTTTTGGCTGTGTTGGGTCTTTGTTTCTGTGCGAGGGCCTTCTCTAGTTGAGGCGAGCGGGGGCCACTCTTCATCGTGGTGCACGGGCCTCTCACTGTCGCGGCCTCTCCCGTTGCGGAGCACAGGCTTCAGACGTGCAGGCTCAGTAGTTGTGGCTCACGGGCCTAGTTGTTCTGCGGCATGTGGGATCCTCCCAGACCAGGGCTCGAACCCGTGTCCCCTGCATTGGACTCCCAACCACTGTGCCACCAGGGAAGCCCCCTCCTTTACAATTCTTAACTCTGAGGACCTTTTCATATTTGTTGGTCATTTAGATTGCCTCTTTTGTGAAGTATCTGTTCAAGTCTGTTGGCTATTTTTCTATTTGGTTCTCTGATTTTTTCCTAATTGATAGTAGATCTGGACAGGAAATCTTCCCTGCACTTATTACCTGTCACACTGGCCTCATTTTTGCCCTTCAAATAGGCCAAAAATTTCCTCTTTTCAAGGCTCTTTATGGGCTGTGTCTTCAATTTTCAAGTCTCGGCCCAAATGTCATACATCCATATAAACCTTCCTCGACCAAACCTCCTCCAACACACACACCTTCCTATCGTATCACCCTATATTTCCCTTTAGTATTTATCAATATCTGACATTATTTATTTACTAGTTTGCTTATATATACTGTGTATTTCCCCTCTAACTGGAATGTTAACTCATGCCTGCTGTGTCTGTTTTTATTCCCTGGTGTTTCCCTAGCACCTAGAACTTTTGTGCAACATGTGAGAGGTACACAGTAAATTATCTGTTTAAAAAAATGAATGAGTGAAGGAACAAATTAATATCTAGTTTGAGGTATTGTCCATATTGCTATATTTAAAGAAAACCAGATTTATATTCCAAAGGAATATATGTTTTTGTAGGTTAAGGTCAATTTTCTTGAACTAGGAATATTGTTTGACCCTTCTTTTATACATTATAATTACATTCCTAGAGACTAAGATTATTGAACCCT
This sequence comes from Eschrichtius robustus, assembly GCF_028021215.1. NCBI lineage: Eukaryota > Metazoa > Chordata > Mammalia > Artiodactyla > Eschrichtiidae > Eschrichtius > Eschrichtius robustus. Next base: position 56,621,608 of record NC_090835.1, on the reverse strand, counting down.
TAATTATCTTCATTTTCCAAGGTAACTGTAAAATTAGCCATTATTGGCATATTACCTGATGCAGCTTTACAATTCTAAAATTTACAAGTGTATAAAACATTTTTACAATTTAACTTTTGCAACAAGAAGTTACAATTTATCAAAAACTAAGACTTTGGGTACACAAGTGTTTAAAGAGACAATGGAGATTGAAACGATTTTTATTGAAAATTTATAGTTTGGTGGTTTATTTGGAAACCTGTTTTCATATTTTAAAAGTTCTCTAGAATTTTCAATAACTGATTTTAATTGAAAGTCTGATATATAAGCTGTAATTATGAATAAAATGTATAGAAAAATAATACTAAATCTGATAAATGAGTAGTATTAAAAATTTTCTGCAGTTCGTCACCATTTTGATATATGTAGGTCTGATACTAAATACGTTTTTTCAAAATGTTTATTTCAAAGATAGGTACTGTTATGTTGCTAAAATATCTTTGAGAAATAACTTTTAAATGTTAATTTTGTAATTTTACATTTATATTAGCCCTGATTAGACCACGAAATGGACACTTGTTTACAGTATGAGAGCTGAAGCAAGAAGGCAGAGTGTTACCTTGCAAACACACAGCAAATATTGATATTGGAGGTTACAAATAATTTATAGTGAGTAGGCAAAATTGCAAATATGGAATCTGCAAGTAATGAGGATTGATTGTATAATTATATGAAATAATACAATTTTTAAATTTCCATTTAAAAATTTTGGAAGATAGAGGAGAAAACAGTTCATAATCTTATCACCATAAGACTTTTATTTTCTATATTTTCTTCCAGTTTTTGTCTCTGATATATATATTTTCAAATATTGCATAGATACCTATTCTTTTTGTCTTCCACCCCAATTTACCTCTGGAAAATCTTCCTCCTCCACTGTATTTTGGGTGGGGTGGTCTCTACATCTTGTTCCAGAGATGGGTATGTGACCTATGCCTAAAAATTAGCATATGATATTCACTAGCTATAGTCACTGGCACTGGGATAGACATATGCCCACTTAGAACCAGTGTGATGCCCTGAGTTTTTTGTGGACTCCTGGAGAAGAGACACTCCTTTCACACTGGACTTGAACTTGCTGCCATCTTCTTTCACATGGAACCTAAGACTGAACCTAATGCAGAAGGAGGCAAAGTAGAGAGACTAAGGGAAACCAAGTCCTGATGAAATCAATCCTGAATCAATCAGTTTATTTTTATAAGAATTGTCTATATTTAAGATGTATAACAAGATGTTTTGATGTACATATACATTATGAAATGGTTACTACAGTCAAGCTTATCAACATATCCATCACCTCGCACAGTTGCCTTTTGTGTGTGTGTGTGTCTGTGTGTGTACGTGGTGAGAACACTTAAGATTTACTCTATTAAAAGACAAATACTGTATGTTACCACTTATGTGGAATGTAAAAAATAAAACAAATGAATTAATATAACAAAACAGAAACAAACTCAGATACAGAGAATAAATTAGTGGTTACCAGTGGGGAGAAGAATGGGGGAGGGGCAAGATGGGGTAGGTGATTAAGAGGAGCAAACTACTATGTATAAAATAAGTAAGCTATAAGGATATAATGGGACTTCCCTGGCGGTCCAGTGGTTAAGACTCCTCACTCAATGCAGGGGGCACGGGTTTGATCCCTGGTTGGGGAACTAAGAACCCACATGCTGCCAAAAAAAAAAATTAAGAAGATATTGTAGAGCACTGGGAATATAGCCAATATTTTATAATAACTTTAAAGAGTATGAGCTATAAAAATATTGAGTCACTATGTTATACATCTGAAACTAATATAATATTGTAAATCAACTATAATTTAATAAAATAAAAATTAAATATAGGAGGATTAAATAGACAAAAATAAAAAGAATTCTATGTAAATTTAAGAAAAGAATATTTACCTTCTATCTAATATTTGGAGATTGCAAACAGTGTTTCTATCGTTGTTTAAAAAAATTTACTCTCAGCAGATTTCAAGTATACAATACAGTATTATTAACTATAGTCACAGTGTACATTAGGTCTCTAGAACTTAGTCATCCCACGTAACTGAAACTTTGTGCCCTTTGACGAAAATATCCCCATTTTCCTCTCCCTACCCCACTTCTGGTAACCACCATTCTCTCTGCTTCTATGATTCTGACTTTTTTCAAATTAAGCAAGATCATATGGTATTTTTCTTTCTGCACCTGACTTATTTCATTCAGCACAATGCCTTTCTAGGTTCATCCATGTTGTCACAAATGACAGGATTTCCTCCTTTTTTAAGGCTGAATAATAATTCTTCTTTTCTTAAATAAATTCATTTCTTTCTTTATCTTATTTTGGCTGCATTGAGTCTTCATTGCTGTGCACGGGCTTTCTCTAGTGGCGAGTGGGAGCTACTCTTTGTTGTGGTGCGCAGGCTTCTCATCGTGGTAGCTTCTCTTGTTGCGGAGTACGGGCTCTAGGTGCACGGGCTTCAGTAGTCGTGGCATGCGGGCTCAGTAGTTGTGGCTCACGGGCTCTAGAGTGCAGGGTCAGTAGTTGCGGTGCACGGGCTTAGTTGCTCCACGGCATGTGGGATCTCCCGGACCAGGGCTCAAACCCACGTCCCCTGCATTGGCAGGCGGATTCCTAACCACTGGGCCACCAAGGAAGTCCAGTAATTCTGTTATATATATGTCACTATTTCTTTATATATATATCAGTATTTCTTTATCCATTCATCCATCAGTGGTTGTTTCTGTTTCTTGGCTATTGTGATAATGCTGCAGTGGACATGGGAGTGCAGATACCTCTTTGAGATAAGGCTTTTATTTCCTTTGGATATATATCCAGAAGTGGGATTGTTGGATTATATGGTACTTCTATTTTTAATTTTTTGAGGAACCTTCATATTGTTTTCCATAATGGCTGGACCAATATATATTCCCACCAACAGTGTACAAGGATATCCTTTTCCTCCACATCCTTGTCAACACTTGTCATTCTTTAACTTTTTGACAATAACCATCCTAACAGTTGTGAAATGATATCTCATTGTGGTTTTGATTTGCATTTCCCTGATGGTTGGTGACATTGAGCATTTTTTCATATACTTGCTGGCCATTTGTATGTCTTCTTTGGAAAAATGTCTATTCTGGTCCTTTGCCCATTTCTTGATCGGGTTATTTGTTTTTTTGGTATTGAGCTGTAGGAACTCCTTATATATTTTGGATATTAATCCCTTATCAGATGTATGGTTTGTAGATATTTTCTCCCATTCCACAGGTTGCCTTTTCACTTTATTGTTTCCTTCACTGTGCAAAGTTTTTTAGTTTGATACAGTCCTACTTGTCTATTTTTGCTTTTATTGCCTTTGCTTATATCCGTGAAATCATTGCCAAGACCAATGTCATGAAGCTTTTCCCCTATTGTCTTCTAGAAGTTCTAGTTTCAGGTGTTATGTTTAAGGCTTTAATCCATTTTGAGTTAATTTTTGTGTATGGCATAAGATAATGGCCCAATGCCATTCTTTTACATGTGGATATTCAATTTCCCAACCCCACTTATTGGAGGGACTGTCCTTTCCTCATTATCTATTCTTGATGCCCTTGTTGAAGATTAGTTGACCATATATGTGTGGATTTATCTCTGTTCTGTTCAGTTGATCTGTATATCTTTCTTTGTTCAAGCAGCATGTTTTGATTACTGTAGCTTGGTAATGTATTTTTTAAATCAGGAAGTGTGAGGCCTTTAACTTGTTCTTCTTAAGATCGCTTTGGCTATTTGGGGTCTTTTGTGGTTCTCTATGAATTTTAGAATTTTTTTTTCTATTTTTGTAAAAAGTGTTACAGGGGTTTAATAGTGATTACATTGAATCTGTAGCTCACTTTGCATAATATGGACATTTTAACAGTGTTCTTCCAGTCCATGAACACTGAATATCTTTTCATTTTTTTGTGTTGTCTTCCATTTCTTTCATCAGTGTTTTATAGTTTTCATTTTACAGGTCTTTTACTTACTTGGTTAAATTTATTTCTAAGTATTTTATTATTTTTGATGCAATTGTAAATGAAATCGTTTTCTTGGTTTCCTTTTTGTATAGTTTGTTGTTGGTGTAAAGAAATGCTACTGATTTTTCTGTGTTGATTTAGTCCTGAATTTAGCTATGCCTCATGTCAGCCATACTTCTCACTTTTGGTATATGAGCCAATCGTTTTTTTTCTTTCCTTTTTAATTTTTAATTTTTTGGCTTAAGCTGTCAGTTGCAACAAAATGAATCCTAGCTGATACAATATAGTTTCAATCATAGCATCATACGCATTTATAATCTTGCTTTTGCCCTCATAATATTTTATTTGGAGATATAAATATAAGATTGACATTTTTTAATTAACATGTTAATAATTTGCAGTTTTTAAAAATATAAATATCAACTTTATATTCTCATTACTATATGTCTCTAGATCCTTTAGATTCTTATTGCAATATAAATTTTTTTATAACTTTTTTTTTTAAATCAGTCATCAATTTTATACACATCACTTTATACATGTCAATCCCAATCACCCAATTCAGCACACCACCATCCCCACCCCACCGCAGTTTTCCCCCCTTGGTGTCCATATGTTTGTTCTCTACATCTGTGTCTCAACTTCTGCCCTGCAACCCGGTTCATGTGTACCATTTTTCTAGGTTCCACATACATGCGTTAATATATATATTTTTATAACTTTTCCATTTCGTTTTTGAGAGTTCATTTGCCTATCAGAATGTTCAATGTTTGAAAATGCAAGAAAACTGTCTCTTTTTTTTTTTTTTAAGATTTATTAATTGATTGATTGATTGATTGCTATGTTGGGTCTTTGTTTCTGTGCTAGGGCTTTCTCTAGTCGCGGAGAGCGGGGGCCACTCTTCATCGCAGTGTGCGGGCCTCTCACTATCGTGGCCTCTCTTGTTGCGGAGCACAGGCTCCAGACGCGCAGGCTCAGTAGTTGTGGCTCACGGGCCCAGTTGCTCCGCGGCATGTGGGATCTTCCCAGACCAGGGCTCGAACCTGTGTCCCCTGCATTGGCAGGCGGACTCTCAACCACTGCGCCACCAGGGAAGCCCGAAAACTGTCTCTTAAAAATTTTTTTCTTCAATAATGTATCTAGTCAAACTACAAGTAAATGCTTTTGTTGACATTTTTTGTGCTGCTTTCTTTTCTGGAATTCAGCAACTTTTACTTTAGTCATGTCAAGTTAAAAGCTGCAAGCCTTTTTTGTGTGTCACATTTTCTTTTGACTTACCAGAAATAATTTATATTAAAAAAATTAGTTCTCAATTGTTGCAGTTCATTATACAGTAGTAGGCTATTGTTGCTGTAGACTTTGAAATAATACCTGTCTCGTTTTGTTTTAAGAAAAAGTTATAGTTTTGAACATAGAGACAATTCAATTCTTATAGAACAATATTTAGAATAGTTTTAAATTTGCATAACACTAATTATGGCCATTAGTAATTATAAGAATGCCAGTTAAATCATGTCTAAAATTGTAAAGAGGTATTAAAAATTGCATATTGTATTATTACTTTATATATTAATCTTCCTATTTCTGTTAACTTACCATATTATGGACATATTAACAGGATATGTATTCTAACAATACATTACCTATGATGTTAAGTATTTAAAGTTAAGACTCACAAACATTAAATAGCCACAATACTAGTAAAGTTTAGTCTACTGTAATTTTTTAATTAATCAAGCTATTTTAAAATTTGTATCTTTAATGCCAGGTTCAGATAGTTGTATAATATACATGATAAACATATTTCAAGTATATTCTGCATGTAAGAGCAGAAGACTCCCTGATAGCTTGGCATTGTGATGGCATTATACAGAATATTGGAAAATACAGCACAGGAAATATAATAAAAGGAAGATGAACAGTTCTGTTTTCACCACAAGAGGCTTAAATTTGTATATCTTAGCATTAACCTAGCCTGTGAGCTAAGCTCAAATCTTTGTGTGTGTGTATGTTTGTGTGCTTATGATTGATCCTAGATGAAAACAATAATTGAATGCATAGAAATATTTCCTATCTGGGGTCATTTGCTAAGGTGGGGAGGCAGAAAAGTGTTTTCAAGACAGAAATTGTCTGGGTGAGTGGGAAAGTAAATTTAAAGGGAACTGTGGTAGGATTATGGAGAAGTGTTGAGTATCCTTTTGAGGTTTGTCACCATAGAATTTAAAATCAAATCAGTCTGCCTTGATACCAAAACCAGACATAACATTATCTTTTATAAATGTAGACACAAAAATCCTCCACAAAATACTAGCAAACTGAATCCAGCAGCATATAAAAAACATTATACATAATGACTAAAGAAATTTGTCCTAGGAATTTAAAGTTAAACATCTGAAAATTAATTAATGTAGTATATCAATACAATAAAGAAAACCACATGATCATTTCAATAGATGCAGAAAAAGCATTTGACAAAATCCAACACATTTTCCTGATTGAAAAAGAAATTCAACAAACTAGGAATACAAGGGAACTTCTTCAGTCTGAAAGGGCACCTACACAAAACTCACAGATAATACCATACTTAATGATGCAAGAATGAGAGTGTTTCCCTTAAAATAAGAAACAAGAATGTCCACTCTCCCCAGTTGTATTCAACATTGTACTGAAGGTTCTAACAAGGGCAGTTAGGCAAGAAATTGGGATTAAAAGTATTTAGATTGGAAATGGAAAAGTAAAATTATCTCTTGTTTGCAGATGACATGATTTTGTAAATAGAAAATCCTAAGGAATCCAGTAAAAATCTATTAGATGAAGATGAAGCCATATGTTTAATCTTTATTTCCTTATCCTATATGTCCCACCAAGTGTCCAGAATGCATTTAGATACTAAACATTCTTCAGCGCCTTGTAATTCCAGTTACCTCCCCCACAACCATGGATTCTGCCCCTTCCTCGCTTTTGAAGCTCTGCTGTGTGCTGCTTCTTTGTTAGAAGCAAAACCAAAAACTCTCATGGAGAACCAGCTGCAGAAGACAGTCTCCCTAGATAAGGCAGTTGAGGAGGAAGGGCCTGGATGTGCGGTCGGGAATGTCCTGGTGTACACGCCACACCTCAGGAATGTTACTGAGGATGGAATGGCTGCTTTTGGAAGACAATTTCTAGAAGAAAAGATGTTGACTTTTACAAGCCAAAGATGTACTGAAGTATAGAAGGCTGCTGTATTTGCAGAGCTAGGTTCTTCGGTTCTCACTTTAGTGACGGTAAATGCTGAAAGGACTTCTAGAGCTGTTTGCAGTTCCAGGAGACTCCTTCAGAGCACTTCTGCAGTGGCTGAGTGCTACTTGTGAAAAGACAGGAAAAGCTGCCAGCAGGATAGCAGACAAACAAACTAGAGTCCCGTGGTAGGTAAAAGGGCAGTCCCCAGTCTAGACTCTATCTTGAAGCCAAAGAAAAGTGGAAACTGTATATGGTGTATAAAGAAGCCACCAGATCAGTAAACTGCAGGAAGAACCTCAGTCTCTCAACTCCGATGCCCACAGCTCCTGTTTGGGAAAACTCACATCTTTTAAGATAAGGGATCCTGTATGAATAGTACCAAAGCATTATCACCTAGTAGCTAATGAATTCTATTGAAATGTTACACTATATGAAAAAATAAAATGTGCATGTCTTCAAGATGGCACAAAATACAGGTTACTGCCTCTTGGGGTACATTTCTTAGAGGGCTCACTAAATATGTAAATAGTTGACGTTTGTTAGTATTGTATGACTGATGACTTCACTGAGAACCTGCACAATTCAGGCTTAGCTCTGGATTCAGTTGACTTTGTGAAGTATTTACCCACGCAGAGTGGGCATTTGGCTTGTTTTAACCTATTAGGATTTTATTTTCATTTTATATTAAAGAAATTCTATTAGAAGAAAAGAGGTATGTATTAATCCTGAGTGGGCTGGTTTGGGGATGACTTCTTTTAGTGAGGCTTTCTAAACATTGAGATTAGAAATTAGGTAATTAGTGAATCCTGAAAGTCTAGCTCTTCAATTCTAAAATCTTCATTTAAAGCGTCTCATTTCAGCTTTTCTAAAAGTTCAAGGAAAAAAGGTCTCCAGTTCAGACTTTTTCTGATGAGGGAAGAATATTTTGCCTACCTTATAAAAATGTGACTCAGTGCTTAAATTTAAAACTAGATTTAAAAATTAGTACAAATAACAAGCAGTGAGCCATTTTTATGGATATACTGTAATTTCATAATTATTAATCTAAAATTAAAATTCTATACTTCGTCCTTTTGAAAAAACCTACATACTACATGTCACAGTACACACAAACTACATGGTGAAGTTGGGTGGGCGCTCCCGTAACCTTTGAGATACAGTATAGGAATCTTAGCCATTATCTTCTCTCTCCTGAGTAATATTTGAGTTTTATTTTGTATATTTTGGCTGGTCTTGGTATTGGTAGAATATACTCTAATGTGGATCATCTCTATTTCTGTATTTATTTGTTACTAGACCCAACCACAGTCTTCTTTTCCCCTTTCTACCTCTCTTGACTTGTGGAATGTACTATATATGGTCATACAATTTGTAATCATATATTAGAAATCACAAATCTGTTTTGTGCTTTTTATGTTGTTAGATACTGATACTCAGACTTTTACTAGGATATTAAATGCATTTAGTCTTATTACAAAATTTTAAAAACAATATAAACAGAAAAGCACCCTTGAGGCTTCCCTGTTTTCATGAAGCTCTTCTGCCAAGTACATTCACTTCATACTGTATGTATTCTGAATATTAATCCCTATGTCTATGTATTGAAAATATTTCATCCTTGTCTTTTTCTTGCTTTTCAACTTATTTTATGGTTTTAACTTGTTTTTAATTTTAGTTACACAGAACATTTAATCTCAACATGTTCAAGATTATCAATCTTTTATGACTTTTTTGTATTTTATATACAAATGCATTTTTACTTCAATGCTATATATGTTGTTTGATACTTTTTACCTTAGTGTTTAGTCAGTCCGGAATTTATTTTTATAAATGGTGCTGGGTTGAGGTTGAACTTTATTTTTTATTGTAAAAATCACGAGTGACTGTTAAATTTCTCACATGCTTTTGGGATCATCTTAAATATTAAGATGATCATAATGGTTTTTCTTCTCTAATCTGTAATGTGACATGTCATGCAAACAATGCAAGTGGCCAAGCAGCCCACATATCAGACTTGCTGGAGCAATGTTTACTAGAGAACGCTCACATGGATGGAGTCAGTAACTTAATGGTGAACCTCCACTGCCTCATTCCACTCTGAAGCAGAGCATAGCCCAATCTATTCAGGCCATAGGGCAAATGCCATTAGAGGGCCCTTGACTGTTGAACTATGGAGCTTTTAATGAATAATTAGAGAAGCACCATGATTTCCCCTGGCATGATCAGGGACCAGACTATAGTAGTAATAAGATGTGGCAAAACTTTGATTCTAGCACTGTCCTGACAGCATGGCATTCAAGGTTGAAGGGAAATCTAAGACTGGTGGTTACAGTTGTAAGATGCTGCAAGTTAGCCGTAGGATTGCCATGCCTAACTCACAGTGGGCCACACCAGTATATACGACTGGGTTAGCACCATCCCCTTCCCTGGCATGAAAGGGGCTTCTCATTGTGGTGGCTTCTCTCGTTGCGGAGCATGGGCTCTAGATGCGTGGGCTTCAGTAGTTGTGGCTCTAGAGCGCAGGCTCAGTAGTTGTGGCTTAGTTCTCCGCAGCATGTGGGATCTTCCCAGACCAGGGCTCGAACCTGTGTCCCCTGCACTGGCAGGCGGATTCTTAACCACTGTGCCACCAGGGAATTCCCTTACACATCATTTTTAAAGAATGGGTTGCGTTCCTTGAAAAACCCTTGGCTCAATCTTATAGTTCATTTATTTTTATTTTGACCATTTTGATAGTGTATCAATTGATTTTTTAAAATTTCAGTGGTCAAAATTTAAATTTCCATGATATTCTGTTGATTCTTTTAAGAAATGAATATCCTTTCATATCTTTCTGAAGTTAGTGGATATTCTAAAATGCCATCCTATTTAATTTATTAAGCTTGTGTTTTATAGGTAATGAATTTTTCCTTTTGTTAGGTTTGTTTCCTCTCTCTCATTATTGGATTTTGTCTTTGATTATTGTGATTGAGTGCTCAACTGCGTACTTGAGATCGTTTATGAATTCTGTTTACTTGAGCTTTTCTCCAAATATGGAAGAGTGGTTAAGACAAAGCTCCTGGATGGGGTGAGCCAGTGGCTTCTTCTGGGTAGTGAGAACTCTCTATTTTTCCTGGGTGTTGCTAGCCTCCTGAAGCTTCTGTTTTACCCCTTCACCCCAGGATTAGCTATCTCCGCTCTACCTGATGATAGACGTGTCTGTTGCTTAAAGCCTGGCCCAAAGAGAGGTGACCCTGTATGCTCTACTTTAGTACTCCAGCCAGTCACTCTCTTAGTTTTCCCAGACCCCTCATGCATTCATTATCTTAGCACAGCCTTGGACCAGCTTCCATCTTTGTGGGAGTTTTTTTCTGTGGGTATTTGGGGCTGTGGCTTCCTTCTCTTCATTCCCATCTATTTTCTTTCATGAAAGGCTTCCTCATAGTTTCTGGAGACCTGTGGGTACTGCTTGCTTTTTTTTTTTTTAATTACATCTCTTAGGATATATACTCTTCTGTAATTTCCTGGCACCTGGGGTGGCATGAGAAGACTCTGGCATGTATTCAGTCTTCCATCTTGAACCAGTCTCCAAGATAGCTACATTTTAAAAACCATTTTATTTTAATTTCAGACTCATAGAAAATTTTCAAGAATATAAGAAAGAATTTCCAGTTGCTTTACACCCAGATTTCCCAAATATTCTCAATGGTAACATTTGAAAATAATGATTTGGGAATATATATTCAATATATATTTGGAAATATATATTGAATCATTTAAGAGTAAGTTGTGATATTACTGAAAATGGCACTAAAGCAATGATTAAACTGGAAAAAACTGTTAGAATTAACTTTTTTGGATCTTTGGAATCTAATTTTGGAGTCTAATAAAAACTTGACAATACCCAGAAGAGTGCTTACTAAAGAAAGCAGCTGCTAAATTTCAGTAAGTGAGTTATGTGATGTTTTTACTTTCCCACGTGTTAGGGTAATTCCGGAGGAACAGAACCAACAGGATGTGTGTGTGTGTGTGTGTGTGTGTGTGTGTGTGTGTGTGTGTATACAGAGAGAGAGAGAAAGAGAGATTTATTTTAAGGAGCTGGCTCATACGATTGTGGTATCTTAATAAGTCCAAAATCTGATGGGGTAGGCCAACAGGCTAGAGACTCAGGGGAGAGTTGCATTTCAAGTCCAAAGGCAGTTCTGCTGGCAAAATTCCTTCTTGCTTGGGAGAGGTCACTTTTTTTCTATTAAGGTCTTTGATTAGATGAGACCCATCCATATTGTGAAGGGTAATCTGCTTTACTCAAAGCCCATCAATTTAAATGTTAATCTCATTTAAAAAACACTCCTTCACAGCAACATCCAGAATAATATTTGACCAAATATCTAGGTACCCTGACCCAACCAAGCTGACACATAAAACTAACGATGGTTCGTTTTAACACCCAACTACTATCCCCCATTCCCAGATCACAGGTGCCATAGGAATGGCAGCTTGCATGTGCAGCGTGTTGGTGCCAGAGGGGCTGACCACACACACAAAGAATACAATCTTTACAAAGAGTAAGTTGCAGACTCGATCTGTCTCTACCACTTGATACTTCAGTATACCAGTTGATACTTCAGTATGCTATTTCCAAAAACAAGGAATTATTTTTATTATTACATGACTATAATGTAGTTATCCAAATCAGAAATTTACTTTGATGAAATACTGTTACTATATGGATACATTTTAAAGGCTCTTGTTACATATTTCAAAATTTCCCTCCCAAAGTTTCTACCAATTTACACTTTTGTCAGTAGTATATGAGAATTTCAAATAATTCTTTACCATCTTAAAATTGTAGACTTAAATAGTTTTCAACTTTGCTAGATTGATATATAATGTCTTCAGATTCATCCCAGTAGAACTCCTATCTTTTTTTGCTACTATAGATCTTAACTTCCTTCTCTGTATTTCGGGTTTTCTTCATGGAATCTTCCAAAGAATGAAAAAGAAAAAATGTACAACTCTGGAAGTATTGGGGGGACTTCCAAACTTGACTGCCCCTAGCACAAAAGTACTTTTGTTACTATCACTGTTCTTTATTACATATACTAATTTTAAAAAAATTTATTTTTGTAACCTCTCTATAAAATAATAATTTTACAGATAAAATTATAAGAGGTTAAATGTCTTTCCCAAAGTTATGCAAGTAGTAATTGGTAGATTCTGGACTCCTTTTAGACTGCCTGGCTTCAGAGCTGATAACATTATATTGGGCCGCTTAGGTGGGAAGGACAGTGAAACAGTCTATGCACATTTGCCAAAGGGAATTCATATCTGCCATATTTAATTGTCTTGAAGATAGTGATCAAAGCATCTTTCATGAAAGATGATGGAAGATATCAGACTGAAGACTCCAGATGGGAATTGAAAGTGATGAAGAGTGTTGGATGTTAATGATGGACAAGAAATACAGCTTTTAGACTAATATGATTGCTAAGTTAAGGGAGATTGTATGTGATCTGAAGACAGAATAAACACTGAAAACCAGCACATACTGCAAAGCTAATAAGGTTTAACAAATCTTCAGAGCTGACAAGACATAACACAAATGTGATGAAAGGGTGGCTGGTGAAATTTGGACTCTGATACATGGCTAAAAAGAATATAGCAGAGTAGCTGATAATCCAGCAAAGAGGAGTAGAGGACTTTCGACGAAGAACAGTCAGAATGGAAAAATCAAGAAATATGAAAGCAGGACAAGTTTTTTTTTTTTTTTTTTTAAATTAATAGACTTTTACTTTTTTTTTTTTAAGTATTTGTTTTTTTATTTACTTATGGCTGTGTTGGGTCTTCGTTTCTGTGCGAGGGCTTTCTCTAGTTGTGGCAAGCGGGGACCACTCTTCATCGCGGTGCGCGGGCCTCTCACTATCGCGGCCTCTCCTTGCGGAGCACAGGCTCCAGACGCGCAGGCTCAGTAATTGTGGCTCACGGGCGCAGCTGCTCCGCGGCACGTGGGATCTTCCCATACCAGGGCTCGAACCCGTGTCCCCTGCATTGGCAGGCAAACTCGCAACCACTGCGCCACCAGGGAAGCCCAGGACAAGTTTTTAGAGATCATCTAGCCCTACTCTCTTTACCTTACAGATAAGAACACTGAGGCCCTCTTGAAATTATAGAGCTAGGAAGTTGCATGGTCAAGATTAGAAACTACATTTTTGACTCTTAAGTCCTGATCTTTTTCTACTGTCTCTTGAATATTATGAAATTTTAGTCCATAATATTAAAATTATCTTATTTTCACTTCAAATTCTTTTTAGAAGTAGGCAGGTTCAGTGTTGTAGTCATTCAATTCTTGGTTACAAATGAGATATTTTTCTAGAAATGGGAATGATAAAAATTGAAATTTTAATGCTGAAACACCCCAACTCTGAAGATAGTGATACAGATACTATTACTTTTCTCAAACCAAAAAGAGTTGCATCATCTGGGTTAGACTGTGGTTAAAAATATATGCACTTCCTGTAACAATGTTGGAGAACAAAAGAAGAATGGCAAGTTTTTTTTGTTTGAAGGAACAGTCATTTTTCTCATTCACATACAAACAAAACAATTTCTATTATAAGTAGCCGTTTATCTTCATTCCTATTCTGTATTTATTTATTCACACTGTCTTATTAAATTCTGAGATTATTCAGAACTCCTTGGATATGTTGTAATTTTATCATCTGGGATACATCAGTCATAAAGTACATATACATTGTAATAAGTGATGCTTCATAAGAATTCGCATTGGCTATACTCCATCTTTAAGACCTTTGTTCTGTTGAACAATGGGACTGTGTGATATTTCAGTTGAAGAAGAATTTATCTTATTTTCTAATTTTTTTCAGACTCTGCTATAACATTCTAAAATAGCATTCATGAAATACAGAAATCTTTGGAGAATTTATGTAAAATCCATATTTTCTTTAGCTCATGAATTTCACTTTAATGCTACAAATATATATAATAATTGTACTATATTAAGTTATTTAGAACTGTTTAGTGGGGTTCTACAGACCTTGGTGTTCTCTTTAATAAATGCCATTTAACTAGTAATGCATTGTAATGTATTGTTATAGATAAAAAATGGCTCACTAACCCCTTTCCCATCCGTTAGTATATTTAACCAGTTCCAGATGCTCCACAGACACATAGAAGAAATTGAGCAAAATTAGGGGAATGATATGAATGATTCCTGCATGTAAAGTACTATTTAGGCATTTGGGGATCAACAGACAGAGAATCATGTTTCCATCATGAACTCATTTATTGCTGGAGATTCAAAAATAGTATCTCTGTCCTCAGAGAGGTTACAGTCTAGTGGTGGGAATTAGGCAGTAAACTTCATTATATTATGTCGCAGAATGTTGTAAATACCAGAAGTTGAGAGGACAGGAACGTCAAGCAGGGAGAAATTGCAACTGGTTGAGGATATCCACGAAGACTTCTTGAAAGACATGGTATCTGAAGTGGGTCTTGAAAGTAGGTAATTTATAGGTTATGATAGAGTAAGGAGAAAAACAGGAGCAAAGGTATAGAGACAGAATACATTGGATATGTTTGGGAAATATCAAATAATGTAAGTTGATGCAGTTTGGAAGATGAAGAGAAGAAAGTAATGCTAGCAACCATTTAATGAGCACCTACTACATGCTGTGCTTCTTGCCACATACCCTGCATGCATTATTTTATTGAGCTTTCAGAACACTCTGAGATGGTGCTAGTATTATTCCTACTTTCCAGATGAAAAGATATTAAATGATTTGCCCAAGATGATACAGCTGTTAAGTTGATGTTCTTAGATCTTAATCTAGGTCTGACTGATAATAAAATCTGTACTCTTAAGTACTTCACTATAGAGTTACATTGTGGAGAATTCAAAACCAAAGTGGGGAACTTAATTCCAATTATGTTAGCCATGTCAAACAATATTTTTTTAGCAAGAGGACCAATTATTGGGAGTTTATAAGATTAATCTGTTATCAATGAGTTGAAAGAATATGGGGAGAGAGAAAGTAGACAGATGGTTAGTAGGCTGTTTATAGCAGTCTAAATGAACTGATGAGGAACTGAGCTGGGTTGGTAGCAATAAGATTGGAAAGGTGGGAACACAGCACAGAATCCTTTTTAGTTTTGTAACTTGTAACAAAATGACAACCATTTAAATGGAGGGGATGAGGAAGTAAGCAGTGTCAAAGTTGACCCTGGGTGAAATTTGAGTCTAGGTAACAGTATTGGGGAAGAGAAACTGTTTTGAAGGAAAAGAGAACCCAATTTGGCCCAAGTTCACTGTGCTTGAGTAAATCCAGGTGTCAAAATTATTTGAAATGTAGGTGATTGTGAGACTTGAGATGGAGTTCAGGGATGAGAGATGGAGATTTGGCAGCTATTTGCATGGAAGAGAGGGTCAAAGCTATTTGAGTGAAGTCCCCAAGAAAGAGAATGTAAAAAGAGAAGTTTGAAGACAGAACCTTGGAAAGGCCTACATTGAGGGACTAGGGAGAGAAAGAGCAACCAGTAAAGGAATCAGTAGTGGTTAGAGGTTTAAGAATAAGCCTTTGGATTATGTGATTAGAAAATCTTTGGTCTCCTTTGAGAGAAACATTTGGTAAAAACGAGATGGTCAGTCATTTAAGAATTGAATAGATGCCTAGGGTTTCTTGTACCAAGTTTATACTCTTTCTATTGTGTGACTCTAGAATTTTTCTCGAGAGGAATGGACCCATATTTCATATTGCCTATCTAGCAGACTCACAAGTATTTTAAACTCAAGACCAAAAAGAACATACTATTTCTGTTCCCCAAACCCCAAGCTTGCTCTGTATTTATGTCTCCTACTTGGTTATTAACTCCACTGTTCGCTCATTTGCCCAAAATGGAAATCTAAAATTGATCTGTCACCATCTCCCCTTACCACTAAGAACCTTCCCCTCTCTTTCAAAACCAACATGTGTTTGATTGATTATTGCTATAGACTGAATGTTTGTGTCCCCCTAAAATGTGATGGTATTAGGAGGTGGAGCCTTTGGGAGATGATTATATAGTGAGGGCAGAGCTCTCATGAATGGAATTAATACACTTATAAGAGAGAGCCCGGAAAGTACCTTGCCCCTTCCTCCGAATGAGGTTACCACAAAAAGGCGGCCATCTATGAACCAGCACGTGGGTTCTTACCAGACACCAAATATGTCAGTGCCTTGATCTTGGACTTCCCAGCCTCCAGACCTGTGAGAAATAAATTTCTGTTGTTTATAAGTCACCTTGTTTATATGTCACCTGGTCTGGTATTTTTGTTATAGCAGCCCAAACAGACAAAGTTAGAAATTGGTACTGGGAAGTGAGGGTAATAAATACCTAAAAATGTGGAAGTGGCTTTGGAACTGGGTGATGGGTAGAGGCTGGAAGAGTCTTGAGCTTCATGCTAGAAAAAGCCTACATTGCCATGAATGGATGGACTATTAAGGGCAATTCTGATGAGAGCCCAGAAAGAAAAGGCGAGAGCTGTAGAAAAGCTTCAGTCTTCTTGGAGAATACCTAAGTAATCTTGAACAGAATTTTGATAGAAATGTGGATGCAAAGGGGGCATTCTGATAAGGTCTCATATGAAAATGAGGAACATGTTATTGAACAATGGAGAAAAGGTGATCCTTGTTATAAAGTGGCAAAAACTTGGCTGATTTGTGTTCATGTCTAGTGTTTCGTGGAAGGTGGAACTTGTAATGAAAGTGGATATTTGGCTGAGGAAATATCTAAGCAAAGTTTTGAAGGTACAGCTTAGCCTCTCTTGACTAAGTAAAGTAAATTTTCTTGACTTATCTCCATTGCCCAGTGGAGCTGTGGGTTGGAGCCGCCCTCATGATCCCAGGCCAGTAAAGCCCAGCTGAGCCACAGGCACCTGACTCTAACCTGTGAGAGCTACTGTGTGGGCTGCTCAAAGCCAAGGGATAAGGCCACGTACAGCCTAGGAGGCCCAACCCCTACCTGGCAAAACTGTGGGGGTGGGACCCAAGCCCCAGTGGGTCTGGAAGGGGTCCACAGCCCATTGTGCCTAGAGGGCAGAGCACAGAGCCAAAGAAGGTTATTATCCAGCATTAATGTTTAGACTTGCTCAGGACCTGTCACTCCTTTCTTTCTTATTTCTCCCTTTAGAGGGGGAATGAGTATCCTATGCCTGTCCCACCATTGTATTTTGGAAGCACGGAACACATTTGATTCCACAGGTTCACAGCTGGAGAGGAATTTGCCTCAGGATGAATCCTGCCTTCAGTCTCACTCATATCTGATTTAGGTGATATTTAGATGAGACTTTGGACTTCAGATTTTTGAGTTGATATTGGAAGGAGTTAAGACTTTTGGGAGTTGTTGGGAATGGAATAAGTGTATTTTTCATGTGAGAGGAACATGAATTGTGGGGGGCCAGAGATGGAATGCTGTAGACTGAATATTTGTGTTCCCTCAAATTCGGAGGTAGAGCCGTTGGGTGGTGATTAAATCATAAAGTCAGAGCCTTTATGAATGGGATTAGTATCCTTATAAAAGAGGTTCCAGAGTGGTAGTACTCTTATTATTCCCAGAGAAGCGGTTAACTAATTTGTGAAGTAAAAAGTGGTAGTGCTGTCTGACTGAAAATTGAGTGTCTATAACCATTCATAATTACTGCATTAAATGAATGAATAAATAAACTAATGTATAGCCTAAACTTTTGCCTGTATGATTTTGAATAAATATTCAATGTTTTCTATTTTCCAAATGTAATTTTTAAATTTTCTTTTGAATTCTCTAGTTTAATATGTTAGCTAAGTTATGACATAAAAAATTAAAAACAGAAATTGAGTAAAGCAAGTTTACTTAGCACAGCTTTGCTTTTGTCAATAGGCATGTATTTATGTCCCCTACTTGGTTATTAACTTAAGGCATGATTTTATAGGGACCCCCCTCAAAGATTCTAGCACTCTCCTGGCCACATTCTCTTTCTCCTCTTCATTTGCACCTTCTGGATGTGGCAGTAATTTTGAAAACCAACCAAGTGTTGGAGAAAAGGTAATAGAAATAATGAGAATCTGGTTTGAAAATAATAAGTATTTTATAATCTGTATTATAAATTCTATTAGCCTGGATAAACTGTGTCAAATCTAAAATACCAAGAGGTTTAAGTTTGATACAATTGAAAATGAGTATCACTATTTAAGTAATAATGACATTTTCTTGGTGTTAATTTATCTTCTCAGTATTATCCACTGTGAGACCTAACTTCCTAAGAAAATCTGAAAACTTTATCTACCAGTTAAAAGTAATTTTTTAATCCCCTTAACATTTTATAATAGGCTATCATAATGGATTTTCCTAAGCTTTCCATTGATGCAGATGCCAGTGAACTTAGAGTGCTTTCTCCGATGGTTCCAAGATGGACAGACTCCTAGGCAGTTGAGTAACAGATAGTAATGCTTTGCTTTCTTTTATATCTCTTCTACTTTAATGATTTGTATTATTAGTATTCTCTTCAATATGATGTTTCTTTGTAGAAATATTTTAAAGTGACTTCATTTTGTGGGGAACAGTTAATCTATATAATATAATCCATAAACTTGTTTAACTAGTTAAATATAACTTCAATGTGGTAAAAATAAATGGATAAATGAAGGGCACCTCTGTGAAACACTCTGCATTGTGGTACCTCCCACCTTTTGAGCAGGAGACCTCATGTCCTGTTTAGGACATATGACCTACTTATATGTGGTCTGAGTGAGGATTCTTGTGTCATTTGATATTAAATACTAATAAGGCCTATTTTTCTTATTAAATAATAAATATAAATAGAAGATTCTTGAATGAACATGTAATGGATAATTTCACTGTTTGTAGAACTTACCCTCAGCTTAGTTGTCCCCAATACCTGCCTTGGACTTAGAATCTCCCTCATCTCTCTTTATATTTGAGTTTTGGCCAGTGGCTAACATATCTCCTCCTACTACTACATTGTTTGCAGCGCACAGTGGGAGCTCATGGAGGATGGATGACGGTGTGATAGTGTTCTGGAACATAAAACTAAAGGAAAGCCTTGACAAAGATAACTTTAATTTCTTCCATTTTTGATGACCAGATCTATGTTTCGGTTTTGTCAAAGTCACAAGATGTCTGCTATTAGTACTGTTGTTTTTCAGTTTTGTCAACGTCACAAGATAAACATGTCTGCTATTAGTACTATTGTTTAATATTTTCCTGGAGCTAATTAAAAGTAAAGAAAACAAAATACAAAGGACATCATCAGCAAGATAGCAGAATATGAGGCTTCTGACTTTTCTGCCTCCCACAGATGCACTGAATGAACAGCTACATGCAAATCAATTCCTTTGGAGAGAAATATAGAAACTAATTGAGGGACTTCCCTGGTGACACAGTGGTTAAGAAACTGCCTGCCAATGCAGGGGACACAGGTTTGAGCTCTGGTCTGGGAAGATCCCACATGTCGCAGAGCAACTAAGCCTGCGCGCCACAACTACTGAGCCTGTGCTCTAGAGCCCACGAACCACAACTACCAAGCCCGCATGCCACAACTGCTGAAGCCTGCATGCCTAGAGCCTGTGCTCCACAACAAGAGAAGCCACCGCAATGAGAAACCCGCACACTGCAACGAAGAGTAGCCCCCACTTGACGCAACTAGAGAAAGCATGTGTGCAGCAACGAAGACCCAATGCAGCCAAAAATAAATAAATAAATAAATTAAATTAAATTAAAAAACTAATTGAGTTACTCTACACATTGGGTGACTGAGAAAATACCTACACTGAAACGAGTAGGAAAGCTAAGATACATTCATGCTGTAAACCTTCTTCTTGCAATCAGGAGGGAACCCCCAACTACCAGCTTCTCCCTGAGGATAGAGGGTTTGGACCACATGGTTAGATCCTCAACTTTTGTGGCTGCTACCTAAGGAACTGGCTCCCAAATTACCTAGCTCTGAGAGCCAGTGGGGATCAGCATTTGTGAGTCCCCCAGGACCACATTAAACAAACAGGTGGTTTTAAACAGAAGTGTAAGTACTTACCATGGCTATACCCCTGGGCTCAACACAGAGGGAACAGATAAAAAGCACAAGGTTATTAGTTTCTCCCTGATACTCTCAGTATGAGTTTGACTGCATACTTTTCTAGTTGCTGCCCAAGGATTGAGAGTTTCTAATCAGCTGTGTCTGGAAGCTGATTGTGCTCCTCCAGGAGCCTGAAAGTGCTGTGAGCACTTCCCTCCCCGTCTCTCCCTTCACTCACTCCAATGATAAAAGTGAGTGTCCAGCTTCTTCCTGGAAGGAGCTTGTCCGTGCATCTAGCACCCCAACTTTTATGACTGCCACTCAAAGGACTGGCTCCCAAATCACCTAGCTTAGAGGGCCAAAAGGGCTTGGCACTTACAAGTCCCCATTCACCACAGAAAACTAGTAGGCAATTTCCAACAGATGTGTGAGCACTTCCTGCCATTGTCTCCCCAGGCTCATCACAGAGGGAGCAGGCAAAAACACAAGTCTCAGTTTTTACCTGGAAGGGATTTAAATATATACTTTTTTAGCTGCTGCCTAATGGTTCTGATTAACCTGCATATGGGAGCTGTTGGAGCACATAATTAAAAGTTCTGTGGGACCCTGAATGGACGTGTGGAAACTTCCTGTGCCTTCTTCTCCTGCCTTGCCCCAGTGATAAAACCAAAGGAGATAAGTGATTTACATGTCAGGTAATTCAAAATGCTTGTCATCAAGATGCTCACTGAGGTCAAGAGAGCAATGCATGAGCAAAGTAAGAATTTTAACCAAAAGAGGAAATATAAAAATACTAAAAAGAAATTGTAGAGCTGAAGAATAAGTGAAGTGAAAAACTCAAAAGGGCGGTTCAACAATAGGCTCAATCAAACAGAAGAAAGGATCAATGAGCTTGAAGATAACTCACTGGAAGTCATCCAATCGGAGGAGCAAAAAGCAAAAAGAACAAAAAAGAGTGAAAATATGGAGTGGGATGATATATTCAAAGTTCTAAAAGAACTTATGAAAGAAAGAAAACTACCAACCAAGAATACTGTGTCTGGCAAAGTTGTCCTTCAGAATTGAAGGGGAAATAAAGATATTCTTAAACAAACAAAAGCTGAAGGAATTCATCCCCAGTAAACCTGCATTGCAAGAAATGCTAAAGGAGTTCTTTAAACTGAAATGAAAGGATGCTAATTAGGAATATGAAAACATAAAGGTATAAAACTCTCTGGTAAAGGTAAATATAAAGTTGTATTCAAAATACTCTAATAATGATGGTGGTGTGTAAATCACATATAAATCTGGTATAAAGGTTAAAAGAAAAAAGTATTAAAAATCCCTATAGCTCCAATACTTTTTTAATAGGCACATAATAGAAAAAGATGGAATTGTGACATCAAAAACATAAAATGTGGGAACAGAGAGTAAATGTGTGGAGCTTTTGTATGTTATTGAAGTTATCAGCTTAAAATGGACTGTTATAACTATAGGATGTTTTAGGCAAGCCTCAAAGTAAAAATGTATAGTAGATATACAAAAGATAATGAGAAAAGAATCAAAGTGTACCACAGAAAATCATCAAATCATAAAAGATGAGAGAAAGAGAAGAAAATAGGAACAAAGGATCTACAAAACACCCAGGAAAGAATTAACAAAAGAGCAATAGTAAGTCTTTACTTGTTAAAAATTACTTCAGATGTAAATGGACTAATTCTCTAGTTGTAGACTGAAAGTGAAGGGATGGGAAAAGATATTCCACACAAGTGGAAAGCAAAAGAGAGCAGCAATAGCTATTCTTGTATCAGACAAAATAGAATTGAAATAAAAAAAATGTAAAAAGAGTCAAGGTTGTTATATAATGATAAAGAGGTCAGTTCATCAAGAGAATTTAGCAGTTGAAAATATTTATGCACTCAATATTGGAGTGTCTGAATTTATAAAGCAAATATTAACAGATTTGAAGAGAGAAATAGACAGCAATACAATAATAATAGGGGATCTCGGTAGTCCACTTTGAACAATGAATAGATAGATCATCCAGACAGAAAATAAGGAAACACTGGACTTAAATTATACTTTAGATGAAAAGAATCTCGCAGACATATACAGAACATCCATCTAACAGCAGCAGAATGCACATTCTTCTCAAATGTACATGGAACATCTTCCAGGATAGATCATATGTTAGACCACAAAACTAGTCTTAACAAATATAAGAAGATTGAAATCATATCAAGCATCTTTTCTGACAGTAGTGGTATGAAACTAGAAATCAGTTACAGGAGAAAAACTGGAAAATTCACAAATATGTGGAGATTAAACAACATGCTCCTGAACAAACAGTTGGTCAAAGAAGAAATCAAAAGAGAAGTCAAAAAATATCTTGAGACAAATGAAAATGAAATGCAACATAATAAAATTATGGCATACAGCAAAAGTGATTCTAAGAGGGAAGTTTATAGTGATAAATGTCTACATTAAGAAGAAAGATCTCAAACTAACTTTACTCCAGAAAAAACTAGAAAAAGAAGAACTACTAAGCCTAAATTTAGTAGAAGGAGGAAATAACACAGATCAGAGCAGAAATAAATGAGAGACTAGAAAGATAATAGAAAAGATCAATGAAACTAAGAGTTGTTTTTTTTGAAAAGATAAAATTGACAAACCTTTAACTAGACTAACAGAAAAAAAGAAAGAAGACTCAAAATCAGAAATGACAGAGGAAAATTTACAACTGATTACAACTGATGCCTCAGAAATACAAAGGATCATAAGAGACTACTGTGAACAATTATATGCCCCAAAATTGGATAACATAGAAGGTTGGAGAAATTGCTAGAAACATACAACCTTCCAAGACTGAATTGTGAAGAAATAGAAAATTTGAACAGACCAATAACAAGTAAGGTGATTGAATTGGTAATCAAAAATTCCCCCAACAAAGAAAAGTCTAGGACCAGATGGCTTTACTGATGAATTCTACCAAGCATGTAAAGAATAATTAGTGGTAATTCCTTCTCAAACTCTTTCAAAAAGCTGAAGAGGAGAGAACAATTCCAAACTCATTTTACAAGCCCAGGATTACCTGATACCAAAATCAGAAAAGAACATTACTAGAAAAGAAAAGTACAGGCCAATATCCCTGATGAACATATATGCAAACATCCTCAACAAAAATACTAGCAAACAGAATCAACAGCACATTAAAAAGGATCATATACCAGGATCAAGTGGAATTTATTCACGAGATGCATGGATGGTTTAACATAAACCATCCATTGATTTGACATTTATAGTCAAATCAATAAACATGATACACCATAATGAAGGGGGAAATAATCATGTTATCATCTCAATAGATGCAGAGAAAGAATTTGACAAAAGGCAGTACCCTTTGATGACAAAAGCTCTTGACAAATTGGGTATGGAAGGAATGTAGGTCAACAAAATGATAGCCATATATAACAAGCTCATAGTTAACATCATGCTCACTAGTGAAAACTGAAAGCTTTTCATCTAGGATCAGGAATAAGACAAGGGTAGCCACTCTCACCACTTTAATTCAACATAGTACTGGAAGTTCTAGCCAGGGCAGTTAGGCAAGGAAGATAAATAAAAGCATCCATATCAAAAAAGAAGAAGTAAAATTGTCTCTGCAGAATACATGATCTCATATATAGAAAACCCTGAGAATGCAATCAAAAAATTGTTAAGAAATCAGTAAAGTTGCAAGCTACAAAATCAACAAACAGAAATGAGTTGCATTCCTATACATTGACTACAAACTCTCTGGAAAAGAAATTAAGAAAACAATCTAATTTACAGTTGTGTTAATAAAATGCTACATAATAAATTTAACCTAGGAGGTGAAAGATCTGTAAACCTAAAACTATAAAACATTGATGAAAGGAATTGAAGAAGACACAAGTAAGTGGAAAGATATTCCATGTTCATGGATTAGAATTAATATTGTTAAAATATCCATACAAACCAAAATAATCTGTAGATTCAATGCAATCCCTATCAAAATTCCAATGGCATTTTTCACAGAAACAGAAAAAATAATCCTAAAATTTGTGTGGAGTCATATGAAACCCAGAATAGCTAAGCAGTCTTGAGCAAGAAGAGCAAAGTTGGAGGCATTCTACTTCCTGATTTCAAACTATCTTACAAAACTATAGTGATCAAAATGGTATGGTATTGACATAAAAACAGACACAGATCAATGGAACAGAATAAGGAGACCAGAAATGAACCTACATATATATGGGTCAACTAATCTTTTATTTTTTTGGATTCATTTGTATTCTTTCTTTTTTTTTTAATCATCTTTATTGGAGTATAATTGCTTTACAACGGTGTGTTGGTTTCTGCTTTATAACAAAGTGAATCAGTTATACATATGTTCCCATATCTCTTCCCTCTTGTGTCTCCCTCCCTCCCACCCACCCTATCCCACCCCTCTAGGTGGTCACAAAGCACCGAGCTGATATCCCTGTGCTATGTGGCTGCTTCCCACTAGCTATCTATTTTACATTTGGTAGTGTATATATGTCCATGCCACTCTCTCACCCTGTCACATCTTACCTCTCCCCCACCCCATATCCTCAAGTCCATTCTGTAGTAGGTCTGTGTCTTTATTCCCATCTTACCACTAGGTTCTTCATGACCTTTATTTTTTTTTTCTCCTTAGGTTCCATACACATGTGTTAGCATACTGTATTTGTTTTTCTCTTTCTGACTTACTTCACTCTGTATGACAGACTCTAACTCCATCCACCTCAGTACAAATACCTCCATTTCATTTCTTTTTATGGCTGAGTAATATTCCATTGTATATATGTGCCCCATCTTCTTTATTCATTCATCCAGTGATGGACACTTAGGTTGCTTCCATGTCCTGGCTATTGTAAATAGAGCTGCAATGAACATTTTGGTACATGACTCTTTTTGAATTATGGTTTTCTCAGGGTATATGCCCAGTAGTGGGATTGCTGGGTCGTATGGTAGTTCTATTTTTAGTTTTTTAAGGAACCTCCATACTGTTCTCCATAGTGGCTGCATCAATTTACATTCCCACCAACAGTGCAAGAGGGTTCTCTTTTTTCCACACCCTCTCCAGCATTTATTGTTTCTAGATTTTTTGATGATGGCCATTCTGACTGGTGTGAGATGCTATCTCATTGTAGTTTTGATTTGCATTTCTCTAATGATTAATGATGTTGAGCATTCTTTCATGTGTCTGTTGGCAATCTGTATATCTTCTTTGGAGAAATGTCTCTTTAGGTCTTCTGCCCATTTTTGGATTGGGTTGTTTGTTTTTTTGCTATTGAGCTGCATGAGCTGCTTGTAAATCTTGGAGATTAATCCTTTGTCAGTTGCTTCATTTGCAAATATTTTCTCCCATTCTGAGGGTTGTCTTTTCCTCTTGTTTATGGTTTCCTTTGCTGTGCAAAAGCTTTGAAGTTTCATTAGGTCCCATTTGTTTATTTTTGTTTTTATTTCCATTTCTCTAGGAGCTGGGTCAAAAAGGATCTTGCTGTGATTTATGTCATAGAGTGTTCTGCCTATGTTTTCTTCTAAGAGTTTGATAGTGTCTGGCCTTACATTTAGGTCTTTAATCTATTTTGAGTTTATTTTTGTGTATGGTGTTGGGGAGTGTTCTAATTTCATACTTTTACATGTAGCTGTCCAGTTTTCCCAGCACAACTTATTGAAGAGGCTGTCTTTTCTCCACTCCATATGCTTGCCTCCTTTATCAAAGATAAGGTGACCATATGTGCGTGGGTTTATCTCTGGGCTTTCTATCCAGTTCCATTGATCTATGTTTCTGTTTTTGTGCCAGTACCAAACTGTCTTGATTACTGTAGCTTTGTAATATAGTCTGAAGTCAGGGAGCCTGATTCCTCCAGCTCCATTTTTTGTTCTCAAGATTGCTTTGGCTATTCAGGGTCTTTTGTGTTTCCATACAAATTGTGAAATTTTTTGTTCTAGTTCTGTGAAAAATGCCAGTGGTAGTTTGATAGGGATTGCATTGAATCTGTAGATTGCTTTGGGTAGTAGAGTCATTTTCACAATGTTGATTCTTCCAATCCAAGAACATGGTATAACTCTCCATCTATTTGTATCATCTTTAATTTCTTTCATCAGTGTCTTATAATTTTCTGCATACAGGTCTTTTGTCTCCTTAGGTAGGTTTATTCCTAGATATTTTATTCTTTTTGTTGCAATGGTAAACGGGAATGTTTTCTTAATTTCACTTTCAGATTTTTCATCATTAGTGTATAGGAATGCAAGAGATTTCTGTGCATTAATTTTGTATCCTGCTACTTTACCAAATTCATTGATTAGCTCTAGTAGTTTTCTGGTAGCATCTTTAGGATTCTCTATGTATAGTATCATGTCATCTGCAAACAGTGACAGCTTTACTTCTTCTTTTCCAATTTGGATTCCATTTATTTCTTTGTCTTCTCTGATTGCTGTGGCTAACACTTCCAAAACTATGTTGAATAATAGTGGTGAGAGTGGGCAACCTTGTCTTGTTCCTGATCTTAGTGGAAATGGTTTCAGTTTTTCACCATTGAGGACAGTGTTGGTGTGGGTTTGTCATATATGGCCTTTATTATGTTGAGCAAAGTTCCCTCTATTCCTACTTTCTGCAGGGCATTTATTATAAATGGGTGTTGAATTTTGTCGAAAGCTTTCTCTGCATCTATTGAGATGATCATATGGTTTTTCTCCTTCAATTTGTTAATATGATGTATCACGTTGATTGATTTGCGTATATTGAAGAATCCTTGCATTCCTGGAATAAACCCCACTTGATCATGGTGTAGGATCCTTTTAATGTGCTGTTGGTTTCTGTTTGCTAGTATTTTGTTGAGAATTTTTGCATCTATGTTCATCAGTGATATTGGCCTGTAGTTTTCTTTCTTTGTGACATCTTTGTCTGGTTTTGGTATCAGGGTGATGGTGGCCTCGTAGAATGAGTTGAGGAGTGTTCCTCCCTCTGCAATATTTTGGAAGAGTTTGAGAAGGATAGGTGGTAGCTGTTCTCTAAATGTTTGATAGAATTGGACTGTGAAGCCATCTGGTCCTGGGCTTTTGTTTGTTGGAAGATTTTTAATCACAGTTTCAATTTCAGTGCTTGTGATTGGTCTGTTCATATTTTCTATTTCTTCCTGGTTCAGTCTCGGCAGTTTGTGCATTTCTAAGAATCTGTCCATTTCTTCCAGGTTGTCCATTTTATTGGCATAGAGTTGCTTGTAGTAATCTCTCATGATCTTTTGTATTTCTGAAGTGTCAGTGGTTACTTCTCCTTTTTCATTTCTAATTCTATTGATTTGAGTCTTCTCTCTTTTCTCTTGATGAGTCTGGCTAATGGTTTATCAATTTTGTTTGTCTTCTCAAAGAACCAGCTTTTAGGTTTATTGATCTTTGCTATTGTCTCCTTCATTTCTTTTTCATTTATTTCTGATCTGATCTTTATGATTTCTTTCCTTCTGCTAGCTTTGGGGTTTTTTTGTTCTTCTTTCTCTAATTGCTTTAGGTGCAAGGTTAGCGTGTTTATTCGAGATGTTTCCTGTTTCTTGATGTAGGCTTGTATTGCTATAAACTTCCCTCTTAGAACTGCTTTTGCTGCATCCCATAGGTTTTGGGTCGTCGTGTCTCCATTGTCATTTGTTTCTAGGTATTTTTTGATTTCCCCTTTGATTTCTTCAGTGATCATTTCGTTATGAAGTAGTGTATTGTGTAGCCTCCACGTGTTTGTATTTTTTACAGATCTTTTCCTGTAATTGATATCTAGTCTCGTAACGTTGTGGTCGGAAAAGATACTTGATACAATTTCAATTTTCTTAAATTTACCAAGGCTTGATATGTGACCCACGATATGATCTATCCTGGAGAATGTTCCATGAGCACTAGAGAAGAAAGTTTATTTTGTTGTTTTTCGGTGGAATGTCCTATAAATATCAATTAAGTCCATCTTGTTTAATGTATCATTTAAAGCTTGTGTTTCCTTATTTATTTTCATTTTGGATGATCTTTCCATTGGTGAAAGTGGGGTGCTGAAGGCCCCGAATATTATTGTGTTACTGTCAATTTCCCCTTTTATGGCTGTTAGTATTTGCCTTATGTATTGAGGTGCTCCTATGTTGGGTGCATAAATATTTACAATTGTTATACCTTCTTTTTGGATCGATCCCTTGATCATTATATAGTGTCCTTCTTTGTCTCTTGTAATAGTCTTTATTTTAAAGTCTATTTAGTCTGATATGAGAATTGCTACTCCAGCTTTCTTTTGATTTCCATTTGCATGGAATATCTTTTTCCATCCCCTCACTTTCAGTCTGTATGTGTCCCTAGGTCTGAAGTGGGTCTCTTGTAGACAGCATATATACGGGTCTTGTTTTTGTATCCATTCAGGCAGTCTGTGTCTTTTGGTGGGAGCATTTAATCCATTTACATTCAAGGTAATTATCGATATGTATGTTCCTATTCCCATTTTCTTAAATGTTTTGGGTTTGTTATTGTAGGTGTTTTCCTTCTCTTGTGTTTCTTGCCTAGAGAAGTTCCTTTAGCATTTGTTGTAAAGCTGGTTTGGTGGTGCTGAACTCTCTCAGCTTTTGCTTGTCTGTAAAGGTTTTAATTTCTCCATCAAATCTGAATGAGATCCTTGCTGGGTAGAGTAATCTTGGTTGTAGGTTTTTCTCCTTCATCACTTTAAGTATATCCTGCCACTCCCTTCTGGTTTGCATAGTTCCTGCTGAAAGATCAGATGTTAACCTTATGGGGATTCCCTTGTGTGTTATTTGTTGTTTTTCCCTTGCTGTTTTTAATATGTTTTCTTCATATTTAATTTTTGATAGTTTGATTAATATGTGTCTTGGCGTGTTTCTCCTTGGATTTATCCTGTATGGGACTCTCTGTGCTTCCAGGATTTGATTAACTATTTCCTTTCCCATATTAGGGAAGTTTTCAACTATAATCTTTTCAAATATTTTCTCAGTCCCTTTGTTTTTCTCTTCTTCTTCTGGGACCCCTATAATTCGAATGTTGGTGCGTTTAATGTTGTCCCAGAGGTCTCTGAGACTGTCCTCAGTTCTTTTCATTCTTTTTTCTTTATTCTGCTCTGCAGTAGTTATTTCCACTATTTTATCTTCCATGTCACTTACCCGTTCTTCTGCTTCAGTTATTCTGCTATTGATCCCTTCTAGAGTATTTTTAATTTCATTTATTGTGTTTTTCATCGTTGCTTGCTTCCTCTTTAGTTCTTCTACATCCTTGTTAAATGTTTCTTGCATTTTGTCTATTCTATTTCCAAGATTTTGGATCATCTTTACTATCATTATTCTGAATTCTTTTTCAGGTAGACTGCCTATTTCCTCTTCATTTGTTAGGTCTGGTGTGTTTTGACCCTGCTCCTTCATCTGCTGTGTGTTTTTTTGTCTTCTCATTTTGCTTATCTTACTGTGTTTGGGGTCTCCTTTTCACAGGCTGCAGGTTCGTAGTTCCCGTTGCTTTTGGTATCTGTCCCCAGTGGCTAAGGTTGGTTCAGTGGGTTGTGTAGGCTTCCTTGTGGAGGCGACTAGTGCCTGCGTTCTGGTGGATGAGGTTGGATCTTGTCTTTCTGGTGGGCACGTCCATGTCTGGTGGTGTGTTTTGGGGTGTCTGTGGCCTTATTATGATTTTAAGCAGCCTCTCTGCTAATGGATGGGGCTATGTTCCTGTCTTGCTTGTTGTTTGGCATAGGGTGCCCAGCACTGTAGCTTGCTGGTCGTTGAGTGAAGCTGGGTCTTGATGTTGAGATGGAGATCTCTGAGAGATTTTCGCCGTTTGGTATTACATGGAGCTGGGAGGTCTTTTGTGGACCAGTGTCCTGAAGTTGGCTCTCCCACCTCAAAGGCACAGCCCTGATGCCTGGCTGGAGCACCAAGAACCTTTCATCCACATGGCTCAGAATAAAAGGGAGAAAAAATAGAAAGAAAGAGGATAAAATAAAATAAAGTAAAATAAAGCTATTATAATAAAAAGTAAGGAGAAAATTTATTAAGAAAAAATTTTTTTTTAATTTTTTAATATAAAAAAAATTATTAAGAAAAAGTTTTTAATTTTTTAAAATAAAAAATAAGGAAAAAATTATTACGAAAAAATTTATGAAGAAAAAAAATTTTTAAGTAAAAAAAAAAAAAAAAAATGGACAGACCAAACCCTAGGATAAATGATGAAAGCATAGCTATACAGACAAAATCTCCCCCAGAAGCATACACATATACACTCACAAAAAAAAAAGGAAAAGGGGAAAAATTAATATATCCTGCTCCCAAAGCCACCTCCTGAATTTGGGATGATTCGTTGTCTGTTCAGGTATTCAGCAGATGCAGGTACATCAAGTTGTTTGTGAAGCTTTAATCCGCTGCTTCTGAGGCTGTGGGAGAAATTTCCCTTTCTCTTCTTTGTTCATACAGCTCCCAGGGTTCAGCTTTGGATTTGGACCCGCCTCTGCATGTAGGTCACCTGAGGACCTCTGTTCTTCAGTCACACAGGACAGGGTTAAAGGAGCAGCTGCTTCGGGGACTCTGCCTCACTCAGGCCAGGGGAGGGAGGGGTACGGATGCAGGGCGAGCCTGCGGCGGCAGAGGCTGGCATGACGTTGCAGCAGCCTGAGGCGCACCGTGTGTTCTCCCGGGGAAGTTGTCCCTGGATCACGGGACCCTGGCAGTGGCGGGCTGCACAGGCTCCCGGGAGGGGGGGGGTGTGGATAGTGACCTGTGCTGGCACACAGGCTTCTTGGTGGCAGCAGCAGCCTTAGCGTCTCATGCCCGTCTCTGGGGTCCGCGCTGATAGCCGCGGCTCACGCCCGTCTCTGGAGGTCATTTAGGCGGCGCTCTGAATCCCCTCTCCTTGTGCACCGTGAAACAAAGAGGCAAGAAAAAGTCTCTTGCCTCTTCGGCAGCTGCAGTTTTTCCTGGACTCCTTCCCGGCTAGCTGTGGTACGCTAACCCCTTCAGGCTGTGTTCACGCCGCCAACCCCAGTCCTCTCCCTGCGATCCGACCAAAGCCCGAGCCTCAGCTCCCAGCCCCCGCCCGCCCCAGCAGGTGAGCAGACAAGCCTCTCGGGCTGGTCAGTGCTGCTCGGCACCGATCCTCTGTGCGGGAATCTTTCCGCTTTGCCCTCTGCACCCCTGTGGCTGCGCTCTCCTCCGTGGCTCCGAAGCTTCCCGCCTCTGCCACCCGCAGTCTCCGCCCGCAAAGGGGCTTCCTAGTGTGTGGAAACATTTCTTCCTTCACGGCTCCCTCCCACTGGTGCAGGTCCCGTCCCTATTCTTTTGTCTCTGTTATTTCTTTTTTCTTTTGCCCTACCCAAATACGTGGGCAGTTTCTTGCCTTTTGGGAGGTCTGACATCTTCTGCCAGCGTTCAGTGGTTGTTCTGTAGGAGCAGTTCCACGTGTAGATGTATTTCTAATGTATCTGTGGGAAGGAAGGTGATCTCCGCGTCTTACTCTTCCGCCATCTTGCCCAGACCCCCTCAACTAATCTTAAACAAAGGCATCAAGAATACACAATGTGAAAAGGATAGTCTCTTCAGTAAATTGTCTTGGAGAACTAGATGTCCACATGGAAAAGAATGAAATTTGATCCTTAACTCACACCATACACAAAAGTCAACTCAAAATCGATTAAAGACTTAAATGTAAGACCTGAAACTGTAAAACTTCTGGAAGAAAACATAGAGGAAAAGTTCCTTAAGATTGATCTTGTCAATGATTTTTTTTTGGATCTCACACCAAAAGCAGAGGCAACGAGAGTAGAAATGAAGAAGTAGGGCTACATCAAACTAAATTGTTTCTGCATAGCAAGGGAAACAATCAATAAAATGAAAGGCAGCCTACAGAATGGGAGAAATTATTTGTAAACATAGATCCAATAAGCAGTTAATGTCCAAAATATGTAAGGAACTCTTACAAGTAACAGCCAAAAAAAAGGTTTAAGTTAAAAATGTGAAGTTTTTCTAAAGAAAATGTGTGGCCATCGGATATATGAAAAGATCCTTCACCTCGCTAATTATCAGGGAAATGTAAATCAAAACCACAGTTAACTATCTATCACTACACACCTGTTAGGATGGCTCTTATCAAAAAGTCAAAAGATAATAGATGTTGGTGAGGATGTAGATACACTGGAAACTTGTACACTGTAGGTGGGAATGCAAAATGATGCAGCTGCTATGGGAAACAGTATGGAGGTTCTTCAAAAAATAAAAATAGAACTACCATATGATTCAGCCATCCCACTTCTGGGTATTTATCCAAGAGAACTGAAATCAGGATCTCAAAGACACATTAGTACTCCCATGTTTATAGCAGCACTATTCGTAATAGCCAAGATATGGAAACAGCATGTGTCCATTGATGGATGAATAAATAAAGAAAATGTATAATGGAATACTATTCAGCCTTAAATAAGAAGGAAGTTCTGCAATATGCAACAACATGGATGAACCTGGAGGACATTATGCTAAGTGAAAGAAGCCAGTCACAGAAGGACAAATACTATGTGATTCCACTTATATGTGGTATCTACAGTAGTCATATTCATAGCATCAAAGAATGGAATGGTTTCCAGAGGCAAGGGAAATGGTGAAGTGGGGAGTTATAAATTAGCAAGCATAAAGTTTTAATGAAGAAAGATGAGTAAATAATAGAGATCTGCTCTACAATATTGTACCTATAGTCAACAATGCTGTTATTATGCACTTTAAAAAATTGTCAAGAGGGTGATCTCATGTTAAGTATTCTTACCGCAATATAAAAAAATTAATAAATTTTTTTTTAAAAAAAGACTGAAGATGGACTTCCCTGGTGGCGCAAAGGTTAAGAATCCGCCTGCCAACACAGGGGACATGGGTTCAAGCCCTGGTCCGGGAAGATCCCACATGCCATGTAGCAACTACACCCATGCACCACAACTACTGAGCCTGTGCTCTAGGGCCTGTGAGCCACAGCTGCTGAGCCCCTGTGTGCCACAACTACTGAAGCCCTCAGGCCTAGAGCCTGTGCTCCACAACAAGAGACGCCACCATTATGAGAAGCCCGCGCACTGTAACAAAGAGTAGCCCCCACTCTCTGCAACTAGAGAAAGCCTGCGCGCAGCAATGGAGACCCAATGCAGCCAAAAAAAAAAGACCGAAAATGAATTAACTAAGCATCAACTCAAGAAGAGAAAGATTAGCTCAACAAAGAATGCCCAAAGAAAGTAGAAGAAAGGAAAGATTAAAGTGCAGCTATCAATTATACAGAATTCAAAAGAATAAAAGAGAAGACTCAAGCTCTGGTTGTTTAAAAAGTGCTGACAAGATAAATGAGGGGAAAAAGGTATAAACAAATTAAGAGTAAAAGAAACATAATGAGAAATGTAGTAGATGCACTAGAATTCTTTTTTTTGTATTCTCACTTTTATTATTTACAAATTTGAAACTTATTACAAGAAAAATTCTAAGTTTGTTTCATGATGAATTGTAGAAAATAAGCAACAAATTTGTATTTGTGCAAAACTTATATAGAATGCTTCTACATGATTCATAATTTTCTATCAATTTTACTACTCATTTATGTTTTTGTTAAATAATATTTTCAATTTTTTGTTTTTTAATTATGAGAAATTTCCAATTTAGAGAAAAAATGAAATACCTATATACTCATTGCCTGGACTTAGCGGACATTAACATTTTATTCTATTTGCTTCTGGTTGCTTCATTTTTTTAAGAAGTATAGTTGATTTACAATATTTTATTAGTTTTAGGTATACAACATAGTGATTCAGTATTTTTATAGGTAACAGTCCTTTTAAATTACTATAAAATATTAGCTATAGTCCATGTGCTGTATAATATATCCTTGTAGCTTATTTACTTTACACATAGTAGTTTGTACCTCTTTAGAATTCTTAAATATTTGACAAAATTGGAAAATCCTCCCTTAAGCAAACTTTCCAAAAAAGGAGAACATTCTATATTTCGCTTTATGAGGCTGTTTTAATCTTGATGTCAAAAACAGACAAAGACAAAAGTAGAAATGGAAGTTGTAGAGCAATCTCATCTGTAAACACATATATGAACCAATCTTAACAATTATTAATAAACTGAATGCAACAACATACTTTAAAGAAAAAAATCTTATGACGTGAACCCAGAATGCAAATATGGTTTATCATTAATTAAATCCATTAATACAACCTACTCAATTCACATATTTAAAAAGAAAAACCTTATGTTTACCTCAGTATACAGAAAAGCCTTTGATAAAATTCAACACCACTTCAGGTTTAACAACAACAACAACAAAAATTCTCTTCATTAACTGGTAACAGAAGGAAAACAATTTTTTGTTACCTTTCAATGGTCTCTACCAAAAAAATGCATATATGTTTGACTTTATAGTCAAATAGTAGACTCATTCTCTTTAAAATTAGAAAAAAAGTCACGATAATGCCTTCTATTCAATATTATACCTGTCCTAGCCAGCATAATAAAAGAAGACATAAGGATTAGAAATAGAGAAAGAAATAGAAAGCTATCATACACACACACACAAACACGAGGAAGTACACTAAATTTGAAGTGAAATGCAAAACAATGCCTTGCCCAAGGATATAGAGCTGGTGAGGAGCAGAGCCAGGAATTCACATTTCATTTGGGTCCAAAGTCTGGAGTCAACAACTTCTAATCTACTGTCTAGTGACCCACTTCAACTGTAATACAAAATGCAGTATTATTCCTCATAAATTTCCTTGCCAAAGTATTACCCAAATTAATATATATGTGTGTGTGTGTGTGTGTGTATATATATATTAGCAACATTTCAAAATCTTCCTTTAGATTTTGTTCTTCCTGTTTTTAGATTTTTTCCACTCTTTCAATATGATAAACAGTGCACAGTGAATATTCTTGGTCTTTGTATGTATAAGTTAGTCGCTTTAAAAAATTTTTTTTAATTTTTATATTTTATAATTAATTTTTATTGGAGTACAGATGCTTTACAATGTTGTATTAGTTTCTGCTGTATAGCAAAGTGAATCAGCTATACATATACATATGTCCCCTCTTTTTTGGATTTCCTTCCCATTTAGGTCACCACAGAGCACTGAGTAGAGTTCCCTGAGCTATACAGTGTGTTCTCATCAGTTATCTATTTTATACATAGTATCAATAGTGTATATATGTCAATCCCAATCTCCCAATTCATTCCACCCCCACTTGCCCCCTTGGTGTCCATACGTTTGTTCACTATGTCTGTGTCTCTATTTCTGTTTTGCAAATAAGATCATATATACCATTTTTCTAGATTCCACATATATGCGTTAATATACGATATTTGTTATTCTCTTTCTGACTTAGTTCACTCTGTATGACACTCTCTAGGTCCATCCACATCTCTACAAATGACCCAATTTCATTTCTTTTTGTGGCTGAGTAATATTCCATTTTATATATGTACCACATCTTCTTTATTCCTCTGTTGATGGACACTTAGGTTGCTTCCATGTCCTGTCTATTGTAAATAGAGCTGCAATGAACATTTTGGTACATGACTCTTTTTGAATTATCGTTTTCTCAGGGTATATGCCCAGTAGTGGGATTGCTGGGTCGTATGGTAGTTCTATTTTTAGTTTTTTAAGGAACCTCCATACTGTTCTCCATAGTGGCTGTATCAATTTACATTCCCACAAACAGCATAGGAGGGTTCCCTTTTCTCCACACCCTCTCCAGCATTTATTGTTTGTAGACTTGTTAATGATGGCCATTCTGACTGGTGCGAGGTGATACCTGGTTGTAGTTTTGATCTTCATTTCTCTAATAATTAGTAATGTTGAGCATTTTTTCATGTGTTTGTTGGCCATCTGTATGTCTTCTTTGGAGAAATGTCTATTAAGGTCTTCCGCCCATTATTTGATTGAGCTGCTTGTATATTTTGGAGATTAATTCTTTGTCAGTTGCTTCATTTGCAAATATTTTCTCCCATTCTGAGGGTAGTCTTTTCGTCTTGCTTATGGTTTCCTTTGCTGTGCAAAGCTTTTAATTAGGTCCCATTTGTTTATTTTTGTTTTTGTTTTCATTATTCCAGGAGGTGGATCGAAGAAGATCTTGCTGCAATTTATGTCAAAGAGTGTTGTGCCTATGTTTTCCTCTAAGAGTTTTATAGTGTCTGGCCTTACATTCAGGTCTTTAATCCATTTTGAGTTTATTTTTGTGTATGGTGTTAGGGAGTGTTCTAATTTCATTCTTTAACGTGGAGCTGTCCAGTTTTCTGAGCATCACTTATCGAAGAGGCTGTTTTTTCTCCGTTGTATATTCTTGCCTCCTTTGTCATAGCTTAGGTGACCATAGGTGCCTGGGTTTATCTCTGGGCTTTCTATCCTGTTCCATTGATCTATATTTCTGTTTTTGTGCCAGTACCATGCTGTCTTGATTACTGTAGCTTTGTAGTATAGTCTTAAGTCAGGGAGCCTGATTCCTCCAGCTCCGTTTTTCTTTCTCAAGATTGCTTTGGCTATTTGGGGTCTTTTGCGTTTCCATAAATATCGTAAAATTTTCTGTTCTAGTTTTGTGGAAAATGCCATTGGTAATTTGATAGGGATTGCATTGTTTCTGTAGATTGTTTTTGGTAGTATAGTTATTTTCACAAAATTAATTCTTCCAATCCAAGAACATGGTATATCTCTCCCTCTGTTTCTGTCATCTTTGATTTCTTTCATCGGCATCTTATAATTTTCTGAGTACAGGTCTTTTGCCTCCTCAGGTAGGTTTATTCCTGGGTATTTTATTCTTTTTGTTGCAATCGTAAATAGGATTGTTTTCTTAATTTCTCTTTTTGATCTTTCATTGTTAGTGTATAAGCATGCAATAGATTTTTATGTATTAATTTTGTATCCTGCAACTTTACTAAATTTATTGATTAGCTCTAGTAGTTTTCTGGTAGCATCTTTAGGGCTTTCTGTGTATATAGTACCATGTCATCTGCAAACAGTGACAGTTGTACTTCTTCTTTTCCAATTTGGGTTCCTTTTATTTCTTTTTCTTTTCTGATTGCCATGGCTAGCACTTACAAGACTATGTTGAATAACAGTCGTGAAAGTGGATACCCTTGTCTTGTTCCTGATCTTAGAGGAAATGCTTTCAGTTTTTCACCATTGAGAATAACGTTTGCTGTGGGTTTTCCATATGTGGCCTTATATTATGTTGAGCTAGGTTCCCTCTCTGCCTACTTTCTGGAGAGTTTTTATCATATATCAGTGTTGAATTTTGTTGAAAGCTTTTTCTGCATCTATTGAGATGATCATATGGTTTTTATTCTTCAATTTGTTAATATGGTGTATCACATTGATCGATTTGCATATATTGAAGAATCCTTGCATCCCTGGGATAAATCCCACTTGATCATGGTGTATGATCCTTTTAATGTGTTGTTGGATTCTGTTTGCTGGTGTTTTGTTGAGGGTTTTTGTGTCTATGTTCATCAGTGATATTGGCCTGCAGTTTTCCTTTTTGTGATATCTTTGTCTGGTTTTGGTATCAGGGTGATGGTGGCCTCATAGAATGAGTATGGGAGTGTTGCACCCTCTGCAATTGTTTGGAACAGTTTGAGCAGGATAGGCTTTAGCTCTTCTCTAAATGATTGATAGAATTCGCCTGGAAAGCCATCTGGTGCTGGACTTTCGTTTGTTGGAAGATTTTTAATTACAGTTTCAATTTCATTACTTCTGATTGGTCAGTTCATATTTTCTGTTTCTTCTTGATACAGTGTTCAAGGTTGTACTTTTCTAAGAATTTGTCCATTTCTTCCAGGTTGTTCATTTTACTAGCATATAGTTGCTTGTAGAAGTCTCTTATAATTCCTTGTATTTCTGTGATGTCAGTTGTAACTTCTCCTTTTTCATTTCTAATTTTTTTGATTTGAGTCCTCTCCCTTCTTTTCTTGATGAGTCTGGCTAAAGGTTTATCAATTTTGTTTATCTTCTCAAATAACCAGCATTTAGTTTTATTCATCTTTGCTATTGCTTTCTTCATTAGGTTAGTTTCTTTTATTTTCTTTGTATACATTCAAATGAGTGGGATTAATAGGTCAAAAATTGTGGCTATGGCTATTGAAATATATTGGCAAATTTTATTCTAAAGTGATTTGTAGTGATCATGGAAAGGTATATGATTATAAGTGTGTTTCTAATTATACAATTAACTCTTGGATTAAGAGCTTCTTTAAATGGTGCTTATATTCGATAGTGGTTGTTCTACTAATTTATTAATATGGTATATGTAAGTCTTTTTTTAAAAAACTAGGTTTTGTATTACAAAATAAGTTGCTGATAGTTTTATTTGTATTTTAGCTATATTACTTATTTTTTAGTATACATGTAACTATTATTATTGAAGCTAGAAGTCAGGGGCTAACTCATATAATTCTAACGTTTTATATGTTTAAAATTTTCATGATAAAAACCCTCTGAGAAATTTTTTTCAAATCACTTGAATTAATAATGGTTAAAAGGTAAAGCTATATAAGCAAAAGAGTCCTTTAATTTTTTAAAAATAAATTTCAAATTTTCACGTGGTGAAATATTTTGCTGCCTTTGGTTTTCCCCAGAATTAGAAAAGGGGATCAAGTCACACTATGTCCACCATATACCGAAGAGGCAGTACAGCCTAGTGGATAAGTCCATACAATTAGGGAGAAAACTGCCTGCATTTAAATCCCAGCTCTGTCACATAGTAGCTCTGGGACTTCAAATAAATTACTTTACTTTTCTAAGCTTTCCTTTTCTCTCCAAAAGTGCTCATACTGAGGTTGTTGGGAAGACTATATAAGCTGTGTGCATAAGGTACTTAGAATAGTATTTGGCTCATAGTCAGCACTGAATAAGACTTAGCTGTTATTATGGCAAAAGTACTGGATATATATTAGATATGTACTGACTGGTAATAGAATAGATATTATAGTAAACCTCTACTCCACTTCTGCTCCATCATACTTTTCTTATTTTTAATTTTGGAGCATTTTATAACCAGAGTGATTGATGTTTCTGTTTTGTTCCTTCGTTTCTGGGTAGGTGGAAACATAACATGTTCAACATGTACAGAGAAGAGGTGGGCAAAAAAGATATAAAAGAGCTACTTCTCGGATTTTGGCTTGAACTTTCTCTCCTTATACACTCAAATCGTATTCTTTTATTTTCCTGTTATTTATTTTCCAGATTAAATGCATTTATGGAAAAAGGAAAATTGAATAGTAAGATGATAGCAGAATATTGTAATACGGCAGTGGATTCCTCAGTGGAAAGCAACATGTATGTAAACAAAGTGTGGGTTCAGTGTGAGAATGAAAGTTGTTTGAAATGGAGATTTTTGTCAAGTGAGGATGCAGCCAGAGTTGATCACAATGAACCATGGTACTGCTTCATGAACACTGATTTAAGGTACAATAAGTGCTCTGTCTCTGAAGAAGACTTTCCTGAAGAGTCTCAGCTTCATCAAAGTGGATTTAAGATCGTCTATTCACAGCTCCCTCTTGGAAGCCTGGTTTTGGTAAAATTACAGACTTGGCCAAGGTAAGATTTTTGTTGCTGTTTTATAATAAACTATTGAGGTATAGTCTTGCTAAGTTTATTAACTTTCAAAACTTTTCAAAGAATCAACTTCTTCCCTATTGTTGTCTAACTTCTTATTTATTATTTTTTGATCTCATTGTTATTCTTTCCCTGACTTCTTTGGGTTTAATTCTTCTTTTTCTAGTTTCTTAAACTGGAAACTTAGATAACTGACTCATATCTGTTTCCCTCCTTATATGAGCAATTAAAGCTATGAATTTCTCTTATTAAGTACTTCTTCAGTTATATCTCACAAATTTTAATATGTTGTATTTTATTACTATTCAGTTTGTGATTTCTTCTTTGAAATGAGTTATTAGAAGTGTGTTTTTAAATTATAAAATATGCAGGATTCTAAAAATGTCTTATTGTTATTGATTCCTAATTTAACTGTTGTAGTCTGTTTCATTGAATCTTGATTTATGGCACAGGATGACCTATCCTGAAAAAAATTTATATTCTGTAACTGTTGCCTAGATGCCTAAAAGAGTTTTTTCTTTTTCTTTAGATATTTGTATATTTACTGCTGTATGGCTCAGTTTTTCCTGTTCTGAGTTTATTTCCCAAGTATGCAATGTGCATTTTCAGGGTATGGTTTCAAATTTTTTATTTCAATAACATTTTTTTTTAAAATTTTAAGCAGTTTATTCAGTTGCATTGCTTTGATTTTATTTTGGGACTTCTGTAGTACTGATAGTGAATCTTCTTTGGTTAGCTTTGGTATTACTTTTTTCTTCCACTGTTATCATCTTTTCATTTTTTTAATTTAAATATTTTTCCCTTTCCATCTTTTATTTTTCTGAAGGAGTTACAAATTGAGCTTATTTTTTCTGTGTTCCTTCCAGTTTAGTCTTTATTGAAAACTTTATAATTTCTTTCATGAGTTTCGATGCCTCTCTTTTTATTTTTCTTAATTTTTAAATTATTTTAAACATCTTTACTGGAGTATAATTGCTTTACAATGTTGTGTTAGTTTTTGCTGTATAACAAAGTAAATCAGCTCTATGTATACATATATCCCCATATGCACTCCCTCTCGCGTCTCCCTCCCATCCTCCATATCCCACCCCTCTAGGTGCTAACAAAGCACCAGGGTGATCTCCCTGTGCTGTGCGGCTGCTTCCCACTAGCTACCTATTTTACATTTGGTAGTGTATATATGTCAGTGCCACTCTCTCACTTCTTCCTAGCTTACCCTTCCCCCTCCCCATGTCCTCACGTCCATTCTCTATGTCTGCATCTTTATTCCTGTCCTGCCCTTAGATTGTTCAGAACCTTTTTTTTTTTTTTTAAGATTCTGTATATATGTGTTAGCATGCGATATTTGTTTTTCTTTTTCTGACTTACTTCACTCTGTATGACAGACTCTAGGTCCATCCACCTCACTACAAATAACTCAATTTTGTTTCTTTTTATAGCTGAGTAATATTCCATTGTATATATGTGTGCCACATCTTCTTTATCCATTCATCTGTCAGTAGACACTTAGGTTACTTCCATGTCTTGCTTATTGTAAATAGTGCTGAAATGGACATCGTGGTATATGACTCTTTCTGAATTATGGTTTTCTCAGGGTATATGCCCAGTAGTGGTGGGATTGCTGGGTCATATGGTACTTCTATTTTTAGTTTTTTAAGGAACCTCCATACTGTTCTCCATAGTGGCTGTATCAGTTTACATTCCCACCAACAGTGCAAGAGGGTTCCTTTTTCTCCACACCCTCTCCAGCACTTATTGTTTATAGATTTTTTGATGATGGCCAATCTGACTGGTGTGAGGCGATACCTCATTGTAGTTTTCATTTGCATTTCTCTCATGATTAGTGATGTTGAGCATCCTTTCATGTGTTTGTTGGCCATCTGTATATCATCTTTGGAGAAATGTCTGTTTAGGTCTTCTGCCCATTTTTGTATTGGGTTGCTTGTTTTTTTGATATTGAGTTGGATGAGCTGCTTGTAAATTTTGGAGATTAATCCTTTGTCAGTTGCTTCGTTTGCAAATATTTTCTCCCATTCTGAGGGTTGTCTTTTCGTCTTGTTTATGGTTTCCTTTGCTGTGCAAAAGCTTTTAAGTCTCATAAGGTCCCACTTGTTTATTTTTGTTTTATTTCCATTTCTTTAGGAGGTTGGTCAAAACGGATGTTGCTGTGATTTATGTCAAAGAGTGTTCTTCCTATGTTTTCCCCTAAGAGTTTCATAGTGTCTAGCCTTACATTTACGTCTTTAATCCATTTAGAGTTTATTTTTGTGTATGGTG
Source organism: Eschrichtius robustus (assembly GCF_028021215.1). Lineage (NCBI taxonomy): Eukaryota > Metazoa > Chordata > Mammalia > Artiodactyla > Eschrichtiidae > Eschrichtius > Eschrichtius robustus. Next base: position 56,579,445 of record NC_090835.1, on the reverse strand, counting down.
TTAGGGAGTAGGGAGTGTTCTGTTTTCATTCTTTTACATGTAGCTGTCCAGTTTTTCCAGCACCACTTATTGAAAGGACTGTCTTTTCTCCATTGTATATTCTTGCCTCCTTTCTCAAACATAAGGTGACTGTATGTGCATGGGTTTATCTCTGGGCTTTCTATCCTGTTCCATGGATCTATATTTCTGTTTTTGTGCCAGTACCATACTGTCTTGATTACTGTAGCTTTGTATTATAATCTGAAGTCAGGAAGCCTGATTCCTCCAGCTCCATTTTTCTTTCTCAAGATTGCTTTGACTATTTGGGGTTTTTTCTGTTTCCATATAAATTGTGAAATTTTCTGTTCTAGTTCTGTGAAAAATGCCATTGGTAGTTTGATAAGAATTGCATTGAATCTGTAGATTGCTTTGTGTAGTATAGTCATTTTCACAGTATTGATTCTTCCAATCCAAGAATATGGTATATCTCTGCATCTGTTTTTATCATCTTTAATTTCTTTCATCAGTTCCTTATAATTTTCTGCATACAGGTCTTTTGTCTCCTTAAGTAGGTTTATTCCTAGGTATTTTATTCTTTTTGTTGCAGTGGTAAATGGGAGTGTTTCCTTAATTTCTCTTTCAGATTTTTCATCATTACTGTACAGGAATGCAAGAGATTTCTGTGCATCAATTTGTATCCTGCTACTTTACCAGATTCGTTGATTAGCTCTAGTAGTTTTCTGGTAGCATCTTTAGGATTCTCTATGCATAGTACCATGTCATCTGCACACAGTGACAGCTTTACTTCTTCTTTGACGATTTGGATTCTTTTTATTTCTTTTTCTTCTCTGATTGCTGTGGCTAAAACTTCCAAAACTATGTTGAATAATAGTGGTGAGAGTGGGCAACCTTGTATTGTTCCTTATCTTAGTGGATATGGTTTCAGTTTTTCACCATTGAGAACAATGTTGGCTGTGGGTTTGTCATATATGGCCTTTATTAGGTTGAGGTAAGTCCCCTGTTTTCCTACTTTCTGGAGGGTTTTTATCATAAATAGGTGTAAGCTTTTGTTGAAAGCTTTTTTGGCATCTATTGAGTGTTTCATATGGTTTTTCTTCTTCAGTTTGTTAATATGGTGTATCACATTGATTGATTTGCGTATATCGAAGAATCCTTGCATTCCTGGGATAAACCCCACTTGATCATATTGTATGATCCTTTTAATGTGCTGTTGGAATCTGTTTGCTAGTATTTTGTTGAGAATTTTTGCATCTATGTTCATTAGTGATATTGGCCTGTAGTTTTCTTTTTTTGTGACATCTTTGTCTGGTTTTGGTATCAGGGTGATGATGGTGGCCTCAGAGAATGAGTTTGGTAGTGTTCCTCCCCCTGCTATATTTTGGAAGAGTTTGAGTAGGATAGGTGTTAGCTCTTCTCTAAATGTTTGATAGATTTCGCCTGGGAAGCCATGTGGTCCTCAGCTTTTGTTTGTTGGAAGATTTTAAATCAGTCTCAATTTCAGTGCTTTTTTTTTTTTAATTTTTATTTATTTATTTATTTATTTATGGCTGTGTTGGGTCTTCGTTTCTGTGCGAGGGCTTTCTCTAGTTGCGGCAAGCGGGGGCCACTCTTCATCGCGGTGCGCAGGCCTCTCACTATCGCGGCCTCTCTTGTTGCGGAGCACAGGCTCCAGACGCGCAGGCTCAGTAATTGTGGCTCACGAGCCTAGCTGCTCCGCGGCATGTGGGATCTTCCCAGACCAGGACTCGAACCCATGTCCCCTGCATTAGCAGGCAGTTTCTCAACCACTGCACCACCAGGGAAGCCCCAATTTCAGTGCTTTTGATTGGTCTGTTTATATTTTCTATTTCTTCCTGGTTCAGTCTCAGAAGGTTGTGCTTTTCTAAGAATTTGTCCGTTTCTTCCAGGTTGTCTATTTTTTTTGGCATATTGTTGCTTGTAGTGATCTCTTATGATCCTTTGTATTTCTGCAGTGTCAGTTGTTACTTCTCCTTTTTCATTTCTAATTCTGTTGATTTCAGTCTTCTCCCTTTTTTTCTTGGCTGGCTAATGGTTTATCAATTTTGTTTATCTTCTCAAAGAACCAGCTTTTAGTTTTATTGATCTTTGCTATCATTTCCTTCATTTCTTTTTCATTTATTTCTGATCTGATCTCTTTGATTTTTTTCCTTCTGCTAACTTTGGGGTTTTTTGTTCTTTTTTCTCTAATTGCTTTAGGTGTAAAGTTAGGTTGTTTATTTGAGATGTTTCTTGTTTCTTGAGGTAGGATTGTATTGCTATAAACTTCCCTCTTAGAACTGCTTTTGCTGCATCCCATAGGTTTTAGGTCGTCGTGTTTTCATTGTCATTTGTTTCTGGGTATTTTTTGCTTTCCTCTTTGATTTCTTCAGTGATCTCTTGGTTATTTAATAGCATATTGTTTAGCTTCCATGTGTTTGTATGTTTTACAGTTTTTTTTCTGTAGTTGATTTCTAGTCTCATAGCGTTTTGGTCGGAGAAGATACTTGATACAATTTCGATTTTCTTAAATTTACCAAGGCTTGATTTGTGGCTCAAGGTATGATCTATCCTGAATAATGTTCCATGAGCACTTGAGAAGAAAGTTTATTTTGTTGTTTTGGATGGATTGTCCTATAAGTATCAATTAAGTCCATCTTGTTTAATGTATCACTTAAAGCTTGTGTTTCCTTATTTATTTTCATTTTGGATGATCTGTCATTGGTGAAAGTGGGGTGTTAAAGTCCCCTACTATGATTGTATTACTGTCGATTTCCCCTTTTATGGCTGTTAGCATTTGCCTTATGTATTGAGGTGCTCCTATTTTTGGTTCATAAATATTTACACTTGTTATATCTTTTTCTTGGATTGAACCCTTGATAATTATGTAGTGTCCTTCTTTGTCTCTTGTAATAGTCTTTATTTTAAAGTCTGTTTTTCTGATATGAGAGTTGCTCCTCCAGCTGTCATTTGATTTCCATTTGCTTGGAATATCTTTTTCCATCTTCTCACTTTCTTTCAGTCTGTATGTGTCCCTAGGTCTGAAGTGGATCTCTTGTAGACAGCATATATACGGGTCTTTTTTTTGTATCCATAAGCCAGTCTGTTCCTTTTGGTTGGAGCATTTCATCCATTTACATTTAAGGTAATTATCGATATGCATGTTCTTATTACCATTTTCTTAATTGTTTTGGGCTTGTTATTGTAGGTGTTTTCCTTCTCTTTTCTTTCCTGCCTAGAGAAGTTCCTTTAGCATTTGTTGTAAAGCTGGTCTGGTGGTGCTGAATTCTCTTAGCTTTTGTTTGTCTGTATAGGTTTTAATTTCTCCGTCGAATCTGAATGACATCCGTGCTGAGTAGAGTAATCTTTGTTGTAGGTTTTTCCTTTCATCACTTTAGATACATCATGCCACTCCCTTCTGGCTTGCAGAGTTTCTGCTGAAAGATCAGCTGTTAACCTTATGGCAATTCCCTTGCATGTTATTCGTTGCTTTTCCCTTGCTGCTTTTAATATGTTTTCTTTGTATTTAATTTTTGATGGTTTGATTAATATGTGTCTTGGCGTGTTTCTCCTTAGATTTATCCTGTATGGGACTCTCTGCTCTTCCTGGACTTGACTGACTATTTCCTTTCCCATATTAGGGAAGTTTTCAATGATAATCTCTTCAAATATTTTCTCAGTCCCTTTCTTTTTTCTTCTTCTTCCTGGACCCGTATAATTTGAATGTTGATGCGTTTAATGTTGTCCCAGAGGTCTCTGAGACTGTCCTCAATTCTTCTCATTCTTTTTTCTTTAGCCTGCTCTTCAGTAGTTATTTCCACTATTTTATTTTCCAGGTCACTTATCAGTTATGCTGCTATTGATGACTTGTAGAGAATTTTTAAGTTCATTTATTGTGTTGTTCATCATTGTTTATTTGTTCCTTAGTGCTTCTAGGTCCTTGTTAAACGTTTCTTGTGGTTTCTCCATTCTGTTTCCAAGATTTTGGATCATCTTTACTATCATTACTCTGAATTCTTTTTCATGTAGCTATTTCCTTTCATTTCTTTGGTCTTGTCAGATTTTACTTTGCTCCTTCATCTGCTGCGTATTTCTCTGTCTTCTCGTTTTGCTTAACTTACTGTGTTTGGCATCTCCTTTTCACAGCCTGCACGTTCATAGTTCCTGTTGTTTTTGGTGTCTGCCCCCAGTGGGTAAAGTTGGTTCAGTGGGTTGTGTAGGCTTCCTGGTTGAGGGGACTGGTGCTTGTGTTCTGGTGGATGAGGCTGGATCTTGTCTTTCTGGAGGGGAGGATCGCATCCAATTGTGTGTTTTGGGGTGTCTGTGGACTTAGTATGTTTTTAGGCAGCCTCTCTGCTAATGAGTGGGGTTGTGTTCCTGTGTTGTTAGTTGTTTGGCATGGGCTGTCCAGCACTGGAGCTTGCTGGTCGTTGAGTGGAGCTGGGTCTTAGCATTGAGACAGAGATCTCTGGGAGAGCTCTCACCAATTGATATTACATGGAGCTAGGAGGTCTCCAGTAGTCCAATGTACTGAACTCGGCTCTCCCACCTCAGAGGCTCAGTACTGACACCCAGCTGGAGCACCAAGATCCTGTCAGCCACACAGCTCAGAAGAAAAGGGAGAAAAGAAAGAAAGAAAGAAAAAAGTAAAATACAATAAATAAGTTATTAAAGTAAAAATAAAACAATATTATTAAAATAAAAACATAAAAAAGTAATAAAAAAAAAGAGGAGAGCAACTAAACCAATAAACAAATCCACCAATGATAACAAGTGCTAAAAACTATACTAAGATATACATAAATTTCAGAAACTAATCAGTTGCATACAGCAAACCCCAAGTCTACAGTTGCTCCCAAAGTCCACAGCCTCAGTTTTGGGATGATTTGTTGTCTATTCAGGTATTCCACAGATGCAGGGTTCATCAAGTTGATTTTGGAGATTTAATCCGCTGCTCCGGTGACTGCATGGAGAAATTTCCCTTTCTCTTCTTTGTTCGCACAGCTCTTGGGGTTCAGCTTTGGATTTGGCCCCACCTCTGTGTGTAGGTCGCCCTCTGGCATCTGTTCTTCACCCAGACAGGACAGGGTTAGAGGAGTGGCTGTTTAAGGGGCACTGGCTCGCTCAGGCCAGGGGGAGGGAGGGTATGGAATGCGGGGCGAGCCTGCAGTGGCAGAGGCTTGGGTGACGTTGCAACAGCCTGAGGCATGCCGTGTGCTCCCCTGGGGAAGCTGTCCCTGGATCACAGGACCCTGGCAGTGGCGGGCTGCACAGGCTCCTGGGAGGGGAGGTGTGGATAGTGACCTGTGCTTGCACACAGGCTTCTTGGTGGCTGCAGCAGCAGTGTTAGCGTTTCATGCCCGTCTCTGGTGTCCGCGCTGATAGCTGTGGCTCATGCCCTTCTCTGAAGCTCGTTTAGGCGGTGTTCTGTACCTCCTCTCCTCGCGCACCCTGAAACAGTAGTCTCTTGCCTCTTAGGAGGGTCCAGACTTTTTCCAGGACTCCCTCCTGGCTAGCTGTGGCGCTCTAGCCCCCTTCAGGCTGTGTTCATGCAGCCAACGCCAGTCCTCTCCCTGAGGTCTGACCTCTGAAGCCCGAACCTCAGCTCCCAGCCCTCACCCGCCCTGGTGGGTGAGCAGACAAGCCTCTCAGGCTGGTGAGTGCTGGTTGGCACCGATCCTCTGTGCGGGAATCTCTCCGCTGTGCCCTCTGCACCCCTGTTGCTGCGCTGTCCTCTTTGGCTCTGAAGCCTTCCCCCCCACCCCACCCCCCACGCCCAGCCCCTGTCTCCGCCAGTGAAGGGGCTTCCTAGTGTGTAGAAACTTTTCGTCTTTCACAGCTCCCTCCCACTTGTGCAGGTCCCGTCCCTTTTCTTTTGTCTTTGTTTTTTCTTTTTTCTTTTGCCCTACCCAGGTACGTGGGGATTTTCTTGCCTTTTGGGAGGTCTGAAGTCTTCTGCCAGCGTCAGTAGGTGTTCTGTAGGAGTTTTTCCACATGTAGATGTATTTCTGATGTATTTGTGGGGAGGAAGTTGATCTCCACGTCTTACTTCTCTGCCATCTTGAAGGTCCTCTCCCTCCTCTTCCTTTTCTCCCGTCATCTTGTTTTCATTTATATTCAACTATTCTCCGTGAAAAATATATGTTTGCTTTCATTGGGAGACTGTGATGGGCTTATGTAACACACACACAGAACACACATGAGAGGCCTTCAAGTCAGTACCTAGATTTGTGCTCTTGCTCTGTCACTTACCGTTGTGGGCTGAATTGTGTTCCCCCAAAGGTCGTAAGTTAAAACTCTAACCTCAGAATGTGACTGTATTTGGACTAAGGGCCTTTAAAGAGGTGATTAAGTTAAAAGAGGCCAGTAGAGTGAGCCCTAATCCAATCTGACTGGTGTTCTTGTAAGAAGAGAAAACTTGGATACAAGGGGAGACACCAGGGGTGCATGTGCACAGAGTAAAGACCATGCGAAGACAGAGCACGAGGGCAGCAGTCTGCTGGCCAGGGAGAGACCTCAAGAGAAACCAGACCTGCTGACCTTGATCTTGGACTCCTAGCCTTTAAAACTGTGAGAAAATAAGTTCCTGTTGTTTAAGCCACCCAGTCTGTGGTATTTTCCTATGGCAACCTTAGCAAACCAATACCCTTAATATCTTTGCAGAGAGATTCAACCAATACACTTAATATCTACCTCAGAGAGATTTCCACATCTCAGAGAGATTTGGAATGTTACACATCAACTCTGAGTAACCTTTTGTTACTGAGAGTTTTTCTAAGGATAAAATATGAAATGTTGTAAAAAGATATGTATATTAATTGACTTCTGTGTAATTAGGATGGGCATGAAGAGGAACTAGATGGTTATGTATATGAACACTCATTTCTGAAGTTACTTATGAAGGTATTTGTAGTCTCATTGTCATTTTTTATATCTCTAACATTTTGAAAGCAGAGCGTTTGTATTTTCTACTGGAAATCCTGAAGTTTCAATAACTCTCATTCAAGAAATGGGTTTGCATCTTGTCACTATATCTGAAATATTATGTTAGAAATTTGATTAGGAATTTCTTTTGCAGTTTTGTACTTGTAGCTGAGGGTTAGGATTTGAAATACAAATGAAGCATGTTTTACTCTAGTCCCTAAATTATCTCCAGTCTGTGATTAGGACCGTCAAAATGCTGCAGAATACAGCTGTAACTACCTTCTTGTTGTTTGGAAAGAGTAGAATGCATTTGGCATGTAGTCACATATATTTCTTTTTATAAGCTAAGTACAAATGAGCACAGACTTAAAATACAGATTAAGAAACTCAAATCTGTTGCTGTATTGCTTATTCATTTCCACAAATACAATAGAAAGATGATAAGATAAATTGCAGTAGTAGAATATAAAGCTGAATTAGCCTACTAAAAACAGCCAAACATCAGTTCTTAATTAAGAAATGTTATAGACCCTGAAATTTCAAGTGGGAAGACCAGTCAGCTGGCTACAGAGACGCTTAACAGTGTAGCATTATCTGGGTCAATTCTTGTTAGCCCGTGTCCTTACATGTAGCTTTTGAAGGCTCAGAAATTCAATCTTATCAACATCCCAGAGTTATTCTTTCCCAGAAGAGTTCATACTTTCCAATAAAGCTAAAAAGCTAAAGAGAGACTGACACAGAGTCAAGAAATGTCTGCTTAATCTTTAAATAATAAAAATAAATAAGTTAAGAGAATATCATTTTGTCTATGGTCAAGCTCCATGGAAAATCAAATTATAATAGTTATATTTATCACCACATTGTAAGATAGCACACACTTACATACTTATAAAATACTTATGCAGCCTCTTGCCTTTGAGTAGTGCCTATGTGAGCTTGAGGGTGGGGCTGTCTGTATTACTAGGAAGAGAAAAACTATAATGTTTAAGAAGTCTTGATTTTTAAAGATTGATCAAATACATTGTATTTAGCTAGAAAGAGCAAAGAAATTAAAAGTAAAAAATAACAGTGCATCTCTCACTTAGTATAGGAAAATACAGTATCAAGCAGAAACTAGGCATATTTACACAGACATTTTACAATGATTTCTCATAAGTATGGAAATTAATTTCTAGAAAATATGTTTGCATTCTAAATACTGTAGTCTAAACAGGTTAGTAATCAAATATGCCTTTAAGTTAACAAACCAATCCAGTGATACTTTTTAGATATAGTATATACATTTATAAATTGAGGTTTCTACTAGATCCTTTCAGTATTATAAAATAGTATTTGATTACTTCTCATTTGCATACTTTTGCCTGTGGATTTATATGTGTGTGGATGAGAAATTTCCTCTTCCCAACGGTCCCTGCAGTTAGGTATAGCAAAGAGATTTCTTGGAAAGTATGACATTAAGTTAGTGATGATTCCAACTCATCCATTTTGTTTCCCACAGATTAAGAATGAGGCCCAAGTAAATCTGCTACCTTCTTAAACATCCAGACCACAGTTTGAAAATAAAAGTTATATATTTCTTCTCGTTCGGTATAAATACATGGCAGCTGTTATAATGCTTAAGCTTCAACTTACTGAAGGCAGTAGCCAACTCATTAAAGATCATTTCCACTGGATAAGGAATGTGTAAGACATCAGTTTCTTTGTAATGTATTTTCACTTTCCTTTGAAGTTTCTTGTCCTGCCAAAATTTCCATTTCCTCCTGCAAGTGGATTTCAACACCTGATGTCTGTTTGACCTTGTTGTGTTTGTACATTTTACCTTCCACCACCCACAGGTTCTGAGATTGACCATACACTTTCCTTGTAATTCTGACACCCTTCCATTGGGTGGCCTATTCTTACTGTCTGTCTCCACCTTTAAGCCCCCAAACAACACTCAGAATTTCTCCTCAATATGAAAGTGAAAAATCAGGAAGTAGAAATGCACAATGCACTATCATCATTGACAGTTTGGGAACTCAAATTGAGGTCAGAGTGAGGGCAAAAAATGGACATCAACTTCTTTCTTCAATCACAGGAAGTCAGAGACAATGATGGATGTAGCAGCTGGAGAGAAGTAATCATGTTTTCTACATGTATTGCCTCTGCTCAGCTTTTCCTGTAGTTTGGTACATTCTGTTTTAGCTGATATGTACAGACTAGGAGTCAGACAATTCCTTTGCACCACCTGAAAGTACCCCAGTTATTTGGACATTTCATAATACTTTTCATAATTCATCTTTAAATCAGTATGCAATACTTTCTGTAATAAAATATGTTTTAAATAATGAACAGAAGCTTTTTTCTTTTTTTGGTATCTAATTCTTTTTAGGAGTCATCTCTTTTTGTTTATATTTTATTGAGTAATAATTTAAATTGAATACTCTGGGACCCAATAGGTTCCACTTAAAAAATAGTTATATCAGAATTTGTGTCAGAAAAGTAGCAGCTCATCTTACACATAATAACTGCAGAATCTTTTTTTCATGTGTTAAATATCAGAAATCCATTTTGTGAGACTGTTTTACACTGAATGGAGTAGGTACTGCTCATAAATTGGTATTGGGTTGACAGTAATCCTTATTAAAATTGCTGTGAAGTGCAAATCACCTAGTATTAAACATGAGCCCCTTACCTTTTATAAAGAGTTTAAACAAATATGATGTAACAATCATAGTTTGGTTGTTTTTAAAATAGCTATTGATCATATTGAAGGACCCACTTGTTCCTTGACTTCTGATAAGTTGGGGGTCTCCATTGCAGCTACCACTCATTCTTAGTCATTCATTTGCCTGTTGAAGTCCCCTTCTTTTGAGTGTGTTCCCTCAGCAATGTAGATTTCCTTTGTAGATTTAAAAGATAAACTGCACTCAAGTTTAACTCTCAAGCACAGCCCAGTAAGAGTCACCAAATAGCAATAAGATACCGTGACATGAGCCTGATAACAACCAGATGGTCCTCTTCATTTAGGTCCTGAACTTTCACTTGACTTTCCATTATCATTTCCAGTTCTTCTTTGGCTTACAGATTGTCTGACTCAATTTTTAATTCTCTAGCCCTTATTTTCCCACGGTTCTGGGGGCTAAAATTCTGAGGTCAGGGTGTCAGAGGGTTGATTTCTTCTCAGGCCTCTCCTTGGCTTGTAGGTGGGTCTCTCTTTTTGTGTCTTCTCATGGTCTTCCCTCTGTGTGTGTCTGGGTCCTAATCTTCTCTTTTTATAAGGAAACTAGTCATGTTGGATTGGGGCTCACCTTTTAACTTAGTTACTTCCTTAAAGACCCCCTCTCCAAATACAGTCACATTCTGAGGTACTGGCGGTCAGGACTTCGACATATGAATGTGGGTTGGTGGGATGACATAATTCAGTCCATAATGATGGCGCTTTACAGTATTTTAATTTGCCAGAAACCAAAAATCTGTAAAGCACATGTTCATTTGAACTTTGAAACAGCGCAGTGAGGAACCAGAGTTACAGTGAGGCCTAGTTACCTGCTTGAGGCCTCCTGTCTGGTAGAAGGCAGAACTAGAGCCTGGGCCTTCTAATTTGAACTTCTCTACCTTTTTCGCTCTATGGTACTGCAAACTGAACTTGTTAATTGTAAAGATAATTGAACTTGATAATTGTACAGATAATTATATTATAAATAATAGAACTTGATAATTGTACAGATTTTTGAATGCTTGGGTATATTAGGTATGCATATTTTGGATCTTGATCTGTAAAATTCAGTCAGCTTTCTGCTGTACATTCCCCTAAGATTTATTTTTAGTAAAGAATAAACCTTATTTGCAGTACTGAGGATTTTTAGCCATTTGGTCACTGCCAGTGGAACAGATGTGGTGGGGGAAGGATAACACAGAACCGCTGGCTCTATTTCTACTTTTCTCACAGTTGTTACAAAGTTCAGTGTCAGAACAGCCCGAACCACTTTGGCAGTCCTGGTTCACGAATCGCTAGCTCTCTCCTACCCCATCAGAAGCCCTGTCAGTGGGTTAACATTTTAGTAGTTAATCATTCTGATTGGTGAGAGTTGATTCAAGCCTGCCATGAATCTGATGACTCTTTTTTCTCTTATCTTTCCTATTAGCAGTGCCTAAATGTCTCTTATAGACCCTGGAAATCATTCTTTTGTCTTATGATTCTTTCTCCTCATATCTTATGAATGTCTTAAGTATGTGACTGTTTCAAAGCTTTCTATATCTACAAAGATACAAATGATTACTTGCATCAATTGAATATTCTACTTTTAAAAGATATGAATATGTTTAAAATGTGTAAAACAGTTATTAAAATTCAAAGGGCAAAGTTTGACAGATGATTGTGACAGATTATATTAATGTCTACCTTTTTTAAAGCATCAAAATAATAAAAATATTTTCTTTTGAAAGTTGGCCGGGGATACTTTGCCCTGATCCTTTTAAAGGGAAATATGTGACCTATGACCTGGATGGAGATGTGGAACAGTATCACATAGAATTCCTGGGTGATCCCCATTCAAGATCATGGATAAATGCAATGTTTGTTGGACATTATAGTATCACATTAAAGGTAGGTACAGTAACATCAAAACTTTGTTCCTCTTGCACTTGTTTTTAATTATGGCCATTTTGTCTCAGATCCTAAAAGATATATAATTTTTTACTTTTATATTTATATAAACAAAATAATATGTACTATTTGTTTAAACTCAAATATTTGTATTTTTAAAGCAGCTTTCTCAAAGGAAGTATGGATATAAAAATAGCCACGAGGTAGTTTTAAATTTTATTGCTCTAATGGCAATATAGTATAAATCAACTGAGGACTCTCCATAATTGCCTTTTTTTTTTTTTTTTTTTTAATTTATTTATTTATGGCTGTGCTGGGTCTTCGTTTCTGTGCGAGGGCCCTCTCCAGTTGCGGCCAGTGGGGGCCACTCCTCATCACGGTGCGCGGGCCTCTCACTATCGCGGCCTCTCTTGTTGCAGAGCACAGGCTCCAGACGCGCAGGCTCAGTAATTGTGGCTCACGGGCCTAGTTGCTCCGTGGCATGTGGGATCTTCCCAGACCAGGGCTCGAATCCGTGTCCCCCTGCATTGGCAGGCAGACCCTCAACCACTGCGCCACCAGGGACGCCCCCATAATTGCCTTTTGAAACAGTTTTACGATTCCATCATTTGGTAATTTTTTAATTCTCTTGAGAAGATTCTAAGTTATAGCCCTAGCTCACAGGGAAGATTAATTACGGAATGCAACCAGATTTTTCAAATTTCAAACAGTATTTCATTATACTAACTCCTTCAGTATTTTTTGATTCTTTTTAAACTTTAAATCACACACTACAATTAGTGAATAGACAGTTCTCAAGTTGATGAGAGTAAGTGAATTGGACCTGTTTTCATGGGTTTGGTTTAATTGTTATAAATTAATTCAATTATCTGTATCTGTATTCTAATATTGAAACTTTTCATCTGCAAACCATGCTTTCATTAGAAATCTGATTAAAAAGTAGATGTCAGAAATGTGAATGCCTTTGACTCAATTTGGATGGTTCCTATTTTAGAGTGAGAAGTATGTATATATTCAAATATACATATACATGTATGTACATTTAAGGCATGCCATTTAATCCACAGTATAAGTAAATCTGTGGAAATCTGAGCTACTTGCAGATGGACTTCTACTATTTTTCTGGCATAAACAGTACCTTTGTTCCATTCAGCTTGAAAGCAGCTGGAAGGGAAGGCTGTTTCAGTAGAAATATTTAAGTATGGAATAACATCACATACATTCATTTCATGGTAGTTGTGAGCCAGTCATTTTAGTATGAGGCATCTTCTCTGCTCGGACATTTCGGATGTGTCCCTGGGCACTTCTGCTGACAACCACAGAAGATAGGAAGGAGTGTTCTCCCTTATGTGCCCCTCCCCTTTTCTAAAAGATAGGGAAACCTAGCTTCTCATGAGGCAGAAATTAGAATCTTAAATATTTGACAGTGTGATAAAGAGCAGGGCATTCTTAAGAAATTGTATTTAAACGTACATAAAAAATCAAAGTGTATTTTTAAGTTGTCTGAAGTAATGTTACTCTCAGGATTTGAGTTATGTCAGGATAAATTTGAATAGTCTGATTCCAGTGAGCATACCATTAATCCCTGGGACAAGGAAAAAATCTGATGCAAAACAAAACTAAACTCAAGAATCGGGAGCCATAAGGTTTTAACCTTCTGAAAGCATTAAAACAAACAGAAATTCTTGCAAAGACCAGGAATTCAGGGCTGCTTAAATTAAATAGGCTCCTAAAGCAAGAATGAGAACAGAAAAAAAATAAAGCATTTGTTTCACCTCTTCTGTCCCCTACTCCCCCAGCTGGCTGGGTGCTCTGGGTGGATAACTCACTGGGTGACCACAGGCTCTGGGACAGGCTCTCTCCTCTACTGTCATTCATGGTGTCTACCTACAGGCTCGTGTCTCTTACTCTCTTCTTGTTTGTATCTTTTTCTTCACTTCCTCTCTTGGAGCTAATATAATAGGGATGCCTTCTTCTGTGGGTCTCTTCATTCAAGGCTGAAATTTTAGTTCCCCTTTACCTCAGATTCAGGTGGCACATGCCGGCTGCCCTGCTATGCTCCGATTCCCTACTCCTGGCTATCTAAGAATCTCCACTTGCCAGGAAGGAAACTCACAGATGATTAAAAAGTAGACACAAAATGATAGGCATATACAGCTCTCACTGTTTAAGCTGACTATATCTTACTTCATATATTATTTCAACATTACTTTCTCCTAATTTGTGTAAGCTTAGTTTAACAAATGATTAAATAATATTTCAGAGTTTTCACTGACTGTGGACTATATTTTGCAGTGTGTGTTTTACTGTGGGAGAGAAATAAGCTCTTCTAGAAAGACATTATATGCATTTATGAAAAAATAAAATATTTTTTAGTTTTAGATTCTGAAAACGTTAAGTCTTTTAGTTCATGTTTGTCTAGTTTTTTTTCTTTATTTTTTTTAGTAGTCACTGAAAAATTGATATGTTTATGGGACCAGTGACTTATTAATTTTCTTGTTGACAGCACAACAGAGCTCTGTCACTGTGGATGAATATGTATATGAATATACAGGTGATAAGCTTTTCCCCAGTAAATAAAGTTACTCATCAATAAACTGGGATATAGTTCAGAAAAAAGTTGAAGGCAATATTTAGATTTTGTATTTGTAATTTATATTAGTTTACTCACACATTTTATTTTTTCATTTACTATAAAATCAGTAGTATAAAGATAGCTGAAATTCCCTTCCCCTTTTAAAGAAACCTTGATTCTCTTATGGTATATATTCAAAATACATGTCACTCTGGTAATTACTTAGAGAAAATAGACGTGAACATGTGCTAGATAGCTATTTAAGAGTTGATGCATGGAGTACAGTTCTTTCCCCAGTTAGCACAAATGTTGTTTCTTTTATATTTAGTAGGTACATGTCTGCAGAATCCATTATTTGCAAGTTTATTTTTTTGCTTGATAGACTACATGACTTAGTTTAGTATTTCTTAAGCCTGGCTTTGCATTAGAAGACTTTATAAAGCAGTGACAGCAACCAAAACACAGCAATGCCTGGGCTGTACTCTACTGGATCAATTAAATCAGAAGCTCTTGGAGTAGGGCCAGGCCTCAGCATTTCTAAGTCCCTTAAATGAATCTGTGTGTATCCCAGAGAGAGAGAACCACTGACTAAGTTTTCTCAACTTGAGGCGTCAGACTTTTGTTGGTTTATCTCTACTAGTGCAGTAATGTAACTGTGGTCATGGCTCACTGTTTCACGACGCCTTTCTCCTACTTCCTTTGTTAGTCTTTCACTCTGGTTTGCCTGGAGATGATGCTGACTGCCATAGGTTCACATGTCTAACCCAGAAGTAAGAGTTTCCCTGAACACAGCTTTAAAGTCAATCTTGTCATTCAACATTATACATAATTTATAGATATTGCTGATAAAGCTGATGTATAACTTAAATGTAATATGTATAGCATGTTTTAGTTGATCATCTCTCTTATAAGTTATATAGAGTCATTATAATTTTTATTGGACATAAATTATGTACTCCAACCAGTGATCGCTTGGCCTACAATTTTCTAGTTCTTTATACTGCCAAGAAAATGTAAGAAGTTCACCCCTGATGGTAGGAGACTCCTGTGGTAAAATTTAGGTTTGTTTTGGTCCATGATGTGAGTGGATTTTTTTGTCTATGTATTTTAACAGTCTGCTCACTACTGTATGGAGGATATACCTGTAGATGTGTAAGCATTTCTTTGGGTACCAGGTGTCATTTGGGTATTTACCCATTGTATTATGGAGCTGCCTCTATTTTCCAGGGAGATGAAAAGGGAGTAATGCTGTATTGCTAAACTTGAGCTCTGCAATTCCTAGAATTCTGCTTCCTAATTGGGGTGGTCATTAATACTGTTCACCAAAATGTTGCAGGTTACTGCCTTCCTGTTATAAAGTAGAGATGCACATTTGATACTCTTGTGGTGGGGTGAGGCCAATGAGTTGTGAGTGAGTGATGAATATCTGAGCATGTGACTGTGTCCAGTGCAGCATCCTCCAGAGTTCTCTCTTTGTCTGTGGCTCTGTGACTGATAATTGAAATTTTGGCTTGCTACTCTCTCAGCCCAGATCCCTTGATCACTCTTAGCAAAGGCCCCCACTGCCTACAAATAACAGATCTGCAACATGAAGAAGATATAGGCCTCACTTTAAGCCCCTAGGATTATTCTAACAGATACACTAATGATAGTACAGAGGATGTTACAGTTCTTTGTAACCTGTATCTTTAGCAGGACCATTCCTAAAGCTTCAGTGCTCTTCAGAATACGGCCGAACGACTGAGATCACATTACTCTTAATTTTTCCAGTCTGTAAGTAGAACTAACACAACCTATAGTAATTTATCAAATAAGTTGATTTCTTTTATGTATTATGATAAACATATGATAGAAATTACCAGTGTTGATGATACATTGAATCTAAATTTGGTCCAGTAAATATCCTCCAGCAAAGGGCTCTGATTGTCAATATGCACTGCAGTGACTCCAATAACTAAACAAGCCTATAAATAGCAATCATGTAATTGAACCCCTGCTACAGGCCAAGGATTGGGTAGATCCTTTTATAATAATATAACACAATAATATATAATATAATAAATATAATATTTAAAGTCTCATAGCAACCCCATGAAGATAGGCATCATCACTATTGACATATGGAAGAAACTGTGATTCAGGCTTCATGTCTAGCCCAAGGTCAATCAGCTGCTAAGTGAAGGGGCAATGATTAGAATCAGGATGTCTAACCCCAAGGTCCAATTCTTCTCTTCTATACCTTGCCAATTTACATATACATAAGCAATAGTCTAATTTATTGTTGAATGTTTTTCCACATTGAAATGAGGAACATTTTCACCTTTTAATTCTAATATACATGTTGAATGATGGCAGTTTCTGGTAGACTTGTTTTTTATTTACTGCTTGATGTTCCCCTTTGGAGGAGGACTCGTGACCAAACAGAACTCTTGATGCTTTCAAATTACATTTGCAGTAGTCGTTTGACAAGTGTCTGGATTAACATCTATTTGAGCAAGTGTTTTGCTTCTAAGATTTATTAGGATCCAAATTCTAGGAATGTAGTCTACAATAAGGATTAGCAAATTAGCTTATAACTCTATTATCAGGCAACATTTCACTCAGAGTAATGAAGTGAAACTGGATACAAATCTATTGAGCCAGCTCTCAGTGGAAAATCACATTTGTCAAAAAAAAGTGTACATATGTATATATGTGTGTGTTTTTGTACCATGTTCCTGCTGGCAAATAATCTGTATAGCTACCAACCTCTCAGTAAATTTTTATCATACCAATTCCATATTTGGTATAAAATTTGCTATAATTTTGGTATTATTGGATTGAGATTTTTTTGTTTGTTTGGTTGTTTTCTAAGCATCCTTTAGTTTTGGCCTGGAGAAAGTTTAAGGGAATTAGAACATGTTTTTATAACTGTGAACTATTTGTGGATAATCTGCCAAGAAAACTTTTATAGTCATGTATTAGGAAAAGAGTGAAGTTGTCATAGTGATTTAAAAAGGCAGGCTCTAGAGCCAGGTTCTTTGGGTTTGAAGGTTGGCTGTGCTACTTACTAGACATTTGACCTGAGGGAAGTCACTTACCTGTTACAAATCCCACACACCTCATCTTAAAATGGAGGTTATGATAGTATATGCCTCATAGAGTTGTTACAGGTTTAACTGAGGTTATACATGTAAAGCACTTAGCACAGTGCTTGTCATACAGTAGGCTCTTAATAATAATCGTAATAGTTCATACTGTCATTGGAAGTACAGGAGAAATATATAGTTACATTACTTATTTCCTCTTCCTAGAAACCCACATCTACAGGAGAGAGTACCAAAAAAAAAAAAAAACAAGAACAAAAAAAACAATAACAATCAGGTGGATAATAATATATTTTCTTTTGACTAAGATTATATGTGAAAAGTGACATGATTTTATTGTTTTTTTTATCAGCCAATACGTTGCTCCCAGAAATTGAGTGGCCATTGCTGCCGTGCTTTTCTAGTTTAGTGTAAGCAGAAGTGCTAAGACCTTTTGAAAGTAGGAGATAGGTTAGAGCCTTCTTAATCTGACTCCTTGGTGAATGAATATTCCCTAATATCAGCAATGCCTCAAGATACTTTAAGTTTCTTTGATGGAATTTGGAAAAGACTAGGAAATATTATCTTTCAAGTTCTTTGCAACTGAATAAAACCAGTTTTCTTCCGTATCTGTCTTCTGTCTTTTCGATTTACTTACATTTGTATATGCTGACTTTGCTGCTCCAAATAAATTCTTGAATTTACCTCTGTCATCTCTCGACTTAATCTCTTATGAATTTAGATATCTGAACTTGTATTGAAGTTAAAAGTCCAAAAATCCAAATAATATGACCAACTTTACTCAGCTGATAAAGGAAGGAACAGGTGGCTACCTTTCCCATCATCAAATGCATGAAAAATGTATTAAGCCAGCTAGATTTCTCATATTGACTCCTCAGTGGAACAACAATAATCTTTCCTAGAAACATTTAGCCTTATATAGCCTTCTCAACTTTCTAGAAGTGCTTATTTTCTGTTAAAGAAACCAGAGTCAGATCATTGTCTTTAAGCCAAAATACAAGGCTCACTAAATTGCCTTCAGGGTCATATCCCTTATGAGTAAGGCTTTCTTATATAATGAGTCTTCTATGTTGAGGTTCTTAAATTAGTAAACAGTTGCAGAGTAACTTTCTGGTACATTCTTCCATTAGGGAACGATGAAGTCCAAAACTCAGAGCCATATAACTGAAAGTCTACAATTGATATATTAACTGTTCTTTTCTTTAATTTCTCTACTTTTAAAAAAAATTTCTTTTAACCAATTACCAGGAACAATCTGTGATTCAGGCAAAACCCTAAACAATGCAGATTGAACTGACTTTGAAAATAAATTCCAGAATTACCACTTCCTCACCATTTTGTTCAGCTCACAGGATATGAACTGATTGTGTCACATATTTAACCATCCTCTTCTCCTGGCTCTCCCACCTGCTTGTATGATTCTATTTTTAAACAGAATCCGAGCATCTGTCTGTAATAAATACGACATTTGTTTTCCCATAAACACATATTCCCTAAAAAACAAGCAAATGTGGAGTAGAAAATAGCAGCCAAGTATGTTAACTGTCATTTAGGCTCAGGTCTTGATATCCATTCATACCGTTACTTAAAATCCTTTAAGCCAATCCTGACTTTTTTAAGGCTCAGAGCAAATGAGCACATGGCTGATTTAAACCCATCTCCCACTTCTATTTAACATCCCCAGGTGGAGCAGGCAGCCTGGCTAGAGCTGTGGGAGACAGCAGCCCTGGAGATAAGCATGGGCCTTAAAAATTATCTACTGACCCAGTGCTCACTTGCTTCCTGTGCTTTATTTCATCAATATATTACTAATACTTTTACAGAACAATGAAATAATTTCTTGTTGCAGACTTAATGATATATTCAGTTTTGCAAAATAAAAATTCTACAGCTTGAAAGCAAAATATGTAAAATACTTTATTTAAACTGTACACAATAAATAAAATTAAGGTTTTTTATTTTTTTAATTGTGCTAAAATATATGTAACATAAAATTTACCATTTTAACCGTATATCCAGTAGTGATTTAAGTTTTTAACGGCTGATTAATAATCCTAGAAAAAATTTTCCTAAGCAATGTAACTATGACCTAATAGAGAAAATGCCAGATGGTAGTTTCCTATCACTTTCAACACAATTTATTTCTTATGAAAATGACCTACAAGCTCTTCATAACACCATCTTGGAGATTTGTGCAACAGAATGCCTTTTAGTGAAATATCATTTTATAGTCATTGAGCCTGTGAATTCTGGAGCCAGGTTGCCTGTGTATGAATCCCAGCTCTATCACTTACTGGCTGTATGAACTTGGGCAATGTCTAAACTCAGTGCCTCAGTTTCTTTATGTGTAAAATGAGGATAATAATAGTACCTACCTTGTAAGCTTGTTGGGAAGTAAAAAAAGTTGTTTGTAAAGTGCTTCAGACTGTGGCTGACACTTAGTACTATATAAGCATTGGCTAAGTTAGTAAATAAAAATAACAATGGACTCTAATAGTAGAATTCCTTTGGACATAAAGTACACAGTCAACTCCTCCCTATTATAGGTAGAGTTTCTGTCTCATTTTCTTGGACTACAGAGACTAAATGATAAATGTTTATATTCTGATCATTTATGACATTGATAACCAACATTTAAAAATGCTTTACATTTTATAAAGTACCTCTTACATATGCTATCTCATGTGATCTTCATTTATTGTTAAGAAAGTTAGGGCTCAGGTAAGTGACTTGCCTGAGGTCACATAGCAGCAGAACTGGGACTGAAGCCCAGGTCTTCTGACTGCAAGCTCCAGGCTTTTACATTATATGTCAGCCTGCTTGAGGCTTACATTGGACCATCTGTTTCTAATCTTCATAAGCATACCAAATTCATAATAAGCTCTCATCTATAAACTGGAAAATCACAAAGCCCTTCTTATTGGTCTCCTGTTGTTAATTCAGTCAGCTTGATTAATTAACTTAACCTTTGACCAGGGCTTTTGAAAGTTGGACAAAGACGTGAAAGCTGTCTCCACGTTTAGTGCATTGATTCTCAGCCATAGATTTTAGGCCTCTTCGTGGCTGTCATTAAAACCTAGTATTTATTATTTCATTCCCTTGTAATTCTCTTAGAAGTAATTGGTTATTATTAATGTTGGTATCCTGATGCCAGGGTTTGTTTTTTTGTTTTACTCTGTTTTTGGTTCCCAAACTTGCTCATCATCACGTTCTCCCACAGAGCTCTTTAAAAATATATATTCCTGAACCTGCATACTGGGGAGTGTTCTGAGAATCTCTACAGTTCCTCAGTGAATCTCAAGAACCACTGTATAGCAGATTTTCTCACCATAATACCTATTTTCTGGTTTACTAGAATTAGCTAAAAAAGAGATATATGAAACATACATTATTTTACTATGTTTACTTTGTGAAATTTATGAATGTATTTATGAGTTTGTGGTGCTAAAGAAGCCACGCAAATCTTTAGCAAAATTGTGATGTTAGATTCCCCTGTCCCTTTAATTAGTGTCTCTCTTTGGTGGTGACTGATTGTCTCCCTGCTGTGATATCTGGAGCCCTCTTTCTTTCTCTCCTCTCAAAATCTGGTTTCAGGTCCACACACTAAATGACAAATGTATTGGTTGTATAAAAATTGTTTTCTAAATGATGTCAGTCGAGATAACAGACCAGCCTAAAATGTTAGACTAGGGCTTCTTTAAAATCAACATGCAGTGGTTGTTTATCCATCTTGGTAGGAAAAGAACTTAGATATTCAAAATACTTAGAAAACATATGTTAAAGTCTAGGTTAATAAAGAGCTTATCTAGTAGCCTGTGATTTTTCTGATTTGTCCATTGGGGCTGTTTTACCTAAAACTGCTTGGCTTCCTTCCCCTTCCCCACATCAAGGTTCAGGGTATGCTCAGGCCCTGGCATTGGTAATTCCCAGTGTTTCAAGCCAAGTAATGGAGTCACACTGTAAAGATTTGACTCTCACATTTTCTTATTCTTTATTTTCTGCCTAATTTCTCTCCTAGTACTCATTGCATTCTTGGTATTATCTTTCAACTTGATGTAAAGGATCAGACTAAACAGAGCTAGAACTTTTTTGGGGGGTGGGGAGGTCAACTTAACTGGTTCACACTTTCTAGTGGTATAGGAAGCGGGGGACCTAAGTTATTTTGATCTTAAAATCCTGCTGAGTTAGAGTAAGCAAATTCCTATTTATGATTTCGAAAGCATTATTGCTTCAACTGTTCAATAATTTGAATGAGCTGTCTAAATAATCCAGAACCTGTGTTAAAGACAGCAGGTGAGAAGGGAGACAGGTGTTAGGAAGCTCAGGCGTGTGTCGTGCACAGGGGTGGCTGTGACTATCTTCTAGTTGGCATCAAAGGAATGGGAATGTTCTTACTGTCGAGATTACTGGTTGCTGTTGCAGAAATCCAATTTAAGGAAGACAGGATAGCCTTGTTATTAACTTTCTATTGGATTGCTTTAAGTGAAAACGATAGCTTTGGCCCGATAGTAAATATTTAGAAGGGTGTGTCATGGGTAGAGCCAGCGAGGTGCACTGGAAGCTTGAATGTATAAATAGCAGCAGTCAACACGAATCCCCAGGCAGAGGACTTTATAAGAGGTGGCGGTGTTGATCCTCAAACATTTAGGAGAGATGCATTACGAAGGAAAATTATTTTGTATTTCTTTAGGTTATGAAATCTGTGACTAATCTCCCCATGTTTCTAAAGGCATATTATAACTTAAAGTAATGAAATAACTTAAAGTAATGGTCAATATTTGAAGCCATTTCAATGAATTTATGAAACCCAATAAAGCAATCTAGGTACTTATGATTCCGGTTTTCCAGATTTTTAATATATGTTCAACATTATGTCTGAAAGATAAATTTTCTAAATTGTAAATTCTTTTATTTGCAGCTAACTTTTATGTCTATATCATCAAAATTTGAATTGATAATTTTGGATAGTAAATGCTATATTGTACCTACAGGATTTTAGTGAGGCTCTACTGTCCCCCCAAATAGGTCATATTAAGCATTTGATTGAATTTAGTTTTAAAATTAAGTACTATTTTTTACATAACATTCAAAGTACTTGAAATTATGCCCACTTTTTTTATTCAAGAAAAAAATGCCGCTAATATCATAGGATAAATCAGTGGCTCATGAAGTACTTTAAAGATCTGCATTCTTATAAAAAATGTTTAATATAATCTTAGAAGTAATATCACCATATTATAATGCTAGATAGTCATCATGCTTATACATTTTTCTTTTACCTTTCTAGGGATAATAACATAATTCAGGATTGTAGCCCAGCCTTTTAGTTTCATCCCCAATTTCCTGTCTGGGCTTTCCCCATGCCACCCTGAATAAAAAATGTCTATTTATAATACCCAAAATATTTACTGAGCTCCTATTATTTCTACCAATTCTAGGCTCTGAAGTGATCAAAACAGACAAAATTTAAATGCTGTCACGAGACTTAAATTAGTGGGATGAGACACAGAGTTAACAAGTACATTTTTTAAAAAAAGATATGGTATGTTAGTTGTTGACGAGTGCCATGGGGAGAAATGAAGGGAGAGCAATAGGCAGGTAGAGTGAAGGAGCAGGGTGCACAGGGGTGGGGAGGAAAGACTCCACCTGCAGAGTCCATGCGCTAGGAAATCCTTCCCCACAGCCAGCCAGATACCGGTGGTTGGTTGATAATAATTCTTGTTTTGATTATATTTTTCCCTTTCACTTATTCCAAAAAGTGGTCAGGCCTCTCGTGTTCTTATGTCTCAGGGGCATTTTCTGTTGGGATCTAAAGCAGAGCTTACCTGTCTTCTTGACCTGAGTTCCCTGAGGGTGGGCAGTAATGGGAACGGGGCAGGCAGGAGCAGCTATGCAGGGAAGAGATTCCCTCAGACATGGAAGAGGACAGAGGTCTGCCGGTGCCCTGGGGAGTGGAGCACCTTGGAGAAGAAGAGCACGAGGTGCACCAGGAGGTTGAAGCCACGCTGGCAAGGTTCCCAGCCTTGGAAAGGATCCTTTGGACCAGGCATGGCAAGGAAGCTGTTCGATTACCTGACTTTAAGGGACTTGAACAAAGATGTTATTCATGAAAGCCTTATGGGTTGAGAAGTAATGATCTGTCCTCGCTCTTCGGGCACCGTGTATTCCCTTCCAATTTACAGGAACCTAGAGAAAGTAAGGGGTGGCCCAAAAATGAGCAAGATCAAATTTCTTATCCTTGTTGGACAACAGCTGTCACATTCAATTTTATTTAGCAAAGAGAAGGTAATGTGATATTGCTCACACATTTGAGTTTGAGAAGTGAAACTTATCCTGCTACAGCTCCAGATGATTATATCTTGATTAATTTTTATGTGGAGAAGCAATCTTAAAATAGAAAGCAACAGATGATATGAATTTCTGCCAGATTGCAGATTTCTTTTTACTGGCCTTACTGGGTGGACAAATACATAGGTATTCTTTTCTTTGAATGTGCCACTCGTATTAGTATATGGTGATAGCACACAGCACGCTCAGTGAGTTGGAAGTTACTGAGAAGGGACATTCAGCTTCCTACTCAGACCCTAGGAAATGTGAAAATGGTACTGAGGCTCTCAGTCAGCCAGTGATAACTTGATTGGAACAAGATCATGTAGGAAAGTAGTTGACAAACTTCAATTTTGGATACAGCTAGGAATTTTCTCAGACATAAGGTACTATCTTTCCCAGCCTAACCATCTGTTTAGTCTCAAACCTCGTCCTTACTCCAAATATTTACATGCTTATTCATCTATCAAGAGCACATCTATCAAGAATTATCTTATTTATGCTCATAAATTCACACAAATTTTTAGACTGTATGTCTTCCTTCTCTTTCTATGATGATTATTTCCCCCCCCACCCTAAATTTAATAAAACTGATTGAGAAAACTCAAGTTGCCAAAGCAATATAAACATAATGAAAGATATGATAGTCCCTCTTTTTTAAAAAAAATTTATTTATTTTATTATTATTTTTTTGGCTGTGTCAGGTGTTAGTTGCGGCACGCGGGATCTTTGCAGCACGCGGGCTCTTCACTGCAGAGCAGGGGCTCCTCTCTAGTTGTGGTGCGTGGGGTTCTCTCTAGTCGTGAACGCGGGCTCCAGAGCGCACGGGCTCATTACTTGGGGCACGCAGGCTCTCTAGTTGTGGCGCGCAGGGTCCAGAGCACGTGGGCTCTCTAGTTGTGACATGCAGGCTCCAGAGCACGTGGGCTGTGTAGTTGGCGGCACGCAGGCTTAGTTGCTCTGCAGCGTGTGGGATCTTAGTTCCCTGACCAGGGATAGAACAGCGTCCCCTGCATTGCAAGATGCATTCTTAACCACTGGATCACTAGGAAAGTCCCTGGTATTCTCTCTTGGGATCAAAGAATTTACTGGAATTTGAAGAATGCCCAGCCCTTCCTGTAGTCTCATCTGAAGTCATTGATCTTAATCCTTGACTTCATAAGCTTTTAGCTCCTTGGAAATCTGTTACAGAGCCGCCTTGAAGATTTCCTTCTTAAACAGGTATATTTAAAAGCTTGTCTGTGTTTTGTTTTGTTACTATTGTTTACCTGGAAAACCTGTAGAACTCAAATGGAAAAACTATTATAAATAAAACTATTATAAACAACAGAAGAACTGTTACAAACAATAGGGAGATTCAGTTATGTGGCAGTTGTAAAATTACCCTAAAGCAGTAACAAATGTGAAAATATGAAGGGATAAATAGCATTTATAATAGCAACAAAGCATTTATAATGTACTGGAGTAAGTTTAAGGAGCACGTACAAGATCTATATGAATAAAACTTTAAATGCTACCAAGAGACAGAAAATAAAACTTAAGGAAATGGAAAAATATAATCCTCTTCTTGGTTTGGAAGATTTAATATGGAAGGATGTCCATTCTCCCTAAATTAATTTTAATGCAATCTCAATTTTTATTTATTTTTATTTTTTTAAATTTTATTTTATATTGGAGTATAGTTGATTAACAGTGTTGTGTTGTTTCAGGTGTACAGCAGAGTGATTCAGTTATATATATACATGTATCTATTCTTTTTCAAATTCTTTTCCTATTTAAGTTATTACAGAGTATTGAGCAGAGTTCCCTGTGCTATACAGTAAGTCCTTGTTGGTTATCTATTTTATATATAGCAGTGTATACATGTCAATCCCAAACTCCCAGTCTGTCATCCCCTGCTTTCCCCAACCGGTAACCATAAGTTTGTTCTCTGAGTCTGTGAGTCTGTTTCTGTTTTGTAAATAAGTTCGTTTGTATCATTTTTTAAGATTCCGCATATAAGCAATATCATATGATATTTGTCTTTCTCTGTCTGACTTACTTCACTTAATATGATAATCTCTAGGTCCATCCATGTTGCTGCAAATGGCATTATTTCATTCTTTTAAAAGGCTGAGTAATATTCTATTGTATATATGTACCACATCCATTAAAAAGGACTTAAAAACCCCCCTACAGTTGACCCCATGAACAACCTGGGGGTTAGGGACGCCAACCCCCTTTGCAGTTGAAAATCCACCTGTAACTTTGCAGTAATTTCACAGTGGCCATCAAAGTTCACCTGTTCTGCACCCACAGATTTAACCAACCGTGGATTGTGTAGTACAGCAGTACCTATTTAGTGAAAAACTCCACATATAAATGGAGCTGCAAAGTTCAAACCTGTGTTGTTCAAGGGTCAAATTCTAACATTTGTAAGAAAATAAAACATAGAAGAGGGAGTTAGACCTATAAAATATAAAAGTATAGTAATACTCTAGTAGTTAAAGCAGTTTGATATTAACAGTTATTTGATAGATTAATAGAACAATATACAGTCCAGAAGTACTTGAAAATAGTTAATGATAAGGTTGTATTCAAATAATTAAAGAAAAGTTGTATTGTTTAATAAATTATGTATGTACAAATGGCTAGCTACTTGGGAAAAAATGAGGTAGAAGCTATACCTCACACCTCACATCCAAATTAGTTCTAGAAGGATGAAAAGTTTAAATGAACAGAAAAGAAAATACAAGCATACTAAAAGATAAAGTATTAACAGGAGAAGATATTCTCAATACATATAGCAAAGGGCCATATTTTAATATACAAAAATCTCTTACAAATCAATGAGAAAACAACCAATATAAATATTAACACAGGATTTGAACAGTCATTCCATAGAAAAGAAAATATAAATGGCTTTTTAAAATATGAAAAATTGATGAATAAGTTCTAGGGAAACTAATGTACAGCACGGTGACTATAGTTAACATTAATTACTGTGTTATACACTTGAAAGTTGCTAAGAGAGTAGATCTTAAATGTTCTCACCACACACACAAATAAAGGTTTTAATGTGAGCTAATGGATATGTTAACTAACCCTATATGGTAATCATTTCCCAGTGTATATGTGTATCAAGTCATTGTGTCGTACTCCTTAAGTTTACACAGTTATTTGTCAATTATATCTCAGTAAAGCTGGAAAATATATGAAAAATTGCTCATATTACAGAATTCAAAAAATGAAAATGATAATAAAAAGGAAATACAAATTTTTCCTTAAAAATATTGGCAGAGATCTAAGTTTGGTAATGGAAGTGTTCTCCAGAGTGTGAGGAAGCATTTGTTCATGGCGTTGTAAATTTTGACCACCTCACTCAAGAGTGATTTCACAAAAGCTTCCAAAATTTAATATATGTATAAACCTGTCATTCAACATCTTAGGAATTTATGCTTCAATACACTTTCACATGGGTAAAGAGACATACAGACAAAAAAAAATTTTATTGCAGCATTGTTTCATTTTGCAAAATATTAGAAAAAACTTAAATCCATCACAAGGGTGTTTGTAAAATAAATAATGGTACATGCCATACTACGTATTTGGATATACATACATCTATATCCTCATTCCCTTGGGTTTTCTCATCTAAATTCTTGCCTTTAAATATGGTGTGCGTGTGTGTGTGTGTGTCTATGTTTCCTACATTTTATCTGCAGTTCAGTTCTCTCTCCTGAATTCCCTTACCAAACTGCTACTTGGTATCTTCGCTTGGGTGTCATAATGCGTACTCAGCATGTCTGAACTCTTGATCTCCACCCCCCTCCCATTTCACTTCCTTGACAGCCTTCCCCATCTCAGTGGATGGCAAATCACATCCTCCTCTCGCTCAGTCCCAAAGCCTTAGAGTCATCCTCTCTTTCTCTCTTCACCGATCTTCAGCTGGTCAAGAAATTATTTTTGCTCTACCTTCAGATTATATCCAGAATCCTACCACTTTTCACCACAGTGGCTGCTATGACCTGATCTATACCACCATTATTTCTTGCCTGGATGATTGCAGTAGCCAGTCATCCACATCTACACTTGCCTTTGTATAATCTGTTCTCATCAAAGCAAGCAGAGTGATTGTTGTAAAATGTTAAATCAAATCAAATGTTATTCTTCTGCTCAGAACTCTGTAATGGCTCCCATTTCACTCAGAGTAAAAGCCCAAATCCCTACAATGGCCTGCAAGGACCTCCATGACCTGGCCCCTGTTAATTTATTGGATATCATTCCCTATTACTCACTCGCTTCCTCATTCACCCACAACCACCTTCCCTTCTTTGATGCCTCTTGAATAAACTTGTATTCTCCCATCTTAAAGCCTATTTTCTCCGCCTGCAGTGCTCTTTCCTTGGACATCTACAGGGCTAACTCCTTGACCTCCTTTAGGTCTTCGCTCAGATGTCACTTTTTCAATGACAGTTACCCTGACCACTTTATTGCCTCATCTTTTCTTTATTACATAGTATTTATAACCTCTTAAACTGTAGCCTTAACTTATTTGTTACGCTTATTATGGATTGTCTGTTTCACTGGTTAGAATGTAAGCTTTGTCTGTTTTCTTCAGTGATTGATCCCAAGGGTCTAGAATATGTTGAATAAATCCATAAATGAAGCAATCTGAAAGGCAAATAGAAAAACTCAAAGTATGTAACAATTCATAGCAGTCTGTAAAAGCAGATATTTAAATGATGTAAATGCCTATAGGTACATACAGTGTCTCTGGAAGACTGTGAAAGAAACTGGTAATATTGGGTGTCTTTGGGAGAAACGCTCAGTACTAGGGATGGATAGGGAGTCACATTCTACACTTTTAGAATCACTTCAATTAAAGAACAAACTAGTTGGAAAAAATACAATGCATAGCTGAGCCTTATTCTGGAATTCAAAATTCTTTATAAAGCAAGAGTCTTTAACTTTTTGAGTTCCTTAGAAGATGTTTAATTGTATTACTACCACTAGGTGGCACATACTTACTGATAAATTCTTAAAGATTCAGAGACACAGGTTTAAAAAATGCTTTTTAGTTCCCCAAACTTGATAGTTTATTTTAGCAATGTATCACATTGGTTTTCCTCAAGAAATTTCCTTGACTTCAGTTGTTTAGTGCTATAACAGCTTATAGGTGATTTTTCACTGCCCATTAATTCTTAGCATCATTATAACATTTGAGTTGCAGAAATGTCTTAAATCTGTAAATGTTAGCTTAGTTATTCTTAAATTAGTTTAAATTTTCTAATGTTTATTGAATTGTGTCCACCTGTCTTTTCTTTTTCCTAAGAAATAACTGAATAAATGAAATTTAAATATTCTGTATATAAAACTAGGTTTCTGTTTGATAAGTTTTTTTCATTGCTTTTATGCCAAATAAATTAGTGTCCAGGACCACATGCAGTGTAACACCTGTATTCTTTTTGATGGTGCAGTTTTCAAAAAGAAAATCGTGGCATGTATTTTATAAATTGTAACATTTATAAACATTATAAAAACCTTTTTGGGGCAAGCTCTAAAATAACATTGGCAAAATTACTGGGCCAGATAATTTTTATAGTCATTTTTAACCTAGAGATTCTTTGACTCTGTTTTTCTTTTCAAATTATATTTAAAAAAAAAAAAATGATAAAAATGATCTTATTTACAAAACAGAAACAAATTCACAGACTTAGAGAACGAACTTATGGTTACCGGGGGGAAGGTGTGGGGGAGGGATAGTTAGGGAGTTTGGGATTGACATGTACACACTGCTATATTTAAAGTGGATAACCAACAAGGACCAACTGTATAGCACAGGGAACTCTGCTCAATATTCTGTAACAACCTAATTGGGAAAAGAATTTGAAAAAGAATAGATGCATGTATATGTATAACTGAATCACTTTGTTGTACACCTGAAACTAACACAACATTGTTAATCAACTGTACTCCAATATAAAATAAAAAGTTTAAAAAATAAAAAGAGAACTAAAAAAAAAAAAACTAAATAAACATTTAAGAAAAACTACCATATTCAAGTAGAATACCATTTATTGAGCGCTTACTATGCCTGAAAACAGTCATTTATTAGATGTGAATGGAATTAATTTTATTTACTACAATAAGAAACTAGGCTTTTCAGTTTTCATCACTTCATTATCATTGCTATGTTACTTAAAAGGGAATCAACATTATTCTGATAAAATAGATTAATATTCACTAATTTGTTACACTGGTGGTCTTAACTTTTTGTAACTTTCTAAATATGAGATAAATCATATTAAAATATTATCTTAGTGAATTAAGACTCTGACCCTTTTGGCTATTAACATGCAAAATTTCCACAACTTTGCTATATTCTAAAATACTAATAAAATAATAATTAGATAACAAAATCTAAGGAATATATGGTACAATGCTTAGATTTAGTTCCAGCTCAACAGCTAAATCAAGTCGATGTTAAAACAAAATTATATGCTTAAACATGAATCTTATTATTTTTCTGTCTTTCTTTAGCCAGGAACATGTAAGAATAAAAAGAAGTGGTATAAAAGTGCACTACAAGAAGCATACCTCCTCTATGGATGCTCTCATGAGCAAAGACTGGAAAGGTGCTGCCTATCAAAACAGGGTACATGTGATTTTTTATTCTTTACCACCTCAAAATAAGGATTTATTCAGGTGCATGCTTTCCAAAATATGTTTGCACATTTAAAAATTTCTCTCTCCTTTTCATAGGAAGATAGTATATCTTTGTCCAATGAAAAATCATTCTTATATTGGTTAATAGTATGCATTTTTGCCCTCTGAAACTATTTTCCATGACTAAACATGCACTCTATTTAAATGTAGGTGTTTTAATTAGTGCTCTGTTATCTTTGTTCTTAGCCTTTCTACATAGGTCCTCTTGTGTATTTCAAAGCATGTATTTCAAAATTAGAAGCCATGGCTTTAAAATATATTCCTGGAGTGACACTTTTACTTGGATGTGCTATATTATTTCAGAACAAAGTATTTTTCCAAATGTTTTATTTTTAAATAAATTCAAGGCAGAGATAGAAAAATAATCTTCAACTTTTTTAATTAGGTGAAAAAATATGATAATATTTCAAGTCATTTTCAAGGAAAGTTCTCTTGAATCATAAATATTATGGTTTATGGATAGCTTTTTTAATGAATTGATCATAAGACATATAGCAGGTAGAACACATTTTTAAGTCTAAAAAGAATGTGATAGTTGCATGGAAATGATTTTTCAATAAACAAATATATTAAAAATTTTTTCTGCTTAGTGATCATAAGAATTTTTTTATCTTACAAGGCCCCTTCTCATTTTATCCACCTTAAGTTTTAAAACAGATTATTCTATGGGAGGATCTGGTCTTTGGTGCTAACTGAATTTTAAAGTAAGAGTGATATTTTTTATCCTGTGAAAAAGTTTAATATATATATTTTTAAAACTTATATGTAAAAACATTTTACTTGAACAAAAGTTTAAGTGTTAACCTAGCCACCTAAGTTTCGATTTTAAAGCATATAAATAGGTTTAAAAAGAGTGGAAAAAGAATGAAAAGCAAACTACTCTGGTCAAAAGACATTTATTACCACAAATGTGATTTTATTCCTTGTGCTCAAAATATAATGTCTCTGTTTATTAGCCATAAAGGTTGAACTCACTTTACTGTCACAAATACAGTTTTACACTTTGCATGGGCTATACATTTGTCTTGTGTAACCAGAGTAAACTTTGAAATATTTAGTTTTTTTAAACATTAATATTTTGAAGTAATGTAATCTGTTACTTTTGAAAATTATATTACAGCCATTTTACACTAGCAATATCCTGCTTTCTCAATAAGTTATGGAACTATGCCGTTGCCGTTGTTGTGTGTGCCAGAGCGTTTATGTCTGGGTCCTTTGGCATTCTTACTTGTCCAGAGACTCTCAAGCCGGGTTAATAGCTGATCGGTTTTGCAGGAACAGACCATTTTCTAGCTGAAAGTCTGATGATTTTTGCATGCAGAATTTGTGTAATTCGGTCTGATTATAGAGAGCCATATGCCTAAGGACTGTCATTTTGTGCCTGAAGTAGCCCAAATTGACGGGCACGAACACTTCCAGGAGCTCAGTCTTTACCATCAGGGGCTCGCTCGCTGCATACTCACTCTTCACTGTCTCCAAAATAAGCAGTTTAGTCCTGTGCCTGCTTAGCTTCCAGGGTGGATTCTAGGACGTATTCAGCTTCTTACTGTATTCAAAGTAGTTTTGAGAGGTAATTAACCATTATTCAGATATTTTACAAAAGGTTAGTTGCTTAGAGGCAAACCATTTATTTCATTCCAGCAACTTTGAGGATTTCTTTACCCCCAAAATTCATTCTTCCAACCCAGAAATAATTACTACTAATTTTTTTGGCCTAAATTCTTCCTGCCCTGGAGAAATTGGCCCACTATTATGTTTGATGCAATTGTTTCATTGTTGAAATCTACAGGGTCAGTCAATGATACATAAGTATAGACCCAGTCATAGTATAACAAAATTCCATGTCCTATACACATGATTTGGTTACTGTGTTTTTGTTGTATTAACTATTACTCCAAATCAGTGATTCTTCTGTTGGGTCTAGAAAACTTCTTCTTATTTAGGAAATTCATTATTTTTTATTTTCAGTTGTATTTTTTAAATGAATAGGGTATTACTCATATAGTCTCTTCATAATTTAGCCTTAGGATTTTGTATTATTTGTAGGATGAATATTTTTTATATATTCTACATTTTAGAGTAGATGTCCTTATCTCTATCTTTGTTTCTCAGAATTATTTATTTCTAAATATACTAATTTTTTAGAGCACTTTTAGGTTCATAACAAAATTAAGCAGAAAGTACAGAGTTCCCATATACCCCCTGCCCTACACACGCACAACATCATTCACTGTCAACATCCTGCACCACAGTGGTTCATTTGCTACAATCTATGGACCAACACTGACACATCATTATAACCCAAAGTCCATAGTTTACATTAGGGTTCACTTTTGGTGTTGGACAGTCTATGGGTTTTGACAAATATATGCAGTGACATGAATCTACCACTTTAGTATCATACAGAATTGTTTCATTGTTCTAAAAATCCCCTGTGTTCCACCTGTTCATTCCTCTCCCAGCCCAATCCCTACCCCTCTGACTAGCAACTACTGTCCTTTTTTTTTTTTTTTTCCAAATTTATTTTTATTGGAGTATAGTTGCTTTACAATGTTGTGTTAGTTTCTACTGTACAGCAAAATGAATCAGCTATGCGTATACATATATCCCCTCTTTTTTGGATTTCCTTCCCATTTAGGTCACCACAGAGCATAAAGTAGAGTTCCCTGTGCTATACATTATGTTCTCATTTGTTGTCTATTTTATACATGGTATCAGTAGTGTCTATGATCAATCCCAGTCTACCCATTCCTTCCACACACACCACCCTTTCCCCCTTGGTATCCATACATTTGTTCTCTACTTCTGTATCTCTATTTCTGCTTTGCAAATAAGATCATCTATACCATTTTTCTAGATTCCACATATACGTGCTAATACACGATATTTGTTTTTCTCTTTCTGACTTCACTCTGTATGATACTCTCTAGGTCTATCCACATCTCTACAAATGACCCAATTTCATTCCTTTTTATGGCTGAGTAATATTCTATTTTATATATGTACCACATCTTCTTTATCCATTCCTCTGTTGATGGGCATTTAGGTTGCTTCCATGTCCTGACTATGGTAGATAGTGCTGCAGTGAACATTGAGGTGCATGTGTCTTTTTGAATTATGGTTTTCTCTGGGTATATGCCCAGTGGTGGGATTGATGGGTCATATGGTAGTTCCATTTTTGGTTTTTTAAGGAACCTCCATACTGTTCTCCATAGTGGCTGTATCAATTTACATTCCCATCAACAGCATAGGAGGGTTCCCTTTTCTCCACACCCTCTCCAGCATTTATTGTTTGTAGATTTTTTGATGATGGCCATTCTGACCGGTGTGAGGTGATACCTCATTGTAGTTTTGATGTGTATTTCTCTAATAATTAGTGATGTTGAGCATCTTTTCATGTGCTTCTTGGCCATCTGTATGTCTTCTTTGGAGAAATGTCTATTTAGGTCTTCTGCCCATTTTTGGATTGGGTTGCTTGTTTTTTTGATATTGAGGTCTATGTGCTGCTTGGATATTTTAGAGATTAATCCTTTGTCAGTTGCTTCACTTGCAAATATTTTCTCCCATTCTGAGGGTTGTCTTTTTGTCTTGTTCATGGTTTCCTTTGCTGCGCAAAACCTTTTAAGTTTCATTAGGTCCCATTTGTTTATTTTTGGTTGTTTTTTCATTTTTTATTTTCATTACTCTAGGAGGTGGTTCAAAGAAGATCTTGCTGCAATTTATGTCAAAGAATGTTCTGTCTACGTTTTCCTCTAAGAGTTTTATAGTGTCTGACCTTACATTTAGGTCTTTAATCCATTTTGAGTTTATTTTTGTGTGTGGTGTTAGGGAGTGTTCTATTTTCATTCTTTTACATGTAGCTGTCCAGTTTTCCTAGCACCACTTATTGAAGAGGCTGTCTTTTCTCCATTCTTGCCTCCTTTGTCATACCTTAGGTGACCATAGGTGCATGGGTTTATCTCTGGGCTTTCTATCCTGTTCCATTGATCTTCTATTTTTGTGCCAGTACCATACTGTCTTGATTACTGTAGCTTTGTAGTATAGTCTAAAGTCAGGGAGCCTGATTCCTCCTGCTCCATTTTTCTTTCTCAAGATTGCTTTGGCTATTTAGGGTCTTTTGTGTTTCCATACAAATCTTAAAATTTTCTGTTCTAGTTCTGTGAAAAATGCCATGGGCAATTTGGTAGGGATTGCATTGAATTTCAAGATTGCTTTGGGAAGTATAGTCATTTTCACAATATTGATTCTTCTAATTCAAGGACATGATATAGCTCTCCATCTGTTTGTGTTGCCTTTGAATTCTTTCATCAGTTTCTTATAGTTTTCTGCATACAGGTTTTTGCTTCCTTAGGTAGATTTATTCCTAGGTATTTTATTCTTTTTGGTGCAGTGGTAAATGGGATTGTTTCCTTAATTTCTCTTTCTGATCTTTTGCTGTTAGTGTACAAGAATGTAAGAAATTTCTGTGTATTAATTTTGTATCCTGCAACTTTACTAAATTCATTGATTAGCTCTAGTACTTTTCTGGTGGTATCTTTAGAATTTTCTGTGTATAGTATCATGTCATCTGCAAACAGTGACAGTTGTACTTCTTCTTTTCCAATTTGGATTCCTTTTATTTCTTTTTCTTTTCTGATTGCCGTGGCTAGGACTTCCAAAACTATGTTGAATAATAATGGCGAGAGTGGACACCCTTGTCTTGTTACTGATCTTAGAGGAAATGCTTTCAGTTTTTCACCATTGAGAATAATGTTTGCTGTGGGTTTGTCATATATGGCCTTTATTATGTTGATCTGGGTTCCCTCTATGCCCACTTTCTGGAGAGTTTTTATCATAAATGTGTGTTGGATTATCTATTGAGATGATCATATGTTTTTATTCTTCAATTTGTTAATATGGAGTATCAGATTGATTGATATGCATATATTGAAGAATCCTTGCATCTCTAGGATAAATCCTACTTGATCATGGTGTATGATCCTTTTAATGTGTTGTTGGATTCTGTTTGCTAGTATTTTGTTGAGGATTTTTGCAACTATGTTCATCAGTGATATTGGCTTGTTGTTGTCTTTTTTTGTAGTATCTTTGTCTGGTTTTGGTATCCGGGTGATGGTGGCCTCGTAGAATGAGTTTGGGAATATTCCACCCTCTGCAATTTTTTGGATGAGTTTGAGAAGGATAGGTGTTAGCTCTTCTCTAAATGTTTGATAGAATTCACCTGGGAAGCCATCTGGTCCTGGACTTTTACTCACTGGAAGATTTTAATCACAGTTTCAATTTCATTACTTCTGATTGGTCAGTTCATATTTTCTATTTCTTCCTGTTTCAGCCTTGGAAGGTTGTACTTTTCTAAGAATTTGTCCATTTCTTACAGGTTGTCCATTTTATTGGCATATAATTGCTTGAAGTAGTCTCTTATGATCCTTTGTATTTCTGTGATGTCAGTTGTAACTTCTTTTTCATTTCTAATTTTATTGACTTAAGTCCTCTCCCTTTTTTCTTGATGAGTCTGCTAAAGGTTTATCGATTTTGTTTATCTTTTCAAAGAACCAGCTTTTAGTTTTATTGATCTTTGCTCTTATTGTCTTCATTTCTATTTCATTTATTTCTGCTCTGACCTTTATGATTTCTTTCCTTCTACTGTCTTTGGGTTTTGTTTGGTCTTCTTTCTTTAGTTGCTTTAGGTGTAAGGTTAGGTTGTTTATTTGAAATTTTTCTTATTTTTTGAGGTAGGAATGTATTGCTATAAACTTCCCTCTTAGAACTGATTTTGCTGCATCCCAAACGTTTTGGGTCATTGTGTTTTCACTGTCATTTGTTTCTCTGTGATTTCCTCTTTGATTTCTTCAGTGATCTCTTGGTTATTTAGTAGCGTATTGTTTAGCCTCCATGTTTTTATATTTTTCACAGTTTTTTCCCTGTAATTTATTTCTAATCTCATAGCGTTGTGGTTGGAAAAGATGCTTAATACAATTTCAATTTTCTAAAACTTACCGAGGCTTGATTTGTGACCCAAGATGTCCATCTATCCTGGAGAATGTTCCATAAGCACTTGAGAAGAAAGTGTATTCTTCCGCTTTCTGGTGGAATGTCCTATAAATATCAATTAAGTCTATTTGATCTATTGTGTCATTTACAGCTTGTGTTACCTTATTTATTTTCTGCCTGGATGACCTGTCCATTGGTGTAAGTGGGGTGTTAATGTCCCCCACTCTTATTGTGTTACTGTCAATTTCCTCTTTTAAGGCTGTTAGCATTTGTCTTATGTATTCAAGTGCTCCTATGTTAAGGTGCATAAATGTTTACAATTGTGATATCTTCTTCTTGGATTGATCCCTTGATCGTTATGATTGTAATAGTCATATGATCGTTGTCTCTTGTCATAGTCTTTATTTTAAAGTCTATTTTGTCTGATATGAGTATTGCTATTCCAGCTTTCTTTTGATTCCAATTTGCATGGAATAACTTTTTCCATCCCCTCACTTTCAGTCTGTATGTGTCCCTAGGTCTGAAGTGGGTCTCTTTTAGACAGCATATATACGGGTCTTGTTTTTGTATCCATTCAGCTAGTCTGTGTCTTTTGGTTGGAGTATTTAATCCATTTACATTTAAGGTAATTATCAATATGTATGTTCCTGTTATTTTCTTAATTATTTTGGGTTTGTTATTGTAGGTCTTTTCCTTCTCTTGTGTTTCCTGCCTAGAGAAGTTCCTTTAGCATTTGTTGTAAAGCTGATTTGGTGGTGCTGAATTCTCTGAGTTTTTGCTTGTCTGTAAAGCTTTTGATTTCTCTGTCAAATCTGAATGAGATCTTTGCTGGGTAGAGTAACCTTGGTTGTAGGTTTTTCCCTTTCATCACTTTAAATATGTCCTCCTGCCACTCCTTTCTGGCCTGCAGAGTTTCTGCTGAAAAATCAGCTGATAACCTTATGGGGATCCCCTTGTAGGTTATTTGTTGATTTTTCCTTGATGCTTTTAGTATTTTTTTCTGTGTATTTAATTTTTGTTAGTTTGATTAATATATGTCTTGGCATGTTTCTACTTGGGTTTATCCTGTATAGGGCTGTCTGCACTTCCTGGATTTGATTGACTGTTTCCTTTCCTATGTTAGGGAAGTTTTTAACTATAATCTCTTCAAATATCTTCCCAGGCCCTTTCCCTTTCTCTTCTTCTTCTGGACCCCAATAATTCGAATGTTGGTGTGTTTAATGTTGCCCCAGAGGTCTCTGAGACTGTCCTCATTTCTTTTCATTCTTTTTTCTTTATTCTGCTCCTCGGCAGTTATTTCCACCATTCTATCTTCCAGCTCACTTATCCATTCTTCTGCCTCAGTTATTCTGCTCTTGATTCCTTCTAGTGTATTTTTCATTTCAGTTATTGTATTGTATGTCACTTTTTGTTCTTTAGTTCTTCTAAGTCCTTGTTAAACATTTCTTGTATTTTCTGGATCTATGCCTCCATTCTGTTTCCAAGATCTTGGATCATCTTTACTTTCATTACCCTGAATTCTTTGTCAGGTAGATTGCCTATTTCCTCTTCATTTATTTGGTCTTGTAGGATTTTACTTTGCTCCTTCATCTGCAACATATTTCTCTGTCATCTCATGTTGTCTAACCTACTGTGTTTATGGTCTCTTTCTGCAGGCTGCAGGGTTGTAATTCCTTTTGCGTCTGCTGTCTGCCGCCTCATGAGTGAGGTTGGTCTGGGGGCTCATGTAGGCTTCCTCGTGGAAGGGACTGCTGCCTGCTCTCTGGTGGGTGAAGCTGAATCTTTTCCCTCTGAAGGGCAGGGCCATGTCAGGTGGTGTTTTGGGTGTTTGTGAGCTTACTACGACTTTAGGCAGCCTGTCTGCTGATGGGTGGGGCTGTGTTCCTGTCTTGCTGGTTGTTTGTTGTGAGGTGTCCAGCACTGGATCCTGCAGGCAGTTGTGTGGGGCCAGCTCTTGGTGTTGATATGGATACCTCCAGGAGTGCACATGCCGATTAATCTTCCCTGGGCCCGGGAATTCTCTGGTGGTCCAGCATCCTGGACTTGGCACTCCCACCCAAAAGGCCCAGGCCCAACCCCTGGCCAGGGAACCAAGAGCCTGCAAGCTGCACATTGCAGCCAGAGAGAAAAGAAAGAAAAGAAAAGAAAAAGAAAGCAAACAGACAAACAAAACCCAAGACAAATACCAAAAGCAACAGCAAAGAAACAGCAGCAACACACAGACACAGAATAAATAAATAAATAAATAAATAAAACAAGAGAACAGACAAAAGAATTTAAAAATGAGAACAGTCAATAAGGACTAAACTAACAAAAATGAAAAATGAAACAAAAACAGAAAGCAAACAAACAACAAAAGAAGCAAAGAAAACATAAAATATACACATTAAAAACAATCAAAAATTAAAAAAAACCAAAAACAAGATAAACCACAAAACAGCAAACAAGTGAAGTAAAAATAGAAAAGTAAAAAATATATATTAAAAAAAGAAAAATAATAAAAAGATAAAGAATAATAAAAGCAACAATACCAACAACTGAACAAAACGAAGCAAAGAAGAAAAGAATAACTAATAATAATATTTTCCTGGGGCCTCCTCTGTCAGTGTCCTTGCTCCCACCGTGAGCCAGAGCCATCCCCCACCTCCCCAGGAGGCCTTCCAGTACTTCTAGGTAGGTCTGGACCTGCTTTGGGCACTGTGGGGCCAGCTCAGACTCTGACCTGGCCCAACTCCCACGTGTACTTGCCCCTAAAGTCCACTGCTACGAAGGCTAGATTGGTCTCAATTGTGGGAACACTCGTCTATTCAGGTATTCCACAGATGCAGGATACCAAGCCGTTCTCCGGGATTTAATCCACAGCTTGTGTATCTGCACAGAGAGATTTTCATTCCTCTTCCGTAGTCACACCACCCCTGGGACTCAGCTTTGGTTTTGGCCCCACCTCTGCATGTGGGCCACCCTTAGGTGTCTGTTCCTTGCCCAGGCAAGAGGGAGCAAAAGCAGCGGCTGCTTTAGGCACACTTACTCACTCAGGCTGGGGAGGGGTACGACAGCTACAATTGGGTTGTGCGTGAGTTGCCTGCAGTGGCGTGGACCAGCAGGCAGTTGCAACAGACTGTGGCACACTCGTTCTGGTGGGAATCCCTCCCAGTGCCCACAGAGGCAGGCACTGATGTGTGGGGGCGGTGGCAGCCCTGCCCCCCACGTGCCTGTCAACTATGGTGCCTCGCTTTCTTTCCAGGCAGGCCATACTTCTTCTAGGGGCATTCCTGGCCATGCATCCCCTCACTCCTGTCCCCTCTGCTGTATCTGCACAGCCAACAGTGCTCCTCTCCCCATATCAGTTCTACCAACCCCTCACTTTAGCACTCAACCCCCGCCAGCATCGGCAGACTGTTGTCCCAGGCAGGGGTGCCCAGGGCTGATTCCCAAGGAGGCTTTGGGATGGGCAGCGCTCAGGCCCCAGAACCCACACGGGCGAAGGAGACCCTGGCCCGAGGGGCAGGCAGGCCCACTTAGATGGGAGCCCCTCCCAGTGCCCCCGGAGGCTGAAGAAGCTGGTGGGTGGGGAAAGGGGTTGTAATGGCGGCTCTGCCCCTTGCACACCACTCAACAATAGGCCTTGCTTCTGTGGTGTCCCAAGCTTTTTCCGCAGACTTTCCTGGTTGTGGAGCTCCTTACTCCTGTCCCTTCTGGCTATCTTTTCACAGCCAACAGCTGTCCCCTCCCTGGGTCCATGCTCCAAATCCCACTTTCCAGCACCCAGCCCCCCTTTGCAACTGGCGACTCATGACTCAGACTGGAATGCACAGAGCTGTGGTGTAGATCATGCATGCAGTTCTTACTTTGTCCTGTCTTCCACAAACCATCCACTGCATTCTCCTTTGATCCCCCGAAGTTCCTTTTCTGTCCCAGCTGATTTCCCCACCATGAGGGAGTTTTTCTGAGTGTGGGAACCTCCCCTCACCTTCAGCTTTCCGCCAGGGCTGCTGGTCCCTTTTTTGATTCCTCTTTTCTT
The DNA here is from genome assembly GCF_028021215.1 of Eschrichtius robustus. NCBI lineage: Eukaryota > Metazoa > Chordata > Mammalia > Artiodactyla > Eschrichtiidae > Eschrichtius > Eschrichtius robustus. The sequence continues at coordinate 56,539,231 of NC_090835.1, read as the reverse complement.
TTTTTCTTCTTTCTTTTGTCCTACCCGGTTGTTGAGGGGATTTTTCTTGTCCTTTTAGGTGTCTGAAGTCTTCCGCTCATGTTCAGCAGGTGCTCTGTGAGAATTGTTCCATTTGTAGGTGTATTCTTGAGGTACTTGTGAGGAGCGACGAATTCCATGTCCTCCTATTCCACCATCTTGACTCCTCTACTGTTCTTTTTACTGTCACCATAGTTTTGCCTTTTCTGGAATGTGACATAGTTGGAATCATATGGTATGTAGCTTTTCACATTGGCTTCTTTCACTTAGTAATATGCATTTATGTTTCCCCGTATCTTTATAGCTCTTTTTTAAGCACTGAATTATATTCCATTGTTTGTATGTACCACAGTTCATTTATCCATTCATGCACTGAAGGATATCCTGGTTGTTTCCATGTTTTGGCAATTATTAATAAAGCTGCTGTAAACATCCGTGTGCAGGATTTTGTGTAGGCATAAGTTTTCAGCTCACTTGAGTAAATGAGCAAATACTAGGGAGTGCAATTGCTGGATTACATAGTAAGAATATGTTTAGTGTAAGAAACTGTCAAAGTATCTTCCAAAGTGGCTGTACCATTTTGCATTCCCACCAGCAATAAATGAGAATTCCTGTTGCTCCACATCCTTGGTGTGGGCCATTCTAATAGGTGTGTAGAGGTATCTTATTGTTTTAATTGCAGTTCTCTAGTGACATATGATGATGAATATCCTTTCATATACTTATTTGCCACCTTTGAATCTTCTTTTGTGAGGTGTCTGTTTATTGCTCATTTTGTAATCCAGTTGTTCATTTTCTTATTGTTGAGTTTTAAGATTTTTTGTATATTTTGAATAGCAGTCCTTTATCAGATACGTATTTTGTAAATATTTTCTTTCACTCTGGATTGTCTTATTCTCTTGAGAGTGTTCTTTGTAGAATAGAAGTTTTTAATTTTAATGAAATCCAGCTTATCAGTTATTTCTTTCATGCATCTTGCCTTTGGTATTATATCTAAAGAGTCATCAGCATGTCCAAAATCATCTAGATTTTCTCCTATGTTACTCTCTAGGAGTTTTATAGTTTTGCATTTTACATTTAGATGTGTGGTCTGTTTTGAGTTAATTTTTGTGAAAGGTGTAAGGTCTGTGTCTAGATTCTTGTATGTGTGTATGTGTGTGTGTGTGCACGCCATGTGGATATTTAGTTATTCCGACATCATTTGTTGAAAACATTAGCTTTTCTCCATTATATTGTCTTTGCTCCTTTGTCAAAGATCAGTTGACTGTATTTGTTGGGTCTGTTTCTGGGCTCTGTATTCTGTTCCATTGATCTATTTTTATTCTTTTCCCAATATTATACTGTCTTGATCATTGTAGCTTTTTAGTAAGTCTTGAAGTCAGGTGGGATCAGTTCTTCAACTTTGCTGTTCTTCAATATTGTGTTAGCTTTTCTGGGTCTTTGTCTCTCCATAAAAGCTTTAGAATCAGCTTGATATCTGCAAAATAACTTGAGATTTTGATTGAGATTGCATTGAATCTATAGATCAAGTTTGGAAGAACAGAGATCTTGACAATATTGAGTTTTCCTATCCATGAACATGGACTATCTCTCCATTTATTTAGATCTTCTTTCATTTTTCATCAGAGTTTTATAGCTTCCCTGGTATAGATCTTGTCCATATTTTGCTAGATTTATGGCTAAGTATTTCATTTTGGGGGGTGTCTACATAAATGGTAATGTGTTTTCAATTTCAAATTCCACTTGTTCATTGCTGGTAAATAGGAAAACAGTTGACTTTTGTGTTAATATTAACCTTGTATCCTGCAACTTTGCTCTAATCACTTATTTCTTCCAGGAGTATTTTCCTTGATTCTTTTGGATTTTCTACTTAGATGATCATGTTATCTGCAAACAAAGATAGTTTTATTTATTTCTTCTCAATTTGTATCTTTTATTGTCCTATTGCATTAGTTGGGAGTTCCAATACAATATTGAAAAGAGTGGTGAGGAGGAAATGTCTTTGACTTGCTCCTGATCTTAGTGGGAAAGCTTTGCATTTCTCACCATTAAGGATGATGTTAGCTGTAGATTTTTTGTAGATTCTCCTCAAATTGAGGAAGTTTCCCTCTATTCCTAGTTTGTTGTGAGTTTTTATCATGAATGGGTGTTGGATTTTGTCAAGTGCTCTATCTGCTTCTATTGATATGATCATGTGACTTTTCTTCTTTAGCCTATTGATGTCATGGATTACTTTAATTGATTTTGAATGCCGAACCAGCCTTGTATACCTGGAATAAATCCCACTTGATTGTGGTGTGTAATTCTTTTTTATACATTGGTGGATTTGGTTTGCTAATATTTTGTTGAGGATTTTTACATCTATGTTCATGAGAAATATTGATTGCTCTGTAGTTTTCATGTAATGTCTTTATTTGGTTTGGGTATTTCAGGTAATACTGGCTTCATTGAATGAATTAGAAAGTATTCTGTTCGCTTCTATCTTCTGAAAGAGTTTATAGAGAATGGGTATAGTTTCTTCCTTAAACGTTTGATAGAATTCACCAGAGAACTCACCTGGGCTTGATGCTTTCTGTTTTGGAAGTTTATTGTATTGATTCAATTTTTAAACAGACACAGGCTCTTCAGATAGTCTATTTCTCCTGTGTGACTTTTGGTAGATTGTGTTTTTCAAGGAATTTGTCGATTTCATCTAGGTTATCAAATTTGTGGGCATGGAGTTATTCATAACATTTATTTATTATCCTTTTAAAGTCCATGGGAACTGTAGTGATGCCCCCTCTTTCATTTTTTGAAACTAGTATTTATGTTTTCTCTTTTCTTTTCTTAGTTAGCCTGGCTAGAGGCTTACTGATTTTATTGATTTTTCAAAGAAACAGCTTTTGGTTTTATTAATATTCTCTTTTGATTTCCTGTTTCCAATTTCATTTGTTTCTCCTCTAATTTTTATTTCTTTTCTCATGTTTACTTTAGATTTAACTGGCTCTTCTTTTTCTAGCTTCCTAAGGTGGAAGCTTGGCATACTGGTTTTAGATCTCTGGTCTTTCATAATATATGCATTTAATGCTATAAATTCCCCTCTAAACACTGCTTTCACTGTATCTCACAAATTTTGATAAGCCATATTTATTTTTTCCTCTCATTCAAAATATTTTAAAATTTCTTTTGAGATTTTTTTTGACCCATATGTTATTTAGAAATGTGTTGTTAAAGCTCCAAGTATTTGGGGATCTTCCAGTTATCCTTCTGTTTTTGATTTCTACTTTTATTCCGTTGTGATATGAGAGCAGATTATTGGATTGGATTGGTCAAAAAGTTCGGGTTTTTCTGAAACATCTTACGGAAAAACCCGAGCGAACTTTTTGGCCAACCCTATATGATATCTATTTCTTTAACTTTTTAAGGTATGTTTTATGGCCCAGAATGTAGTCTATCATGGTGAATGTTCCAAGCAAGCTTGAGAAGAATGTGTATCTGCTGTTGTTAAATGAAGTAGTCTATAGTCTGCTCTGCCTTTTGTAGAGCACTTCATATAATTCTGTTTTCTCTCCTTTCTTAGCATATCAATTATACTTTCTTTTTAATTTTTCTAGTGGTTTTCCTACAGTTTGCAATATTCATTTACAGTTATCCAAGTCCACTTTCAAATAACACTTTATAACTTCATGAGTAATGAATGTACCTTATATTAACAAAAATTTCCTGATTCCTCTTCTGTCTGTTGTATCGTTGTCGTTCATTTCATACATACACACACACGCACACACACACACACACAATATATATAATTGAATATATTGTTGCTATCATTTTGAACAAAGTATTTTCTGTTAGATACATTAAGAATGAGAAAAATAAAAGTTTTTACCTTTACTTAGTCATTCTCTGCTGCTTTTCCTTTATGTAGATCCAAATTTCTGGTTTATACCATTTTCTATCTCTCTTTTATAATTTTTTTTATAGATTTATTTATTTTTATTTATTTATTTTTGGCTGTGTTGGGTCTTCATTTCTGCTCATGGGCTTTCTCTAGTTGCGGTGCACGGGAGCTCCTCTCTGTTGTGGTGCATGGGCTTCTCATTGCAGTGACTTCTCTTGTTGCAGAGCACGGGCTCTAGGCACACAGGCTCTAGAGTGCAGGCTCAGTAGTTGTGGTGTATGGGCTTTGTTGCTCCGCGGCATGTGGGATCTTCCCAGACCAGGGCTCGAACCCTTGTCCCCTGCACTGGCAGGCAGATTCTTAACCACTGCACCACCAGGGAAGTCCCTCTATCTCTCTTTTAACATTTCTTGTAAGGCAGGACTTCTAGCAATAAGTTCCCTCAATTTTTCTTTGTCTCACAATTTGTATATTCCTTTAGTTTTGAAGAATAATTTTACAGGGTACAGAATTCTAATTTTGTGGGGTTTTTCTCTCAACACTTTAAATATTTCACGCCACTCTCCTCTTGCTTGCATGGTTTCTGAAAGGAATTGGATGAAATTCTTATCTTCCCTCCTTTATAGGTAAGGAGCAAAGATAAGAATTTCCCCTCTCTGGCTTCTTTCAAGAATTTTCTTTATTTTTGATTTTCTGCAGTTTAAATAGGACATGCCTAAGTGTAGTTTTTATTGGCATTTGTCCTGCTTGGTGTTCTCTGAGCTTCCTGGGGCTATGGTTTGGTGTCTGACATTAATTTTGGGAAATTGTCAGTCATTATTAATTCAGACATTTCTTCTGTCCCTTTCTCTCTTTTCCTTCTGGTATTCCCATTACACGCATGTTACACTTTCGTAGTTGTCCCATAGATCTTGGGTATTCTGTTCAGTTTTTTTTTTTTTCAGTCTTTTTTCTCTTTGCTTTATCAGTTTTAGAAGTTTCAATTGATGTATCCTCAAAGTCAGAGTCCTTTCTCAGCTGTGTCCAGTCTACTGATGAGCCCATCAAAGGCATTCTTCGTTTCTGTTACAGTGTTTTGATCTCTAGTGTTTCTTTTTTATTATTTCTTAGAATTTCTACATCTCTGCTTACATTGCGCACCTGTTCTTGCAAGTTGTCTACTTTTAACATTAGAGCCTTTGGTATATTAACTGTAGTTGCTTTAAATTCACAGTCTGATAATTCCAACATCTATGCCATATCTGGGTCTGCTTCCAGCGCTTGCTCTGTCACTTCAAACTGTGATTTCCCTTTTAGTATGTCTTGTAATTTTTTGTGGAAAGGTGAACATGATGTACTAGGTAAAAAGAACTGTGGTAAAGAGGCCTTTACTAGTGCAGTGGTAAGGTGTGTGGGGTAGGGGAGGCATTTTGTAGTCCTGTGATTAGGTCTCAGTCCTGGGCTTTGAGTTTCATGAGTGCTTCTCGGTTTTTTTTTACTGCTTAGGTGGTCCATGATGGCCAAAGGGGGCTGGAGTTGGAATTCCCTTCCCCCACATGGAAGGCTACAGCAGGCTGGATTTGGGCGTTTCCCTTCCCCCAGGCTGGTTAGGCTCTGAAAAAACCCCAGTAGGTTAGGTTCTGGTAAAATAGTTTCTCTTGAGGGCAGGCCTTGTTAGAAGAATTGAAAGCTCTGGCATATTTCAGAACGGTTACTTTTTTCCTCCCACTGCCTGAAGCATAGGGAATTATTTTCCCAGTTGGCACTGTGAGAACTTGATGGAGCTCCTGGAGGTAAATTCACCAAAGTACATCTCCCTCCCCCAGGACTGGATCCCTCTGGGGTTTTTCTCTCTCAGGCTTGTTCACACTGAGCCTCCAGCACTTCGTGGATTTCAGTTCCTATTTCCCTCCCAGGCATTGGCTCTTGGCGAGGTTTCAACTCTAGTAAGTTGTGGTTCTTTTAATTTGCCAGTAAGCAATTTGTCTCCAAATTTGGGGGCAGTGCTTTGCCCTGTGAACTCACTCCCTGAGGGATCTAAGAAGAGTTATTGATTTTCAGTCTGTTCATCTTTTTACTTGTTGTTAGGATGGAGTGGTGACTTCCGAGCTCTTTACTGCCAGACAGGAAACTGGACTGTCCTTTTTGTTTTTAAGAAAATGCTCTCAGCTGTCATGTTTAAAGAAGAACATACTGACAGTTTTTCTGAGGCCATGAATGGACAAGCTTTAGAAAAATTATTTAAAGAAGAGAAGCCATTGATTTATATTAATATTTGTACCTCTCTCTAATATGGTTGTAAATAAAAATTTTTAACATCTGTTATGGGTCATGAGGCATAACCATCTCTACTCATTTGGAACATTTTCATTTTCTACCTGCAGCTTCTCTTTTATACTTTAAAAATATGATTTGGATGTAGCTCAGAAGAGGCCCTTTTAATTATCCAAATCTACATTTCCTGTTAACTGCTGAGGGTCCTTACATGCAGAGATTTCTGAAGGGAGGAAATTAAACCTTTCTCAGTAGGGAGAATGCAGCTCTTAGAAAGTAGTTAATGCTGCTGAAGTTGAACATGGACCTACTGTTACTATCAGAGAAACCGCTAGTGATTGTTATGTTTTTAAGTATTACATCAGAATTTCTCTTTGGCATTTGAAATTAGAGTGGTTCTCTTGCATTGGAAGAAGATTCTGCAACTTTTGAGCATAAAAAGTTCCTTGAACAACAGTTTGGATATTTCTGTTCCCAATTCATCTCCCTACTGGAAATTTTACATAAGAATGACTTATGTTTTGAGGAGAAACATAAATTTCTATTCTGTTATCATTAACTCTCAATATATGATCAGGGTCTTTTGGATCCAATTTTAGTTTCTGTGTTTCTTTTTGTGCAGTTTTAGCTATTTGTACAGATTAATGTTTCATTGTGATTTTTATTGTTATCAGAGGTCTTCAAAAGAACAGGGAGAAAAAAATTTTTAGATATAACTAAACTTATTCTATCTTGTAACTGCTATCAGGTTTCACTGGGCCACGATCTTTTTTCTTCCTCTCTTTTGAAACATTTTGCTATTTTATCATTACTCATCAATTATTCCCAACTATGTTTGAAAGACAAATAATTATTTAAATGGAATAATGATGGAATAACTTAAAAAGAGACAATAGTGAAATATATCATCAATGAACTATTTTTCCTAGTAATACAAGGAGGTCTCTCTCTCTCTAACACACATACCAATTAGCTAAAATGAAAGAGAACATTTTTGATTATCTAAAATCCACCAGACATTGTTTTAGGAGCTGTATTTATGTAGATTATATTATTTAAATCTCACAATATACCAATATATTACTCCTGGGTTATCAGTAAAGAAACTGAAGGTCTGAGAACATACAGTGTTTTATATTTTACACTGTCTAGTACAGTAACTTATGCCATGTAAATATTCTATGTATTTCAATTAATAAATTATATTAATTTGTTCAGGTACAATGTATATTTCAGATCCATATAATATTTTGAATAAAATACATATACATTTAATTAAGTATAAAAAAATTGAGCACCTGTGCATATGAAAAATGGTCCCTGCCCTGAGACATATCTTAGCCTTGCAGAGTGCTTACACATACATTGATACATAATATCAATACAAGTTAGAAAGTTCTATGGCCTAAGGTGACTATGGATTTGCAAAAGAGGTGGGAATTTCTCCTAGTTGAAGAATCATCTGTGTTGGTAGATGGTCTTGTACGTTCATCAGTAGGGAAAATGTGTACTCCAGAAGAAGGGATTATTTCAAGCACACAGCTGAGCACAGGAAAAAGGGCAGTTTACATGTGACCAGCCAGTTGTAGGTATAAATATAATAACCTGCTCCTCTAGATTTCTGTTTTATGAAAATAATTTTTTTACTACAAAATTTGCTTTTAGATAGCAAGCATTTATTTTCTCTTATATTCTTGGGTATTTATCCTTTTTGTTTTACTTGTTCATTGTGAATTATAATCCTATATTGTAAATTAAATTTCTATGCATTTTTCTTTAATGTTAAATGTAACCCTAAAACTTTACAATTAATGTCCATAGCTCTTTCCATTTTTCATTACCACAATATTAAGGTTTCTAAAACATATCTATGAATAAATATTTACATATAATCTATTCAATTATGGAATTCCAGATTGAACATTTTTTAAAAATCCAGCAGTCGTGCCAATGATTTTTACTAATACACACACATACATACTTTTGCTCATATCAAAATTATATCTTGAAATAATTTTCTATACAGTTGACCCTTGAACAACATGAGTTGGAACTGCGTGAGTCCACTTACACGCAGATTTCAACGAATTCACTTAATAAATATATGGAAAATGTGGGGGAGATTTGTGACAACTTGAAAAAATTCACAGATGAACTGCATAGCCTAGAAATATTGAAAAAATTAAGAAAAAGGTATGTCATGAACGATTAAAATATATGTAGATACTAGTCTATTTTATCATTTACTACCATGAAATATGCACAAATCTATTATAAAAAGTTAAAATTTACCAAAATATATGCAAACACAGATTGTATGTGGAACCATTCATAGTCGAGAGAAATGTAAACAAGCATAAAGATGCAGTATTAAACCATGATTGCATAAAGATAACTGTGATACACACTGTACTACGGTAATACTTTCCTAGCCATTTCCTGCTGCTGTAGCAGTGAGCCCAAATGTAGTGCACATCTGCTTAAAACGCTGTGACACCAGTCACCTCTGCATGAGCACTTCGTCTTTCCACTAAGTGGCATATCACAGTAGAAAGTTCTTTCTTGCGGTTCTCATGTATTCAGTTGGCCAAAAAGTTCGTTCGGTTTTAAGTAAAAATAAAAGACGCGTTTTTCATTTTTACCAGAATTTTATTGAACAAAGTATTCACTAACTGAACGAATTTTTTGGCCAGCCCAATATTTTCCATAATATTCAGTGCAATACCATAAACCCTGAATAGCACCATGGGACCCACAAAGTGCCACTCGTGATGTTGGAAGTGCTCCCAAGAAATAAGTCATGCTTGGTATGTACCATAGATTGAGGTCTGCAGCTAAAGTTGCCACCATTTCAAGATGGATGAATCCAACCATTGTTTAAAAGAAAAAAGAGAAGGAAAGGAAATTTGTGAAGCCGTCACTGTGGTTACACCAGCATGTGCAAAAACCTTGCACTTTTTGTGCAGTACCTTTTTATCTTGAATTGAAGATGTGGCCTTAATGTGGGTGCAGGTTTGCTATCAGAAGGACATACCTTAGACTCTAATATGATTCAAGAAAAAGTGAGGTCATTATTTGACAACTTAAAGCAAATGGAAGGTGAAGGATCTAAAGTTGGAGAATTTAATGCCTGCAAAGGATGGTTTGATAATTTTAGAAAGAGGTTTGGCTTAAATGTCAAGATAACAGGAGAAGCAGCTTCTGCTGACCAAGATAACAGGAGAAGCAGCTTCTGCTGACCAAGAGGCAGGAGACAAGTTCCCAGGCACCATTAAGTCACTGAGGAGAAAGGATGTCTGCCTGAACAGATTTTTAATGCAAACGAAAGTCCGTTCTGGAAAAAAATGCTGCAAAGGATATTTGTTAGAAAGGAAAAGAAGCGAGTATCAGGATTTAAAGCAGGAAAGAATAGGCTAACTGTATGATTTTGTGCAAATGCAGTTGGGTTTATGATCAGAACTGCCCTTATCCATAAAGCTGCGAACCCATAAGACTTGAAGGGAAAAGATAAACAGCAGCTGCCAGTCTTTTGGTTGTACTACTAGAAGAAGGCCTGGATGACAAGAAGCCTTTTTCTGGATTGGTTTCATCTGTGCTTTGTCACTGAAGTCAGGAAGTACTTTGCCAGGAAGGGACTGCCTTTTAAAGTTCTTCTGATATTAGACAATGCCCCTGGCCACCCAAAACCCCATGAGTTCAACACTGAAGGCATCAAAGTGGCCTACTTGCCCCCCAAACACAATGTCTCTAATTCAGGGGGTCATAAGGACCTTGTAATGCTCATTACTCACAGTGCTCTATGGAAAGGATTGTCAACGCTGTGGAAGAGAATACTGATAGAAAGTCGTGAAAGTCTGGAAGGATTATACCATTGAGGATGCCATTGTTGTTATAGAAAATGTTGTGAGAGCCATCAAGCCTGAAACAATAAATCCCTGCCGGAGAAGATTGTGACCAGATGTTGTGCATGACTTCACAGGATTTACGATGGAGCCAATCAAGGAAATCATGAAAGAGATTGTGGATAAGGCAAAAAGGGTAGGGGGTGAAGAGTTTCAAGATATGGATCTTGGAGAAATTCAAGAGCTAAGAGACACCACACCAGGGGAATTAACAGATGAGTGCTTCTGAACCAGGGCTAGATGAGGAAGAAGATGTAGAAGAAGCAGTGCCAGAAAACAAATTGACATCAGACAAGCTGGCAGAAGGTTTCCGAATATTCAAGACGGGTTTTGACTTTTTACAACATGGACTCTTCTATGATATGGGCTAAAGCAAAACAACAGGAACGCTTCTACGATACAGGCGCTGAAACTAAAGCAAACGGTGGAAGAAGGGTTGGTACCATATAGAAACATTTTTGGAGAAATGAAAAAGCAAAAAAGTCAGACAGAAATTAAGATGTATTTCTGTAAAGCTACACCAAATGTGCCTGCCTCTCCTGTCTCCCCTTCCATCTCCTCCACTTTGTCTGCCTCTGCCACCCCTGAGACAGCAAGTCCAACCCCTCCTCCTCTTCCTTCTCCTCGGCCTAGTCAGCGTGAAGTTGACAAGGATGAAGACCTTTATGATGATCCACTTCTACTCAATGAATAGTAAATAATCATCTTGCCATACAGTTAATAAACTTATCTGTTGTGTATTATGAGAATATCTTCGTATGAAAATGGAATACCTGTATGGCAAGTACTGTATGAGACTTTTTGTGTCCTCATCATCATCAGTGCCCAAGTATTCATAATGTAGAACATTGTGTGCAAGGTGTATATTGAAGTGGATAGCCTAACCTTATATAGGCATAAGGTGAGTGATATTTAACATAAAAGTAATAACATGTTAGTTTTCTTACTGTCTTATGCCTTCGCTTTCAAAGAATTATATTACCATACAGTATGTCTCTCTTTCTCTCTCTCATAATTGGAGATACTGCATATCAACGTATCATCACAAGTAAGGGTTTTTTAACAAAATGTAACAGTGTTTCCCATCCTGTCTTAAGAGTATGACTGTACTACTCTATGCCATAAAAATGTGACAACCATTCATTCATTAGTGTATAGGAAAGGCTACTGTGAAACAATCATATCGATTACACTAGGCAACCATAAAGCAGTCATGTTGCTGTTTCTTTGTTAAACATGAATTTCTTTTTCACATTATCTTTTAATTTTTGATGTCTAGTGTTAGTAATACGTATGACATCTACAGTGTTTTGTATCATAGAAGACATTATTGCTGTAGGTACTGACAGGCAGAGGATTCATCTTGTAAACAGATAACTTACAGCATTGATATATACAGTACAGTACTGTAAATGTTTTTTCTCTTACTATTTGCTTAATAACATTTCTTTTCTCTGGCTTAGTTTATTGTAAGAATACAGTGTATAATACATATAACATACAAAATATGTGTTACTCGACTGTTTATGTTATCACTAAGGCTTCCAGTCAACAGTAGGCTATTAGTTGTTAAGTTTTAGGGTAGTCAAAAATTATATGTGGATTTTTCACTGTGCAAGGGGTCAGCACTTTTAACCCCCATGCTGTTCAAAGGTCATCTGTTCTCTATTTGATTAGACTCTTCATTCTTGCTGAGTCTTTCTCTGAGGCACTGTTGGCAGCTCAGGGGCCCCAGATGGAGGCAGCAGGCATAAAGCTTAGGGACTTGTAGTCAAATGGATCTGCCCCCACTGCATGACCTCATGCTGTGAAGTGCAGATGGAGTATGCCCCTTTTAAAACTATCACAAGGATTAAATAAGATATTGTCTCTATGAAGTCTTTATTACATGTCTGGCTGGTAGTATAGGGTTGACCAAAAAGTTTGTTAGGGTTTTTCCAAATTTTTTGGCCAGCCCAATAGATGTACACGTAGAGGTAGCTGGGATTTAATTCCAGATCTTACATACTCTAGAGCACATAAGCTGACCAGAGTCTAGAAATAAGATACACTAGGTGCTAGCTGGTGGACATCCAACCAGCCATCAGATTTAAGGGAGGAGGTTTGTCAAATAAGTATACCGATCCCTGATGTTATTACTTTTGGATTACTTAGTTTTACTCAACTCTGGGAGCTGAGTTTGTTAGCATTTTGATCAAAAGAACCACTGAAAACACATATCATGGTATGAGAAAGTAGAAAATTCTAATGTGTAATGTTGCATTTATTTGAACAGGAGTGTAGTTCACTTTTTTGAAGCAGCCATACCTTATTATCTTACAGACAAATCCAAAGCAGATGGCAAAGTTGCTGTGGTGGCCAAGAAAAGGGTAAGATCATGTTTTATTAAATCAAATATACAGACTTCAAATTCAATCTGATTAACACTATTTTTAAACGAAAATTAAATTAATATTTTAAATCAAAATAACATATAATCAAATTTTTCTTCTAAATGTTAGTTGACACTAGGAATTTAATATTTATGGTTACTTATATCAGTGTTATAGAATTATCAAATATTAGAATAATAGAAAATTGTAAGTTAACAAATAAACAGTTACTTTTATTTGTATATACTCTCATATACTAAAATATTTTTAATATGTCATGTTATTATAATGTATGCAATCTTCATAGAAAATTCAAATAATTAAAATTCACAGCTTAATATGGACTTTACCTTAAAGTTAAGTAGAGAACAATATCAGACATTTGTATGAATCTTTTTAATGAAAATTTGTAAAGTTAATAGCATTTTAAAAGAATTTTAAAAATTTAACATGTCATTCTATATACATTGTGTGTGGAGATATGTTTAACTCTAGTTACTGTCAAAACTGTGATTGGGATAGGTTGAGCCTTGACAGTCTCCTTAAGTGGCAATATTCTCGAATAGTAGTTTCTCTCCTTGTGTCCACCACTACCAGTGCTTTTCCCACTCCCTTGCCAGCTTTAGATATCACCAATTTTTACATATTTGCCAAAATTTGAAAGGAGAAAAATATGCCATTGTTATTTCAGTCTGCTGTTATTTGTTCTTTTATTTTAGCGAGGTTGAGCATTTTTCATATACTTATTGGACATATTTCTTCTGAAAACTGCCTATGCATATCTTTGCCCATTTCTTTCATGGGCTTTTTTTACTTTGATTGATTGATTTATAGGTTGAACTGCTTCTTTGGATCTTCATTTCCTTATGAAGGCTCCCCTGTCACATAAAACTTACCTTAGATAAATTTGTGTGCTTTTCTCTTTTTAATCTATCTTTTGTTACAGAGGCCCCAACCGAGCGCTTAGAAGGATAGAGGAAAGAGACATTTTTCCTCCCTTACACAAACCAGTTATCCGAATACCATTTATTGACTAATAAATAATCTTTCCCTTCTTTACTTTACTGTTTTTCTTTTGTTATCTTCTTTATAGTATACAGTATACCTTCTTCATAATATAACATACAGCATTTAACATGTCAAAATATCTGTTTCTATATCTATCATGTATCTAGTCTTAAAAAGAATTCTAAATTGCTGTAATTATTGTTTCTCTATCCTTTCTTTAATGTGTGGATTGGTGAACCTTCATTACCCTGCTTTTTCAAAAATTGTTTTCATAGTTCTTGCCTGTTTAGTTTTTCAGATTGTATGTATGTATGTATATTATGATGAATTGACATTTTAAAAACCCTTTCTGTCTGGGGAGGGACTGTCCCTCCCAAGACTAGCCAGTTCTTCTAGATGGCACAGGGTACATCTTTCATATGCACCAACAAATTCCAAACATCACCCAGCTACCTTCTTCTCAAATTCTCAAATACCAAGCCAGTATTGCCCCTGCCCTAAATTATCCCAGGGCCAGGTTCCAGCCAATGGAGACCACCCCTCTAGACCAAAGCCTTCCAGAATTATTCAAAGTAGCCAGTCCTAAACTGTTTACCCTACCCTACCTTTCCTTTCCCATGGAAACCTCAATAAAGGCACAATTTAAATAGTTTAAACAACACACAGGTGAACTTTAGAAATATTTAGTTAAGTCTCCCAAGAAAAATTCTGTTGAGGTGATGATTGGTATTGTAGAAAATCTATGTATTAATTTGGAGAGAAATTACATGTTTATAAAGTGAATGCACACACGTAGAAATATGTCTCTTTATCATTTTTTCTTTAGTTTTTTTCAATGTAGAATTTTACATATTTCTAACTAAGGCCTTCCCACATATTTGTTACTAATTGGAAAAGGATCTCTTTTTTAATTTTTCTAATTAAAAAAGAAATCATTTATTTATTTATTTATTTATTTATTTTTGGCTGCGTTGGGTCTTCATTGCTGTGCGTGGGCTTTCTCTAGTTGTGGCGAGCGGGGGCTACTCTTTGTTGCGGTGCGTGGGCTTCTCATTACAGTGGCTTCTCGTTGCAGAGCTTGGGTTCCAGGCGTACGGGGTTCAGTAGTTGCAGCACGCAGGCTCAGTAGTTGCAGCACGCAGGCTCAGTAGTTTCAGCACATGGGCCCTAGAGTGCAGGCTCAGTAGTTGTGATGCACGGGCTCAATTGCTCCATGGCATGTAGGATCTTCCCGGACCAGGGATCGAACCCTTGTCCCCTGCATTGGCAGGTGGATTCTTAACCACTGTGCCACCAGGAAGCCCCCTCTAAATTTTTTTAGCTTATATATAGAAAGTATGCATGTATGCATATCTTTTTTTCTAACACTTTATTTTTATTAATGCCAAGAGTTTAACTTATACCTCTTGAAAGACAAAATTAATGACCACTTTCTTTTTTTTTTTGTACACACACACTGTATTTTATTTTTACAAGAGATAAATAGACTGACACCAAGCATTGTAAATGGATGACCACAACAAAAGCAACAATGATTGCAATTACCAAACACGAAAACACACTCATATTATGTCATAATATTGACATTCAGTCCAGTAATCCTCCACTGTAACAGCTCCTTTAGTTTGCAGTGAAAATTGATTTCTATATTCTTTGCTTCTGAGTCCTTGTGGGATTTTTTTTTTTTTAATTCAAACAAAGTCACAAAAATTATAATCACCCTCATCAGTTCACTCAGTCCCATGTAATTAATTTTTTTTTCATCTTGATCTTTTGTTAGCACTTTTATGAGTTCATCAGTTTTTCATTAGAGTTCTGAAAATGCTTATTCATTCAGTTCAGCAGTACAGTTACCAGAAACGAATGACCACTTTCTTGATTTATACATTTATGTATGAAGAATTCAAGCTATTATATTTTCTGATAAAAAAAAAATTTTCCCCCAAATTATTGCAAAAATTCTTCATAATAAGCAGGAAAATTTCATTAGCCCAATTGCAGAAGTCACTTACATTTTATGAGTAGATGTCTGGATATTTGTGCTAATTAATAAGCTTGCTTATTAACATAGAATTCATGTACTGCAACTCACTTGATTCACTTAGCTTTATATGCATCTTTCCACAAAGATAAATATTATAATAGATCTCTACTGCTGGCTTCTAGCACCAGGCAGAGAGATACCTCAGGAAAGTATAGTAAGTAGAGGAACCCCTTGGGAAGAGTCACAGTCAGGTTTCAAAACTCATTTAATATCCTTTTGGATTTTACTTTTCTTCACCTTTCCATAGATCAGTGTTCCCAAAACTTGAATCATTCAGGTATTCCATCATCATTTTGCCATTTTCTGTGCTGTTAGTTACTATAGTTTTCTTTCATTTGATTAACCTTTTTAGTAATTTAATTTTTTTATTGAGGTAAAATTTAAACACCGCGAAATGCACAGATCTTAAGGGTGGAGTTTGATGAGTTTTTCTTAAGTGTATACACCCATGTAACTACCATTCCAGATTAAAATAGAGCACATTTTCATTACCCCAAAAAGTTTCCTAACCAAAATTTTAAGATGTAAATGTACTCTTTTGATGTGAGTTGCATTTTCAAATATATAAATAAATATATATTAATATAGAAAATTGTCCATTTATCACTTTACATCATCAGTGGAAACCTTCACATAGAAAGTTCTTTTTGTACTAATTGCAGTTTCCCTGTTCTCAAACTCTGTGCCACTCTATGGCAGTATTATGAAACAGCCTTCCAGGGGAGTGATTTTTAACAAGATATTCTTTAGTAACTTAAAAAGTAAACCTGCCTGATTAGGTTGCAAGCTTTACCTCTTTTATCTTGAATTAAAATCTATAGGAATTCTGTAGGATAACTATTAGTAGGAAAGTAGTAAAATTACACAAAATGGATTAATTGTTGATATCCAGAGACTTTTATATACCATTTATGAGAACAAGCAAAGACCCCTTGATTTAGAGTACCTCTTTTCTAGTGTGGATGATTGTATTTGTTTCTTAAATAGAAAAGTCTACTATGGGACTTACATATTTGCTTACCCCTGTTTTTGACTTGACTTTCAGTTTATGGATCTGACTTCAACCAAACTGACCTTCTTGTAGTTTTCTTAAGATGGGCAGTGGGAATGGGAGGAGCTGGGATAGAGGGGAAGTGGGCATAGGGGTGAGTATAGCAGGCGTGAAAATCCCTTTGTTTTTCTTCCCTGGAAGTAAAATGACAGCATCCTAGTGTGAGGGCCACACTGGTCTCCAAGCTCTCAGGTTGTTGTCCAGCAGCCGGCTTACAGCTTACAAAAGGTAGGTTTTCCACCCACAGGGCTGCTAGGCGCCTCTTGTTTTCAGGGGTTTCAGGTCCGAAGGGGAGTGCTTTGGGAGGTGGAAGTGGTGGGGGTATCCTAATCCGATGACTTGTCCCAGTGCACTGATTTATCTGAGAAAATTCAAAGTTTAGTTATGCAGACCTGGTACTTGGTAAACAGAAATTCATCTTTATCAGTAATATCCTCTCAACTTTTAAGAATTGTTTTCATCCTAATTACTAAAAAACAAAATATCATTTTTAAAATGTCACCATTTATAATAATAGAAGATTGTATTAATTTTTGTTTCTCTACACATTATGCCCATTTGAAAATTCACTCAAGGTATTAATTCACTTGGAATTCAAGTTCAGTAATAACTTAAAATCTAGTGTCAGATTCCAGAAATTCAAAACTTTTCAACCATAACTCTCCACGTTTTCTATTCTGTATTTTAACTTTGAGCCAGAGGCAATAAAAAGAATTCTACAAAATGTGATTGCTCTTTTGTTAAGATACAAAAACCTTTTCAACTTGAGTCCTACTAATCACATGAAGAGCAGGTGTTGTCCTCTGTTATTTGGGACTAAACGTATTATGCAGCTTTCTTCAGTTTTGTTGGTTATATTCATTACAAGTATAGTCCTTTCTCTCATCCAGACACACAAATTATGACTCCAACATCAAGCTACACACATGATGAATCTGGGTTTCTTCCAAAGTTAGGGATATTTCTCATTCACCATCACCTTCCTCATCCCATTCCATTAAAACCAAAACCAATCTTACTAATCCATAGAAAAGTGGATATAACATACAAAAGGAATAAAATAATAAAAATAATAAAAGTAGGGCTTCCCTGGTGGCGCAGTGGTTGAGAATCTGCCTGCTAATGCAGGGGACACGGGTTCGAGCCCTGGTCTGGGAAGATCCCACATGCTGCGGAGCAACTAGGCCCGTGAGCCACAACTACTGAGCCTGCACGTCTGGAGCCTGTGCTCTGCAACAAGAGAGGCCGCGATAGTGAGAGGCCCGCGCACCGCGATGAAGAGTGGCCCCCGCTTGCCACAACCAGAGAAAGCCCTCGCACAGAAACGAAGACCCAACACAGCCAAAAATAAATAAATAAATAAAATTTAAAAAAATAAAATAAAAGTGGATATAACATACAAAAGGAATTTGAATGTAGCTATTGCACTAGATATTAAAAATGATCTTTCTGTGTCTAATAGAAATAGCTATTGTTTTCCTGTTTGCAAAGGGAAATTGTTATCATTGGAAAAAATATGCCAGTGAAAATTAGTAGAATTTACATGTAACTTACTAGAATGAATCTATAATTTTAAATTTATAAACATTTGGCTTCTGCCCGTAATAGCTTCTTCAAACTTTTTATTTATATTAGACAACAGAAGCCTACTATTTCTTTTCTTTGAAGACCTATAAATTATTACTTTTTTTTTAATTTATATTTATTTATTTATTTATGGCTGCATTGGTTCTTCATTGCTGCACGCGGGCTTTCTCTAGTTGAGGCTAGTGGGGGCTACTCTTCGTTGTGGTGCGCGGGCTTCTCATCACGGTGGCTTCTCTTGTTGTGGAGCTCGGGCTCTAGGCACGTGGGCTTCAGTAGTTGTGGCACGTGGGCTCAGTAGTTGTGGCGCGCGGGCTCTAGAGTGCAGGCTCCCTAATTATGGTGCTCGGGCTTAGTTGCTCCGCGGCATGTGGGATCTTCCCGGACCAGGGCTCGAACTGGCGTCCCCTGCGTTGGCAGGTGGATTCTTAACCACTGAGCCACCAGGGAAGTCCCAATTATTACTTTTAAATTCTTTAAAATTGTAATGACTTTGGGGTGATATTTTTCTTTTTTTTATGTACTAATACCTTTGCTTCAAAAATAATTTGCTCTGTTATGAAATACGTATATTAGGTACACATCTTAAATCTGTACTCCCCCACATACTGGGAACACAGTCACCCAGATCAAACAAACGGAGGTGTATCTTGCATATCCTTCCAGGAATCTAGGCTCAAGAATGTCTTTCATTTCAACCTCTGGGATCCTTAGAGAGCTGATGTAAAGACTTGGATCCAGATAAAATATTTTAAAGAATAGTCTTTTTTTTTTTAAAAAATTGTGCTATTGTGCAGAGTCTGTCTCTTCCTGTGTAGGAGAGATCATCTTCTTTTGCATGTTGATGAGGATTAATGTTCAGAATTTGACAGTGATCATGGGTTAAAGAATCAGGCCAATTATCCTTACTACTCAAGTTGATGGAGAGAAAAGTGGTAAAATAGATAATGAAGGTCTCAAAATTTGTTCTTTGGTCCAGAAAGAATGGTGTAATATGGGTACTATAATCATTGAATGTTCTCTGTACATCAGCTTTTTAGAATTTAATTGAAATATGTAGATTCTAGAAGTTCTTCCTGAGAAACCTTATCTTTTCCCAACATTGCTCTTGCTAAAATATCCAGTGACTTCGGAAAAACTATACACAAATAGGAATTGTTTTCAACAGACTTGGATTTTTAGACAGTGTCCAATTGCAAGTCAAATAATCTAACTTACCAGCTTCATTCAATCGGATAAACAACTGATATAAGTTCTGCTTTCTTCTGATTTCCATGGAACTCTTTCCTCTCTGGACACCCTGTTCCTGTTAGTCCTTAGTATTCTGAAGCTCTGTATAAATATGAGTGCAATCTGTGCTATTTTAAAAAAAAAACTTCCTGAATTTCTGTGTTCTATCACTGGTATAGCTAGATGGTCAAAGACTGTTAAAAAAAAAAAAATCAAGTGCAAGACTTCAAAATTTATCAGTGAAGTACATAGTCATATAGTTCCTTGAGGGGTCCTGTTACTTCTGTCCTCAGCCAAGACTGGGAGGTGTTAATAGAAGGCCTTTTCATGCCTTCTGTTTAAGGTGGTCTAGTGGTCAATTTCTATTTTAGGGGAAAATATTCTCCTGTGTCTCAGCTCACTGCTTGACCACACACTCCGGTATTTTTTCTAGTAAGCTCCTCAAAGCAGAGAAATCCACAGTGCTTTAGTGTGAACTTACACATGGCTGAAGAGAGTGCAAGGGACAACTAGATGTTCATAAGTCATGTTGCCAGGGACTGGTCTCTGATATTGTCCAAATCTCACAGGAATACCCCTCTACTGAAGATTGACCAGAGGGAAGCATTGGTCATTGGCAGACATCTATGTAAGAAACACTGGATTTGTAGATGATCTGTTGAAATCATGTTTAAATAGGGCTAGAAAATGATCATTTCAACCTTCCCTCCTTTTCAAAGAAGTGTTAAAAACAAATATTATCTGGACCTGAAGACTTAACTATATTATTGGTACTCTCCAGATACTCAGATTAAGTAATAACCATCTTTTACAATGTTACATGAAACCAGTTTTCATCCTTTTCCAAGCATATATTTCCCAGCAGATTTACCAAAGGGGAATGAGAATATTGGCTTTTCCTTCTATATGATGACTTTTGACAAGGAGTTTATATACATTATTCAAGGTACAGATTCATTCTTCTGTCAAAGTAGGCAGCTCTTTAGTGATTACTGACTGACAATTATTCTCAAAAGGTTACAAAACATATTTATGTCTTCTATGAGCATAAAATGCTGATCAAAATTTTACACCCTCAGATTTAGCACAGCGAACAAACTTGTTCTTCTTGCTTAAAAAGATTTTTAATCTTGGGACTTCCCTGGAGGTCCAGTGGTTAAGACTCCATGCCTCCACTGCAGGCGGCGTGGGTTCGATCCCTGGTTGGGGAACTAAGATCCTGCATGCCACACGGCTTAAAAAAAAAAAAAAAAAAGTTTTTAATTTAGATGAATAGTGGCTTAAGGAAATGGGCAATATCAAGTCAGTTTATGCAGATTATATTAATCTGATGTAAACACAATTCTTATAGATTTTCTGTCCTTTGCAATAAAAGGCAGTTCTCTCATTTGCCATTCTAGTCCGCAATGCTAATTTTTTTTTTTTCAGTAAATGGCATATGCCCTCTATACAGACACCTCTTTGTTTTTATATCCAACAAGAAAAGAATTAATACTTGCTTTGTTTTCTTTAAAATCAGTGACACTTGTATAGCAATATATTTGTGTGGATGGGTGTGGGCTAGATCAGTGCCTGGAAAACTTTAGAGTCACCTGAAGAGCTTATTTAAGTACAGATTCCAGGCCCCACCCCCAGAGTTTCTGATTTGGTAGGCATGGGATGGGCGTGAGTATTTGCATTTCTAACAAGCTCTCAGGTGTTGCTGATTCTGTCATGTCGTGGCTCTTGTTCTGAATAGCATTGGACTGGACAACATAGGAGAATCAGCTGTGCAACACAGGAAGAGAAGGAGAAGAGATAGATTAGATAAAGTAATCTTTAGTGTCTACTTGTACTGGGTTGGATAGTAGCCTCCAAAAGATATGTCCACCAAGAACCTCAGAATGTGACCTTATTTGAAATAAGGATCTTTGCAAATCCTTTGGGTAAGGATTTTGAGATGAGCTCATCCTGGATAATGTGGGCCCTCAATCCAACGGTAAGTGTTCTTATGAGACAGACATCTATCCTTCAGAACTGTAAGACAATAATTTTCTGATGCTTTACCAAATCTGTGGTAATTTGTTATGGCAGATTTGGGAAACTAATACACTACCAAAGTCCAGCCATATCAAAGTGCCAAGTTCCCTCTGTCGTATGGTCTAAGGAAAAAGGGTAGCGTTCCGACACTGACCTGGTGGACTAGTATAACAATGAAACAGTGACTGAACATCAACTAATTGCCAAACGCTGTTGGATACTTCCTGGCATGTTATGTAATTAATCTTCCCTCAAATGCCTTGAGGTAGTTATTTTTTTAGCATTATTTAACAAAAGAAGACCCTGAAATGCAGAATGGTCATTTAGTCAGAAAATATTTATTAAGTGTCTACTTTACGCCAGGCTCTTGCTGGATGTTAGAGTAGTCAGTGACTTACCAAAGGTGATCCCACTTGTAGGTGCCGGCGTCAGCGTCCAGATCCAGACCCTCTCCTTCCAGATGCAGTGCCCTTCTCCATCCGTCATACATTGTCAAAGCCTGGAGCAGGAAAGCACAGGGAGTTTGGCAAATACTGACTAGTCCATTTTGGCTGCTATGGAGTAGTTAACAAAGGAGAAAAGGAATTTATTATGACCAGCACAACTCACCGTAATTTATGGTAGTCGTCTAGCAGTATTTCTTTCTGTTAGTACCTATAAAGCAGTTTGCACTTTGTTACCTGAATTTCATTTCCACTTGTGACCAGCCTTTCAGTTCATACTCAAATATGCGTGTAAGCTGATCCTTAATAACAAGATAGAAATAATAGCGTTACATTGTCTTTGGAGATGTAGTTCAATGATTTAGACAACAATATTTCTATACATATTTTTTACCATATAGATATATAACAGTCCTGGAAAAACTATTTGAATATTACCTTGAGGTTGAAGATCACAAAAAGGAGATCATTTACTCTTTAGCATCATAATAATATGAATTCCCTGAATGTTTCATACAAACTTCCCCTGAGTGATTATTAGGATATAATTTTTTTATGAGAAGTAAATTAAAATATCCCCATTTAACTGTAAATTCATCAGTTTCTACTTGTAATTCTGTTTCTCTGTGTATATTTTAAGGCTAAGATTTTGGTATATACAGGTTCAGGACTATTATATTTTGGGGGTAGATTGTTTCTTTTAGCATTAAGTAATAACCTTTTTATCTCTGATTTTGCTTTTTGCCTTAATATCTGCTTTTTTCTACCAGTAATACTGTAGCAGTATTCCCTTTGTTAATAATCATTGATATATTGTATCTATCTTCTTACTTTCAATTTTTCCATGTCACTGCATTTAAAAAAATTTTTTACCTTCATTGAGATATAACTTATTCAGTCCTTTAAATTGTAAAATCCACTGTTTCTTAGTATATTCACAGTTGTCAACCAATACCACTATCTAATTTCAGAACACTTTTTCATACCACCAAAAGGGAACCTGATCTTCATTAGGAATCGCTGCCCATTTCTACATCCCCTCAGTCCCTGGGAATCGCTAATCTACTTCTGTCTCTATGGATTTGCCTTTTCTGGACATTTCAGATAAATGAAATCATACAACATGTGGCATTTTGTGTCTGACTTTTTTTTAACTTTTCACTTACCATAATGATTTCAAGATTCATCCAGGTTGTAGTATGTGTCAGTACTTCACTATTTTTAAAGGCTGAGTAATATTTCATTACATGGATATATCACATATTATCTATCCATTAATGGATATTTGGGTTGTTTCTACTTTTTTGGGTATTATGAATAATGCTGTTATGCACATTCATAGTTTCATAATTATGACCAAACATAATTTTTTACATGGACGTATGTTTTCCTTTCTCTTGGACATATACCTAGAAGTGGAATTGCTGCATCATGGGGTAACTCTACATTTAACATATTGAAGAACTGTCAAAAAGTATTCCAAAATGGCTCCACCATTTCACATTCCCACCAGCAACGTACGAGGGTTCCAATTCCTCCACATCCTTCATCTTGTCCTTGCTTAGGCATTAAAACCCCAGTCCCAAACCCTTTTGGCCCTTTTCTGGTATAAATTCTCTGTGGGTCTTCACCATGTCAGTTCCCACCTGTATAGCTTTGCATTCCACATGTTTCTGGCATCTGAATATTTCTTTTTCTTTCTTTAAAGATCATATATGTATTAAAATTTAAAAGTAGTGTTACTTAGTATTTTTGTGTATTTGTGGAAGGTGAGGAAGGGAGAGTGGATATAGGGGGTAGGCATTCGTACTGGATGAGTCGACCATTCCTAGAAGTTGAGCAGGTCAGTGGAATTGCAGTGATGATGAAGTGGCTGACTTAGAATTACATGTGTTGTTTAGGGCTGGGGGCCAGAGTTTTTCTTTTGGGCTAACTTACTCAGACCATATAGGATCCATTATTATGCTGAACTCATCGTATCCCATATGAACTAACTGATCTTTTTGTTGTTGTTATTTTACAGATGCAAGTTTCCAAAAATAATACTAAAAAGAAAAAGTCCCAATTTAGAAAAAGGAAAAGGTATGCTTTTTTAAATTAAAAACTATTATGATAAAATTGAAATATATATATTGGGTTTAATTTTTATATGACATTTCCCCCTGGTTCTTAATTTTGTTTCTCTAGGGAAATACGTTTTAAATTTTCTAAAAGAATTAATAAAATGATAAGTAGTAGTCTTAGAAGTATGGAGAAAGTTTTATGTTGGTACAAATGTGTTGAACTATAAGTTTCAAAGATTAATATCATGTGAGCAACCAGATAAGAAGGGTTTTTAGTTTAAAAATAGGTAATGCAAACCAGAAATAAGCCTTTATAATAAGTCACTGATGACAAGTTTTAGTGTTTATCACTGAACCAGCCATACAGGTTATTTATTTTTTTAATGGATAGTAATCAGTGTTATGTGAAAAGGAGTCCTACTCAAAAGACAAAGACTGGCCTAATATGATAGTCCTTCTCTTCTTCTTTGTCCTTTTTTAGAAGATGAATAATTAAATTTTTAAAAAGGACTTTCACTTCCTAATCTTGACACTTCACAGTAGCCCCATCAAATAGATAGGGATATATCATAATTATCTCCATCTAAAAGATGAAGAATTTGTGCCTTAGGGAAGTTAAGTGACTTTCTCAAGATCTTCTGGTTAGAGAAAATGCGTTTGAACAAATGTTTTCTGACTCTAAATCAGCAACATGGTGTAGTGGGAAAAGCATGGATTTTGCAGTCTGACAGAATTTAGTACTGTCACGTTCAACCATTTTCCTATGTTGTCAAATTTCTTAGTTTCTCTGAGCATCATTTTCTTTATGCGCAAAATGAGAGTAACAATTACTTGGTAGGTTTTTGGAGGGAGGATTACACGAAAAAGGCTGTGTAAGGTGCTGGGTAGATTATTAGTGGTTTTCACTTAGTGAGAGCTCAGATCAGTATTATTACCCTTTGGTTTTTCACTGCCTTACTTACTGTGTACAACAACCAAGAAAAAGTACCCCAAGGTAGGAAATATATACCCATAATTTACAGTTACCAATGAATATGCATGAACGGTCATTTAAATATACATGCTTGATCTTTTGAAAATAAATCTGTCAAATTCTTTTTCTAGGAAAACTGTTTTAAAATCATCTTTTGAAAATGTTTGTTCAGATGATGCCTTATCAAAGGAAAACATGGGTATGTGAAGGCCTGTCCTGCTTTTAGTTCTTTTACCTGTATTTAATTCCACCAAATATAATTGTAGTCCTTTGAAGAAAAATAAATGTACATGTATACCTACATGAGAAACATTAGTGGGTTTTTGGTATTGATTTACATACTAAGGCTTTTCAATTGTCTTTTGGTTTCTATTCCCTCGAATTAAATTTTCTCTGGCTTTGTCATATATTTAATTTTTAAAAATAAAGCATCAGCAGTTGTGGGAGGAAATACCAGCATCAATACGCTTCAATCCAGACTTCTCTATTCCACATTTATTGGGGTCCTAGGGGTGCCAAAGGGGGAGAAGGAAGAAAAGCAGCAGCCTAGGGCTTCCAGCTGAATTAATTGCCATTGGAGTTAGACCACAGTAGGGAGAATGTCGCCTGCAGGGAGAAGGTCTTCACTTTCAAAAGCACTTTACTTTTCTTACATTTTCATTGGTCTTGAAAAGCAGGCACATGCTTGTTTGCTAGGTGGAACTTTGGCAGCCATACAAAGAGGTTTCAAAGCCAGTTAAACCCAGAGAAGTCATTGTGCCACACTCCCTCTCCTTGAAGCCACCCCCAGATCCTACGGGGCTCTCATTTCCATTGGCTAAATACACCATTTGTTTTCAGTCTCAGTTAAAGAAAGGAAAGCAGGCAGAGGAAGGACGAGGTAATTATTTTTTTAAAAGAAATTTCTTTGGTTCCTCTCCTAAACTTATTCTGCTACTGCTTTCCCGCTATTTAAGGCGCTTTTTTTTTTTTTTTTTTGGTTATTTTGTTCCTTTGCCTCACATGATCAGTTCAGGTATTCCTGTAGAAAGGCAAAAGTTATTTTATCCCTAGGCTGAGTTACCACCAGGTGACCCTGATACTACAGCTGGATCCTTCTGCTCTCCAACTAGCACAGGATCCTACAGAAGAAATTCATGGCTGCCAGGAATCCACTGACTGGAAATGACTCTTCCATGTAAATGAGTGAACACATCTCAGTAGTCTTCCACTAAAGGGAAGCCCTGTCAGTAGTCTCATGTTCTGTATGGCTCTGAAAGTCTCAGTAGTTAATTGTTAAAATAGTTTACCTGATCAGTGTTCCACTCCTCAATCCCATTTGAACTAAAGAACAGAAACATCTAGTCTTCTGTGTTCTTTGTAAGAGCTGACTACTTCCTGAAAGAGTAGTTCTTTTTCAGTAGTTTGTACCCTCCTCAGATTTTTTACCCACTACCCATATTTCTGTGGATCCCTTGATGTAGGCATCTGAGATCTCTCATTTCTTCTTAGCTTAAGGTAGGATCAGTCCTAGATCGAGCGACAGAGGAAAATTATACCGTCAGATTCTTGAGTCTCCATGCCACTTTTGGACCCTCTTTCCTTACACTCCCAGATGCTAGTGTCTCCTGTTAGTCTACTGCCCCAGCTGTGATATTCCATTATGGGTTTTATGCTCTACAGTTGCTTCCCTCTTTCCCTTAGTTAGAGATCCCAGGGAGAGTCAATTAAGTGCATCTACTTTACCTTTCCGAGTATCAGTTTCTTCATCTGTAATAAAGAAATGCAGTAGAAGCCCTCTTATCCAACAAAGAGAGGACTATTTCTGGAAAACAGTAGAAAAAATTGAGGAATCATGAAATAAATTAAACTGTATATTCATGGCTGTATAAAAATTTAATCTAATGCTGGGAGGAGGAGATAAATTAGGAGTTTGGGATTAACATATACACACTACTATATATGTAAAATAGGTAAACAACAAGGACCTACTGTATAGCATAGGAAACTATATTTAATATCTTGTAATAACCTATAATGGAAAAGAATCTGAAAAAGAACATATATACATATATATATACATACACATATATATGTGTATGTATATATATATATATATATATATATATATATGTAAATCACTTTGCTGTACACCTGAAACTAACACAACATTGTAAATTATACTTCACTTTTAAAAAGTGGTTATAAAAAGAGATTTAATCTAAGAAATAGCTATTTGTGGAGCATGTCTGTATTTTTTTGGAGAATTGCTACCAGGAATATCTTGTATTATATATTTTTTTCAGTGTTTAGGGACCAAAAAAAAACATCCATCGATGGTGATGAAATAATAATACAATAATAATAATAACACCTGTAACAGTTAGTATGTGTCCTCACTTTTCTAAACATTTCATATATATTTATTTAACCCTCACAAGATCTATATGAGATAGATAAGGTAGATATTATTTTAACTCCCATTCTGTCAGTGGAGAAACTGAGGTACTTAATAGGTTACATGACTTTTCTAAGGTCACGTAGCTTCTTAAAATTAATCAAAGTTTGCAACAATTTCCTTGGTTACTTTGGGTACCAGAAGCTTAAAGCTAAATTTATGGTTATTCTTTACAGCACTGGTAGTTGGTCTAAGCATTTTTTTTTTAAAGGAATTCCTTATTTTTATTATTTATTTATTTATCCATTTATTTTTGGCTGTGTTGGGTCTTCGTTTCTGTGCGAGGGCTTTCTCTAGTTGCGGCAAGTGGGGGCCACTCTTCATCGCGGTACGCGGGCCTCTCACTGTCACGGCCTCTCTTGTCGCGGAGCACAGGCTCCAGACGCGCAGGCTCAGTAGTTGTGGCTCATGGGCCTAGTTGCTCTGCGGCACGTGGGATCTTCCCAGACCAGGGCTCGAACCTGTGTCCCCTGCATTGGCAGGCAGATTCTCAACCACTGCGCCACCAGGGAAGCCCAGCATTTTTTAAATGTAATGCCTTTCGTATCTCCCTTAATGAATTGATTTTGACTTCTTTTATTTTCAGTCTTTGAGTTTTTGTCATTTGTTTTATTGTATCAGTGTTTTCTGTTGGTAAATACCTCATTTCTTTTTGGGGAGTAGACAGTGTGTTAAACTTTTGATAGGTAAAAGATTGACATAGTACCCTGGATTAACTAATAATCTACTAACATTAATTAATAAGTTAGCAAAGGATGTGTTCATTAGCTGCCTGAGATAGGTGAGCATTGCAGAGAATGGCTAATATAGGAAAGGTCTGGGTGATGGCTGAGCCCGGGTAGGAGATGAAAGCCTTGAGGCCTGGGTCTGGGGTGTAAATGGCTAACGGGGAGAAGGGTGCTGTCTCGCTATTCAAGGTAAACTTTGCCCACCTGCTCTTGGTTTGGAGTCACCTTTAACCTCTCGGCCTTTGTGCCTCTTGTTTCTGTTTGTGTCCCAGAAAGGTGTCCTCTTCTTCATTCCACTTCAGCCTGTATTTCACTCATCTCTACATTTAAATCATGAACACACAGAAGAGGGTTTGTGGTTACTTGAAAACAAAGCAAAACCAAGTGCTTTTTCCTCCTCTTCACCCTCCTTTTCTGAAAGAATGGCTTCAAAATTTCAACATTGAAATGGCCCTGAAAGTTTATTTAAGATGCTATTTTTCAGTGCCAGGTTTGAAATAACCCAACCAGTGGCCTCTTTATATAAGGGAGGAAATAGCTTCTTTAGACATTTAATAGAGAAATAGAGAGTAAAGAAAACTTCATAAATATACATTTGAAGGCTTTTAAAATAGTGACTGATTGGACTTCCCTGGTGGCGCAGTGGTTAAGAATCCGCCTGCCAACGCATGGGACACCGGTTCGATCCCTGGTCTGGGAAGATCCCACATGCTGCGGAGCAACTAACCCTGTGCACCACAGCTACTGAACCTGTGCTCTAGAGCCCGCTAGCCACAACTGCTGAGCCCGTGTGCCACAACTACTGAAGCCCGCGGCCCTAGAGCCTGTGCTCCGCAACAAGAGAAGCCACCGCAATGATAAGCATGCACACTGTGGGATAGGGAGGGAGGGAGGGAGACGCAAGAGGGAGGAGATATGGGTATATATGTATATGTATAGCTGATTCACTTTGTTATAAAGCAGAAACTAACACACAATTGTAAAGCAATTATACTCCAATAAAGACGTTAAAAAAAAAAAAGAAGCATGCACACCACAACGAAGAGTAGCCCCTGCTCTCCACAACTAGAGAAAGCCCACGTGTGGCAACGAAGACCCAACACAGTGAAAAATAAATAAATAAAATATAAATAAATTTATAAAAAAAAGTAGTGACTGATTTATTGAGACAAACAGTAAGTTATTTCTTATCAGGAATGGAAAAAACACTGATTTATTTTATAAAAAGTCATTTTTAAAAGCCAGATATGGACTTCAGTATGAGAGATACTTTCTTCTTTCCTTTTCCTTTTTTTTTTCTCTTTTTTTCCACTTTCTCTGCGTGATAGAGCAGCTATCACTCAACAACAAATTGAAGCAAGTCAGGAAAACTACAGGATAATGAGGATTGATAGAAGATGATTGGTCATGCAGTTAGCACAGGCGTGCATTCTCTATCTTTGGAAGAGATCATTGACCAATTTTGATAACCTAGTTTGTAGATTACAATAACTGCAATTTCTGAGAATTATTTTTGCACTCTCTGCGTTTACAGTATAGGAATACCTATTTAGAGAAGCAAGCCTCCTGTTGCTCTGGAAGCAGAATTTGACATCAGTCAAGTTGGTGTTATGAACCCTGGTTGATTCATGAAGTCATCCATTACTTTGTCTTCCCTTTGATCGAAAGGCAGTGTACATACTTTTCCAGATCACTTGAAAACAGAGAGCCTGCAATGGCACTTGGCAATGACATTCATTATCATAAATTGATTGTATTTTAGTCTAGCCTTAGAAATACAAAGAAGTTTGTGTGCCATTTTTCCTTTACAGCAGAGCTCAAAATACATCTTCTCAGCAGTGCACTGAATGTCAGTATCAATTTCCATAGACTCAGAATGTAAAGTAGGAAAACACAACGTCTATGAGTGGGACTGGGGAATTGGTGTGAAGATAGCCACACAGTTGTTAAGTGACAGGTTACTAAGTAAGAAATCTGTCATAAAGAGAGGTTAATCTCATTAACAAAACTGCTTCAATGAAAATGTACTTTCCTACAGAAAATTCTGATTCAGTAGACATGGTGTTGCATTCGTATTTTTTAATAAAGTCTCCAGGTGATCCTTGTGCCCCCAGATTTTGAATATCATGGTTCTAGAATGTGATAGCTTTTACTCTGTGTTCTTAGGCTTTAGCAGTTACCACAGAACACAGATCTGTGTGCTTACAACTAACATGTCAGTTAACCGTTTTTGTTTGTTTGTCTTTAAACATAGGAACTGGTTCTGAGGTGTGGAATGGCTTATCAGAAAGCTGCTTTCAAACTGTTTTGAGAGTTTTCCACAAAGAAAACCTAAGACTGGCTAGGTGGGGATGATGACCAGGAAGGGTTGTTGGTCTGTGGTTCTTCTCTGGGGCCCCTGACCCTTAGGAGGCACACAATAAACATTTGTTGATTAAATAAAAGAAGATGGTAATAAAATATGAATTCTTTGGAGCTGGAACGTCTCACATTAATCTCTGTTTTTACCTTATAACATGCTTAGTTTACAAGGATACCTGTGTGTAAACACACACACACACAAATGGATGTGTATATCATGCACAATTAAAATTAATGTTATTGCTGGGAACACCTTGATATATTCATTGATAATATTTTAGCGCTGAAGGGTGTGTCCTGCTTGGGTTCCATGAACTTTCAGCTGCTCTACCTCGTGTGATTTTTGGTTACTTGCCAATGAGCAGTCCATAATAGAGGTGGTGTGTCAGATTTGTATAACCAGAGTGGAAGGTGATGGGGTGTGTGTTCGTGGCCTTTCTCTTTCAATCATGCTGCCCTTAGAAGACTTCTCAGGGGCCCCACCAGTCTGTTGTGCAGGAGCAGGCCACCCGGGTCTCCTTCCCCTTATCTTTACTTCAACAAGACTCGGTATCAAATGAAAATGTTTGTTTTATTTAAATCGGGAATTCAGTTGATATTGTTAATCAGTGATTGAGTCTGTAGAGTTATAATAGGTGTTTATTTCTTTGATGGGGATATTATTTTATCTCAGCAAGTTCAATCAATTACCAGATTTTTTACATACTTACATATTTCTGTCACAGTAGCACCAAAAACCCACAATTTTTATAAGTGTGTGGTGTTTTTTTTTTGGTCAGATTAGGCAGTTAAGATGCATTGATATTTTGATTAGGAATAGACTAGTCTGGATTTAGCCTTGCCACTTAATTACATGGCTTCCCCTTTTAAACAGTAGCTTTAATAGTTTATTGCAGGGATTGACAAGTTGTGGCCCACAGTCCACCAGTTGCTGCTTGTTCTTGTAAATAAAGTTTTATTGGGACACAGCCACTCTCATTTGGTTTAAGTGTATGTGTATGGTTTGCATCCAACAGCAGTATTGAGTAGTTGTGACAGAGACCATCTGGCCCACAAAGCCTGAAATATTTACTCTCTGGTCCTTCACAGAAAAAAAGTTGCTGACCCCCAGTCTATAAATAACAATTTAGTTTGGTGCCCTTGGCTCCTTATTTTAAAAATGCAAACTTCTAGTGAGCTTTTGATGTTTCAGGGATACTTTATAGTCTACACATAGCAAGAATGTAACCTACATTTTTCAAGGAATAATTATTCAGTATAAAAGATTCACCTGGAAATCCATAGTAATTTTGCATCAAGCAGAGGCCATATCTGAAAATTATACAAAGTATTTATTTTTTAATCTCATAACTTTAGAAAATGTCCTCTTTGGGGGTGGTTAATAGTATGAATTAGATTGAATTAATTAAGATATAACATTTTTGACTGTATTAATGTTGTTTCTTTAGTTGTCTCTGAGACAGAACTTTTACTAAAAGAGCTGGAGCAAATGCTAGAGCAAGCACTGGAGCCCACAGCCGCCCCTGATGAGTCCGAAGGGGAACGTGGAGAGGAGACAGATACAGGAGAAAAGGTAGGGTCCATAGTGACCGTCAGGCCTAAACAGCAACTCCAGACTCCTTAAACAGCAGAAATTGTTCCTGGATCTTCATTTTCACTGTATGGGAAATGCTTTTCACTTCTGAAACTTGAGCCCTTGATTATCATGAGGTGAATAATAAACTAGTAGCCTGTTGAGAAATCAGGATGCATCTATCAGTCTTTGAAAAAAGTATATTTGAGCCAAGGAGCTCTTTTATTTTAGATATTTAAGGCTGGAATGAAGAGAGATGGAGGGGCTCACCGTCATCAAGGGGGTGCCGATCTTTACAGTCAGGAGAAGGGCCAGGACAGGAGCAACTCAGGAAACCTGCTCTGCCTGTTTCATGCACAGGGTTGACCTCCATGGGGACAAACCTCATTAGTAACATCCTGGAGGCGGGGTTTTTCACTGGAATCTATTTCACCATTCTTAACTAAATTGTCTTTTTCTTTTGGTCAGCTATATTGGGCTGAGAAAGGCCATGTGTGCTTACTGTATTCAATATTTATATATGAAAACAGAAATTTTGAGTTGGTTGACACACTGCTCAGCACATCAGCTCCATGTCTGTGCAAATAAAATGAGGTACAAGCCCAGCTCATTAACACAGAGCAGCAGTGTGGCAGGTGTGAGAAAAATAAGTCATGGGGCAGACACTTCCACAAGGTGGTACAGCTGTTCCCTATGTAGTTAGGAAGAAAAACAGCAGTGGGGAGCCCTGGAACCTTAAGGTTTCATTCCTTCTCTCATTCCCTCGTTTGGGTGTACAGTGTGCCTGGAGTCAGGAGGGCAGTGGATAGGAGACGGGCTCAGGATACAGTGCCTACATGCCCATCCTGGTCCTGCCAGTGAGGACTTGGGGGACGTGGCAAGGTTGCCTAGCACTTGCCTCAGAGGACTGTTTTGAGGGTGAAACAAGGCAAACCAGGAAAAGTGCTTTGCAGAGTAATTGACACCTAGGGTTGGCTATTATTACAGATGAGAATTGTCAGTGGCAGCCACTGGAGAGAGTGACAGCTAAGAATTCGTCACTTTGTCTCTTTTCCCATATTCTCACTTTGCGGAACTACCCATCCCCAAGTCTGTCTGTTCTGAGATGCAGAAAAGGTGGATTTGTAAGTGGACAAGATTGTTTACCCACTTTGGCTGATTTCATTCAGAACTTCAACAAGAATAAAGATGATTCTTAAATACCTCCTTGACTGAGTTAGAAATCAAGGAAATAGACAGAATTTACAGTTGAGATCAAAATGTCAAGGAAAATAAAATTAATGATAAAAACACTTGCTGAGCTGAAAAACATAATTGTTTTCTTGGTCAGTGATACCAACTTGTACTTGAAATTTCCATGGGTTGTGAATGCCATTTTTCCAATTAGAGTTCCTTTTTAAACAAAAACAAAAACAAGCAAAAAACTTGTTGTCTCTATATAGATCCTACCCTTTGTAGGACAAGAGCTATAGATTGGCGATATATATATTGTATACATGTAGTTAATATACAAATTATTCTTTTCTAGCAAATGTGTGTTTTGTTTGAGCACTATATGGATTTTTGCAGTGTTTTTTTTTCTCAGTCTTAGCAGTTTGTCTTTTCAAAAATACAGCCAGGTTGATTTTTGTAGAAATGTCCTGGAGCTTTTACAGCCACAGAATTGGCTTCTATTTTGCCATTATAACTAGTAACTTCATAGAACAGGAAAGTACTTCTGATTTTTATTTCTTAAGGTAAAATAGTTTTTATACATCACCAGCCAGGAGCTTGCTCTTTGTTTTAGATTCTTGTAATATTTTAAAGTCATTTAGAAATTATAAAAATTAACCATTTTATCTTGCTGGTAAGCAGGTGAGTGCTGCCTGCTGACTGGTTCATAAGCTTCTCTCCACACTGAGCTTTGCAAGTCTGGAATTCATGCCAGGTTCAGGGTACTTAGGGCCTTGTTCACTTTTAAATAAGGAGAATAGCAATGAGACCAACTGTCAAAGCTAGAGCAATTTACATTTACAGCTTAAAAATAAAGAAATGATCACCTAAGGGATTTCTTTTTTTGTTTCTTTGTTAGTAGGAAAAATTAATATGGCTTCCAAAGGTAATACCACTTAACACTGAAGATGTGTTTTGTTTTTAGGAGAAAGTGGCCTTTACAAGCTAACACATCAAAAGGAACCATCTGATAATTTTAAAGTTCTGAGCATGTTTATTCTCTGGGCAGATAGTGTTTGAGCTATTTTCAAAGTTGTAAATTTTGATGATGTTTTCATCATTCATTTCATGTATGAGGTTTCAGGTTGATTACTCTCAAGCACTTATACCAGTGAATTGAGAGTAGCAACATGAACAAAAAGCATACACACGTGGATAATCAAAATCCATTTCTATTTGTCATTGAAATACTTTATGAGATTATTTTCCTCAGTAGAGTCACCTTTCTAATTAATTATGTTCTTAGCTAATATTAACACTACTTGACATGCCCTGACGTGGAAAAAAATGGGAAGGAATTAATTTTAGATTATTATAAAAATCCACCTGAATAATTCACAAATTAGATAGTCCATATACAGATAAGACAGAGTTTACTGAATAATATTATTTTAATAATTATTATAATAAAAGGTACATTTTTGATACATGAAAGCACTTGTCTAAACTGCATGTATTTTTTAAAAATTAATTTATTTATTTTTGGCTGTGTCAGGGCTTCGTTGCTGCACGCGGGCTTTCTCTGGTTGCAGCAAGCTCTTTGTTGCAGTGTGTGGGCTTCTCATTGCGGTGGCTTCTCTTGTTGCGGAGCATGGGCCCTAGGTGTGCGGGCTTCAGGAGTTGTGGCACGTGGGCTCAGTAGTTGTGGCTCACGGGCTCTAGAGCGCAGGCTCAGTAGTTGTGGCACATGGGCTTAGTTGCCTCGCGGCATGTGGGATCTTCCCAGAGCAGGGCTCGAACCCATGTCCCCTGCATTGGCAGACGGATTCTTAACCACCGCACCACCAGGGAAGTCCCATAAACTGCTTGTATTTTTTTTCTTACATTGTGTGGGAAGTTACCTCTGCCTTTAATGAACCTTGAAGTTGTAAATCTCGTGTGCGTGTGTGTGTGTGTGTGTTTGCATTGTTTTTACCTGTGTTCTTTCCCACTAAGCTAGCACACACTCTCACTGTTTGTAAGGAATGCAGATGCTTATGAGAAGATGAGAAGAGAAAAGTGTGACTAAAACAGTTTTAACTTGTATTCCCCATAATAATCATTTTTAAAATAAACAAATATAGAAAACTCTCAGAAGTTTAATTTTAATGACCACATTTTTCCAAAGCATAAAATTGAAGCTAACTAAAAATGTGTGATGTTGGAGAGTAGAGACAGGACTAAATACTAAGTTATTTTTACACTCACACACTTACTGTACGTTATACTTTACGTGGGGATCATTATTTGACCACCAGCAAATGGAACACCTTCTTAAGGAGTTACTGACAACTTTATGTTTTGTTCAAATAATTAAGCCTGGTCTTCAAGTAAATTTGATGACTTGTATGGTTATTTTTACAGTTATCTAAATGTGGCCCTGAAGCTCCTGTGGGCAGCTCGCTTGAAAACCACTGTGAAGAGGACTATCTTGTAATTGATGGGCTAAGATTAAAAGCTGGAGAATGTATTGAAAATATAACTAAAAAGTTTAAGGAAATAGATGCGTTGATGTCTGCACTTTAGGGCATTACAGATATTTTCAAAAGTTAGTTATAAAAACATTTACATCTTTATATTTTCCCAAAGTCAAAACTTAAAAATGTTTAGTGAAATAGGTATACATTATACCAAAGTTGTTATTTCTAATAACTTTCTACTTTGTGTTTTGAGAATATCCATTGTTTTGAGAGTCAATCAAATGGTAATTAAGTTAGTGTTATAAATTTAGAAATCTGAGAAACCCTGATATTTGCATTTGTAGGTTTTTTTTCTTGTTTGCCTTAATTTTAAAATGGCTTATGAAACCTACTTCACAAATACATGCTTTATAGTGATTATTTAGGCCCTTTGTTCAAATGTGGCTAACTGCTAAAATGACTGCCGATGCTATTATAATTCTTACAGATATTTCAAATCTAATATACTTAGAGAATGTGAATTTGTAGTAGAAAGAAGCTACTGTAAAATAAAAGGAAATAATAAAAAATGGTTGTGTAATAGAGTTGGAGCTTTTCTTAAAAAATAAAAATGTCAATTGCCGCCTTATACTGGAAACAATCTTTTCAGCTATAGTTCCCTAACTGACTAACAGAGTCTATGGAGGGTCTTTGGAAGATCAGAATCCTGGACCCTTCCCCACTGAATCAGTATTTCGTAGGTGAGGATGGGAAAATGTAATTTAAAATATATAGAGATAAGTTAAACATATTCACTATAGAAAAATCTAAACTATATACAAAAGTAAAAGGTACATCCTGCAGTACCACTTCCTTAACATCCTCCCCCCAGGAGCCCCATTCCTTAGGGGTCCCCATGAATGGTTCCAGTGGGTGTCCTTCTCACTCATGTTCTGTGCTCATCAACTTGTGTGTCTGCACATCCATCTCCATTTCTAGCTCTCGCTCCCTCTCTATACCTCCCTCTCCCTGGGGGGAGGGGGAGGGGAAAGGGCATTCCACGCACATAAAAACAAAAACCAAAGCTTAAGCAGAGAAGAAAAGAAAGCATCTGGTTCCTGTGTTGGTTGAAGTAGCTGGAGTGGAGTGTGATGGGGAGAAGGTGAGCCACAGCAGATGAGGAGGCTGTGTACCCAGGCTAAGCAACCTGGGGAAGAGGTTCAAACATTTGAGGAAACTCACAGCAGTGCAGTGTGGGTGAGTAAGCAGGAGGGACTGTGGAGTCAAGAGCACCAGCGGGGAGGCTACTTGGTAATTTGGTTGTGAGATCATGGGGGCCTGTATTATGGTGGTGCCTTGATGGAGAGAAGCAGGTAGAGTCAGGCTCAATTAACATGAGTGGATGATTAGGACTTGGAGACTGGATATAGGCATGGGACCAGGTTTCTGGTGTTCACAGTGCTGTTCACTGAGGTAGGAACACATGCATATTAGAAACGTAGGACACATGTCAACTTTGGGCCAAACTCTGTAAGTTCAGCTAAGAGTCTAGGCTGTTCATGCTTTAACAAAGTCTATGTTTCAACACCACACTACGAACCAGACTGACTAGGAACAGTCTCTCCACACATCCTATTTCAATTCTAAGTGGTTTAAAACAGTGAAGGCTAAGGCTTCCTTTTTCTTCCAGCTGAATTTACTCCAGAGTATTTTAGAAAAACTCTTTCACTTTTCCTTAGCAGTATGATTTTATATTCACAGCCTACGAAATATCTCAAGAAGTAATTGATCCCATTGTGTGTTACTCCTTAGAATCAACTATAAAAATGACTTCAACTGTATTTGCAAGACTTTATTCACAATTC
The DNA here is from genome assembly GCF_028021215.1 of Eschrichtius robustus. Taxonomy (NCBI): domain Eukaryota; kingdom Metazoa; phylum Chordata; class Mammalia; order Artiodactyla; family Eschrichtiidae; genus Eschrichtius; species Eschrichtius robustus. The sequence goes on along the minus strand of NC_090835.1, from coordinate 56,501,837 downwards.
AGGTGTTTAATCTAAACCCCGACTAGTAGGTCGGTTAGATCACTTATAGCTAATTCCTCTTGGTGGAGCAGCCGGTGCTCATCAAAGGGAGAGTCCGTACGTAAGATGCTGAAATTTCCAGACTGAATTCGACTCTGCAGTAGTCTAAGTGATAGAGTCTGGAATGTCCACTGGAGTCTTTGTGAGCTTGAGCAGCTCAAAATGATGCTGCGAACAAACATTTGAGTTGGCTCTTCGGCAGGGGAAACTGCAGTCTCCTTCCAAGAAGAGGCTGGGGGAGCCTCTATCCATGTGACGATACAGGCTTTCAAATTTCCAGATGGGATGTGCCCAGGAAGAGGAGGAAGGTGCAGTCAACTAACATCTCTGTCCTCAGGGCTGAGAATCATGCCTGGCTGAAGACCCTCCCCGCAGGTAACGTCCCATGTGGAAACAGAATGCCTGCCTTCAGATCCCAGCGCTGCCATCTACTAGCTGGGAGACCCGAGACAAGTTATTGAACTTCTCCGAGCCTAGTCTTCTTTCCATCTGTAGAGTGGAGGTTACTGTGAAAGCAACATAATAAGCTACATAAAGTGTGTGTAACAATCGGAACACATGGAAAAGATGCAAGTTATGACTATGAATGTCTTGGCTCAGAGCCTTTCTCTTCTGACTGCCTCTGCCATGCTCCTCTGGGTCCTAATAGACTAACATCTTCCTTTCAGCACAGCCAGAGGTGACACCTGCTCCTGCGGGTCTGGGACCAAGGATCTGATGAGCTGCCTTCTAGGGCAGGCCTAGAGGTGAGCAATACCCTACATTTATAGCCAGAGCGTCTAGTTGTGCCCCAAGGAAAACATTGTAAGGAAACTGCATCTGCCTTCCAAGGGAAGTTTAACTCTATGTACACTAGTTACACCAGGTTTGATATGTGAGGTGTAAGGCAGTATGTCAGGGCCTCCTGCCCAAGCATTTGGATTCGAGTAAGAGCCCCTCTTTGTCCAGTTTGAGGAGGCTGCCTCATCCTCTTTGGAATGATTTGGGCCAAGTCATCCCAGTCTACAGCCTCCATGAACTTACGGAGGCTCAGCACCCGTTGGAAGCTGAGTCCCCAGTTAGACCTGCAGACCCTGGAGAGTTGAGCACTGAAGCCAACTCTGTTACCCTATATTCTAGGAAGACCTGGTCCACTTGCCCCATGCTAGAAGCCAGATTCATTCAGGGATTTCCATTGGTAAGAGGCTTAGCTCTATCTTTACTGGAGACAAGCTGTGTACATTGAATGGATTAGTCTCTTTTTGCCTCCAGTGGGACAAAGTCTTGCAAGAGTCTGTAATGTCTATAGCCTTGGCCTTACTGGCTCTGCAGTGGAGGCCGATGGGCCACAGATAGTTAACCCATCTACTATAGACCTAGGTGCTGTCATAAACTTTGTAGATCGGTCTAGAGTCTTTGTGGAAAAAAATGGTGGTTTGCTCATATGGACACCAGGGGGGAAAGTGGTGGGGGGCGGGGGGGGGGGCGGGGTGGTGGTGGTGGGATGAATTGGGAGATGGGGATTGACATGTATACACTAATATGTATAAAATGGATAACTAATAAGAACCTGTTGTATAAAAAATAAAATACAAAAAAAAAAAATGGTTGTTTGCTCTTTCTGGAAGAACCTTGCATTCATGTACCTGAGGTGACCTGTGTAGTGCTTTAGGTCAGGGGTCCCCAACCCCTGGGCCACGGACCGGTACCAGTTAGGAAGTGGGCCGCACAGCAGGAGGTGAGCGGCAGGCGATCAAGCAAAGCTTATCTGTATTTACAGCTGCTCCCCATAGCTTGCATTACCGCCTGAGCTCCGCCTCCTGTCAGCATTATGGTGAGTTGTATAATTATTTCATTATATATTATAATGTAATAATAGAAATAAAGTACACAATAAATGTAATGCGCTTGAATCATCCTGAAACCATCCCCCTCCCCAGGTCCATGGAAAAATTATCTTCCACGAGACCGGTCCCTGGTGCCAAAAAGGATGGGGACTGCTGCTTTAGGTGGAACCAGATCATTCTGCCATCTACTGCCTCTACCAAATAACTGGTAATCTATGACTCCACCATATTGGGGCTGACAAATGGTAGAGTTCTGTTCCAGGTACTTCCAGACCAGTAGAATTTGCTGTGGCCCTTCCAAAGGATGAAGGTAAGATTTTGAAAATTTTCAAAATAATCAAGTCCTATTCTATCATTTTTCTCTCTATTGGGTCCCAACAGGAGACATAGTACAATTTAAAAGTTCTAATATTTCTTTAGGGCTGAACCAGTTCTTGATACCTCTCAGAAGAGTTCTAGAAGAGTTGGTTAGTACAGATAAATTTGGTCTTAAGGTCCAAGTGGGACATTCTGTGTGAACAAATCTAAATATTAGGATTTTTCCATCCACTGATTTGTTGCATGGTAAAAGCACTCAAAGAGGTGAGCAACATAATCAAAGGAAAGGGCAGACAGAGAAAATTTTTGAAAGAATGAGTTGTTTGCTTTTAAATGCATTGTTTGAAAGAATGAGTTGTTTGCTTTTAAATGCAGTAACAGTAAGTTACTACAAGGAAGAGATATGCTCAAAACAAAAACCAAACAAAAGACAAGAACAGTTTGCAAGCAGCCCAGAAGTTGCTACTTAGAAAATAAAACTCTTATCTTCAGCCAGTCTAGGCAGGAAAAGATTCTTAAATTAAGATACAGCCTGGGGACAAAGATTAAGTCCAGGGAATGGTTGTTGAATTATATAGCAGGAAAGACAGAGACCAAATTCAGGTGACTTGCAAGAAAACATGGCTTCAGGGCAAAGACCCAATCAGGGGTGTGGCTGTAACACTGCAAAATATGACAAAATGACTTTTAGTAGCTCTTTCAGCTGGACAGAGGCATGGGTCCACAGCCACTGGATGTGCCCAAAGTGCTAGTAATTCAATCTGGAGAGAAACGTGTCTTGAAAAAAATTGTGATTTTGACACATGGAATGAACTGCAATCAAATCCGTAGAAAGCCCACTAAGTTGTAGAGAGAGTGATATTACCAAAGTCCTACCAGCCTGAACTAAAAGAGACTGAAACATTTTTTGAGAGACCAAAAGAAACTTCTGAGTGTCCAATTTTCTTCAGGTGGGAAGCAGGCTGGGAAAACGTAGCCACCAATAAAAGGTATAATTTTCAGTGTCCTCTTCAGAAGCAATGAGGAACATGATGGCAAGGGTATCTCGGGACAGAGCCAGGAGCTGTAGAGAGCATGGACTGTGGGTCCCAACCCTTACCCCCTCCCCCAACCACTCCTCCCTTTCCCATGGGAACAGAACCAAGATCCAATCAAGAAACACTTCCTATAATGGCCTATGTGGGAAAAGAATCTAAAAAAAAGTGGATATATGTATATGTATAACTGGTTCACTTTGCTGTATACCTGAAACTAATACAGCATTGTAGATCAACTGTACTCCAATAAAATTTTTTAAAAAAAGAATTTAAAAATATGTATATTAAATTTTTTAAAAAAGAAAGAAACACTTCCTACTCCCATGGCAGGGGAACTCTTCTAATTTGCCTAGAGGCACTTCAGATTTGCCGAAGATCAAGTTTCCTTGTTTTGAATAGGGGTGCCTATTGTGATTATCCTGTCTCTGTTACAATGTTGCTTGTTGTGTGGGTGTGGGAGGGGGTGGGCCAGTAGCTTGTGCTTTTAGTTCCCAGGTCCATTTCACATCTGGACCATATGTAATCTTGGAGTCCTAAATGTTGCCTGATGCCGCAATTGGGTGAGACTTCTGGGTGCCCTTTGATGGAGGTGGGAATGTGTTTCGTACTGGAGGGATATAATAATGTGGCCATGGAGGTGGGCAGAGTTAATTGGATTACTGGCCTGAGTTAGTTCTTTGAGTCTCCTGCATAATTACCACGGCCCTGTCATGGGCAGAGTGTCCTTGTCCGCCTTGTGACATTGGGCTTGGCCTTTTGCTTTGCTCCATGAAATAGGGCTGAAGTGATAGTGCCAATTTTTAGTCAAGGCCTTACAAGGCTTTGCATGTTTCTTCTTTTCGTCTTGTGCCTCTGCCATCACCTTGAGAGGAATGTGCCCCCAAGCCCTCTGGGAGGGGGAGAGACCGAGACCATGGCAAGGACTCAGACCCGTAGACCTGCAGAGTGAAGCAGAGCTGCCCCAGGTGACCTCTAGAGCCATAGGATAAAGGAGCGTTGCTTTTAGCCACTCGATTTTGGGGTCATTTATTACACGGCATTATTGTGGCCCTAGTTAACTGACCCACTTGGCTTCTTGGTCCCAGCAACAATCTCACAGACCAGCTGTGGTGTCAGCTTCCCAGCTGTACCTGCAACATTTTCTCCTTAGGCTGGAACTACTGTCACAATAGTCCTGCCTCCTGGGTGGACCCAGAGTGCTAGCCTGAGGCCTTCTGCCTGGACCTTCCCAGCTTTGCCTGGATCTGGCCCAGACTGGCCCCTCAGACTGGCTCAGCCCACCCCTGCACTGCCCACAGTGGTGAGTGTTATTGGAAACTTTATTGCTTTATCAAGGAGGCAGCATATGTATAGATATTACAAATAAATAGTATACCAGACAGCAACAGTCAGCTCTACCCACCACCAGAGCCTCCCATCGAGCCACTTAGATAGCCTCACCCACCAGAGGGCAGACAGCAGAAGCAAGAAAAACTACAATCCTGCAGCCTGTGGACCAAAAACCACAGTTACAGAAAGATAGACAAGATGAAAAGGCAGAGGGCTATGTACCAGATGAAGGAACAAGAAAAAACCCCAGAAAAACAACTAAATGAAGGGGAGATAGGCAACCTTCCAGACAAAGAATTCAGAATAATGATAGCAAAGATGATCCAGGACCTCGGAATAAGAATGGAGGCAAAGATTGAGAAGATGCAAGAAATGATTAACGAAGACCTAGAAGAATTAAAGAACAAACAAACAGAGATGGCCAATACAATAACTGAAATGAAAACTACACTAGAAGGAATCAATAGCAGAATAACTGAGGCAGGAGAACGGATAAGTGACCTGGAAGACAGAATGGTGGAATTCACTGCTGCGGAACAGACTAAAGAAAAAAGAATGAAAAGAAATGAAGACAGCCTAAGAGACCTCTGGGACAACATTAAACGCAACAACATTCGCGTTATAGGGGTCCCAGAAGGAGAAGAGAGAGAGAAAGGACCAGAGAAAATATTTGAAGAGATTATAGTCGAAAACTTCCCTAACGTAGGAAAGGAAATAGCCACCCAAGTCCAGGAAGCACAGAGAGTCCCATACAGAATAAACCCAAGGAGAAACACGCCGAGACACATAGTAATCAAAGTGGCAAAAATTAAAGACAAAGAAAAATTATTGAAAGCAGCAAGGGAAAAATGACAAATAACATACAAGGGAACTCCCATAAGGTTAACAGCTGATTTCTCAGCAGAAACTCTGCAAGCCAGAAGGGAGTGGCATGATATACTTAAAGTGATGAAAGGGAAGAACCTACAACCAAGATAACTCTACCCAGCAAGGATCTCATTTAGATTTGATGGAGAAATCAAAAGCTTTACAGACAAGCAAAAGCTAAGAGAATTCAGCACCACCAAACCAGCTCTACAACAAATGGTAAAGGAACTTCTCTAAGTGGGAAACAAAAGAGAAGAAAAGGACCTACAAAAACAAACCCAAAACAATTAAGAAAATGGTCATAGGAACATACATATCGATAATTACCTTAAACGTGAATGGATTAAATGCCCCAACCAAAAGACATAGACTGGCTGAATGGATACAAAAACAAGACCCATATATATGCTGTCTACAAGAGACCCACTTTAGACCTAGGGACACATACAGACTGAAAGTGAGGGGATGGAAAAAGATATTCCATGCAAATGGAAATCAAAAGAAAGCTGGAGTAGCTATACTCATATCAGATAAAATAGACTTTAAAATAAAGAATGTTACAAGAGACAAGGAAGGACACTACATAATGATCAAGGGATCAATCCAAGAAGAAGATATAACAATTATAAATATATATGCACCCAACATAGGAGCACCTCAATACATAAGGCAACTGCTAACAGCTCTAAAAGAGGAAATCGACAGTAACACAGTAATAGTGGGGGACTTTAACACCTCACTTACACCAATGGACAGATCATCCAAAATGAAAATAAATAAGGAAACAGAAGCTTTAAATGACACAATAGACCAGATAGATTTAATTGATATATATAGGACATTCCATCCAAAAACAGCAGATTACACGTTCTTCTCAAGTGCGCACGGAACATTCTCCAGGATAGATCACACCTTGGGTCACAAATCAAGCCTCAGTAAATTTAAGAAAATTGAAATCATATCAAGCATCTTTTCTGACCACAACGCTATGAGATTAGAAATGAATTACAGGGAAAAAAAACGTAAAAAAGACAAACACATGGAGGCTAAACAATACGTTACTAAATAACCAAGAGATCACTGAAGAAATCAAAGAGGAAATCAAAAAATACCTAGAGACAAATGACAATGAAAACACGACGACCCAAAACCTATGGGATGCAGCAAAAGCAGTTCTAAGAGGGAAGTTTATAGCTATACAAGCCTACCTAAAGAAACAAGAAAAATCTCAAGTAAACAATCTAACCTTACACCTAAAGAAACTAGAGAAAGAAGAACAAACAAAACCCAAAGTTAGCAGAAGGAAAGAAATCATAAAGATCAGAGCAGAAATAAATGAAATAGAAACAAAGCAAACAATAGCAAAGATCAATAAAACTAAAAGTTGGTTCTTTGAGAAGATAAACAAAATTGATAAGCCATTAGCCAGACTCATCAAGAAAAAGAGGGAGAGGACTCAAATCAATACAATCAGAAATGAAAAAGGAGAAGTTACAACAGACACCGCAGAAATACAAAGCATCCTAAGAGACTACTACAAGCAACTTTATGCCAATAAAATGGACAACCTGGAAGAAATGGACAAATTCTTAGAAAGGTATAACCTTCCAAGACTGAACCAGGAAGAAACTGAAAATATGAACAGACCAATCACAAGTAATGAAATTGAAACTATGATTAAAAATCTTCCAACAAACAAAAGTCCAGGACCAGATGGCTTCACAGGTGAATTCTATCAAACATTTAGAGAAGAGCTAACACCTATCCTTCTCAACTCTTCCAAAAGATTGCAGAGGAAGGAACACTCCCAAACTCATTCTATGAGGCCACCATCACCCTGATACCAAAACCAGACAAAGACACTACAAAAAAAGAAAATTACAGACCAATATCACTGATGAATATAGATGCAAAAATCCTCAACAAAATACTAGCAAACAGAATCCAACAACACATTAAAAGGATCATACACCACGATCAAGTGGGATTTATCCCAGGGATGCAAGGATTCTTCAATATACGCAAATCAATCAATGTGATACACCATATTAACAAATTGAAGAAGAAAAACCATATGATCATCTCAATAGATGCAGAAAAAGCTTTTGACAAAATTCAACACCCATTTCTGATAAAAACTCTCCAGAAAGTGGGCATAGAGGGAACCTACCTCAACATAATAAAGGCCATATATGACAAACCCACAGCAAACATCATTCTCAATGGTGAAAAACTGAAAGCATTTCCTCTAATATCAGGAACGAGACAAGGATGTCCACTCTCACCACTATTATTCAACATAGTTCTGGACGTCCTAGCCACAGCAATCAGAGAAGAAAAAGAAATAAAAGGAATACAAATTGGAAAAGAAGAAGTAAAACTGTCACTGTTTGCGGATGACATGATACTATACATAGAGAATCCTAAAACTGCCACCAGAAAACTGCTAGAGCTAATTAATGAATATGGTAAAGTTGCAGGATACAAAATTAATGCACAGAAATCTCTTGCATTCCTATACACTAATGATGAAAAATCTGAAAGAGAAATTATGGAAACACTCCCATTTACCATTGCAACAAAAAGAATAAAATACCTAGGAATAAACCTACCTAGGGAGACAAAAGACCTGTATGCAGAAAACTATAAGACACTGATGAAAGAAATTCAAGATGATACCAACAGATGGAGAGATATACCATGTTCTTGGATTGGAAGAATCAACATTGTGAAAATGAGTATACTACCCAAAGCAATCTACAGATTCAATGCAATCCCTATCAAATTACCAATGGCATTTTTTACGGAGCTAGAACAAATCATCTTAAAATTTGTATGGAGACACAAAAGACCCCGAATAGCCAAAGCAGTCTTGAGGCAAAAAAATGGAGCTGGAGGAATCAGACTCCCTGACCTCAGACTATACTACAAAGCTACATAATCAAGACAATATGGTACTGGCACAAAAACAGAAACATAGATCAATGGAACAAGATAGAAAGCCCAGAGATTAACCCACGCACCTATGGTCAACTAATCTATGACAAAGGAGGCAAAGATATACAATGGAGAAAAGACAGTCTCTTCAATAAGTGGTGCTGGGAAAACTGGACAGCTACATGTAAAAGAAAGAAATTAGAATACTCCCTAACACCATACACAAAAATAAACTCAAAATGGATTCGAGACCTAAATATAAGACTGGACACTATAAAACTCTTAGAGGAAAACATAGGAAGAACACTCTTTGACATAAATCACAGCAAGATCTTTTTTGATCCACCTCCTAGAGTAATGGAAATAAAAACAAAAATAAACAAGTGGGACCTAATGAAACTTCAAAGCTTTTGCACAGCAAAGGAAACCATAAACAAGACGAAAAGACAACCCTCAGAATGGGAGAAAATATTTGCAAACGAATCAACGGACAAAGGATTAATCTCCAAAATATATAAACAGCTCATTCAGCTCAATATTAAAGAAACAAACACCCCAATCCAAAAATGGGCAGAAGACCTAAATAGACATTTCTCCAAAGAAGACATACAGACGGCCACGAAGCACATGAAAAGATGCTCAACATCACTAATTATTAGAGAAATGCAAATCAAAACTACAATGAGGTATCACCTCACTCCTGTTAGAATGGGCATCATCAGAAAATCTACAAACAACAAATGCTGGAGAGGGTGTGGAGAAAAGGGAACCCTCTTGCACTGTTGGTGGGAATGTAAATTGATACAGCCACTATGGAGAACAATATGGAGGTTCCTTAAAAAACTAAAAATAGAATTACCATATGACCCAGCAATCCCACTACTGGGCATATACCCAGAGAAAACCGTAATTCAAAAAGACACATGCACCCGAATGTTCATTGCAGCACTATTTACAATAGCCAGGTCATGGAAGCAACCTAAATGCCCATCAGCAGACGAATGGATAAAGAAGATGTGGTACATATATACAATGGAATATTACTCAGCCATTAAAAGGAACGAAATTGAGTCATTTGTTGAGACGTGGATGGATCTAGAGACTGTCATACAGAGTGAAGTAAGTCAGAAAGAGAAAAACAAATATCGTATATTAATGCATGTATGTGGAACCTAGAAAAATGGTACAGATGAGCCAGTTTGCAGGGCAGAATTTGAGACACAGATGTAGAGAATGGACATATGGACACCAAGGGGGGAAAACTGTGGTGGGGTGGGGATGGTGGTGTGCTGAATTGGGCGATTGGGATTGACATGTATACACTGATGTGTATAAAATTGATGCCTAATAAGAACCTGCAGTATAAAAAAACAAACAAAACAACTAATACTAAACTTTCATTGGGTTATTTGCATGGAAATATGTTAATATAAATGTTTCAGACATTACATGAAATTCCTAAAAATCTTATATGTTCTGGTATAATGTTATAAGTAATAATCCTAGTTATTACTTTAAAATGTATATCTCAGAAATAACTAATTTTCTTGTCAACTGCATTATTATGAACTTTCATCAAATCTTTAACCGTGGTCATTTTTATGTCTTTTGTCATTTACAGACAGTTCTGGGTGTACTCTGATGATTTTGCAAATATGTTCCTATAAAAGGGTTTCATCTTCAAGAAATTCATGGAAAAGACTCTGCCAAGTACAGGTTTCTGGTAACTGACTGTACTGCTGAACTGAATGAATAAGCATTTTCAGAACTCTAATGAAAAACTGATGAACTCATAAAAGTGCTAACAAAAGATCAAGATGAAAAAAAAATTAATTACATGGGACTGAGTGAACTGATGAGGTTGAGTATAATTTTTGTGACTTTCTGTCTGAATTAAAAAAAAAAAAATCCCACAAGGACTCAGAGGCAAAGAATATACAAATCAATTTTCACTGCAAAGTAAAGGAGCTGTTGCAGTGGAGGATTACTTGACTGAATGTCAATATTATGACATAGTATGAGTGTGTTTCATGTTTGGTAATTGCAATCATTGTTGCTTTTGTTGTGGTCATCCATGTACAATGCTTGGTGTCAGTCTATTTATCTCTTGTAAAAATAAAATACAGTGTGTGTGTGTGAAAAAAATAAAAATAAAAAAATAAAAGGCCCAACCAAATGTAAAAAAAAAAAAAAAAATAGTATACCAACACCACCAACGTATCACTAAGGGCTTGTAAGAGTGAGTCACTTGTTCCTTTTAAGTAGTTTTAGACACTACAGTAATCACATAGAGTGGAGATATGCCTATGATGGTGGAACGTCTCATTTGACAAAGAAAAGTAGGCATGTTTTTCCCTCCCCCTTGTGTTGCCTGTGTCTTCCTTAGCACTTTGGTATTGTGTCATAGGATTGTGAGTTGCAAAATCTAAGTTTGGGTCCAGATTTTAACTATTAACTTGTCTAAGTCTTATGACCAGTAAATGGAAGGGCCAGAATTTGAGTACATTTCTGTCTGGTTCCAGTTCCCATGCCCTTAATTACTGTCTATATTGTTTAATAACCTGGTTACTAGCTGGGTGGTAGAATGCTCATCTGGTTTCCTCTTATGTAAAATGGGGGTGGAACTTTCTAAAGCAAAGCATTGTGAGGAAAAAATGAGAAATTTTATGTGAAAGTGCTTTGTAAATCAACTTTATCTTCTATTCTTTTAGAAGGAAACCAAGTGTGTGTTTAAGGACATTGCAATTATAGTTATTGAGATTAAATGTAACTATGCATTTGATATGATCACTTGTCTTAGTTTTGTATTACTCCATCTGCTGGTCATCAATATCAGATTTCCTTTTTTCTCTTTTTTAAATTAATCTGTGGAAATCATCGCTAGCAGCATCACCATTTTCTCTCTAATGGGTATGTGAACAGCAACGTCTGTCTTCTGAGGGACATCTCACTTTTGAACTTTAGCTGTGGGTTTAAATCACCTTGCCTTCCTCACAGACTTTCAGTTAAAGACAGTGGAGGGGGAGGGTCTTAATACTGATGGGCAGTGTCAGGATTCTTTGTCTCTTTGGATGCATTCCAGTATGTGTGAATGCCTTTCACAGGGAGCCCATGTGTGTTTAAGCACACCCTCAACCAGCAAGGTGGAATTTGGACCCTGGCTCCAAAGACCTTTTGAAAGCCAGGAAGCTGACCAAAATATTTGATCAGAATTAGTCTGTTTTAGCAGTGACACTTGCTTATTATGACAGGCAATTACATTGCATACATTTAAATTTTTATAAAATAACCCTCTTGCAATTTGCAGAGGGAAAGGAGCTGGCAGGAGAGAAGTGTGTGTGGCTGTACCCCTCTCTTCTGGAATTTTCTATCTAGTGATGGAGCAACGGAAAAGTGTAGGGGGTCCTCCAAGCAGAAAGTACATTTGAAAACTGAATGTCTCCAAGCAGAAGGGAGTTCTCTTTCCAGATAGCTACAAAATCCCTTCATACAATTCCTTCCCTCTTAGGTGTCCCCTGCCAGAGGTGAGATGCCATACCTCACGGACTCTGAGGTCAACAGACAGCTTTAGACCTGGGCTGTCAATAGCTATTCAACAGCTATTCATTCAGCTATTCATTTGGAGGGGGTTAAGCAAAAACTAGGACTCCCCTCTTAAATCCCTTTTTTGGTTCCTCTTGAATTGCAGAGAAGGCCAATGACAGCAACACCTGATGTTTAAACCCCACTGGGTCTTGGCCTGAGGGGACTCAATGCTTCCACCACACAATTGGCTCAGACTCTAGGTGCTCCCTAAGACCACCGTTTCCTCTCTCCACTTCCTGCTGAGCTGTCTGCCTGCAGCCCATTGCCCCTGTTCCTCCATAACCACCACAACCTCACCTACTGCTGTGGTTGAAGCTAAGATGTGGGAGGCATAGGAGGGGAGGTTGGCAGGGCACCTGCATCTTGGATGGTGGTTCTAAGTGAACCAGCAAGCTCTTGGAGCCCCTTCATCAGAGGGGGAAAGGCTGTGCTTCTTCATGGTGAGGGCTGCCCACAGCCCTTCTGCCCATCTCCCCTGTGGTCTCCTGGGCCTGTCTCAGGAGCATCTGCCATCCGGCAGTGCCAGAGCTGGAGGTCACCTGATCTATGCCAGCCTGACTTCTTTCCAGCAAAGGAGGTCTAGGGTGTGAATGCACAGCAATGCATGACAGTGCGGATTATTTGGAAACTGGGCTCCAGTTTTATGAGGTAGAATGTGTTAAGGTGGAGATTTGAAAGCAAAGGAGAGTGCGATTAATTCTGCTTGCAGGAACAGCCTCAAGGAGAGGTTTCATTCGTTCCTTCATTCAGTGCGATGGGCACTGGTAATATTATAGTGAACACGTGACCTCCAGACCCACTGGTACTGGTGCTCTGGGCAAGTTGCTTCAGCCTCTTCATGCCTCAATTTCCTTATCTGAAAACTAGGATACGTGGTGATGATAATAATAGTAATAATGCTAATCTCCTAGAGTTGCAGAACAGGATAGAATGAGCTAAGACAGGCAAAGCACCTAACAAAGTGCCTGGCTTGTTGCATATTATGTGATGATCGTTTTTATTATTTTTTTTAAAATTTATTCATATACTTTTTTGGCTGCGTTGGGTCTTCGTTGCTGCGCACAGGCTTTCTCTAGTTGCGGCGAGCAGGGGCTACTCTTCGTTGCGGTGCGCGGGCTTCTCATTGTGGTGGCTTCTCATTGCAGAGCACAGGCTCTAGGCGTGTGGGCTTCAGTAGTTGTGGCACGCAAGCTCAGTTGTTGTGCACACGGGCTTCAGTAGTTGTGGCTCGTGGTCTCTAGAGTGCAGGCTCAGTAGTTGTGGTGCACGGGCTTAGCTGCTCCATGGCATGTGGGATCTTCCTGGACCAGGGCTCGAACCCACGTCCCCTGCATTGGCAGGTGGATTCTTAACCACTGTGCCACCAGGGAAGTCCCTTAATGATCATTTTTACAGTCTAGTTGGGGAGCGAGTCCTAGGAAGCAAAGCCCAAATTGGAAGATAGAAGAGGGGGCGGCTGGAGGCGATGAGAGTCACAGGCTGAACGAGCACAAAGGTGAGAAAAGCAGGAACAGCAGATACTTAACCTGGGTAAGCAGAGTGCAGGGGGTGGAGGGGAAGGATCTTGGGAGTTAAGGCTGGCCAGGCAGGCTGGGCTCTGCTCGAAGAAAGATTTGTCCGTCACACCAAAGGCATCACTTCGTTCCACAGGGCAGCCGGGCTTGGCAACACCCCCAGCATCTCCAGGATGAACACATAAGTGTGCTGGGAACTGGATGAGTTTGGGATGTCATACCATTCTGTGATCTTCAGGCACTGGGGGGAGGGAGGGACCAGTGGGCGGACATCCCTGTGCCAGCCTGTGCCCCATGTCTGAGCATCTCCATGTCCTGATGTTAGCTCAGATTGTCAGCTTCCAAAGTGAGCGCCTTGGGGCTGCCAGCAGGCGGCCTCAGACTGGAAGGTTTGGTGTCTCTGTGACGTCTTATTAAACTCTCGGCTGCCTGGGAATGATGCACCCCAGCCGTGGAATTTTCGATGGCAGTGGGTCTCTGGCTGTCAGAAAGTTTACAGGTAGATACGTTCATTTGTCCTCCTTGAAAACGTAATATTTTCTTCTGTTCGAGTCAACTTAGAGACCTCGTTACTTTAAGTTCATCCAGTTGTTGGAGCAGCCTTTTTGATTTCACGATGCTCTCAGCATCAGGTTGGGGAAGAGCTGATGCATTTTTAACTACCTTCAAGTTGAAAGCTCTTGAGTGTGGTGGCACGTGCATCCAGTCATTGGTGACTGTCTGAGAGCCGGGTCTGTGCCAGGAGGGTCCCCGATTGCAATGTGTGTTCCAGGAGTGGGGCAGGGTGTGTCCTTGCACGTGGTGACCCACCCAGACCGTGGCACAGTGCCTTGCACATGTTAGAACATCAGTTCCATTTTTATATTGATTTTAAACTTTCTGCCAGTCTAGCCTGTTCAGAAATGTCTTCTGGCAAGTTCTATACTACAACTTTAGTTTGAACCTGAGCTGGTTGTTGATTTTTCTTCCAACTCCCATCGTGCTCTCCTGGTTGCCTATGGCTACATGAATGCAGGGCAGCCAGCAAACACGAAATGCCAGCAGCAGACAACAAAGCATGTGATTGAGTTAGGGACCCTGCAAGGCTGGGGGTCGTGGCTACCTTCCTCTGGTCTCACGCCCTGGGCCAGTGGTTGGCAGGTCTGCCTGAGCAGGACTCTGCTGATCTTCTGGGCTCACTCAGGATCTGGGGACTGGCCGGCCCTTGGGGAGCTGGGGCAGTCTCAGGGGGAAAACGGGCAGCTCAGCTCTGCCTCACTCACCCACCACCTTTCATCTGCCAATGGGCATGTCCTTGTGGAGACAGCAGAGGGGCAAGAGCAAGAGTAAGTCCATCGTGCCAGTGCTTTCCAAGCCTCTGCCTGCACCATGCCTGCTAACATCCTGCTGGCCAAACAAGTCACGCAGCCTACCCCAGAGCCAAAGTCGTTGAGGGTAGGGATGCGCGTTTGATGTGATGCATCCACTAAGTGTGCTTGTGGAAAAAGAAGAGAAAATCTCAATAAGAAAATGCAAATCGGGATTTCTCTGGCTGTCCAGTGGTTAGGGCTCCGCACTTCCACTGCCGAGGGCTCCTGGGTGGGAAACTAAGATCCTGCAAGCTGAGCAGCATGGCCAAAAAAAAAAAGAAAAAAGAAAATGCAAATCACCTACAATCCTACCAACTACAGGTAAATCATTGCTGACATTGTAAAAATCCTTCCAACCTCATTTCCAAGTAAATATGTACTTTTAAAAGCACATATGGAATATCGATCACATGATTGTTTCCATTGCTTTTTTATGTACTTAGATATTTATATCCACACAATGAAATACTCTCTTGATGAGCATTTGTTTCTGTTTTCATAAATATAAATCACTCTGCCATGAACATCCTTATCATTCCATCTTTTGGTCCATTCACATTTTTGTCCTTCCTAGAAGAGGAATTAGTAAGTCAGTGTGTCTGTACAGTTGTTAGGCTCTTACGTCTGTCCTTGGTTCCACCACAGGTGTAGAGGGTCTATTTCTCTGCTATGCTGGGTTGTTTTTTTTTTTTTTTTCATGTTCTTAAATTTATTTTATTTTTTTGATCCTTCAATCCTATAACTGTTTGGGGTTTGGTTTCTGCTTGACTTTTATGTTACCTGTAACAGTGCATTGGGTTAATCTCTGTATTAAAGAACATTGACCAAATGACTGAGATGGTAGTCTTTCTCTAATTCCTTAGAGAGGGAGGAAAATTAACATTAACATAGGCCATAAACTTGGGCCTGAAAGTGAGATAAGAATAATAAATCAGGCAATGGATAGGGAGAAGAGAAAATGTTCAAAGAATCAGTGGTCACTTAATTAAGATGCTAAATGTCCTTTTGGTCAATCACTGTTGTGACAAATACTAGTGGAGAGTCATTGGTCTTGAACATGTTTTGGTGGCCTGATAAATTAAAAACCCATAAAAATCGGTTGCATTCCCATTTGGGCATGGGAGGGGAAGTAGAGGTGCTTTAGAGAATAAGATCAGTTTCTACTGATTCCTTTTGTTAAGGTGGTCATGTGGCTTCCCTTCACATGTGGCTTCCCTTCACATTTTGTAATCATGATTGGTGAATTTTTTGATGTTAGATTACTTAGCTGATTATTTCCAAAATCCACCTTTCTTCTGTTAAATTGAAATTGCTTATACTGAGAGCATGATGACAATTTTATTTTCCATTCACATAATGTGAATATGAAACGGAGCAGGACCATATGGTCCTTGCCCCCCCATGTCCTCAGCCTGCCTTTTGTCTGTGGAAAAACTTTAGCCAAAGAATTAGTTTAATTAGAAAAGTGAGAAACTGCAGAAACAAAGGAAAACAGTGCAACAAGACTAAATAATAATAGTTTAGTCATGAAGCAAAGAGGAACCTTTAGTTCCTCTTCATGGGCTAGAGATAATATTCTGAGCCATATCCTGCGAGCTGTCTTATAGATACTGAAACCCCCGCCAGGTGGAAGACATTAACTGCATGATGACCAGACTGTAGCCATGACATAAGCTGCCACAATTCTGAGAACTGGCCTCAAAGAAACGGGAACAAACCAACCCTGGAACTAAAGACTGACTGTACTTAAAACAGTCAAGATGATGGTGGTCAGACCATTGGTGGATGACCAATTTCAAGATGAGCGTCAGAGCTGACTGTGCTGTTTCTGCATGTAGCCCCCTCCCTCCGCCTATGAAAGCTCTTGCCCACTGATTGTCAGTGGGGGGGCGGGGGGGAGTCTGCCTTTGGACAGGAGTCCACCACCCCCCACCCTCATTTGCCGGCCTCCAAAATAAAGCAAACTTTCCTTTCCACCAGCCTTGCCTCTTTATCGGCTTTTGAGCGGCGAGCAGCTGGACCCACTTAGGTAAGTATTTGGTTCCCAGCGTGAGGCTGTGCTCTCGCGATATCTGGCTCCCGGGTTTTCCCAACCAGAGCCGCCGCCATGAAGACGCGCTGGGATGGCTGCGAGGAGCCCTCTGCTCGTGGCTCTCCAGCCCTGAGAGGGAGATTTGGGGGGACGTTTCTAGCAGCTGCCCGAACCATTTGTTTCGGGGCTCCTCCCTGTTTCTCCCCTGCTCAGCACTGGCTGCCAAAGTACGCTTTTCCTTGGTGGAATGGAAAGATGCCTCAGGACGAGCTGACGAGCTCCAAGACCAAGTAAGTCCACCGGTGTGCACCGGGCAAACTTCTCTTTTGAGCACGAAGTGCTATTTGGGTGTTTTTGCCAATTGGTTCTGGTGTGTGTCTGACGTTGAGGCCTGTTTGTGTTGGGAAGTGTTTGTTTGGGACTCCATATTGATCACGCGCTGGAAGATTTGCAACAGTTCTGTCTTCTGATGTGTGAGTGTGTATTCCATTTGTGTGATTGATATTTTTGTTGCCTTTGGTAAAATGGGAAATTCAGCTTCGATTCATTAGAAAAATTTAAGCTGTGAAACTGTGACTAAGAAAAAAAGAAAGATGATTTTTTTTTTTTTAAACACTGTGTGGCCACCAACCTTATTCTTCAAACTCTGGAGAAAACTGGTTAAGATGAAACTCCTTTGAAACTCCAAAACTGGTTCCTTTTGCGTATGCAGTTAGAGAAAGATAGCTTAATAACATACTTTCTTCAAAATTCTGACCCTGAGAGAACAAAAATAAACTTAGGAGAAAGCTTGAAGTTAACTTTTATCGTGTCCTTGAAATACAAACACAGCCCACTTTGCCTGAAACTTCATCCTTGGGTTAATTAGTAAAACTTTAAGCCAATGGGGGGTAGGAGTGGGGAGAAGGTTTGGGTTTATTAAACGCATATCTTGTACCACATTAAAGAGAAATTGTTCTATGAGAAAAATGTATGTTTTTAGAGGTTATGCAATATGTTCTTAAGTTTGCCAGTCAGAAAATGCTGATATAACAAATAGTTCAATTACTTGTTTCCTGGTTTTGTTAAGGTTTTCAAGGGTTAAAAATTGTAATATGTAAAAATGATAAGGAAAGCATTTCAATATGTAAAGCGAGTAAGATATGTGTTGCTGGTGAGAGAAGAAATAAAGACGAGATATTTTTGTTGGGAAAAAAAAGGAGAATAATTTTGTCTTAGGACTGGTTGCTTATGTATGGGAAGGTAAGGGACAAATTAATATGGATCCAAAAAGTGATAAAAGGTTTGTGAAAAAGGAACTTTGAGAAAAGAATTTTGTGCATTGTCTGGATTAAAATTAGACTGAATTTAATTAGGTAAATGAATTTTGTTATTAACAGTAAACTGATGCAAGACTGAATTTGGTTTTCTCTCTCTGTTAAGAAAACAAAGTTTTTCTGGAGTATTGAATTGCTTGTGATAGCAGATTGTAAGTTTCTTTCTCTAGCTAAGTTTGAGTTTTCCAGAGGGCTCCTAAGGCATCTCAGAGAAAAACATTAGTAAAAAGTTTTTAAAAACTCTAATGAAAAACTATTGTTTTACTTCTAACCATACTTTTGACTCCAGTGTTTAGGATTTTAAAAAAATGTGTCTAGTGAAGTTGTCACAGAGTATAACTACTTATGATGTTTTCTTTAAGTTTACAGCTTAAAGCACATGTCAGAGCTGACTGTGCTGTTTCTGCATGTAGCCCTCTCCCTCTGTCTATAAAAGCTCTTGCCCACTGATTGTCAGTGGGGGGAGTGGCCTTTGGACATGAGTCTGCCCCCCACCACCCTTGTTGCCAGCATCCGAAATAAAGCAAATTTTCCTTTCTGCCAACTTTGCCTCTTTATTGGCTTTTGAGCAGTGAGCAGCCAGACCCCACTTTCAGTAACAGATGTTTTGTGTATTTGTAATTTCTGTTTTTAGTGTCCAGAGAAAAACTGGCTTTGGATGATGGTCCTTGCCCCACTGCACAAAGTATTTAAATTCACTCAAAACCATTATGGCTCCAAAGTTTGGACCTTATACACCCTGGACTGTGAGTTCCCCCTTCCCAGGTTCTGAGCTTTATTCATAACCCTGAACCTAGCACAGCAAGCAATGGCTTAATAAATATTATGTATAAATATTTATTTAATGAATAATTATTTACTAAATATTTACTGAATAAATAAATGAATGGGGTTTATGTTATGAAAATATCTGGAACCTTTGTGCAGATGAGGTTTAAATTTGCTGTCTAACTAAGCCATTCCAACTATGTAAGTCCAAGTTCTCAAAACAGATTGAATCTAAGGCTTCCCTGGTGGCACAGTGGTTGAGAGTCGGCCTGCTAATTCAGGGGACACGGGTTTGAGCCCTGGTCTGGGAAGATCCCACGTGCCACGGAGCGACTGGGCCCGTGAGCCACAACTGCTGAGCCTGCGCGTCTGGAGCCTGTGCTCCGCAACAAGAGAGGCCGCGATAGTGAGAGGCCCGCGCACCACTATGAAGAGTGGCCCCCGCTTGCCACAGCTAGAGAAAGCCCTCGCACAGAAACAAAGACCCAACACAGCCAAAAATAATAAATAAATAAATAAATAAATAAATAAATAAATAAATAAATAAATAAATAAATAAAGGTAACTTACCATTTTAAAAAAAAACAAAAACAGATTGAATCTAGAATGTTTTCACAGTATAGCACTTAATTATACATGGACACATATGCTTTGTTATTTATTCCATGTGTGTGATAGCCAGTCTCCAAGGTGATTCTCACCTCCTGGTATTCACACTCTTTTGCAGATAGGGCTCACCTGTATGACCATAAGGGAGTTACAGACATGGCAGAGGGCGACCTCCAAGGCAGGTCAGAAGAGACATTGAGGCTTTCACTTGGCTCTCTTCTGGGTCCCTCATCTGGAAGAATCCCGCTGCAGGTCATGAGGACACTCAAGCAGCCTTCTGGAGAGGTCCATGTGGTGAGCAACTGAAGCCTCCCACCAAAAACCAGCTCTAACTTGACAGCATGTGGCTGAGCTCGCTTGGAAGTGGCCCTTCAGCCCCAGGCAACCTTCAGATGACCAGCTCCGGCGGATGTCTTGGCTGTGACCCCATGAGACACCCTGAGCCAGGACCACCCAGCCAAGCCACTCCTAGATTCTGATCCACAGGAACTGTGTGTTATAATAAACATTTATTGTTTTAAGCTACTGATGTTTGGGGTAATTTGTTACACAGTAATAGATAGCTAAAGTAATGTGTGACAGGCTTGTCTCACCAAATAGATTATAAGCATCTCGAAGAAAAGGACCATGTCTTTCATTTGTCACAGTGACTTGCATGGTATTGAGATGATATTAGTCAAGGTAAATGATGTTAATGCTTCACAATTACCTTCTAGTCAAGTCAACAAATATTTATTTAATGCCCTTCAGACACCCTTCTAGGAGCTAAGAAAAGCAGTAAACAAAAAGGAATAAATTCTAGTGGATAAAATATATAGTAATAAAACTAAAGTTATGGACCAGGCCAATGAAGATAGGAAGCAAAGAAGAAAATAAAACGAAGATGAAGGATGCTATTTTGTGTATTTGACTTAGGGTGTCAGGAAAGCTTTCTCCGTAGACATTTGGACCGAGAGCCATGCGTGCATCTGGGAAACACCAGCCCAGGCAGAGGGAACCACAAGTTCAAAGGCCATCGGAGTAGAAAGTGGGGTGCGGCCAGTGTGGCTGAGGCTGCAGTTACTGTTGCAGATTTCACTAGGCAGTTGCTTGAGTGTCTCATGAGTCCAGCTTCACCTTTAAATCTCTCTCTTGGGAGCTTGGACCCCTCTTTCCTTGTTTCCTGAACTTGTACAGGGCACTGGATATTGGTCTACTTTACACAGACCTGCTTATGTAAATAAATCACTATGTAAACATATAAACATGGCTAATGAGTCAAAATAGGTTAATATTTTTAGCCAGAATGAAAAACTAGAAAATTCATAGATTGCAGTCTGCCTTACATTACTTCTGCTACTCGAAACTTTCTGACTTCATTAAAGCCGTCAGTGCCCTCCAATAAATTATATAGGTAGTAACACAAATATGTCTGAATGTTTCTGACCCAGCAGGAAATAACCTGTTCAATCAATATATGTTTATCAAGACATAAGGTCGCACGTCGACGTGTAATTAGCTCTCCCAACAGGAGAACAAATAAAATTCTGTTTCTGAAATGTTCTGTCATTCTCTGCCGTGGATTTCACCCCTTCTCCCTCTTGCTGGAAGAAACACAGTTACTGAAAGGATCTCTGGACGGTGAGTCCTGTCTGGATCACAGGGTGACGGTGATGTCTGCGGTTCAAAGCCAGCTGAATCTGTCACTCTTGAATCTCACCTCAGAGAGACAGGCTTGTCCTTATTGAATAAGCTAACACCCCTCAGAGAGGCATAACGCAGAACTGCAACTCACATGTAACATGTTAAATGATCGAGCTCCTGTATTGTTCTGTGGCAGCAGCTGGTGTTCACTCTTTATAAAACTGATTGATTTGCTTGCTTTTATCACTTGCTATCATCATTTATTATTTGCTCCCTTTTATCAACATAATCTTGGCAAATTAATTATTTGTGCTTTAATTCTGAAGAGTAAGTTTCTTTGAGAGGTTTACATAGGGAAGTAGGGAAGAGTGAAAGAATCGAAGAGAGGAAGCCAGAGAGAGAGACACACAGAGACAAAAGAATCCCTGGGGGGGATGTGATGTATGTGGTATGTGTGTGTGGTATGTGTGTGTGTGGTGTGTTTATGTGTGTGGTTTGGTGTGTGTGTGTATGTGTGGTGTGGTATGTGGTGTGTGTGATGTATGTGGTATGTGTGTGGGGTGTGTGTGTATGTGTGTTGTGGTATGTGGTGTGTGTGTGTGTGATGTATGTGGTATGTGTGGGGGGCGTGTGTGTGTGTGTGTGATGTATGTGGTATGTGTGGGGTGTATAGGGGCAAGAGACAGGAGAGGTCACCATTGAGATGTAACCAGAAGGGAAAAAAGGACAACTAGACTAGGATTTGTTTGTGACAAGGAAGAAGAGTACTTTTTAAAAATACATATTATATATCTATAAATTGAAAAAGTAATTACTGTCTGTGCTTTTTCTTCTTAAAAATAATAGACCATTCAAACTAGAAGAGGCAAAATATTAGAAATACCTAAGAGGAAATGCTCTTAGTGAGGTTACCCAGAAACCCACTATTGTACATTTTTGTCAAAGAAAGTTAATTTAAAATATTTGAGGACCAGGCATGTGTTGTATCATTTATAATTAATTTTTCTCAGGTCTAACTGCATCTACTCTATAGCACAGGTTATGAAAACAATGAGTTTTTTAAATCTCGTTTAACATTTTTACATGTTAGCCTAGTCATGCATAGGCAAAAGTATTTTTTTTTTAAATCTTTCTTTGGTGCATATTTAATTACGATGAAGTGTTTAAAACATGGAGACATTTGGATATGATAATAATTTACCAAAAATTTTTTTTAGCTTTGATGGAAGTCAAGCAAATGAATTTGCAAATTGTAAAGGAATTTCAATCTTTCTTACAGATTGTTTTTCATGAGCTGTAATGCTGATAACTTTATAAATTTGGCATGAATGTAAACATATGCTGAAGTCTATTCATGTTAGATTGCCCAGTCCTTAAAGATATTTCATTTTAGGACATTAAAACAATTTTGGGGGGATTGACAGAACCTCTAGAATTTTGTTCTCTAAGTAACAAGAACTTTAAATATTTATTGCCCATAGAAATGATTGTCTCTTAACAGCAATTTTTTTTTTTTTCCTTTCCACTACAAGTGGGGTCATTTATGTGTTTCAGACCTGAATACAATACAGGTAACAATCTAAATTCAATCATGACAATAAAATACTTTCTGTTTTCCAAGTTTGATGGTAATAATATATTTACACTTTTAAAAATAATTTTTGCTCGTTTCTTTTTGTTTTTTAAAAAGATATAACATGCTCAAGAGTACACAGAATATGGAAAAAATCATCACTTTGTCTAAGAGATCAAATAGTATTATAAAACAATGCTCTTTACATACTAAACCCAATTCAAGAATGATATCATCAGGGAATCTAACATGGTGTTTACTTCAAAGATGACATTCAAGTAGTTATTTAGAACACTATGCCTAATGTACCTATTAAGAAGTAAGCCTGCCATCTAAATGCTGTAGCTTTTAATATCTTCTATATCCACCACCACCTCCTCCTTATGGATCTCCATAACGTCTTCCACCATAGCCCCCTCTTCCTCCATAGCCCCCTCTTCCACCATAATCTCCCCTGCCTTGGAAACCTCCTCCTCTACCACCCCCTCCTCCACCTCCACTCCACCCCCCTCCCCCTCCCCAACCACCTCTTCCACTCCCACTACCTCCTCTACCACCACCTCCACCTCCACCACCCCAACCACCCCTTCTACCGCCTTCTTGTCTCTTTTGCCAAGGGGGCATTTCAGGGGGTGGTGGTTCAATTTCATTCGGCCGTCCTCCCCTGTCAGGCACTCTTCCCATCAGCACCTTATTAATGGCACATGCTGTCTTCTCCCGGCTGGAGCCACTACTTGTACTGATGATCTTGGATAGATCTTCACGGGCAGCAAGTAGATGTGCCAAGGTTATTGTTGTCTTGGGTGACAAAGCATAACGCTTAGGCTGGTAAATTCTTGCTATGTCATCTGTTTTTATCTTTGCTCTATCAGACCATCCAAAGACTGCACTGTTACATCTAATCGTTTCATCAGCATCCGCCGACGGCACTCATATTCACAGGAAAGGGCATCATTCTTTCCAGTTGTTCCGCCTGTTCCAGACTTAAATCAATTTTTAGCAGTGGTTTTCCCACATGATTTTTCTGGACTTGTGAGAGAATATCTTTCACCTTTGATTCCACTTGGTTCAGCATAAGTGGAATGTCAGAAGTTGTTGACTTGGGAATACCAAGGGTATCGCAGATAGCTTGAACTTCCTGATAAATTTCACTATTTTTATCTAATTGAGAATTTTTACGTTTCTTGTTCTGTAGTATCTGTAAAGCTTGAAGCTCTGTACTTAAAAATAATAGAAGTTTCAAACAGTCATCCTTCTTTTTTAAACGGCCTTTAATGTCTCCTGATACGAGTACAGAATATGGACATACCATTTCTTTGAAAAAGCCACATCTCAAGCTGGAAGCTTTCTAGATCATCTTTCCCAGCTGAAGTGATACTTTCTTCCAAGTTGCACAATGATTTTATTTGAGAGCCTAACCAAACACAGAGCTCTGAAAATTCAGGTGAAGATAGTCCACCCTCTGCTGCCTTCATAAGGGCTTGCTCTTCTAACAGTGGTCCCTTATACCCCAGTGCCTCTAGAGTGTCAAGCACGTCCCCCTCCATCGTAGCTTTGGGACCCGGTTCCGGCCCTCTCATGGTCCTTCTTAACAGCAATTTTAAGAGAATTCAGGGGTATTTTTATTGAAGAGAAAAATTTCAACAGTCTTTCAAATGTTTAACAAAATGAAACAACAAGCAAACGAAACAAAGCAGTAAATCCTTATAACTATTTTCTCCCAAGGATTCCTTTCTTTTGAAGACTCTCTATTTCAAGGGAAACTTAATCTGTGTGTTCCTGATTCATTTATACACCTTAGACTCATTTCAAACACCAGCACATCTTATGAACCCTTTAATGAGCCTTTTCAAAGATATTTTTATTTGAAATATAAAGTCATGTTTTGTTGGCACTAAATGGAGCTTGGGGTGCGGGAGAGAAAGCTTGGAGCCCAAGGGTGCAAGGCATCTCTAAACAAGGTCAAAGTCACTCTTCCAGTCTCAAATGAGATCAAAGTAAAGAACAGAATGTTCACTGTGTGATAGCATTTGTGAGCCAAATATTTTAAAAAGAAGTAGTTCTCCTGAAACCATTAAATATCTAAAGCCCCAAACAAATTCTACATAAAGTAGAATAAGTTGGAGTCTCTTGAATTCGATTGGTGTGTGTCTTAGTAGTTTTTTAATTTGGAGACAAATATGTTTAAAGCCCAATTTTTTTAGCTTGTGTATTTATGTTGCTGACTGTCTGAGTTGGGGTTTTCCCCAGAATCAGACAAGATTAGGGCTCAAGTGGTTTATTTGGATGGTGATTCCAGACAACACATTCTGGTGGTCGTGGAAGGGTACACTGACAGTGTGTTGTTGGCAGGTCTCCACCATGGGCACCTGGAGCTCAGTTTTGCTGGGAGCTCTGGGAGCTGCTGCCCCCCACCAGGGGTGAGGGGGCTGGGGGATTTCTATACCAGTTGCCACTGGTCATTGGTTGAGGGTCACTCCTGGAGATGGTATCCCCAAGCCCCTGTCCCATCCTGCACACCAGAATGGACTGAGATGGTGGAGACCATGGAGACGTGGGCTGTGCAGATAACATCTGCTCCTCTGCCACACCTTCTGTTTATTTCAGAGTGAAAAGCATAGGAGGTTCATGGTGGGAAATTGAGAAAGCTTTATCTAAGCCATTTTTCAATCAAAAGACAGTTTGTGATTGATGCAAGTAATTTGAGGGCCTTAATTACTCAGAGTTTAAAAACCAAGCTCAATGTGTATTTGCTTAGACACTCCACTTTCCTTTACATGAGTGATAATAGCTAACATTTATTAAACTCTTAGTATGTGCCTGGCACTGTGCTAGGTGTCTAAGCTCATAATAGAACATGTAATCCTCAAGACCACTCTGTGGGGTGCATTTTTAAAGGTTGTGATAAGGCTTTCTGATGAACCTGTGAAGGGGTGCAGAGCCCCTGGGATGGGGCTCAAGCCCAGAGGGCACAGAGCAACTGCCTTTCTGGGTAGAAGGACCAGGTCCCAGCTTGTCCGTGGAAACCACCTTTTATAAGAGGATGTAAGTGTCCAGTGATCACAGTTTTCCATGATAAATGGGTGGTAAACATCTATGCAGAGGGGAAAAATTGGTTAATAGAAATTCCAGGAATGGGTCAGCGGACAGCAGAGATGACGACAGATTTTGGTCTCATCATCATTTACTTTTCTTGATGTCGACACTGTATTTGGAACCGAGTGAGATGTTTACTAATAGGCAGTACAAGGAGGTATAGGTTGAAGGAGGAATCACTCACAGTGTATGACCTGGGGTGGGGGGCCCTGTGCTGGCAGCCACCTTTGCGGAGGCTTTCTGGCTCCTGAACACAGATCTATGTCTCCCGAGACTCTGCTGCCTGCTGCACTGGCTGTTTGTCCCTGACTAGGGCTGATTTGATCTGCCCAGAGGAATGGGGACTTTCTCTAATTCACACACAGGTATCACATAAGTCAATAGTAGCCCTGACTTTTCTCCTCTGGCCATAATCCTAATGCTGCGTGCTTTTCTTCAAAGTTGGGACAAACTGGAGATGATTTTGTGGTTCAAATTATTCAAAGAAACAACTTTACCATCTAGTGTAACTTGTAGTCACCGGTTGGTCTTAAACTGACCTATTTTTTTCTGACTCTCCTTGTGTTTTGGTGCAACCCTATTTTCCCTTAGAATGTTACCTCTACTTAGTTCTCAAGTACTTGAGAAATACACTTGAACTTGAGTATACTAATATATGTTATCTTCAGTTTTACTGTCAGTCTCTCGCTGTGACTGACTCTGGTTGCTTGTAGCAAAAGGACCTTAACTAATACATTAGCCTAAGAAGTTGTGCAAAGAAACACCAGGATTGCTTAATCAACATGGCAGCTCTAGCTGCAAAAGTATTTTAAAAAATGCCAAAGTAGTCTTGGCAGTATTAGCAGCATCAGGCAATTACGGAATCTACTGCAATAAATGGCCAAGGTTATGGCACCCATAAAATTTAATTTGCATTCTGAATATTACGATGTGTTCACCGAGAATGCAAAGCAGGCTCCACAGGACATGAGCAGCTAAATTACAGAGCATTTCAGGATGTCTTGATTCATGCAAAGGCAGGAGGGTGGCTTGCTGGTGTGTGGTCGGCCTCACCTTTGCCTCCTTCACCAGGACATAAGGAGCACTGGAGCAGATGGCCCTTCTGGGCTGCTCTTGGAGGAGACCCTGTCACCAGATGGTCTGCTGTAAATTGGGACTGGGCTGCACTGCAGCTAATCGGATTATCTGGGTCATTTTGGGGATTTATGTAGATGGCCAGGAGATTGATCAGGTTGCCATGACTGGAACCTGCTGGTAAGAGGATGTAAATGATTTAGCCACTTGTGTCAAGTGTGTGTTATTCCAAGTCACTCCCTGAGAGACTGAGTGGGCGTCTTGCAGAGGCTCTGAAATTGGATGAGGGTCTCATTGGCATAGAAGTAAAACATATAGCATATTGTATTCCCAGATCAACAAGATGTACAGGAATCACACTCCTACAGGGGAGGCTGGTCTAAGCCCATCGCGATTCCATACACCTCCCCACACGTACCTGGTATGTTTGCATCATTGGGGGCGGGGTGGGGGGGCAGTGGGTGGAGGCCAGGGCCTGACTGATGCTGAGAAGCTTCTCTGCTTGACCACGTCGTGGGTCCCTGTTCTCTCCTCCCCGCTCCTGGGCACCCTCCACATGTCAGGGTCCACAGACAGCGTCTCCCAGTTTGTACAACGAGGGGCATCCTTCCAGGATGTCTGTCTGTTCCATGTCTCTCTGCTTTATCATAGCCACGAGCATAGTGGGCGTCAGACTGAGAAAATCAGCCAGAATTATTTTTTGGTGAAACAAGGTGGAATTTTGGGACATCAGGAGAGAGCAAGTGCGAGAGACAGTGGCCAGCAGTATCGCACCATCCTTTCCTCCCTGGAGACGTGACCCCGAGAGCAGGTGAGGGTCCTCAGTTGGTAAGGATCCAGAGTGTGGTCCCCTCATCCCTGCGTATGAGGGGAAGGGCCGGGGAGGATGGAGGGCAGGGCTTCTGACCCGAGTCTGTGGCTCTGAGCAGCATGGCTGACCATTCACTCTGGAGGGGACTGTCCTGGCCCCTTTTATTGATCGCATCACTGAAGGTGAGACCAGGGGACCAGCTGTGGTCTCCTAACAGTTCCTCTATTTCATTGAGATTAAAAATGTCCCCTTGACACAAGAGAGAGGGGATATGGGGGTATATGTATACATATAACTGATTCACTTTGTTATACAGCAGAAACTAACACAACATTGTAAAGCAATTATACTCCAATAAAGATGTTAAAAAAATAAAAATGTCCCCTCACGTCTTTAATAAGTGCGTTGGCATAATATTTTTTAAAAAGAGGATTTCTTTAACAAAAAAGAAGCAGACTCACAGATATAGAGAACAGACTAGTGGTTACCAGTGGGACGAGGGAATGGAGAAGGGGCAAATGGGGGTGGGGACTGGGAGGTACAAACTCTTAGGTATAGAACGGGCTGCAGGGATGTGTCCTGCAGCATGGGGAACAGAACCGATACTTTGCAATGGCTGTGGATGGAGTGTCACCTCTGGGAACTGTGGATTCCCGTGTTGTGTACCTGTAACTTGTATGGTATTGTGCAGCACCTATACATCACTAATAAATAAATAAATAAATAAAATTTAAAAAAGAGGATTTTTTGGCAGGAATTTAAATTGTAGATATCTTCTACAATAAGGCAGAACACACGCACACACATCAGCAAACAAACAAAAAAGCCTGTGTGAATGAGTGTATGAATCACACTAGACAATTTAGAATTTACTATATAATCACTTGGAGAGAAATATAGAAAGAATAAAAATCACCCATAACCCCCCACTTGGGTTGTGGTATATTTCCTTCTAGCCATTTTTCTACATGTGTATGAAAATAATTTTATAAAAGTTGCATCATTGGCGCGCACACACACACACACACACACACCCCCTCACACAAGCTTTTCCACTTAATTGTATGTGATAATCTTTCCCCCATATCATTAGTTTTAAAAACAACATAATTTGATGGCTACACTATAACTCATGTAACCTTTTCCTGTTTTAATTGTTCATAATAGGGAACATGTTTTTCTGCTCATGAATAATATTGAATGAACATTTACTTATACCAATGTATGAATATCTGTCTTTTGGTTGAATTTTTAGCTGTTTGATGAAAGGGTTCTGACTGAATTTTTACTGCATGGTAAAGGCCATCAGGGAGGCAGCAGTGGTGAGAGAGACTCAGTAGTGCCCGTGGGCCCTGGCTGGCCCCGTTTCCCCTTCTCCACATTCCCATTCTTGGACCTCAGGCCACTGACCATCAGGGGGCCCAGGCTCACCACCAAGTCCGTGGTCCCCGCTGTGACCCCAGCCCAGCAGCGGGAGGTGCCTGCCAGTTCACAGGGTTCTAATTAGGAATAGCTAATGATTTACAGGTGCTGTAATGCCAGGCTTCCCTCAGGGTTCAGCCTCCGTCTCTCCCACTCTCTTTTCACTTGGCACTGAATGTCACACCTGAGGACATCCCCGTCTCATCAGCAGAAAGTGGTGGAATGGAAGCTCACACTTTTGTCATTATCCATTGAGCTGACTCTGAGATTCCTAGGAGAGCTTAAAGCAAGATCAGCTGGATCCAGTCAGAGCAGACATTCCAGTGGAAACATGCTCCTCTGAGATGGCTGAGACGTCTACACCTGCCTCTGCTGCCCCGTCATTTTCTGTCTGTGTGTGTGTGTGTGTGTGTGTGTGTGTGTGTGCAGGCACGCACGTGCAGTGGAGGGTCCAAGTTCAGGGTTTTCAACAATGAGACTCCCGAGTTGTGGTCAGCATTTCTGCAGCATGTATTTCCAACCCCTTGCTCTGGTTGCCATGTGCTTTATTTCACTTTCTTCACATCCTGTCCAACACTCAAGGCCCATTTCTTTCTCCTCTTCTTCCCTGAGCACTTCTGGGAATACTACTCTGATTTGTTCCTGCCCTGCAGTAAGAGGATGATAGAAACTTGCAGCTGGAAGGGATCTAAAGGCCCCTCTAGCCTCAAACACTTCACAGCACTCGAGTCTGTGCCAACTAGTTGTTCAGCCTGTGCTTGAACAAACTATTGCATCACACCCTTTATCTTAGAGTTGATAAAAATGGTTCTAATTATCCTATAACTTAGTTTTCACTCCTCAGTGAAACAATCATGGGTTGTTCCTTGTTGATCTCTTTCAGCTCTTAACACAATGCTAGGTATTTTTATTGGTTAGGACTGCTTTGGGCTGCATGTAACAGAAAATGGAATGAAGTTGACGTAAATAGGGCTCTCCCTTCCCCTCTTGTGGGAGGAGAGGCCTCTGAGATAGGCCATTGCTCTTTCTGGTGGGGGGTGGGCAGGGATGCTGGGGCAGCACATTCTTTTCCATGAAGCTCTTTGTTGCAGCAAATGTCAGATGGTACCACAGTTATCAATACTTTCGAGGCAGGAAGAGGGCAGTTGCATCTATAACGTTTTATCAGGAGAACAGGAGCTTCTCCAGAAGATTTCCACCCGCTTTATGCTTATATCTCACTGGCTAAGGTGGTCATACCCTTGCGGTTGCAAGATTGGTTGGAAAAGCTGAAAATGAAATTGTGATGTTTGGTGTATCCCAGTAACAATCCATCTCCTGGGGCTAGGCTTACTGCCCCGCCCCCAAATATTAGGGTTCTGATTTTCAGGAAGACAGAAAGAATGGCTGTTAGAAGGGCTGCGTCATATGCTGTGTTCCTCCGGAAGCTGATCATGAGACAAAGTCACAAGCAAAAAGGGCTTATTTAGTAGGTTATCCCAGGAAGTGTTGGTAGGAGAGCGGGAAAGTGAGAAAATGAAGGCAAGGAAATCCATGTATATTAATGAGCAGGTTAGTGCTGCAGGCAACTGGTCTCAGGCCAACTCAACACATCTGTGAGGCAGCATAGGACACACCTCAGAGCTGCCCCACCCGGGAGGCAAAGAAGCTGGGGCACTTCTGCCCCTGTTCCCATACATCATTGGTGGAGAGCTGCTGGCAGGGACAGTGACCGCCCAGCACTTCCAGCCTCCCCACGTGCAGACCAAGCGCCTCCCTTGAGCACAGTCTCAGATGCTTGTAATCCAAGCAAAAGCCATCCCCGTACTCAGGAATGGTGGGTGCCCAGGAGTACATACAGGGTCTGCTAAATGACCTCCAGTGCCTGTCACAGTGCTTAGGAGGTGCTCAGTAAATGCTTTAATTCAATGAACATTTCCTGAATACCTACTACTTACCAAGTACTCTGCAAGGTTTTTAGATACTAATTGATTTATTCTTAGATGGACTGCATTGATACAAACAAAAACAAAACAAGTGGTATTTGTACTCAGATCTTTTATTTTTATTTTATACTGAAGTATAGATGATTAACAATGTTGTGTTTGTTTCAGGTGTACAGCAAAGTGATTCAGTTATCGCTTATATGTGGAATCTAAAACAAATTATACAAATGAACTTATTTACAAAACAGAAACAGACTCATGGACTTTGAAAACAAACTTGTGGTTGGGGGGGTGGGGGGGAAGGGTTGGGGGGTAGGGATGGATTGGGAGTTTGGGATCGACATGTGCACACTGCTATACATAACATAGACAATCAACAAGGACCTACTGTATAGCACAGGGAACGCTGCTCACTACTCTACCCCGATCTTGATATACTGTAAAATGCACTTTCCTGGTGGTGGTGACCCTGACCCTTCCCTATACGACACCACCATGTACACTTCCTGTTCCTATCGAAGGATCAGTCCTGGAACATGCTGTCAGTGCTCATAGTACAGTTCTTAGGAAACAAGCTGTTTTATTTAATGAAATGTTTAGCATTTCAGAGTTCTACTTTGTCCGAAGAGCAGACAAACTATTTTCTAAATAGTCCATTAGATGCTTGCAAGGATGAATGCCTCTTTTTCTTATTCTAGAGCAGTGATTTACTGCTGTGAGCTTTCTGGCATTATAGTCGTCATTGTTCTTTTCTGTTCCTTTTGTAATAATTAAAATCCGGAAGTGACTGTGGTGAATGTAGGTCTTAGCTGCAATCCTCCCTCAGGAGTTATTTTTAGGTACCTGTTACAGCTAGAAGGATGCAATCAACCTACCATCCCCTGCTGGCTTTGCTCTAGGACGAGGGTCTCTGGTGTTTAGTGGGTTGAGTCTGATGCCAGTGCTGTGGCTGCTGTGTCTTCAGGTTCTTTTGCTTCCCTCCTCCCTGGCTTCACCCTCCTGCTCTCAGTGACCACTGACTCCTCTCCAGCATCCATCCCAGCCCTTTTCTGTTGTGGCAGGCGTGTGGTTGGGTGGGATGGACCCCCACCCCAGATCCAGGGCAGGATGTGATTGGCTTACATTGATCAGATTATCATACTTTGTTGGCTGTGGTGATTAGTTCCTGGGAGGGTGAGTCTAATAACTGTGGAGCTGGCATGAGGGCTAAGATGATACAACAGATAAAGATGCGTCCAAGAGAATGGTCATGAAATAAAGCAGAGCCCAGTTCAATCTGTGCCAGAAAGTATATTATTTCCAGACATTCTAGTTCCAAGGACCAATAAATCCCCTTCGTTGTTAAAACAGTTTGAGTTGGTTTTTTGTTACTTGCAGCCCAAAAACATCTCTACTGAAACTGATAGCTAATATCCCTTTCTGGTTTCAGCCCTGAATTGACTCCACCTTTCACCCCTGATCTCCTTTGTTGTTTCACTGGGTTCCAACTCTGGATCCTGGTCACCTGATACCTACGGCCCAACTTGCCAAATACCTTCTCAAAATGTGGCCAATGCTTGACTATGGAAAGGGCCAGTCATCCACTCACTAAGACCTTCTTAGACCTGGCAAATTAAAACATATGATAATTGTGTCCTGTAGTAGTGTCTTTCAATCATATAATCCAAAATGGTTGCCTTATCCTAATTATATATACAAACTGTGAGACCAGAGTACGCGGAAGATAAGCCTCTCGTTCTGGAATTGGCGTTCAGGGTCATTACTTCTCCCACTGCAAACCAAATTTCTTTTATTTGTGAAAAGTGAATGATTATCTTTGGAACCTGGGGAGTGTAATATTTTAGCAAATTATATTTAGTGTAGTTCACCTTGCTTTGACCTCTGAGGGAGAAGTCACTTCCATTCATACAATCTGGTTCAATGCAAGCCTACGCATTTGGTACAAGAGCTATTCTGCAGTGCACTCCACATAACACGAGAGGGGAGACTCACCTGGTCACGGGAGTGAGTTACCACAGCTGTGAGCACAGTTTGCATCATGTGAAGGGTTTTAAGAACTGGTGTGGGTTATTCAGGGAGGTTAGGGAACATTCTCATTTGGTAATACTTAAGAATAGAACCAATGGATTCTCATTGTTTGGACATGGTTAAGTGAAGAGTTGCTTAAAGACAATGGAAAATAGAGTCTTTGGATGTTTGAGGTTTGACACAGAAAAGCGTATACTTAGTTTCATGGCAAAGGACTCAAAGGAAACTTTAGAATGAGTAACACTATAAACATAGAAGCAAAAATGTGCCGCATGTTGAAGGTATGGATTTTTCTTTTTTTCTCCTCAACAATAAATTTGTTGGCCTCTGATATTCCAATGCATAGCTGATGGTACAGTAGGTCAGCTTTGGTTGAAATCTGATAACTGCATGGCCCATAGATTTTGCTCCTACTTTAACCAGCTTTGGAAACCTTGCTTGGTGTCCTCACATGTGGCCCAAGGATATTTATAGTTTGCTCAGTGACCTTGGAACTCTTAATTTATTTTTTAAATATTTATTTATTTATTTAGGCTGCTTCGGGTCTTAGTTGCAGCATGCGGGATCTTTTTAGTGGCAGCGTATGTGCGGGATCTAGTTCCCCGATCAAGGATTGAACCTGGGGCCCCTGCATTGGGAGCTCAGAGTCTTACCCACTGGGCCACCAGGGAAGTCCTAGAACTCTTAACTTAAGAAGCAACAAGTACATCTAATGACTAACCCAGTCCTGTTGATCATACTTTCTAATTCTAATTTAGATTCCAGTGCTTTCTCCTCCTTTCTGTGGCCACTTGACTTATTAAAAATCTTATTTCTTGCTTCCGTTACTGCTATGGTATCTTAGTTGGTTTCCCTGCCTCCTAGTCTTATCTTCTCCATAGAGTTGTCATAGAATCTCCTACCTCTTCTTAGTTGCAACTTAAAACACCACCACATCCTCCCTACCCCCGGCATGCGTGGTGTAACGTCTGAGCCCCTTACATGACATGGAAGTGCCTTCGTGGTCTGGATGCAGCCAACCTTTGCATCCCCCACTCATTTCTCCTGTACATGCGTGGGTGCCTGCAGTGTGCCCTGTCACTCTCAACCTCCACGCCCTGTCCCGTTGTTCCCTCTACCTTGAAAATTACACTCCCTCCCTTTTATTCTTCCTTGATAAGGCCTCTTCAGCCTTCCAGATTCAGCCCTGCCATCACCTCCTCCCTGACCCCTGGGTTCCCCCAGCACCTTGGGCTGATGTCAGTCTCCCGAGCTCCTGGAGGGCTAGAGCTGTGTCTTGCATTTCTGTATCTCTGGTATCTTTATTTAGTGCCTGGACAGGCCTCAGAAAGGCTTGTGGAATGAATGGATGAATGCATGAGGTGGATATTTTGTTCTCTCTCTCAAAGAAGAAATGAATGGGTAAGTCTCACTATACACTCCTGAGAGTTTTGGACTGTGGTTGAGCAAAAGTTTTGCCCTTGTAAGAAGACCACGGTTGGCCCTGTTTTGGGTTTTAGTCAAAATCTAGACTTCTGACTACACAAAAAGTATAGCGCCATGGAGTCCCACCATTCAAGCATATCGAGGGCAGATCAGGCCCCTGCAGCTGGTCCAACCCACACAGACAGGCGACTTAACTTGATATTACATGCACCCTGGAGTTTGGGAAAGGCAGGTGAGGGCTGCAAATTGGGGCAGAAGTATCCTTTATCAGTGCGTCCTAATATACCCACACTAGAATCCTCTCTATGGGATGAAAAGTTTCAAGGGATCTTTCAAGGCTGGATCCATTAAGATTTTAAATTTGCAATTAAAATGGAGTCTAATAATCCCTAATGTATATTTATAAATGTGATAAGTAAAAGCTTGAGGTAATTTTATCATTTAATCCCCACGACAACCCAAAGGTATAGGAACTATTATTATACCCATATTACAGATGGGGAAATTGAGGCCCAGAGAAATTTAATAATTTAGGTAACTTTCCAAAGTCACACATTTACTGATGGTGGAGTTAGGATTTGAAATTATATTGTCAGACATCAGAAGCTTCTACTCTTAATTAATCACCTCTCTGAAGCTTTGCCACCAGGGAAAGAAATGTGCACATTTTCAGTTTTTATTGATACTGTGTCAACAAAAGCATATGAAGTTTTAACTATATAAACAAGCTAACAAGGTATGAAGCATCAAATATTTAAAACTAAGAATATGGAATAAAAGTAAATATGTAGGAAAAATATAATTCTTCTAGCTGTGCAAGGCAGGGTTTATGATTCACAAAGTAATGGTGACAAAACTGAGATCAGAGAGAGACCAGGCTGATTTGTCCAAGGTCACAGAGTGGCCGACGTCGGATAGGAAGAAGAGCCATCTTATGCTGAAATCCTGCCAGGGCCTCAATTGCTGGACCCTGGCAAGTCTCTTACTTAAACTTGTAATGGAAACATAGAGGATCAGTAGGCTTAATGCCAGAAATCCTACTTATTACTCAGCAAAGGATTAGAAGACAAGGTTGAGTCAATGATTTCCGCCACTGAAAGCGAACTGCTCTGGTATTAAAATGAGCTACATGCTACAACATGGATGAGCCTTGAGGACATTATGTTAAGTGAAATGAACCAGTCACAAAAGGACAAGTAGTGTATGGTTCCCCTTACATGAGGTACCCAGAGTAGTCAGATTCATACAGAGAGCAGCGTGGTGGCTGCAGGGGCTGGGGGAGAGGAAATGAGGGGTCAGTGTTTAGTGGGGACAGAGTTTCAGTTTTACAAATGAGAAGAGTTCTGGAGATGGATGGGGTGAAGGTCGTACAACCACATGAATGTACTCAGTGTCACTGAACTACATACTTAAATATGATTAAGATGGTCACTTTTGTGTTATGTGCACTGTGCCACAATTAAAAATAATTTTTTGAAATGAGCTAGCTCGGTTCATCAGTCAGGGTCCAGTCAGGAAAGCCGACACCACCCCAGTCTTTCAGATTTAAGGGGTGTGATAGAAGGTGTCAGCTATGGGGTGGCGGCCAGGGGATGCTGAAACTAGGCAGAGCAGGAGGCGGGTGCACCCCAGGGCTGCAGGTCCACAGGGGAGGGTGTGTTACCTAATCCCAGAATCGGGCTACACGGTAGGGGGTGGGGGTGGGTGCTGCCCCAGTGAATGGCTGGGGGTGGGGGCAAGAGGAAAGGGAGAAAGCCCCCAGCCCCCCTCTTGCACCCTCTGCTTTCCACAGCCTACCACAGACTTACGTTAAGACCGTACGCAAGGGAGTCCAGACATGTCATCTCCTGTGACACATGCAAAGCAGGGCATGCAACAGACATGCTGAGGAATGGGTGTCAGAGGAAGCTGGCAAAGCTCAAGCGCACAGGCCATGAGAGACGTCTTTCCCCATCACTGAAAAAAGCTCTTCAAATTTCTGTAAAAAAATTTTTAAAATCTCCCTACACTGACCTTCCAACATGATGATGCTCAGTGATTCTGGTTCATCTCAATTAAATTAACTTACCTTCTACAGGTTGGACACATTCAAATAGAGTCAGAGGTTCAGCTTTGGGTATCACTCAGTGCCTCAGAGACTGTCTCTCGGCGATCAACTCAAAGTCATCCTGAGCTGAACGGCATATATTTCGTTTTGTTTTGATTTCTGTTCGTAATGTGTGAGCTCAGATGGACCACAACTCCTACTATTCCTTCAAACTTGGCTCAGAACTCACTTCCTTCTCCTTTCCCCCACCCAAATCTAGGTTAGTGCCCCTTTTCTTTGCAACCTCAGCACCCGAGTTTACTTGGAATCTAATACCTATAACAATTGTGATTTGTCCACTTGTCTATTCGTTTTGCATAAGCCTCTAAATTACTTGACAGCAAAGACAGTATGCATATTTGTATATATATATTTTTCCCACACATATTTGTGTGTGTGTGCGTGTGTACTATTGAATCTCCATCACTAATTAACAATAACCAAGGCAGGGCCAATTACATAGTAGGTACTCAATACATGTTCTTGAATGAATGAATAAACTATTATATTTGATGAGTAGGAGGAATAGGTCTGAGCAGGCACCTGTTGGGACCTGGGAACCAAGGAGTCAAAGCTGCACATGAGCTGGTCGGCACTGGTGCTGAGGAAGAATAGAGCTGCTCAGGTAAATCTTGAAGAATAAGTAAGGCTTGGTTTTAACAAAGAGCTTTGTGAATCTGGGTTTTGAAAAATTCTGATAGACAATCAGAACTGTGAAACTGGCTTCAACAGAGATGTCAGGGCTTGGAGATAAAAGTTTGAAAGTCATCTTCACAGGTGGGCTTTTGAGAGGACTCATGATGTGGCAGCTTGTTTCTTCCACCGATGGCTGCAACAGGGTTTCCTCCTGTTCTACAGGTTTTTCTATCTAGTACCTCGCTCCTTTCTTCCTCATTGACAGGTGGCGTGTATGCAGCCTCCTTTTGAACCTGGGTGGGCCTTTGTGTTTGCCTTGACCAACAGCACAGCAGGAATGGCACTGTGATTAAGTCACAAAAATGCCCTGTGCCACTGCCTCCTTCCATTAGGCTCTTTGCTTTGGAATCTGGCCTCCATGCTGTGAGGAAACCCAAGTAACCTCTGGTGAGGCCCTGGAGTCCAGAGTCCACCCCCAGAGTGAGCCCAGCTGAGCTGCTTGGATGACGGTGCCCAGAGCACGTCACAGCCACCCAGCTCTGTGTGCACCACAGGTGTGCGAGCAACACAAATGGCTATTGTGCTGTAGAGCATTGAGTTCACTGATAATTGATATGCATAGGTGTATGATCGTGAAATGAGTCAGGCAGGCCTGGGTTCATGCTCTGATTCTGCCACTACCAGGCTGGTGGCTTTAGGCTTGTTACCCAGACTGTCAGAACCCTGGTTTCCTCGTGTATAACATGGGGCTTGTAATGGCTCTGCAGAGAGGTGTCATGATCATTAAAAGAGATGCTACCTGTTGACACCTAATGCTCTGCTGGATCTCTCTGGTGATTGACAGGGATGCTGTTTCCCCGAGATGAGGATGTTTGGTGAGCTCTCTGAAGAAAGGACACATGGAGAGCAGGTTGCTTGAAGATGGGGAGGAAAAGAAGAGTGAAAAAGACGGTTGGTGAGGGGGCAGTCAGAGGACGAGGAGGGAATCAAGACCGAGGAGCTTCCTGGGATGTTTGGAGTGGAATACAGGACAGCTCAGATCAGGAGCCAGAAAGGCATTGATTTAGGCAGTAGAGTGATGACCAGTGACATGTAACACAACTGTGCCCACAGAGCACAGGGCTGACAACCTGTACACTGAGGGAGAAGTGAGAAGAAGTAGTTTGTGTTCACTTAGGCCTTAATTTCCAAGCTTGTATGAGATTCCTAAGAGACGTGAGCACCATTGTAAACATATAAATCACCCAGTGAAATTTCCATTTCCTCACCACAAGTGGTCTTTCTCTTTTCTCTGGAGATACATCGAGATGAATCTTGCTGGTCATCACCCACATGATACTGGTTTTCCTTATGTGCTCATTTGTTATGTTTATTGCTGTCTCTGTGGATTGTTTCCTGTGTGTTTTGTATTTACATTTAAATTCCTGGTTCCCCCAAATGTCTTACCTAATTATGACTGTAGTTTTACATGTTACTTATACTCTGGTTCCAAAGTGAAAAGCAGAGTTACAGATTAAGGACATGATGACCCAGACACCAATGGCCATGTCTAGAAATAGGGGAAGAGACTTGCTATTTGTTTAAACTTTTAATTTATATTGGAGTATAGTTGGTTTACAATGTTGTGTTCGTTTCAGGTGTACAGCAAAGTGATGTAGTTATATGAGATTTGATATTTAATAGATGAAAATGAAAGCATATCATTCCAAACTAAAGAGGGTTTCCCCATCACTGGATTATTGGATGCTTTCATTGTTCAATTAACTGGTCAGAAAATATCTACTATTGTTATCTCAGAGTCTTTGAGCTAAAAGGAATTATAGGTTCCTCGATTCATAAAAAAAGGAGATGGAGACTGAGACAAGGTCCTTGTGCAAAGTTACAGTTATTTACCCTCTTGCAGTGGTTCAGTGACATTGATACAAACATGTGATCACGGGAGGTCCATGGTAAAAGCCTAGTTTCCAAATTGCCTATTCTTGTTTTACTTATTTGAAGACTGAATTTTCCAAGATGAGATGCAAAGTCATTTCTAAGCCTTCACATACAACGTTTTTAATATTCCTTCTCAAACATTTACTTAGTGGCTACTTTGTGCAGGGCACTGCGTTAGGTGGGTCTTCTAAAATATACTATGCAAGAGAATGAAAGATAATTTCTGATTTAAAAAGCCAAATTATGAAAATGTAATATTTATTAGGCACCTGTAAGATAAAAGGCACTTGCTGGAGCATCACCTCTGCCAGCTTTACACCTCCGTGAAATTTCTGGTTTGCTCAGTTGATGTCTGTCTGATGCTAATGGGAGCCAGGGGAGGAATGTGATTCCTGAGAGCTTTGTGGGACGAATGTTAATTCTGACCAATCATGTCTAAGACCCGGTAAGTTAGTTCTACAATTGAAGGGAGTGGGGCTGGCAGAGCTGATGGTGGCCTGGGGACCACCAGGACCAGTGAGGGATATAAGAGTTGGGAAGAGGAGCTGTCCAGGGTGGGCTCCCAGAATTCTCCCACCACTGGGGGCACCAAGCAGCAAGGGCGACTGGGACACAGGATGTGGGTCTGGGGCTGATAGTGAAGCAGAGGTCATTTGGGGGATTAACACTTCTCCACTTTTGAGGGTTCTTTCCAGGCATAGGGAGTTCAGGATGCACTCCTGGCGTCTCTCTACTCTCTTCCTCTCTCTGCTCCAGGAGAGGTGTGTGACTGGATGGATTTGTCTCTCTGATCCAGGTGTTCAGAAATAAGAAGCCCATTTGCTGACGGATACCAGCTCCTTCCTCCCACCTAGAATTTATCAGTAATAAAGGGGATATTTTGACACTGGTCACGTCTAGAACCAACTCAGTGAAACTCTCATTCTGTACAGGAGTCAGGAAGACAAACAGACCCTCTTCCTAGGCAGACTTGCTCCCATATAGCTGGGGCCTCTGCTCTTAAAATTGCAATCTCCTGGAATATTTTTAGGTGACCCAGAAGTTAAAGTTCAGAATCCCTGGGATTCTTTATGTTCATAAACTACACCTAAAAATTTAGCCAAGAAACATGTGTGTGTTTGAACAAGTGAAGCGTAGAGGAATCCTCCAAACATTGCCTAGAACAACGACTGGGGCTTGTGACTTGATCTTAATTAGCTGTGTCGTTAGGCAGGGCATGCGTAAAGCTGTGTAAACAGATAACTTTAGACCATTAATGAGGGGAGTGAATATTTTCTTCTTTCATTGTCACTCTTCCTGCTCCCTTCTGAGCTGGATTGGTGTGAATCATGAAGAAACTTGCCCTCAGTTTCTGAAGGAAAGGAGAGCCTGGGTGATGGGGCTCTTAGGTGCCTGAATGTCAGGACAGTTCTGAATGGCTTCTGAGCTCACGGCCAACCTCCCGAAAGCCTATTGTCTGAAGTCCCCTGGAGTTTCTTTATTTATTGGTTTCAGTTGCTAAGAAGTGACCATCCTCAGAAGTGAGGCTGTTGCCCTTGGCTACACATTTCTTTATGGTCATAATCTTGCATCACACGGTACCAAACTGGCAGCTGAGCAAAGCACAGACCTTGATGAAATGTTTTCCTGATGTTGGCCTCCTGGTATGAGGTAGGTTGTGCTAATTCACCTTTTCAATCAAAGGCAAGGGCTGACACTGTCCTTGAAAGGCTGACACTTCCCTCTCAAGTAGGAATTTGCTTATTTTTGCTCTGAGATGTGTCAGTTAAAATCATGTCCCCTGAATAATCTTTTTCCTGATCATATCCACCTCACGGGGTTCCTGGGAGCCTGCCTGGTGGAGGCAGTGTGTTGTGATCGTGGGCGGTGGTGCTGATTTTCTCACCTTGGAAAAGGGAAGGCTCCAGGGGGCTGGTGCCTGTTTCAAATCACGTGTATTTTTGTCCCCTCTCTGCCCTACCCCCCTCCCTGCCCATTGATTCCACAGATTAGATATTCACATTCAGGGTAACTGTTGAGTGCATTTCTAGTTTGAATTTCATTTGCTATCTTCTGGCACCTTGACCTCTCCTTTGTTTGCATCTCATCTTCCATTTTGGGAGGAATGTTCAAATTTTGATATTTATTTTCAACACAGATACCTTCTGAATTTATGGAACTTTCTCTGGTGCACCAATAAGATGCTGGAGATGAGGTATCTTTTTGTGTCTTCTACCCCAAATCCATTTGCAGTCTTTTGTCTCTTTTTCTTAAGGCAGTTCCAAATGCGCCCCATGTCTGCTGCTGTTTGAAAAGGCTGTAAAATTCAAGCTACGTGATTATGAATACTATGAAAAAGGTTTTGACAACTTTCGGTGGCATTTAATTCAAGTTAAATTCCTCTCATTCAAAATAATAAGCATAATGTTACTTATTATGTAGATGAGGTGGTGAGGCAGATGTTTGTCGTCTCAGTGCATTCACTGGGGATTAATAAGTACACAGGCTGAGCAGGGGGGCCTGGGTTCAACCCGGGAATTTGAAAAAGGGTTGAGGAACAAGAAGGATGATTACCCTGGAGCTGCTCTGTCCAGTACGGGGGCCAGCAACCACATGAGGCCGTTTACATTTAAAGTAATTACAATGAAATAGAATGAAAATGAAAAGTTTCTTGGTCACGTTGGCCATCATTCAGTCACTGAAGAGCACAGACACAGCACGTTTCTGTCATCGTAGGCAGTCCTGTTGGGCAGCGCTGCTAACCATGGGATTGTTAAAACAGCCAGGGATGCTTATAGATTTCTCTCATCAATGGGAACTTTATCTGTAAGGGTTCTGAAAGCTTCTCAGAATGGGTATAGATCTGTAAAGAGCCAAGAGGTGAAGTAGTTACCATCAGGTTGCAGCTGTTTGAGTGCCACCCCTGTGTCCCATGGGCTACGC
Source organism: Eschrichtius robustus (assembly GCF_028021215.1). Classification (NCBI taxonomy): domain Eukaryota; kingdom Metazoa; phylum Chordata; class Mammalia; order Artiodactyla; family Eschrichtiidae; genus Eschrichtius; species Eschrichtius robustus. The sequence continues at coordinate 56,459,755 of NC_090835.1, read as the reverse complement.
TAGAGCCGTGCTTCTCGAACTTGAAATGTGCAGACACAGCACTTGGAGAGCTTAGAGTGCAGATACTGACTCGGTAGGTCTGGGGTGGGGCCTGAGAGTCAGCGTTCATAAACCGCTCCCCTAGAGATGCTGCTGCCTCGGTCTTGGAGACGACACTTGGAGAAGCACAGGTTGACAGCACTGATTCCCAATCTTGGCTATACATCGTAATCAGCTGGAATCTAAACACCACTGACACCTAGATCTCAACCCCAGAGGTTCTAACGTAACTTGTCTGGGGAGTAATCTGGGCACTGAAGATTTTAAAAAGCTCCCCAATTGATTAATATTTGAGAACCATTGATGGAGGTAAAACAAGTCTATTAGGTCTGAGGACCAGAAATACTGGCCTCATCTGGAAGTTTGTTAGAAATGCAGATTCTCAGGCTTGAACCCCATGCTGCCAAGTCCCAATCTGCCTTCCAGGGACACTCGCCAGGGGATTTCATGTACTTTACAGGTAAGAACTACTGTACCAGGTAGCCTTTATTTTTTTTTTTATTTTTTATTTTTATTTTTTTGGCTGTGTTGGGTTTTCATTGCAGCACATGGGCTTTCTCTAGTTGCAGCGAGCAGGGGCTACTCTTTGTTGCGGTGCACGGGCTTCTCATTGCGGTGGCTTATCATTGTGGAGCACGGGCTCTAGGCGCGTGGGCTTCAGTAGTTGTGGCACACGGGCTCAGTGGTGGCGCACGGGCTCTAGAGCGCAGGCTTAGTAGTTGTGGCACACGGGCTTAGTTGCTCCGCGGCATGTGGGATCTTCCCGGACCAGGGCTCGAACCCATGTCCCCTGCATTAGCAGGTGCATTTTTAACCACTGCGCAACGAGGGAAGTCCCCAGGTAGCCTTTAAAAGTAATAATTTATTGATCTGTGTACCTGTGCTTTAAAGAAATTCTTTAAAGCAACAAGTTCTGTTAGTTCCTAAAAATATTGGAGCATATAATTTAGTCCATTCCTATGCCTAATATTGAAGCTTTAATAGACTGTCATGGCACAGACACTAACGTGATGGTTTCTGCTTGCATTGTAACAGAAAGTATCAATAATCCCAGCAGCGTGGGCACTGGACTTTCACATCTTAAGTAGAAGGTCAAGAATAACCACGTTTTTTAGGAATTAGTTCCACATGTTTGCATAAAATTTATTTTTCAAGATAAAGTGTAATTCCCCTTTTAGGTTAATTCCTTTTAATTTTAGAAAATTGTATACTTCTAATTCATTAACAGAGATATACAACATAGGTAGATTCTTAATTGATGTAATTTTTCATCATGCAACACTTAGATCTCAGATCCTCAGGGGTTGGGGGAGAGTGAGAAGGGATTATAATGTCTTGACCAAAACAAAAATGTGTCTAACATTGTGTTTTCCTGATAGGTCTTTCTGAGTGGTATTTTAGAGGTACAGTGCCAAAGAATTATAATGGAGAAAGGCCAACTATGCTATGAGTTAGAGCAGCACTTCTCAGACTTAAACGTGGTAGGAAACACTTGAAGATCTTGTTAAAAGGTAGACTCTGATGCAGTCAGTCTGGGGCAGGGGCCTGAGACTCTGTATTTCACACAATACAGGTGTTGGGACGCTACCTGTCCATTGACTACATTTTGAGTAGCAAGGGGTTAGATGACTCTTCCAGGATACCTTCTTGTAAACTCTCATTTCAGTGACTCAGAAAATCAAGTGGCCTGGTATAGACAATAATAAGGGTGATTTTGTTGAAAGTGCTGATTTGCTCATTTGAATCATCCAAAAGAGAGACATCAAGAGGTCAGAATTGTTCATAGACCCATCATTAATGGAAAGCTCATGGGGAAATGAAGTCATTTAAGGCAAAAGGAAAATAGTAACATAAATACCTCAGATGACTACCAGGGCAAAATTTTCAAAATGTTGCAAGCTGTCTGCATGCTTGAAGTAGCAATTTACATGCATAATTAGGTGCAATCAACAGTTTTGAAATGTAATATATTTTCTGAGCCCATATTTACTTATGACAGATGCAAAAAAAAACTGTGTCCCCCGCAAAAATAGAAGGGCAGAGAAAGGAAAAATACTTGCCTTTGACAATGGGAATCTTTACAAACTCTTGCCTAAATTTAGAACAAATTTAGTTGAAGTATTGGATCTTTGTTTTGATTTACTCTTCACTGAAGTTCACAAACACATTTTGGAAGTAACAAGTATGTAAGAATAATAACTTTCCAGTCAGCTCTTCCAGCTCCTGTTGGAACTGACATGTACTTTTTATTTCTACACTGTAAAAGGAAAATCTGTCAAATTCAAAACTTTATTGCACAGAACACCATTGACTTTCTTCCTGCCTTCAGAAGGGGCTTCATTTTTTGAAGATGCCAAATATCTTTTAGAATAATTTATAGAAAGAGATTAATTAAACTAGCAATTTCTTCTCAGATGAGTGCTCATGGTGAATTTCTGTCATCTTACTATTTTCAGTAAAACAGGCACTGAGTGCTCCCTATGCCCTAAGGCACTCTCCTAAGCTCTTTACACAGGTCATCGAATTTACCATTATAAAAATACTATAAGGATTGATTGATTACCATGTACTGGGGAGGAAAGGGAGAGCAAGTGATTTTTTTTTTTAAACAAATATTATTTTTCTTTTTTTCTTATTTATTTATTTTTGGCTGCGTTGGGTCTTCTTTGTTGCGCGGGGGCTTTCTCTAGTTGCGGGGAGCGGGGGCTACTCTTTGTTGCGGTGCACGGGCTTCTCTTTGTGGTGGCTCCTCTTGTTGCGGAGCATGGGGACTAGGCGCGTGGGCTTCAGTAGTTGTGGCACGCGGGCTCAGTAGTTGTGGCGCAGGGGTTAGTTGCTCTGCGGCATGTGGGATCTTCCTGGACCAGGGATCCAACGGTGTCCCCTGCATTGGCAGGCAGATTCTTAACCACTGCACCACCAGGAAACTCCGCAAGTAACTTCTTTAAAGGCACAAAGCTCTGTATTTTCTTGGCTGGCACATTACTACATGAAAGGTCATAATGTCATTTTAAAAGTATAGTGAATGTCAGACTAAAGCAAGCTCATGTTATTTTGAACAAATTCCCAATTTAGAAAATGAGCTTGAAATCTAATTTTTCATAATTCTGAAGAAAAAGAATGAGTAATTCCATCCCCAAACTTTTCTTTCCAAAAGCATGTTCACATTGCATTATCTAGATTGACTGTCTGCACTGATGAAATTAAAGTGGCAATTAATTTCTATCACACTTAAGAGTCAGAGATTAAGCAATTGCATTGAAGGATGGGACTCATGCTGTGTTCTTGTGTAACTGCATCTATTGGGACAGTGTGTCTTGAAATTGTCGAAGTTGTCTTTAATGCAAAGCAGTCAGGAGATGAACAACTTAACTTTCTAGTTTCAGGAGGCAATTGTTGCTGGAGGAAGAAAGCTAAGTAAGCTCTGCTAAGAAATGCACGGAGTGTTCATTTATCTGCTGATCCATTTGGGGGCATTATGGAACTCAAAGCCCAGAACAATAGGCTCTATTTAACATTAAACAGCTTCTTAATAATCCGTTATTGCTCTCCATAGCTGCCGGAAGGTCCCTCGGGAGTGCAGAGTCGCTGTAGCAGTTCCCGTGAAGTTGTAAGCTACTCCCCAGGACCAAGTAGTGTTAAATATAGAAGTCACCCTAATCGCCTGACTGTCGGAGAGCCCCGTGTAAGAATTCCCAAGTCTACCCTTGCCATCTCCATCTGTCTCTCTAGATTTACAGACGCAGCTCACCGCACCGCCTGGGGTCCCCGCCGGCACCTCCCGGAGCCCTGCCCGGCGGAGTACGCCCTTCCAGCGCAGAGGGCTGGCCGGGAGCTGGCGCCAACCGGGGCACCTGGCGGCCGATGCCTGGCCGCGACCCCTCGCTCTCCCTCCGCCTCCCCCTCCGCCCCTCTGCTGCCGAGCCTTACGAGGAACTCCGCTGCGAGGCGAGACTCGAGTCCTCGCCCTGGGCGCGGGGCCCCACCCTTTGCGGGTGCCGCCCGCGAACGGGCCGGAGGCGAGGGTAGGTGAACTGCTTGCCCGGCCTTGGCCACCGCTTGCTCGGTCCTAGTCCTCAGGCGCTGGCTGGGCGGCGCGGGAGCGCGGGGATGCACACGCGCGCGGGAGGGGTGACCCCGGGGACACGTGCGGCCGCGGGAGGGAGCGCGGGAGGGGCCTGGGGCCGGCGTGGGGGTGGGGGTCGCCCGGGGTTGAAGTGGGTGCCCCGGACGCCAGCCCTCTGCCGGCTCCCCTCCTTCCAGGGCTCCGCCGCCGCCTGGCACAAATCGGAAAGCCTTGCCTTCCTCGGCTGGAGCGGGCAGGGTGAGGGGTCGGTGTCTGGTCAGCGGGCGGGGATGGTAGATTTCACTTACACCTGACCCGCCCCACTCCTGTCAGTTTCGCCAGCAGGTCCCAGCAATGCGATTGTTCTTCCAGTAACTTTGTTCAGAGGCGGAGGGGAGGGGAGACGCCGAGAGGCCCCCGGAGAGACTGGAAAGCGACAAGGATCGGGAGGCCCAGCTGGGGAGGGAGTCCCCGGGCGGCCCCGGGGCTGGGCGCGTGGATGGGAGGCGTCGCTGCCGCCGCCTCCGGGATGCGCTCCGCTTAGCGGGACTGCCGGGGGCTCCTGAAGGCCACTGCTCCGAGGACGCGCGGCCACCCGCTGCTCGCGCTCCCCGGGCCGGCGCCGCCGGTGCCGGAGCCGAGCGGCGAGCGGAGCTGCGGGGCGCGCGGGCGAAGGCTAGCGGGAGGGAGGGCGCGCGGGAGGCGGCTCCTCCTCGGCGAGCCATGCGTGCCACCGGCAGCTGAGCCACCGCCGGCGCCGCTGTCAAATCTGCGCTCCGCTTTTGTCTTGTCCTCCAGTGAATGGGAAGATGGAGATGGATGTGGAGGGAGTTTCTCCATGCCCGGAGCCCATCCCCCGCTCCCAGGGGGCTGGAGGAGCCTGCCAGGCGCCGCCACAGCCGCCGTCGCCGCCGCAGCATCCGGCTCCAGATGATCCGCCCGGCAAGAGTGCCGGCGCCGAGGACAGCGACGATCCCGAAGCGAGAGCCAGCGGTGAGAAGGACGAGAGCAAGGTAGGTCCACCGCGTTGGCGCTGTGACACCTTTTGAACAAAACCACGGAGCTCTGGCAGCGGCTGTCACTTTAACCCCTGCGCTCCCCCACCCCCTTCCCTCGTCCGGGAGGTGGTGAGGGTTGCAGATGTAGGGAAGGCGTAAGATGGAAGGGAATCGCTGGGCGACAGTGACTTTCTGAACGGGAAGGCGCGTGCAGAAGTCCCTCCTGGTTTCCGTATTCAGTGTTCGTGTAGAGAAAAGTCTTCTGGTCCAGGCAACGTGATGCCGGGTGGAGCGCAGCACCCCGGGAGAGCGAGATTGAGAGACCTTTGCTCGCCCGCACCGTATAGCCACAGCTTATTTGGATGATCTAGGTCAAGGGGAAACATATGTCTTCAGGAGCTGCCAAGTGGCTTCTGAGACTCCTTGAAGGGAGGTGACATCAACCTAAAGATGACAACAGTGGGAGCAAAGTTTGGCTCTTTTGCAGAATGGAGAGCTCTGCCTAAACCAGCTCTAAGCTGGAGCTCCTGCTCCTCCCCTGGCATCCTCCTGCCCGGGAGGGCAGGGGCCAGGTGCCTGGCACCAGGTGAGGTCTGGAAACCTTTTGAAGCCCTGCTGTGTCATTGTAGCCCCGGGGATAGTGGCTACTGACTGTGGAGAGAGGAGCTCCTCAGGTAATTGGGTTCCAGTAAGAAACAGCTCAAATGCCATTCTCTGGTGCTGATGTTTTTTCCTGTTGAGAAAATTGTAAAGTAGAGGAAGTGGCGTAGAAAATAATGCCTTGGTGTGATATTCTTGGAGTGTATTTATTGCAGCTTGGTCTCTGAGCAGGGTTTTCTTTCTCCATATTCACTTGGAGTTGAGTTTTGTGGATGCTAGTGCCGGCCAGTTGTATCTCTGTGAAGTGTATACATGTGTTTGTTAATGCATTTTGGAAGTGGCTGTGAGTGTTGGGGAAAAGCTGGTTCAACAAATCAGAAATAACCAAAGAGGAGTCAGCTGAAGTACTTTCTCACTGTGGCTCACTGGAGGAAGCATGCAAGGAAGCAGCCACCGTGCCTGGTTAGGAAAGCGAGTCATGACATGCTCGTCCTGGGAGGTTGCCTGGGTTTCTGCTGGACCTTCCTAGAGGTGCTAGTGGACTAAAGAGTATCCCAAACATGTTGGGATCACATTGAGTGCCGCCTCTCTGTACTTGGGGACAGGCTTACCTTAACAAGATGGTATTTGCAAATCCTCAAAATTGTTTTGCGTTTGGATACTGAGCTAAGGATTTAGATTGTGGTTTATCTACCAAGATCAATATTATAACTTATATGGCATTCTACCAAGGAACTGGCATTTGAACACACTCTAGACTGGGCCGGGGTGATGCACACAAGATTTACATTGCCAAACTATGAGGAATTTTAATATTCTAACATCCTCAGCTTTTCAGTCGCATTTGATTTCATGAATATTTAATTCTGTCATGACTGCATATTTACTACTTTAAATGACTGCGCCCAGTTTAATGAAATAACCGTAACTAAGCATCGTATTACCTAATTGAACTTTAAATCTCTTTTGCAAAATAGGTGTGGGCAATCATTAAAATATACAGCAAGTGCTGCCATTTCCACGTTGTTGGTTCATATGCCCTGAGCATGAGAAATTTCTGCCATCAGCAAAAAATCTGTGCTTATTTGTTTCCCGTTGATGCACCACGCAGACTGTCTGATGTTCTGTGGGTTGTGAGGAGTGAGGAAGCCAGTGCATGACAAATACTAGAGCAGGTGAAGAAAGGATGGACGGAAAGTGGGTTGATTATATTTCGTTAATTAGCATGTACAGATAGTTGAGTATTCCACTGATGTGATTGGCTTTCTGTATGTCTGCAGTTTCTTGCGGTGGAAACAAAATACTACTTTTTTTTTTTTTGCCTCCAGGTGTTTGCCTTAGAAAATTATGTTCCTCCTTCTCTCCACCCAGAAATCAGCTGTGTTAACCCTTTGCTTGTCTCTGCTACTCTCCTACCGGTTCTTCTAAGAGTCTGAGGATGGTGGCTGTGTCTCAGACTTTAATAACTCTTTTTGTCTTTGATGGATACTAAGGCAAGTTATACATTGATTTTTCTTAGCAAATCCTGGTTTCATTAGTGGGAAGGCCTTTGGGTGTCTGATCAAATTATTCTACTAAGATATAAATGGAAGACAAACTGGGATAAAGTGGAATGTGGTTTCACCAAGCTGTTTGGGGTGAAGTTAGGGAGATGATCACGATAGGATATAAACACAGTAATGTACAAATGTAATATTTTGGACTGTTATGTTTGTTTCTTACTCATAAATGTAATAAAAAATGAATTTTCAGTACTATATTATTTATCTTAAATCTCCCCTTCCCGCAAAAGTGTCAGGGCATATTTTTCCAGATTCTGGTTTGGGGTCATGATTTTATTTTCTCTTGAGTTTACCCCAGTTATCTTCTTGGAAAAGAAATTGGAGCTTAGTGCCAGATCAGCTTGTCTCCTAAATTGCAGGTTCATGTTCATATGTCCTCAGAAAGTCTCTGAAATAAGAAGGAAGGTTAGAAACCTGGATCAGTCAAGGGATTTTTTACGCCTGAGTTTCATGACGTGACTGGTGCTTTCTGTTCCTAGAATTAAAATGCCTGATTCCTCTCTAGCAACTGCTCTTCAGAGAGATGCTATAGCAGCTACATGCTGTGTATGCTTTGATTCCATGAATTGGAGAAGACCCTAAATCAACCAGTCCCCTGGGCTTTAAGGCAGGCTTACCTTAAACCCTGTGAAAGGCAGTCTCCTCTCCTTGCAGTGACAGGCAAAGACAATGTGATGACCCCCTGTGGGGACCTAGTGAGATGTTTCCTCACCCATGATCTCAAGAACTTCTTCCTCATGTCTGAAAAGAGGTTCTCTCACCTGGACAAACTCCTTTCTTCCAGTCTTGCAGGTGAAGATTAAATGGTCACTCACCTTGAATAAGAGACCTCCAAATCCTTGAAAGTGTTCTCAACCATGGATTGGACCATCCTCAAAACTTTCTTGCAGAGTTTCCTTAGGCCATCACATTCCATCCTTTTAGTGACGTTTAAAACCATTCTGAAATGCTTTGCTTGTGCTCAGTAACTCTAAGATGGGTATTTCTGAAACTTTGTTTGGAAAAGTTTTTTTTAAAGTTCCTTGTGTTGAGGACTAACACCCCAGTTTCTTACTCCATCTGTTATCAAGTTGCTTTCACAAATGTGTGGGTTCTTCCCCGACCCCAGGTGAGTGATGTATAAATGATTCTTTCTTGTCTGCTTCAGCTTCATGCATTCTCCCTTTTCCTGCCTCCCTCCCCCCCCATTTTCTCTCTCTTTCTCTCTTTCACACACACACACCACTTACTGTGATGTTTTTTATAGAAGTGTGTATTAATGGCACAACTATGAGGTATCATGACCAAACTCTCTTTTGTGTTCAGCTCTCATTAAAGCCTTGGTCTGCAAGATATGTTATTCTTGTGATTTGGACTAGAGAGATCCTGTGCTGTTGCTCCCAGTGATACTTCACTGATGGACATGACCCAAGATGCTCACCTGCCTGCATCCCATCAGTGACACTGTCCTAAACCATCAGTCTCACAGAGGATGCTGTCGGGAGTCTCTCATCCAGTTCATTTTTGAAAGCCTTTTATTTTGAAATAACTTCAGATTTATAGAAAAGTTGCAAAGATAAGACAAGGAGTTCCCATATACCCTTTACCCAGCTTCCCCTAATATTCACATCCTACTTAATCATGGTCTGTATATTACAATAAAGAAATTAACATGGGTACAATACCGTTAGCTAACCTCTGTCCAGTTTTTGTTGAGTGAATGTGTAACATATCATTGTTTTTCATTCTGTCCTCCTAGGACTTAAGACTTTGTTTTTTTGTATACCTGAAAGACTCTATGAGAGGGTATTTAAGAGCCAAATTTAACTTCAGGTTAACTGTGCGCCCTGTTCCTGGCGAGTGGGCAGCTCCCGAAGTCAGAGGCTGAGGTCCTGGGGCCCTGCACCGCGCTGCCCTGAGCCCTGTGGGAGTTACACCTTTAGCAAAGCTCTTGAGTGCTGTGAACTTGTGGGGAGTGATAGTCTTCTTTTTTATTTTGTCCTGAAAAACATTTCCTGCTCCACGTTAAGACAGGGTTTGTCAGTACACAGAGGACAGCAGACTCTCAAGTGGCAAGTAGAGGAGAAAAGGCGATTGATAAAATCAAGACAGTTCACTCTGATGCCTAAACCCTTGGGTGTTTGTTCCTGGCATGAAAAATAGCGGAAGCCCTTTCCTTTCTGCATCGTGCTCACCCAGGGAACTCTGATTTCGAGCACAGAAGCAGAAACTTGCCCATATTAGGCAGGATGCCATTGTGATCAGTGTTGGCTTTTTGATGAAGAGTGAAATCACAAATCATTTGGTCTTGGCTCTGCCTTTCACTAGCTACTAACCTCAGAGAAGATCCTACCCTTTTTTTTTTTTAATGTGAGTTTTTTTTTTTTTTTTTTTAATTATTATTTATTTATTTATTTATTTTTGGCTGTGTTGGGTCTTCGTTTCTGTGCGAGGGCTTTCTCCAGTTGCGGCAAGCGAGGGCCACTCTTCATCGCGGTGCGCGGGCCTCTCTCTATCGTGGCCTCTCTTGTTGCGGAGCACAGGCTCCAGACGCGCAGGCTCAGTAGTTGTGGCTCACGGGCCTAGTTGCTCTGCGGCATGTGGGATCTTCCCAGACCAGGGCTCAAACCCGTGTCCCCTGCATCGGCAGGCAGATTCTCAACCACTGCGCCACCAGGGAAGCCCGATCCTACCCTTTTTAAATCTCAGTCTCTTCATCTGTAAAATAGGATGATTATAGGGCCCACCACCTATTATTTTATGGCCTGAATGAGGTAAAATATATAAAGTTCTTGATTCAATGCTACATAGCTACTGACCACTCAGTAATTGTTAGTAATAACTGTGATGATTATTATTGCTCTTGTGGTCCAGGGTTCTGAAGAGGAGAATGAGTTGGGGCCAAGTTCACCTAGAATTTTCAGTTTCCCAGAGAATTGTGGGGCTGGAAATGATGCACACACACTGTTCTACAATCAAACCAGGTTGGTGCTCCTTCGTCTGACTTTACCCTATGCACTTTGAGATGTTCCCAGTTCTTTTCCTGGTGGGCAGGACCTTAGGAAAGAATTATCCTTTATCCTGACTTGTCAATAGACTGTTCCTTTCTCATCAGGAAAACCAAGGAAGACAAGGATGGAAGGCTCCTGCCTCCTGGCCCAGGTCCCAGGGGTACACACAGGACATTAATAAAGCAAGTGGATTGCCCTGCTTTTACACATTACATTTATGACTTCTTAGAAGAAGTAGGTGGCAAATTTTAAGACTTAAAAAAATGATTGAGATAAAAAGTTGTATCCTTTAGGGCTCTTTGGTTGCAAGCAACAGAAACTGACTTTAATTTGAGCAAAAACGTATTTTATTATAAGGCAATCATGGAATCAAAGGAAAAGTGATAAAAGTGGTTTTGGGGAAATACTGAAGCCAGGGAGTCTCAGAAGATCTGAGTAGTAGAAAATGATGAATGGTCCCTTGAGGCCACTGACATAAGAAGAATAAGTTCCAACCTTTTGTTTTTTGCCTTTCTGTCACTCTGATGAGCAGAGTCCATGGAAGTTTATCTAACTGGCCTTGCTTGGGTCAGATGTCTGTTTCTTGGTCAGGGAAGAGTGGACATCCACATAGAACGTTCTGGTATATTGTGTCCTTTGGAAGAGGTATAGTTCATGGGGGAGGAAATCAAGGTACTGTTACCAGACCAAGGAGAATGGATATTAAGGGCAAAATAGCCAGTATAACTTCTCTTCAGGGGAGGTTGGGGGGAGGGAGAGAGAGTGGGGAGAGAAGAAAAAAGGAGAGAAATAGAGGGAAAGAGAAAAGGAGAGAACCAAACAGACAGAGACAGACAATGAGCTTATCCAAGAAACTGGAATATTTTTTGGCACTAATTTCCTACCATTTGAAAAGAAAGAATCCAGAGTAAATGATGACTTTCTCCTTATTCTGATTTGCCACGTGAGATCCCCAGAATTAGGAAACCATAATGGAATACATGGCCTACCGAGTCTGGACCCTGCCCCCCACATTTTTACATGGGAAAAATTGAGGCACCATGACAAGTGATTTGCCCAAACACAGAGCTGGCACTTGAAAGCCCTTTAGCCTAAGACATGGAGTCTGCTTCTGAAATTCATTCTTACTTTCCCCACTTATAAAGTGAAATTAATGATACATTTCACATCTGCTGAGCAGATAATCTGAGGATGAATGTGATAGGGCACTGATGTTTTAAAACATAGACCTTCTATGGGACTCTCATGTCATTAGAATGGATATATTAACATTTTTTTTTGTTTGCCCCTAAATTAAAGCAGGTTGATTTCCTGCTCAAATCCCTACAGCTTTTTCTTTGACTTTGAATCTACATGTCAAGGTATCTCTGTCCTCATATTTGGATCTTAGGTCCTACGGAAGGATGCACCCCAGGCCGTGTGTTTCTCACTGTTGGGTGACAGATGTTCAACTCCTGGGCATACGCACTGTTCCAGCACCAGGCCTGGCACACAGTGGGTACCCGGGGAATAGCAGGTCCATTGAACCCTGCCTGGACGTGTCCATTCAGCACATCAAGCCCTTCCTTAGATGCTGGGATTGCAAAACTGAAAGAGGGAAGCCCACAGCTTCATGGAGGACACACACCTATACACAGACCCTGATGCTCTAAGGAGCTGAGGGCCACAGAGAGGTGAGAACAGGAGCTACTTGCATGGAGGCTGCGTGGAGTGGAGTCTTGGAGGAAAAGGAATGTTGGGAATGTAGGGAGGGTGTCCGTGGTCAGAAGGGCTGAGAAATATTCAGAAACTCGTTGTGGGGTCTACGGAGGTTTGGCTGGAGGTGTATTTCTTGTGGAGGCCACATGACAGGGTGGCAGGAAGTTTGGACGCCCTCAGATAAAGAGTAGGTTCAGAGTAGGTTTAAGAGTATACATCTGTGTAGCCACCACCCCAAACAGGATATAGAAAGTTTTCATTACCCCCAAAGGGTTCCTCTGTGTCCCTCTGCAGATAATCCCCTCACCCCACCTTTTCCATAATTTCACATAAATGGAATCAAATAGCATGTAGCCTTTTGCATCTGACTTCTTTTGCTTAACAAAATGTATTTGATATTCACTCACCTTGGTGTGTATCAGTGGTTGCTTTTGCTTACTGGGTCTTATTTCATTGTATGGATGTGTATTGTTTATCCATTCACCGGTTGATGGATATTTGGGTTCTTTACAGATTTTTGGCCTTTGTGAATAAAGCTCCTATAATTTTTTTCTTTTTTTTTTTTTTTTTGTGGACTGTATATTTTCATTTCTCTTGGGTGAATTCCCAGGAATGGGACTGCTGGGTCGTATGGTAAGGATGTTTAACTTTATAAGAAGCTGCCAGTCTCCTTTCAAGAGCAGCCATTGAAAATGTGCTGAGACCGTGCATTTCCACCATCCACGCGTGAGAATTCCAGTTGCTCCACATCACTGTCAACACTTGCTATTGTCAGTATCTTTAATTTTTGTCATTCTGGTAGGTGTGTAATGATGTCCCATTGTGGCTTTAGTTTCTTTAGTTTGTTTTTCCCTGTACAACTAATGATGTTGAATATCTTCTGTGACTATTTGTTATCGGTATGTTTCTTTGGGGAAAAGTCTGCTCCAATCTTTGGCCTATTTTTAAAAAATTGGGTTGTTTGTATTCTTATTATTTTAATACAATTTATTATTTTCACGTAAGTTTAGGCTTCAGAAACCCTGGTGGAAGTTTGAAGAGATTACAAAGCAAGGGACATTTTTGAGTTTCTTTTCTTGAGGGTTGTTGGTGAACTAACATTTACTGGGCGTTTATCCTGTGCCAGTCATGGACGAAGGTAGATTCAGATTGGGTCATCTCATTCCAGGCTCCATAGCAACCCTGCAAAATAACTATTATTAGCCCTGAGGTCACACAGTTAGGATATGGCAGAGGAAGGCCTCAAATTTAAGTCTGTCTGACTCTTACTCCTTCCACTTCACCAGGTGTGACTCAAGGCCTGTTCTCCACAATTTCCCCTTAGTTTCCCAGCCCAGTCTGCTTGCACTGCTCTGGGTGTTGTAAAAGCAGCCCTCTGGTGAAATAACACTGCTGCCACTGATGTGCAAATCAGAACATTGAGCTTAGGGCAAAAGAGTGCTCCCAGTTTTATTTCAGTCCTGAAAAAATCCTATCCACTTCATAAGGTAGAAAAGTGAGAATTCTCCAGAGACATGGAAGCTTTGAGGTATCATTTACCTGTCAGGACCCAAGGATGTCCCTCTCTCTCAGCTAAATCTCGGTGCTGTGGGTACCCAGAGGGCCAGGGTGGGGCTAAGCCCTGAGAATCAGAGCTCAGTTCAAATCCCTGTTTTGTTTCTACGGGCTGGAGGAATATAGGCAAACCCTGTGAAGGCTCTGGTTTGGATTCTCTTATCAGTAAAGATGATGGAGAAGACCCCCCTTACCACACCTGAGCATTGTGAGGATTCAATTAACCAGTAGGGGGACCAACTTGCTCCATCCCAGGAAATCCTGGGTCCCAGGTAAACCAGGACAGTTGGTCACCCCGATTACAGGATACCTGTAAAGTGTCTGGACCCTTACAGACTCTCAGAGCTGTCACTGTTTAATGGGCTTTGGGGCATTCTCTCCATGAGTATGAAAATGACTTAAGGTGTTTCAGAACTAATGAGGCCCTGTGAAGGATTCCAGGTTCTCCACATTGGCTTAAAAAATAGTTAAAGCACGGTTGTGGATTTGAATTGGATGAATAGCATCACCTTTCCAAGTAAGTGGCTGTAGGACTTTTCAAGGCAGCTCCCCAAGGCCTCCAACCAGGAAGTAAGTGTGCTTTAGAAAGTGAGCCCAAAAAGTCTCCCTGGCTGGAGGACCAAGGGCTCTTTCAAGGACGGTCTGCATTGGCAGGACAAAAATCACCCCAGCAAATAACTTTTTAGAAATCGCATAGTTGGTAGGGTTCGTGTCACAAAGAATCAGACTCAGTGTTTCCCAGGAGGTTCTCAGTTAGGAAGAAACTGCTCTCATTCGGAAGACAATGGGACTTGGGTGGTGTGACTGTGAATCTTGGCTCTGCCCCTTCTAATGGACCTCTCAAAGAGTCACATTTTCTTTGAGCCTCAGGGTCCTCAACTGTGAAATGGGGATAATAGTTTTACTTTTCTAAGTACTGTCTGAACTAGAAACTCAAATTTGATAGTACTTGGGCAAAGCCTTTTGTAAACTCTTACACAAGTCTGAGTGTGAGTGTCTGTGTGTGTATATGTGTGTGTGTAAGTCTCTCTGGTTTTGTGGGATAAGTGAGTTCCCCCATGATTTTCTGGGACCCTGTTTAAGAAATTAAACAAACAAGTATCTCATTGGAGTTAAAGGTGCTGGGAGTTGGGGTCCATAGGTGCATGTGGTCTTTCTGGGAAGGGTGCCCTCAGGTGGCACTGGGTGGGGTCAGGTGTTTGGAAGGCCCACGGGGCTGGGTTTGGGCTGCGATGTTCCTCTGGGGACATCGCTGGCTGACCCAGACAGCTTGTCCTCTTGCCACTCTGTCTTGCTTATTCTTTGGATGACAGTAATACCAGCCTGTGGCCAACACATTTCCCTTGACCACCTACCCCCTATCCCTTCACTTCATTCCCACTAAGCCTTCAAAATTCAGTTCAAGGAAGTGCTCCCTTATTAGAACCTTCCCCTGTCTACCCCATAGGTCAGGTCCCTGTTGATAGGGTACCAAACATTCCTTTAAAATTAAAAAAAAATTTTTATTGAAGTATAGTTGATTTACAATATTGTGTTAATTACTTCTGTACAGCAAAGTGACTCAGTTACACACACACACACTTATTCATTTTTATATTCTTTTCCATTATGGTTTATCACAGGGTACTGAATATAGTTCCCTGTGCTCTACAGTAGGACCTTGTTGCTTATCCAGTCTGTATATAATAGTTTGCATCTGCTAATCCCAAACTCCCAATACTTCCCTCTCCCACCCCCCTCCCCCTTGACAACCACAAGTCTGTGCTCTATGTCTGTGAGTCTGCGTCTGTTTTGCAGATAATTTCATTTGTGTCATATTTTAGATTCCACATATGAGTGATACCATATGGTAAGTGTCTTTCTCTGTCTGATTTACTTCACTTAGTATGATAACCTCTAGGTCCATCCATATAGCTGCAAACGGCATTACTTTGTTCTTATTTATGACTGAGTGGTATTCCATTGTATATATATATACCACATCTTTAGCCATTCATCTGTCGATGGACATTTAGGTTGTTTCCATGTTTTGGCTATTGTGAATAGAGTTGCTATGAACACAGAGGGGCATGTATCTTTTTTTTTTTTTTAATCAGTCATCAATTTTATACACATCAGTGTATACATGTCAATCCCAATCGCCCAATTCAGCACACCACCATCCCCACCCCACCATGGTTTTCCCCCCTTGGTGTCCATACGTCTGTTCTCTACATCTGTGTCTCAACTTCTGCCCTGCAAACCGGTTCATCTGTACTATTTTTCTAGGTGCCACATACATGGGTTAATATACGATATTTGTTTTTCTCTTTCTGACTTACTTCACTCTGTATGACAGTCTCTAGATCCATCCACGTCTCAACAAATGACTCAATTTCGTTCCTTTCTAAGGCTGAGTAATATTCCATTGCATATATGTGCCACAACTTCTTTATCCATTCGTCTGTCGACGGGCATTCAGGTTGCTTCTATGACCTGGCTATTGTAAATAGTGCTGCAATGAACATTGGGGTGCATGTGTCTTTTTAAATTATGGTTTTCTCTGGGTATATGCCCAGTAGTGGGATTGCTGGATCATATGGTAATTCTATTTTTAGTTTTTTAAGGAACCTCCATATTATTCTCCATAGTGGCTGTATCAATTTACATTCCCACCAACAGTGCAAGAGGGTTCCCTTTTCTCCACACCCTCTCCAGCATTTGTTGTTTGTAGATTTTCTGATGATGCCCATTCTAACTGGTGTGAGGTGATACCTCATTGTAGTTTTGATTTGCATTTCTCTAATAATTAGTGATGTTGAGCATCTTTTCATGTGCTTCTTGGCCATCTGTATGTCTTCTTTGGAGAAATGTCTATTTAGGTCTTCTGCCCATTTTTGGATTGGGGTGTTTGTTTCTTTAACATTGAGCTGAATGAGCTGTTTATATATTTTGGAGATTAATCCTTTGTCCATTGATTCGTTTGCAAATATTTTCTCCCATTCTGAGGGTTGTCTTTTTGTCTTGTTTATGGTTTCCTTTGCTGTGCAAAAGCTTTGAAGTTTCATTAGGTCCCACTTGTTTATTTTTGTTTTTATTTCCATTACTCTAGGAGGTGGATCAAAAAAGATCTTGCTGTGATTTGTGTCAAAGAGTGTTCTTCCTATGTTTTCCTCTAAGAGTTTTATAGTGTCCAGTCTTACATTTAGGTCTCGAATCCATTTTGAGTTTATTTTTGTGTATGGTGTTAGGGAGTATTCTAATTTCATTCTTTTACACGTAGCTGTCCAGTTTTCCCAGCACCACTTATTGAAGAGACTGTCTTTTCTCCATTGTATATCCTTGCCTCCTTTGTCATAGATTAGTTGACCATAGGTGCGTGGGTTTATCTCTGGGCTTTCTATCTTGTTCCATTGATCTATGTTTCTGTTTTTGTGCCAGTACCATATTGTCTTGATTACTGTAGCTTTGTAGTATAGTCTGAAGTCCGGGAGCCTGATTCCTCCAGCTCCGTTTTTTTCCCTCAAGACTGCTTTGGGTATTTGGGGTCTTTTCTGTCTCCATACAAATTTTAAGATGATTTGTTCTAGTTCCTTAAAAAATGCCATTGGTAATTTGATAGGGGTTGCATTGAATCTGTAGATTGCTTTGGGTAGTATAGTCATTTTCACAATGTTGATTCTTCCAATCCAAGAACATGGTATATCTCTCCGTCTGTTGGTATCATCTTTAATTTCTTTCATCAGTGTCCTATAGTTTTCTGCATACAGGTCTTTTGTCTCCCTAGGTAGCTTTATTCCTAAGTATTTTATTCTTTTTGTTGCAATGGTAAATGGGAGTGTTTCCATAATTTCTCTTCAGATTTTTCATCTTTAGTGTATAGGAATGCAAGAGATTTCTGTGCATTAATTTTGTATCCTGCAACTTTACCAAATTCATTGATTAGCTCTAGTAGTTTTCTGGTGGCATTTTTAGGATTCTCTATGTATAGTATCATGTCATCTGCAAACAGTGACAGTTTTACTTCTTGTTTTCCAATTTGTATTCCTTTTATTTCTTTTTCTTCTCTGATTGCCATGTCTAGGACTTCCAAAACTATGTTGAATAATAGTGGTGAGAGTGGACATCCTTGTCTCGTTCCTGATCTTAGAGGAAATGCTTTCAGTTTTTCACCGTTGAGAATGATGTTTGCTATGGGTTTGTCGTATATGGCCTTTATTATGTTGAGGTAGGTTCCCTCTATGCCCACTTTCTGGAGAGTTTTTATCATAAATGAGTGTTGAATTTTGTCAAAAGCTTTTTCTGCATCTATTGAGATGATCATATGGTTTTTATTTTTCAATTTGTTAATATGGTGTATCACATTGATTGATTTGCGTATATTGAAGAATCCTTGCATCCCTGGGATAAATCCCACTTGATCGTGGTGTATGATCCTTTTAATGTGTTGTTGGATTCTGTTTGCTAGTATTTTGTTGAGGATTTTTGCATCTATATTCATCATTGATATTGGTCTGTAATTTTCTTTTTTTGTAGTATCTTTGTCTGGATTTGGTATCAGGGTGATGGTGGCCTCATAGAATGAGTTTGGGAGTGTTCCTTCCTCTGCAATTTTTTGGAAGAGTTTGAGAAGGATGGGTGTTAACTCTTCTCTAAATTTTTGATAGATTTCACCTGTGAAGCCATCTGGTCCTGGACTTCTGCTTGTTGGAAGATTTTTAATCCCAGTTTCAATTTCATTACTTGTGATTGGTCTGTTCATATTTTCTGTTTCTTCCTGGTTCAGTCTTGGAAGGTTATACCTTTCTAAGAATTTGTCCATTTCTTCCAGGTTGTCCATTTTATTGGCTTATAATTGCTTGTAGTAGTCTCTTAGGATGCTTTGTATTTCTGCAGTGTCTGTTGTAACTTCTCCTTTTTCATTTCTAATTTTATTGATTTGAGTCCTCTCCCTCTTTTTCTTGATGAGTCTGGCTAATGGTTTATCAATTTTATTTATCTTCTCAAAGAACCAGCTTTTAGTTTTATTGATCTTTGCTATTGTTTGCTTTGTTTCTATTTCATTTATTTCCTCTCTGATCTTTATGATTTCTTTCCTTCTGCTAACTTTGGGTTTTGTTTGTTCTTCTTTCTCTAGTTTCTTTAGGTGTAAGGTTAGATTGTTTACTTGAGATTTTTCTTGTTTTTTTAGGTAGGCTTGTATAGCTATAAACTTCCCTCTTAGAACTGCTTTTGCTGCATCCCATAGGTTTTGGGTCGTCGTGTTTTCATTGTCATTTGTCTCTAGGTATTTTTTGATTTCCTCTTTGATTTCTTCAGTGATCTCTTGGTTATTTAGTAACGTATTGTTTAGCCTCCATGTGTTTGTCTTTTTTACGTTTTTTTCCCTGTAATTCATTTCTAATCTCATAGCGTTGTGGTCAGAAAAGATGCTTGATATGATTTCAATTTTCTTAAATCTACTGAGGCTTGATTTGTGACCCAAGGTGTGATCTATCCTGGAGAATGTTCCGTGCGCACTTGAGAAGAAAGTGTAATCTGCTGTTTTTGGATGGACTGTCCTATAAATATCAATTAAATCTATCTGGTCTATTGTGTCATTTAAAGCTTCTGTTTCCTTATTTATTTTCATTTTGGATGATCTGTCCATTGGTGTAAGTGAGGTGTTAAAGTCCCCCACTATTATTGTGTTACTGTCGATTTCCTCTTTTAAAACTGTTAGCAGTTGCCTTATGTATTGAGGTGCTCCTATGTTGGGTGCATATATATTTATAATTGTTATATCTTCTTCTTGGATTGATCCCTTGATCATTATGTAGTGTCCTTCCTTGTCTCTTGTAACATTCTTTATTTTAAAGTCTATTTTATCTGATACGAGTATAGCTATTCCAGCTTTCTTTTTATTTCCATTTGCATGGAATATCTTTTTCCATCCCCTCACTTTCAGTCTGTATGTGTCCCTAGGTCTGAAGTGAGTCTCTTGTAGACTGCATATATATGTGTCTTGTTCTTGTATCCATTCAGCAAGCCTGTGTCCTTTGGTTGGAGCATTTAATCCATTCACGCTTAAGGTAATTATCGATATGTATGTTCCTATGACCATTTTCTTAATTGTTTTGGGTTTGTTTTTGTAGGTCCTTTTCTCCTCTTGTGTTTCCCACTTAGAGAAGTTCCTTTACCATTTGTTGTAGAGCTGGTTTGGTGCTGCTGAATTCTCTTAGCTTTTGCTTGTCTGTAAAGCTTTTGATTTCTCCGTGAAATCTAAATGAGATCCTTGTCAGGTAGAGTAATCTTGGTTGTAGGTTCTTCCCTTTCATCACTTTAAGTATATCATGCCACTCCCTTCTGGCTTGCAGAGTTTCTGCTGAGAAATCAGCTGTTAACCTTATGGGAGTTCCCTTGTATGTTATTTGTCGTTTTTCCCTTGCTGCTTTCAATAATTTTTCTTTGTGTTTAATTTTTGCCAATTTGATTACTTTGTGTCTTGGTGTGTTTCTCCTTGGGTTTATCCTGTATGGGACTCTCTGTGCTTCCTGGATTTGGGTGGCTATTTCCTTTCCCATGTTAGGAAAGTTTTCGACTATAATCTCTTCAAATATTTTCTCGGGTCCTTTCTCTCTCTCTTCTCCTTCTGGGACCCCTATAATGCAAATGTTGTTGTGTTTAATGTTGTCCCAGAGGTCTCTTAGGCTGTCTTCATTTCTTTTCATTTTTTTTCTTTAGTCTGTTCCGCAGCAGTGAATTCCACGATTCTGTCTTCCAGGTCACTTATCCATTCTTCTGCCTCAGTTATTCTGCTATTGATTCCTTCTAGTGTAGTTTTCATTTCAGTTATTGTATCGTTCATCTCTGTTTGTTTGTTCTTTAATTCTTCTAGGTCTTTGTTAAACATTTCTTGCATCTTCTCAATCTTTGCCTCCATTCTTATTCCGGTGTCCTGGATCATCTTCGCTATTGTTATTCTGAATTCTTTTTCTGGAAGATTGCCTATCTCCACTTCATTTAGTTGTTTTTCTGGGGTTTTATCTTGTTCCTTCATCTGGTATATAGCCCTCTGCCTTTTCATCTTGTCTCTCTTTCTGTGAATGTGGTTTTTGTTCCACAGGCTGCAGGATTGTAGTTTTTCTTGCTTCTGCTGTCTGCCCTCTGGTGGTTGAGGCTTTCTAAGAGGCTTGATGGGAGGTTCTGTTGGTGGGTAGAGCTGACTGTTGCTGTGGTGGTCAGAGCTCAGTAAAACTTTAATCCACTTGACTGTTGATGGGTGGGCCTGGGTTCCCTCCCCATTGGTTGTTTTGCCTGAGGCAACCCAACACTGGAGCCTACCTGGGCTCTTTGGTGGGGCTAATGACAGACTCTGGGAGGGCTCATGCCAAGGAGAACTTCCCAGAACTTCTGCTGCCAGTGTCCTTGTCCCCAGGGTGAAACAGAGCCACCCCCCGCCTCTGCAGGAGACCTTCCAACACTAGCAGGTAGGTCTGGTTCAGTCTCCCCCGGGGTCACTGCTCCTTCCCCTGGGTCCCGATGCACACACTATTTTGTGTGTGCCCTCCAAGAGTGGGGTCTCTGTTTCCCCCATTCCTGCAATCAATTCCCACTAGGCTTCAAAGTCTGATTCTCTATGAATTCCTCCTCCCGTTGCCAGACTCCCAAGTTGGGAAGCCTGACGTGGGGCTCAGAACCTTCACTCCAGTCGGTGAACTTCTGTGGTATAGGTGTTCGCCCGTCTGTGAGTCACCCACCTAGCAGTTATGGGATTTGATTTTACTCTGATTGCGCCCCTCCTACCATCTCATTGTGGCTTCTCCTTTGTCTTTGGATGTGAGGTATCTTTTTTGGTGAGTTCCAGTGTCTTCCAGTGGATGATTGTCCAGCAACTAGTTGTGATTCTGGTGTTCTCGCAAGAGGGAGTGAGAGCACGTCCTTCTACTCCGCCATCTTGGTTCCTCGAGGATATCGCATGTATCTTTTTGAATTATAGTTTTGTCTGTATGTATGCCCAGGAGTGAGATTGCTGGATCATATGGCAACTCTATTTTTAGTTTTTTGAGGAACCTCCATACTATTTTCCATAGTGGCTGCACCAATTTACATTCCCACCAACAGTGTAAGAGGGTTTCCTTTTCTCCACACCCTTTCCAACATTTGTTAATTGTAGAGTTTTTGATGATGGCCATTCTGACTGGTGTGAGGTGGTACCTCATTATAGTTTTGATTTGCATTTCTCTAATAATTAGCAATGTTCAGCATACATTCTTAATTGTATTGTTAGCTGTTTAATGTAAGCCATGAGGATAGGGACCAGGCCTGTGTTTTTCACAGCTATTTCTCCAACCCTAACCTAGTACATTCCATGGAGTAGGCCTTCAACTATATTTTGACCAATAATTGGGTATGAATACTAATTTCATACAACCTTTTACCCAGTACCTACTTTCTGGCCCAGAATGATCCATGTCCTCATGCAGTGCACACTCTAGTGGGAGTGACAGATACTAAATTAGTAAACAAGTGAATAAACATGATAGATAATGAATAAAAAACCCAATAAATAATCTGACACCAGTGGCCCCCTGGCTGTCAGGCTTCAGGCATGTTTTTAGAAGCCCTGATGAACCCTATTTATACAAGAGCATCAGTTCAGGGCAGTGAAGAAATAACCATCACCTAGTTTGTTTTCTAGAGTTGCCATCTATCTTATGGCCTCAGAACCTGACCTTCTCCTCTGCTTCTCTCTACTTCCTCTGCAGAGTGTAAGTTCTCCTCGTCACATTGGCATCGGGAAATCACAGCATATATGCCCCCAGCCCTTTCTTGTAGTCAGGTCATGTCTCTCTGGTTAAACCAAGTACAGTTTCCTAATGAGTTCAGCCTTAGTCTTGGGAGCAGACATTCAGTTGTGGGTGGCTGGCAAAGTGAAGCTGGTGCTGTCCTTGCCCTGGGCTTACAGCTTTCCTCCAAAAGCCTTCTCACCTGCCCCCACCAGTCACTCAATCCTCAACACCCTCCTCTTCAGTTTCTAGACCTGCATTATCCAATATGGCAGTCATTAGACACATGTGGCTATTTAAATGTAAATGTAATTAAAATTAAAAATTCAGTTCTTCATTTGTCTAGGCATACTTCAAATGGTCAAAAGCTCTAAGTCTAATGGCTACCATGTTGGGCAGTGCAGGTAGAGGACATTTCTGTCATTGCAGAAAGTTCTACTGGACAGCAGTGTGGTAGAGGGTGACTTCACCTCTCCTGGTCCACCCTATTTGACTGAAATCCCTCTGAGATGCTCTGAAACCAATCCTTTGACAAGGGTGAAGATTTTACAACTTCCTGGGGTTTGCTTTAGGTTCTTGGTGAATTACTTGCAAATTGTTTTTGAACTACCTATATTGTTGTGTATAGAGGCTGCTTAGAGCAAGATCTCATTCAAAACCTTTGAGTCATGGTGTTACTATTTTTATCTAGGTGTTCCAGTGAATCTTGGTATTTGTCCCCTGCCATTATAGAAAAAGTCTCTGGTAAAGTGGTTCCAAGAGATGGCTTTTCTATTATCCAAGTTCAGAGCCTTTGCTAGTGGGGAGTTGAACCACACTGACACTTCCTCTTTGCCATTTACTGATGACAGCCCTCACACTGTGGGGTTATTGTGATGGTACTTATCAGATACACAGGCAGAGAAATCCAGTGTCATTACAGAACCCCTATGTTTGCAACAACTATTCAGGGAATAATTTCCAAATTATATAATGGATTAAGAGTACTGAGTTCCAAAGTTACACCCTTAAGGTGTCCTATTCTTCTTCTATCTCACTCAGTAAAATTCCAAGTACATTACAATTAATAGTGGTTTCAGGGATGGATAAATAAGGAAAAGAGGATATGAATTTTAAAAGTCTGATAATAAAAGCTACCTTTTCAGTGCTTCTTGTATTACTTTTTTCATTTATGAGTGAGAAAAGTGATCTTTTTGAGGTTGGAGGAAGGACTGGGGAGTTAGTCCTTAAAGATTGGAATATGGGGCTTGCTGCACCTTTGTCTAGCACATTGCAGGAGTGTCTGCAGGAGCAGAGCTGGGAAATGGCCCCAGGGAGGATTTGGTGCTTTTGCTCCCTGCGAGCAAGGATGAGAATTTGAATGACACCTGGATGTGATTTAAAGCTCTTTTATTTACACATGCAGTTAGCAGGGAGGCCCCTGGGCTCCACAGTCAGAACGTGGCAAAGCCTGGAAATGGGGTGAGGGTGTGAGTGCTCCCCTCAGTCCAGCTGAGGCAGGTCATCTGGGCCAGGGCGTGAGAGCACAGCTAATAGAACAGTAGTCCAGAAAGAGAAAGGGGCAGGCCTAAGTCAGTAATAACGACACCTCTTTGGTATTTTTAGGTAGTATTTAAATAAGTGCCATAATCACAGAGGTATGGAAAGATTAACATATTTGCCAAAAGTTAGAGTTGTAGGCAAGGTGACGACAATCGCCTGTTAGCTGTTACCTTCTTCTTTCCTTCTTTCTGCACTGAGGACAGGAGTCCAGCTCACTCCGGAGTCCCGAACATCAGGCAGGCTCACGTGTCACCCCCCCGGGATGCTGAGGGCTGCTTCTCACCCCCGGGATGCTGAGGCCTCATGTCTCACCCTTGGAATGCTGAGGATGCAAAGATGGGATCGTGGTGGCTGTGATATCAACAGTTTCAAGCCCATTGGAACCTAACAAGGTGCACATACAAAGGAAAATCGAGTCACAGCTGGGTTTTTAGTCCCTGGGACCTCCATGCTGTAACCACAGAGGCTTCTCATGCTCACCACTCACAGGTGTGTAGTGAGCGACCTGTGCATCGCTGTAACAGAGGCACTCAGCTTGGAGTCGTAGCCTAAATGCTAGGCAGGCACCTGTCCATTTTTTCTCCTATTTCAGTTTTCAGACAATTTTGGGATTCCAAGAAACATCCTCATTCGCGGCACAGGCCCTGAATTCTACAGGGATTTTGTCTCTGCGTCACTGTCGACATGTCAGATGTTGCCTTGTTGGTGAGGATCCCTCTGGTGAGGGGAGTAGAGGAGAGAGAAAAGGAGCTTCTGGAGGGAGAAGCAATCCCAAGGACCTAGCATTCACAGCTGCTGTGATGTTTGAAAATATACGAGAAGTTCTTATTCTGATGCATCAATTTAACTGTGGCCTGGAGCTGAGATTTGCATCTCTGAGGCCATCAAATGTAGAGACACAGCAGTCCAGTAACCACACACTTGGCTCCGTTATTTAGTTTCATTTTTCCCTTTTCATTTTCTCTTCAATTGTGTAAGAGACACTGCAAGTTCTCGAAAGGGTTAATTCCATGCTGGGTTAAGTACTAAGGTTTAACCTTCTTCAGGGCCAGACTGAGAGTGCCTGTTTAGTGCCAAGTAGGTAAAACAGAGTCTTACAGAAGAGATGTTTCAGCTGAGGGTCACGGTGCTCTCTAAAAGACAGCCTGGCTTTCTGCTGATGATTCATCAGAAAAATGAGCCTGGTAATTGAATTGGGGATTTAAAGGGATCATAAGGAAAACAGCCACATGCAACTGCTGGCGCTATCATGAGAAATTCTGTTAATGTCAGTGGGCGAGGCAACACTCCATCGCGGTGGACCCTTCAGTGGATGCAGTCTGCTTAGTTTCCGGTCCTGATCAGTTACAAGAGTCTGTCCTTCCCTGCTGCGGAGTCAGGGCAGGCTGCGAAGACACTGAGTTGGAAAGGGGGTCTCTCTGTGGATGCCTGTGATGCAGATTTC
Organism: Eschrichtius robustus; assembly: GCF_028021215.1. Taxonomy (NCBI): domain Eukaryota; kingdom Metazoa; phylum Chordata; class Mammalia; order Artiodactyla; family Eschrichtiidae; genus Eschrichtius; species Eschrichtius robustus. Next base: position 56,434,515 of record NC_090835.1, on the reverse strand, counting down.
CTCTGGGAGGAAACCTGGGCACTGCAGCAGAAGATGACAACCAGAGAAACTAACTCTGAGGAATTTTCTGAACAAAGTATTCTCCTTTTTAGTGGGGCAGTGATGAAAACTGGGACAAGACATGTAGCCACGTCCTCTCAGAAGGGAACAGATTTTGCTTCCACCTGTATGGATAAGTTGGTTGTACAGGTTGAATGAAATAACCATCTTTTGGCAAGGTAAAGGTCTGATCTTCTCTGGAGCAATGGTTCTCAAGCGGGGACAATTCTGTTCTCCCTTTGACCCCCTGGAATATTTAGCAATACCTGCAGATATTCGGTTCTCGACCAGGGGTGGGGTCCTCCTGGCATCTTGTGGGTAGAAGCCACGGACACTGCTACATTTCCTGCGATGCACAAGCCCCCCCCACAGCAGTAAATCATCAGGCCCCAAATGTCAGCAGTGCCAAGGCTGGAAACCCTGATCTAGAGAATGTTCTAGATATTTGGATCGTGCCTTTGTGTATACTTCATGAGGATAGTATTATGAGGGGAAGCTTTACACAGAATGTCTAAGACTTTTCCTTGTTACAGAGTTGTCAGGACTCCCAAATATGTGAATTCATCCTTTTGTCAGATCTAATTCTAAGAGGCAAGTCTGAGGAGAAAGTTCTTTACACCAAGAATTCCAAGCATTGTCTTTGCTTTTAATAAAACTGACACCCATTGAGACTCCTTCTGTTGCCTTGAAGGTGGAAGATTGGAATCCTCCTCCCTAAAACTAATTTTCTTAGACTGTAACAAAGATTCTCTCTCTCAGTGCCAAAAAATATATGCTTTGTGTTTCCAAACCAGTGAATTCAAATCCTGTAGCTGTTATACTTGTATTAAATTTTGCTACCAGCATTTTCTATCTTGTACAATGTGGATTAATCCATGCTTATGACTTTTCAAATCAAGAAAAACATTGTATCCCAAATAGTTTACATGTTTTCATTTTAAAAACACACTATAAGTCTAAGAACAGTTAGCTCTGTAAAGTATTGGTGTCCAACTAAATAAGTCATGTTGGAAAAAAGACATCTGCTTAAACTTGCCCAATGGATCTAAAAACTGTTAAAAGTATATGAGTAGTCCAGATTCCATTTTTAATTTTGATAAGCACGAGTAAGGAAATTCTTGGTTAACAAGGAAAATTCTGCTGACTCCACCCTAAATCTTGAACGATTTAATGTATAAAATTTATGTTAACGTTATTAAACCAAGAAATTAACTCTCAATCTGTGTGAGGCGCCAGGGAAGGGCCCCACACCAGGTAACACTTGCTGAGCCCGAGGTGAGAAGTGTGAGTGTGATGCTGTATTTCAGAGGTTGGCAAACTTTTTCTGCAAAGGGCCAGATAATAAATATTTTTGGCTTTGTGAGCCATACAATTCTCCACCTCAGCCACCCAACTGTGCTGTTGTAGTATGAGAGCCATTACAGACAACCTACAAATAAATGGATGTGGTTGCACTTCAATAAAATTTTGTTCACAAAAACAGGTGCTGGGCCCAATTTGGCCACCAGACCCTAGTGTGCCCACCCCTGCTTAACTCACCCCAGGCAGCTTTATCACGGGCAAGTACAGAGTTCCTGTTATGTTTTTTGCAATGATGAGGATTATTTATGGAACACCAGGACCACCTTCAAAGACTCCAGGTGGGGAATCATTGCAGGATGTGCTTAAGTGCTGGTCTGTAGACCATCAACAAGGTAAAAGGCAAAGTGTACCTTACACACACTTTTTATTAAAAAGTGATGCATGCAGTGTTCATGAAAATGATCTCATAGGGTCTGTTAGGTTACTATAAAAATACCATGTCATTTTTTAATATTTGCTAGATTTCAGATTTGATGAAGATTTAGATTGGGAAAAAAAGAAATCAGCCATTTCAAATGAGGATTCCCTGCCGACTGGAGCTGTGCAGTGGCCTGCTGGTCAGAATGGTGGGTCTCACACAACGGTCATCAGACATCCTGGCTTCTGACCCTGGTAGAGGTGTGGCACGGTCTTGTTCAGTAGGTTCTGGGCCTTCCTGGTGTAGTTTTCCAATGTGGGGCTCTGTTACTAGGCCCGGTCAGTGTCAGCTGACATGAGGTCAGAACGAGTGATGGTTCCTAAAAATGTAAAGAGAGAAATGATTAGTGATCACGCCAGCGTGACCAGACACTGTGACGCTTCCAACCAGCTGGCCAGTTGCCCTGTGCGGCAAGGAGAGATTTCCCCCACTTCATCTTAAGTGCCCTCAGTCAAGAAAGATAAAACTGCAGGAGTTGTGTGAGGGCTCTCAATCATGGGATGGGAGACGTCCCACATACCGTGAGGAGCACAAGCATAAAAATGCCCTGAGTCTTCACTTCATGTGACATGTGAGGCTCTTAAGACAGAGTCTCTGATTCCCTGAATGAAGTTTCTACTACGATTAATTAGCCCTGTTTTCTTCAGTTCTCACAACCAACACACATGTACACACACATTTCACACACACACAAAGAAACCTTTACATTTGCCTTTCGTATGAGCAAGTTTCATATGAACAAGTTCATGAGTAAAACCTCTGCTGCCATAGAACTGATTTCATCGTGTGACTCAGTTGAAGAAAACTCAGTATGATACTTACATGATGACTGGCACAGCCTACTCCCATATTTCCAGGAAGCATTAAAAAGAATTAAAGATGAGCAAAGCTTTTCAGCCGTAGTAGAACTACCTCTCTGTCTATTTATCTATAAAAGAGGCTAGTGAATTAGTTACCAATCACTGCATAAAAGATTACCCCAAAACTTAGCAGCTTAACAAACAATAAAAACTTTTCAGTGCATACAATTTCTGTAGGTCAGGAATTCAGGCAACTCATCTGGGTGGTTCTGGATCAGGGTCCCTCATGAAGTTGCAGCACACAGATGTCAACCAGGACTGCAGGGATCTCAAGGCTTGACTGGGGCTGGGTCATTAGCTGCCAGTATGGCCCAGTTATGTGGCTGGAAAGGCGCAGTGCTGGTTGTTGGTGGGAGCCTAAGTTCCTTACCAGTTAAATCTTTCCATACGGCTACTTGAGTATCCTTACAACATGGTGGCTGATTTCTCCCAGAACAAGTGATCCAAGAGAGAGGAAGGTGGAAGCGACAGTGTCTTTCTGACAGCCTTGGTCACACTTGGTCTTGTGTGCAGTACCCTACTGGTTACACAGGTCAGCCCTATTCAGTGCGGCAGGGGACAGCACAGGAGTGTGAGTACCAAGAGGTCGGGATCTTGGAGGTGGGCTCCTCTAGCCAGTTACTAGATTGAAAGATTCTTCAGTTAACTATCTGTTTTTAGTTTTCATTTTCATGAAGATAGAAACTTCAGCAAAGGTCCTTTCTGAACCTATGGAAGCCATACTAACCTAGGCTTTTCATACAGAGATGTAAAACTTAACATATATCTGATGGGTTTGGAATTTTTTTCTGTGCCGTTGATAGCACCTGTCAGATACACTAGCTGGACATCCTAGTGGATGCTGACTGTTCAGTTAAAAAAAATTCTAGAGTGTTGCAATTATGTACCTAGATTTTTTTTGTCTCTTGTGTAAGTATCCCAACTGGTCTTATTGACTCAAATCTTTCATGTGACTTTCCTCTCTGGAATCTTTATTAGTTAGGAGAGGCAGAATTGCTGTTAAAAAAGAAAGACCTAAAGATGTATAATGTCTCAAACACTATAAAACTTTCTCACTAATGTCACAGTCCAAGATGTGTGTTTCCCGGTCAGTGGTGGCTTTTCTTCCTGCAGTGAGTCAGGACACCAGACTCCTTGCATCTTGTGGTCGGGCATTCTTGAAGGGCAAATTGTCACATGCATCCAGTCTGAGAAAGGGTGGAGAAGGCAAGGTCATTTACATTCTGCAGGAGAGCCCTTGCCAAGGCTCTGACTGGTCCACAAGGGCCAAGAAATGGAAAAGCTGAGTCCATTTTCTCTGGAGCGGCATTTTCTCTAGGATTGGGGATTGGGTGAGGATGGATTTTGATACAGAGACAAGCAGCTCTACCTGAGGTACCAGCCTTCAGAACTTGGCTTGCCTGGGAACACTCCCATTTTATGAGAACTGAAATGCGGATGTGAAATTTTGTGATAAAAGTTAATATTGCTTTACTTGATGAGTAAAATTTAAAATAGTGTGAACCCAATCCCATAGTAAAAATTTCAGCAAGACTTACATAATTTCAAACTTGGTGGCTAAGTGTATTATAAACTGTTTATACTGTTGATAAAGGAGGGGTACCACTTTGGATAAACATAAATGCCCACCATTCTTTTTCAGGATTATTCTAGAATACATGAGGTCTTTAAGACATCAACCGTTCCATAGGAAGCAATCAGCCATGTTTACCCCAAGTGTTCTTGGACTTATGTTCGTGGCACTGCTTCTAGTAATACTTTAACTTGCGTACCTAAACCACCTCTTTTGTCCCCAATGTGGACATGGTCATCCTTCAGTCGAGGTACTTCTGAGCCATTGTTGTCATTGCTCTTGTCATTGTTATTGTTATCATCAACAACACCACTTCTCCAGCACTTACTGGGGCCAGACATTGACCCGAGTGTTTTACTTCTCTGTTATCTCATTTAATTATCCTCACAAAACCTTATAAGGTATCACCCTCATTTGACCATTAAGATAATTGAGTTTCAGAGGCTAAGACACAGTTCATGGTGGAGCTGAGATTGAAATATATTCTATCTGGTATAAAGCCCTCCCTTTTCTTCCACAATATGGGGTCCATCAGACAAAGAGCAATAGAGTGGGTATATTTGACTTTTTGGTCTCATATCTCCAGGTTAAATTAAATCACATGTTTCTTGATCCTTAAATCACACTTGTGGAGGTGTTTTCCTGCTCCTTTTAAACTCATTCCTGACCCCAAACGTGGCCTCCTCACTCAGGACAGAGACATTTCCTGTCCTGTGATGCCTTTGCATGCACATAAATGCTTTAGACGACCTTACTTTTCCCCAACCTTTCTTTGAACACGGGTCTCCTTTGAGAATGAATTTGCAAACATCTTGAAGAACGGAGCAGTGGGCAGTAAGTAACCATCTTGGCTCTATAGAGGAGAATCCAATCTCCTGTGACAAAGGGTAGCAGGATTGGTGATTCTTGTGAAGGCAGTTTAGAAAGAATTCATCTGTTACCAACTTTAGCAGGGCTTCTGATTCTATCCCACACTACCGACTCCTTGGTAAACTGGTAAATGGATTCAGCTGATACGGATTTTCTCATTTGCTGGGCTTACAAACCCACGTTGTCTTCGATGGCCCTCTTCTTGGTCTAGCCTCATTGAATCAGTCTTCAAAAGTGGCAAAAAGAACAAGCTTTCAAATAAGACTGCACTGAATTGGAATCCTGGCTCAGAAACTCCATAGCTGTGTGTGATGGTTGAGAAATTACTTATGTTTTCAGTACAAGAGTCTTTAATTCTGCAAAAAGAAGTGGTGATGCCTAAAGATTAAATAAAGCAAACAAAAATACTCAGTATAGTGTCAGGAGACTGGTAGATCCCCAGTAGTTATTGCTAACATTAATTTGCTTATAAAAATATCAGTTAGGGATGCAGCAAGCAACAGACAATGTGAAAAATAGCTATAAAACCAGAGTTGACTTTTCTCACCTTGTAAGTCTGCAGATTGGTGGCTGTAAGTATTGTTCAGGGGCTCCAAGATGTCAGGCTGTAACCTCTGTGATGCTCTGGGCTTTGCCCTCACATGGGCAAGATATCTTCTGCAGTCCCAGATGTCATGTCCATGTGCCAGGTGAGAGCAAGAGGAAAGTGTGAGCTGTGCTTTGTTCTATTATCAGGGAAACAGAAAAATTATGCAGAGATTCCCCAGCAGTTTTGCACTGGTGTCTCCTCGGCCAGCTGTGTCACACAACCATCCCTGGCTGCAAGAGAGACTGGAGAAGGACATTTAGCTTTCCCAGCTGCAACAGAAGACCTGGGCAAGGACCCTCTCATAGTCTCATTTGCGGACGGGGGCAGCGTGGGAATGAAGGTATAAGAAGCATAAAACAGGACGGTGCTGATATGAAAGCAGAATGGGAAAAAATGACTGCACAGGAGTGGGACTGAGGCTTAGTGATCAGAGAGGAGGCAGTGTTTGAGAAAGATGCTAAAGAACGGATGATAGGAGAGGAAAGAGGGGGTGTTTCAGGCGGTAGAAATGGGCTGCAGTGATGTGGGCGTTGTACGCATTGCATGTTTGGGACTTGGTGGGTACTCTTTGTGTGTGTGTGTGTGTGTGTGTGTGTAAGGTGGGGCGTGATGGTGGTGGTGGTGGTCGAGGAGTGTTAATACTGGAAAGGCAAGTTGGAACTAGATTTTAAAGGGCCTTGTGCATAGCAGAGAGCAATTTGGACTTGATCTTGCAGGCGAGTGGGTACCAGATGGCTTTGCACAGGGAAGAGATAGTGAACTTCTGTTTTGAACTGGAAGGAGGAAGTATTGGATGCAGGTTAGGGATGACTGGGGGATTGGGCTAAGGCTGGGAGGAAATTAAGAGGAGACAACAGACACCAGAGGCATTTAGTTAGTGGGCATGGCATCACATGTCCTGAATTGCTTGAAGAATAAGAGAGAAGTAAGGGTTCAAAGTAACCCTGAGATGTCAGCTTGGGTGCTGATGATTCCCCTGAGTAGAGGAGGAATCTTGGGAAAGAAGATGGTAGGGAGGGGGTGATGCACGTGGTTTTTCATACACAGAGCTGCATCCAGAGGACTTCTGGGGGTTGGAGTCTATTTCTACAGGCCAGGAGAGAGCGTGGTGGAAGGTCCAGGTACAGAGCAATAGCTGAGATAAGCCCAGGGCCACGGGAGGAGGAGTGGATGCCAGAATGAAGGGGCAGTAGAGGGTGAGGACAGCCAGGAGGGTGGGGCATCCCCAGGAGCTTTAGAGACCCTGCAGGATGTGGGGAAACCGATGATTCTCACCTCATTTAACTTTTCATTTGCTGGTTCTCTGACATGTCCCCCATTTTGGAAGGTACCCTTGTCTACACCCTAATTTATTGATCTGACCCTAATAAATTTATCAAATTTATTTATCTGAACTGTTCCACTTTTCTACTTAGTTTTGTACAAAGTAGCAAGTCATCTTCCCTAAGAGAGGTTTTCAAACATAAAAGAACTACTAGATTTTTTTTTTTGACCACAAAAGCTATATATGTTCATTGTGAGAAAAATCAGAACATATTCATAGGTAAGAACAAGAAGAGCAAAACTCCCATAATCCTACCACCCAGCAATCACCACTGCCAGCATCCTGGTGTGTATTTTTCTAGACCAGTATTTTTAGATACACACACAAACGCATACAGAATGAAACATAAACGGAACGCTCTGAGTATGTAGTATTGCAACCTACTTTCTTAAATAACATAATATAAAATATTTCTGTGTTAATACGCATCTAGCAGCGTTGCTTTTCATGGATGAATAACGTTCTACTCAATGTCCGTGTAAGTATAAGCCGTTATTTCCTTAATGATGGACTTTGGGCTTCTTCTAGTTTTCCCCTGTTGTAAACAGGGCTGCGGTGAACGTCGCCTGTAGATAGGTAAATGTTAGTGTTAGGAAGTGTCTTCAGGATGAAGGTTAGGAATCACTGGTCTCCCCACATCCTTTGGAGAGTTGTCCTGAGCTCCCCCCACACCCCCAGCATCTCAGAGGCCCCACCGTGGCCGTCTCCCGGCTCCTTACAGTTCGTAGGAAGGACCTGTTTGCTCTTCTCTTCACGTGACTTATGTTCATGGACCAGAGGGTTTCCTCAGGAGCCCCCCATGTGTCTGGAGTGCTGTGAAGGGAGAACCAGAAGCAGGGGTCAAACGGCACAGGAGCTCGTCCCAAAGGACAAGCTGATGACCCGTTTCCAGCAAGGGGACCAGCTCACCACTGGAGCAGCATCAGCCTCTGAAATCAACAAGGGAAGAGAGACAGGTGAAGTCGCTGGGCTGGGAGATTTCAGTTAGTTCCCCATATGAGATCATTTCCTGTTAGTGGAGGCTTTTTAAGCTTTGCATTGCGTTCCTGGCCGTGACTCGGCAGTGTTATCCCGAGACCCTCAGCGTGTTTTAGACTCTTCCTTTGGCAGAAGTGGTTAAGTGAGCTCACGTTAGAAGGAGACGTTCCTCCCGGTGACCTCTGGGCTGTTGGTAAGTGTACGAACTCACTCTTCAACCCGGGAGGGGTGCCGCTACCCAGGTTTATTGTACTTTGTCAGGTGATTACCATTCAAGCCTGTTTTCTGTGTATGTGCGTGTGAATCACTCCATAGAGTAGAGTAGATTGAAATCTGAAGTTATTTTTCCACTTCAATTCCTTTGTCCATGAATAGCGCTTCTGTGAGGAAAGAGATCAGCACTGTTGATTGTTGCTACTTTTGTTTTCTTAGAGCTGGGAGCTCTTCCTATCAATATGAATTCCACTTCTTTATGAAAGATCAGAGTGGGTCACATGTCATCTGTGCATTCAGGCTTACTCCAAATGACACCATGGTCCACCGCCTGCAGAAATTGCTTCGATTCTAATCTGGTTCTTCATTTCTTATATTTTGCGCTTTCTTTAGAAATGTTTTCCTGTTTCCTCTTTCTTTAGGGCTAAATGCCTTAAGGAGAAAGTATAGGCGGGCAGCTGAATAGTTCTTTCCTCTAAATAAAAGATCACAGAAGGTGCCTGAGGAGATTTAGACCCCGGGAAGACTAAAATGAGCATTTTAATTCAGTCTGCTGGGACTATTTTACTTTTTTGGGAGGCGTTTGAGGCTCTTCTTTCTTTCCTTTAAGTATTTGGTCAGTGAGAACTAATTTAATTTTCTAATGCTACCACGATGGCAGAATGTGATTAATAAATGAAGAAAGTGGGGGTTTTCAGGGAACTATGACTGTATCATGTTGGATTTTTCAGCATGAAGCTTTTTTTTGGTTGTGGGAAAATATTTAAAAGGTAACCAAGGTCTGCCTTTTTGGATTTCATATGAAAAATATAAAAGGATGGAACTGCCAACCACCCTCAAAAGTCCCTGTTTTTTTGTGCCCTTGACTCTATCTTTTTCCAACACTGGTATGTGAGTTTGTGGTCCTTTCCCCTTGACAGTTAGCAGTAGGTGTCAGAGAGCTGCGTATCCTTCCTTAAAAAAAATATTGGTTTCACCAGAAAGGGAGCATTGTGGGCAACACCTAGTCTTTTGGAATCAGTGAAGAGATGCACAGCAAGGAGACAGAGCTCTTGGAACTGGGACTTTCGAGACCTGTGGTCTATACCTGACTGCCTGGAAGTAGCGCTGAGGCCTTAGGCAACGTTTGCCACCCTGGGCTTTACCCTGCGAGTAGAGGAGCTTGTCTGAGAGGCAGGGATCCTAACTGTTCACTTACAGCCTGATGCTAATTTACTAGATTTGTTTGTATAAGCAAGATTTTCTCATGTGTACAATAATAAGAATACATGCTTTCAGATTAGACACATTCAAGTAAACATTTAGTATCAAGGATTATAAAAATTTCTTAAGTGCCCCTAAATGCTCTGAGTGTAATGAAGTGTCACTTGTTTTTTAAATTGAAGTATAGTTGATTTACAGTGTTGTGTTAATCTCTGCTGTACAGCAAAGTGACTCAGTAATACATATATATACATTCTTTTTAAAATTTTCTTTTCCATTATGGTTTATCGTAGTATACTGAATATAGTTCCCTGTGCTATACAGTAGGACCTTGTTGTTTGTCCATCCTACATATAAAAGTTTGCATCTGCTAACCCCAACCTCCCACTGCATCCCTCCCCCAGCCCCCTCCACCTTGGCAACTGCAAGCCTGTTCTCTATGTGTGTGAGTCTGCGTCTGTTCTGTAGATAGGTTCATTTGTGTCATATTTTAGATGCCACATATAAGTGATATCATATGGTATTTGTATTTCTCTTTCTGACTTACTTTGCTTAGTATGGTAATCTCTAGGTCCATCCATGTTGCTGCAAATGGCATTATTTCCATCTTTTTTTATGGCTGAGTAGTATTCCATTGTATATATGTACCACGCCTTCTTTATCCATTCATCTGTTCATGGACATTTAGGTTGTTTCCATGTCTTGGCTATTGTGAATAGTGCTGATAGGAACATAAGAGTGGTTGTACTTTTATGAATTATAGTTTTGTCTGGATGTATACCTAGGAGTGGGATTGCAGGATCATATGGCAACTCTATTTTTAGTTTTCTGAGGACCCTCCATACTGTTTTCCATAATGTCACTTTTGAAATGACAAAACAAGTCAGAACTTGTGAAATGAATTAAGTGATTTATTAAAAATTGACTCACTCAGTGGTGAACCAGCCCATGGGAGGCAAATGATTACGTGGCTGAGAACTCAACAGGTACACAAGGGATGTCTGGGAAAAATTAAGAGGACAAAGACAGACCTAGGCATAGGGTCCCTTTCTGCTGTGAGTTCGCAGGTCCAGGGGACGCTGAGGAGTCGGGTGAAATGTAGAGTCTTCTAGAGACAGCTTGCATGGGTTTATTGTTCTTTCCCATGTAAGGCTTCTCTCTTATTCTTTGTTCATTTTTTTACCTTTACCCCATGACACCCCCTGCCCTTTTCAACTCTTCTCTTCCACATAGGCACCGACTTTAGTGTGTTGTCCTTAAAGATGCCCACAAAATCTGTTATCTTGTTTTGTGTTTTATGCTATTGTTCACCTTTGGTTATTTTATTTTACCCCAAGACAATGTCTTAATATCTGCCTATGCTTTGTGTACAGCTGGTTTGCTTCTAACAGCTGCGTGATACTCCAAGTGTGCGTCACCATATTTTGCTGGTTCATCTCCCTAGTGGGAGGCATCCGGAGTGCCTTGCACTCCCAGCTACAGCAGGTAGTGCTCCGCTGTGTCAGCATGGCTGTGGGGTGTGTATTCAGGGTTGGATTGACACATGGGGTAGATACTGCCACCTTGCTTTCTGGAATGGTCATACCTCTTTATCTCCTATAAGCAGTGTAAGTGGGTTTATGAGACACATACATGAGAATCATTCGTAACATCATGTGGAATTGTCCCCCTTTCTCAATCGGCCACCCTAGTGACATTTAGTTTCATTCCTCTTATTAATAGTAAATTTGAACACCTCCTGTGTTTCTTAGCCATTTGGTTTTCCCCTTCTGTGGTGTGTGTGTGTGTGTGTGTGTGTGTGTGTGTGTGTGTGTGTGTGTATGTGTGTTTGTGTGTGTTTAATTTGGGATGATTTTGGAAGCTGCCCTAATTCTTAATAGCTTCCTCGTCTATCTGAAGGAGTGAACTGTTAATCTCATTAGTAACTTAGTAAAAGCAAATGATTAGTAGAATCTCTCTTCCACCCTACCCCCACCCTCACCAGCTAGAGTTAAAGTCTTTGTAACCACCAGTTTCTAACAGCCAGAAAGAGTTCCGGGTATCCCACTGGAGGTAAGTTTGACCCTATTCCTCTCATGTGACCTGCTGCTAATTTATTGAATAAGTTTGTTTGAGATTTCTTCCTTCATTTTGTCATTTAAGAAATAAATAATATGATTTGGAGTAGACACTGCCAAATCACAAGAGACATTTCAAGTAAGCATCCAGTATTAAGGGTTGTAAAATTTTCCCTTTTCTTGGTCTGGTGAATAAGGAGCTTGGACGTCCTCTCCCCTGTCTGCCCAACAAGAAAAAAACAGTAAACGAACGGAAAATCAACTCTTCTTAGATCCATCAGAGAACCAAGGTCGCAGGGCAAACCGCTGCCCCCAAATTGAAGAGACAAGTTGTGAATACAGAGAATCACAGCTTACCAGAGGAGAAACCCTGGAGCAAAAATATCTGCAGGAACCAACCCCAGAGTATGAACACCTGAACCAGAACTGATGAATCGCTGGAGACTCAGTGTGGCCAAGTTTGAGAGTTAAGAACTCTAAGGGGGCCTGGTCTTTGGGGATCCCCACACTTGTGTTTTAGCTCCAGGAGCACCAGGTTCTCACAGTGAAGATGGAAGAAAAATCCCTGTGTGCTTCCGACATGGAGAGGGGAAAGGTAACCATTTTGAAATATGCCAGAGCATTCTGTTCTTCTTAACAAGGCCTGCTCTCAAGATAAACTGTTTCACTAGAGCCCAGTTGACTGGTGTTTTATCAAAACCCACCATGGGGAAGAGAAGCCCCCTCTTGCCTTTCTGTCTCACCTAAGAGGGGTGGGGTGGGGACTGAAAAGCACGTGTAAAGGTCACAGCCTGGGGCACAGGTTCACAGGAAGACTGAGACCTAATCACAGGACCATGGACCGCTTCCCCTCCCCCACATTCTCCACCACATTACTAAAGGCCTGTTTACTATAGTTCCTTTTACCCAGTACATCATGTCCACCTTTCAACAAAAAATTACAAGGCATACTGTAAGGCAAAAACTACAGTTTGAAGAGACAGAGCAAGCATCAGAATTAGACTCAGATGTGGCAGGGATGTTGGAATGATCAGAGTGATTAATACGCTAAGGACTGTAATGGATAAAGTGGATGACATGCAAGAACAGGTGGGCAATGTAAGCAGAGAGATGCAAATTCTAAGAAAGAATAAAAGCTATAAATCAAAACCACTGTGACAGAAATGGAGAATGACTTTGATGGGCCTATTAGTAAAACTTGCTTAAGTGCCTCTAGATGCAATGAGTGTATTCAAATGTCACTTTGAAATTGTAAAACAAGTCTAAGCTTTATTGTTTTGGTGAAAAACTTTGCTTTTCACCTAATAAATTCCAGTCCTGGCTCTGCTGTTCTTTACTCTGAAATGTCCAAGAAAAGGGTAAAGAGAGCTTGTGGAGGAAGTGAAGGGAAAGAGAACAGTACACAGTGCCTTTGGGCACGTGATATACAACTAGGAACTGATTCTTGGTGAAATCAGCGAGTTGTCACACAGATATTTGGTGAAAGTATTTTGCCTTAATGAAGATGAATTCAGATTTTGGCATGAAGGATACTGACATTAGCTATAGAATTCACATACCTAAAATTTGGGAGGTGTGAATATGAAAATTTTAGGAAATAAAATGTTCTAGAATACTAAAATATTTTACTTATGATTTACAACACTTTTTTTGGGTCTGTATATCATATCAGTACTTTCTTTTTTTCCAGAGAAATCTTGCATTTCATGCATTGTTGTTGCTTGATTTTAATTGACAGTAGCTACTAACTATGTCTGGTTTATACAGAGGTTGCAAATTAAAAAGGAAAGAAGTAGGAAAGGCAAAAGAAATATATTAGAAACATTTTATAATATGTCAGGATGTGCAAGGCACATCATTAATACACACTGTTTTATTTTATTATTTTAAAATAACATCATCAAAAACATACTCTTGTGCAACTTGCTTTTGTCAATCATATATCATGGGCATCTTTCAAAGCCATCACAAATAGATTTACCTCATTCTTTACCCATCTTATGGATATACAATCTTGCTCAATCATTGCCCTCTGTGTGCCTTCACCTTTTGGGTAGAGTGCTTTGGTAAACATAATTATATAATATATCGTTAATAGTCATGCTAGTGTTTCTGTACAGTAGATTATAAATGTGTGATTATAAAATCAGGGATTCTGGACATTTAATATATTGATGGTGACTGTCAAATTCCCTCCAAGAAGGATGTTCTAGACTCCTTTTCTCTACAGGCAAAGTACCCATTTCTCACACATTTGCCATCTCCCAGTGTTATTAATCACTTAAATTTTTGTCAATCCAGTAGGATTTAATTGGTACCCAGAGGCTTCTGGCTCAAAATGGTAGTCTGATGATATGCATATAACTCTTTTCCCTTCCATTAAAATTACAGAAAAAAGTTTTTTAAAGAATTAAAGTATAAGAAGAACAAGTGAAGGTACTTTCTGTGGCCAGAACTTTTGCAGAGTGTGTGGAAGGTAACAAATGGATGGGGTTGGCCTGGTGGGGAAAGCTCAGGTAGAAACCAGTCCAGAGCAGCTTCCAGGCCAAGGTCAACATCAACATAGGGGCTAGACTGGGCCATGGAGCAACCACTAGGGCTGTTCACTGTATAGAAGGTGCTTCTGACGGCCCAGCCGTTATGCATATGAACAGCTTGTTGGAATGGGCTTTTCCCTTGAGCTAAGGCAAAAGGACTTTCCTAAAGAAAGTGATTTGTCTTAGGACACATCCCAGTGAGACTGTCGGAGTCTGTGAGTGAGGTGGTGGTGTGTGTGCAGGAAATCCTGATCGCTGGGACAGACATGGTAAGGAAAACAGAAGACAGGGCAGCGCCCAGGAAGGAAATGTAGCAGACTAGTCTACCCCAACGGTGGTCGTGGCTGCTCCCTGTCTGTTGCAGGCCCCGTGCCCGGGTGTATCCAGGGTGTGTGCCCGCTGATACCCTTCCATGCTCCACTGTCCCGCCTGGAACCTGCACTCAGCCTCTCCTCAAGGCCCAGATGCTGGTGTAACAAGCTTTAAAGAAAATCCACGCTGCCTCTCCTAAACCATATGTGAATGAAAAATATTGCGTGTCATATCACTAAACAAAGGATATTGCAGCCATCAAGCCATCACATTACAGCCACTGGGACCGTGAGCATTGAGGGAACTCAGGCTGGAGACAAACAGGCTGCCCACTGCCAAGCCCTCAGCCACTGCAGCCGCCCCCCTCCCCCAACCAACCAAACGTTGCACCCTGAGGGGACTCAGGATGGAGAAAAGCAGGATACTGGCCCCAGAGAGCTGAGGTGCATATCAAAGGAATGATTTCAATGAGCCCAGCCTCTTGTATCCTCCCATACATAGAAAATCGTTATATTCCTTAACTTGAGATGTCTGGTTTTCTTTAATTAATGGGACTCTTTTGAGGTTCCGACTACCTGGTTGCAAAAGCTCCTGTATATCCTGGCTCCTCCTTGTCTCTTTGGAGCTGTCCTCAGTTTTATCTGAGGTGCTGTGTCCCGGGCTTAAGTCCTCAGAATGTCTGCAAAATAAAACATAATTCTCAACTTTTAGGTTGTGCAGTTGTTTTTTTTTTCAGTCGACACACATTCAAAAATAGGAATGGTCAAACAAGGTTTAGCAGATATCTGATGAAAACCACCAGGAAAAGCACAAGAGGACAAAGACGAACAGAATGACTCATCTAAATTAAATAGAAATGATTCAAATAATGGGAAAAAGTTCAAATTCGTGTTCTCAGAGTAGTTTTCATCCAGAAAACAGGCAAGAGTTTCTGAAAATCAAAGCATAGATTGCTGATGTTAAAAAAGTCTTGGCTTGGTAATAAGTTGAATGGGGCTGAAGACCATGTTGGTGTTTTGAAGACAGAGCCCAGGAAACCTCTCACACTGACCAGTAAAGAGACAGAGTCAGGAAATTGGGAAAGAGCACTGAGACAGGAAGCAGAGGTCTAGGCATCCAACCTGATTCTAACAGGAGCTCCAGAAAGAGAATAAAAAGAAGAGAGGACCTAGCTAACAAATAATAGACGAAAATTTTCTTTAGCAGAAGAAATACAAGTATTTAGATTGAAAGGTTCCAGCAAGTGCCAAACAGAACGAAGGAAAAGAAAACCCGCTGCCAATTTAGTGGACTTCTGTTGTCTGTTCAGCTTTTTTTTCCTTTTGGTAACTAAGAGCTCCTCTACCGTGTTCTAGAACTGCCCAATTAGTGCTTCTTAGGGGAGCCATGCAGAAGCTGCGAGAGACTGGTTCCTACCCTTCCTGAGGTTTCCAGCACTTACAGATCCAGTGACTGTGAAACCAAAAGGGGTCATTGTTAAGGACCGTGTCAGCCTGAGAAAATCCAACACACAGGAGACCAGCTCTGAGAGATGGGAAGAAAAAGACCCAAGCTGATAGCACTGTTTAAAGCATCCCCTGTGGCTGTAGCTGATTTTACACTATCCCTTGGGCTTCCCACTAAGAACAGAAGAGTTTGACATGGGCTTCTGTCTCAAAAGTCATGGTAATATAGTTACCTTATCCTGAGGGAATTCTAGTACTCCGAGGATGCAGAGAAGATCCCAAAAGCTTCTAGAGAGGAGAGGAAACAAATTATTTACCCAGGTATCCGAATTAGAGGGATATACTGCCTTTGTCAGCAGAAGATAAGGAAGCAGTGTCTTCATGATGCAGGGAGGGTGGGGGTATCCCTGGTGGAATGGTGATATCTCAGTTCTTGTCCTCCCAAAGGAAAGAATTCAGTCAAGAGACATAGAGCAGTTTCAAGCAGCAGGAGTTTTATTAAGCAAAGTGAAAGTATAGTCTCGAGAAAAGTAAGAGAGCGGGCTGTCTGGGAACCAGAAGTAACCCCGCAATGGGGGTAGGTTGGTATTTCAGAGTGATGGAAAGTCCCTCCCTGTGTCCTGCATCACTTATGACAAGTTGATTGACAACTTTAGGTTATACAGCTTTTCTCCTTGCGCACAGGCGCTTACCCATAAGCACCCAAGCGAAATCCAGTGGGGGGTGGGGGGGGCAAAAAAACGCAACGCTAACTTATTATAAATATGGCATAATGAACCCCGGATTACTCTGAGTCACCTCTTAGGTCTTGGTGCGCCTGTGCCAGCGCTGGTGGTTTGGAAAGCTCGTTGGGTTTTTGTTATCTTGTTTGGACCTGATAAGGCTGGAAACTTAGCGGTCTTTAACCACAAAAGGGAGGATCTCTGGGTGTGTTCTGGTCACCAGTGTCCAGGTGGTGGAGGGAAAGATGATGAGTGTCCAGGATGGGGTGGGACCTGCTCATGTCTGACTAGCTACCTAACAGGGGAAGGTTTGTTTTGTTTTGCTTTAATAATTTTCTGCTTTTATTGAGACAATCAAATGGTATTTCTTTTTTGGGGGCTGCGCCACACGGCATACAGGATCTTAATTCCCTGACCAGGGATTGAACCCATGCCCCCTGAGGTGGAAGTGTAGAGTCTTAACTACTGGACCGCCAGGGAAGTCCCAAACAGGGGAGGTTTTGAGGCTAGAATTCTATTCTCAGTCACTTTACCAATCAAGTAGGAAGGCAAAATAAAGATATTTTTGGATGTGTCAAAATTTAGGCAGTTTATGAAAAGACTGTAATAGGAAGTATCTCAGCAGCATGAACAAGGGGTGAGTCAAGAGAACAGAAGTTGGACAGAAGGCAGAGGTCTGTTGGCATGGATACCTGGAAACATCTCCAGCTGGAAGGGATTTATGTTACACGTTCCTTATGTGTCACTCTTGTTGGTTCTAAAGTGAGTGATACCTACACATTTATGAAAATGATAAATACTCTTTGTTGGTTTTCTGTTCTTGGAATCAAGCTAACTGGCCAAAGCCCGGAAGACTGACCTTATAGTCTAAAGGCAAAATGTATTTGTTTTATAATGCAGTCATTGGAACTGGGGACACAGCAATTGGCTTTAAGTAATGATGAGATAGATATAACTCCTCTGAGTGAAACGTGGTGGAGCTGGCATCTGAATAGAACAACGACTATGTGTGCACATTACAAATAGGGTGAAGGTCTGTTGGTGGGAATGTAAATTGGTGCAGCCACTTTGGAGAACAGTATGGAGGTTCTTCAGAAAAGTAAAAATAGAGCTACCGTATGATCTGGCAGTGCCACTCCTGGGCATGTACCTAGACAAAATTCTTATTTGAAAAGATACATGCAACCCTATGTTCATTGCAGCAGTATTCACAATAGTCAACACATGGAAACAACCTAAATGTCCATCAACAGATGAATGGATAAAGACGATGTGGTACATATATACAATGGAATACTACTCAGCCATAAAAAAGAACAAAATAATGCCATTTGCAGCAACGTGGATGCAACTAGAGATTATCATACTAAGTGAAGTCAGAAAGAGAAAGACAAATACCATATGATATAACCCATATGTGGAATCTGAAATATGGCACAAATGAACCTATCTACGAAACAGAAACAGAATCACAGACACAGAGAATAGACTTATGGTTGCCAAGGGGGAGGAGGGTTAGAGGAGGGATGGATGGGGAGTTTGGGGTTAGCAGATGCAAACTATTATATATAGAATGGATAAACAACAAGGTCCTACTGACTCTATTCAATATCCTGTGATAAACCGTAATGGAAAAGAACGTGAAAAAGAATGTGTGTGTATATACATACATACATATATATATATACATATATATATATATATATATATATATATAAAAAACTGAGTCACCTTGCTGTACAGCAGAAATTAACACAACATTGTAAATCAACTCTACTTCAGTAAAATTAAAAAAAAAAAAAAAGAAATGAGGGAAGGGAAGATGGGGACAGGGCAGTTGGGAACTTGGTTGTGTAGGACCTGAGACAGCACCCTCGGGAGAGAGGCTGAGTGGGGGCAAGTCGCCTGGCCGCGACCAGTGTTTGCTCTCGAGGAAAACATTCAGACTGTTAGAGCATCCTCGCTCCTGAGGACCCCCTGTTACCCAGAATTGAATACGTAGTCTTGTTGTTGAGGTGGGTTTGGCTAGAAGGTGCATGATATAGTCACTTTTCTGGGAAGGATTATAGATGATAAAATGATGCCTTTTTAAAGGACTGGCGCTTGTGTCTTAAATATTTAGAAAGAGAAAGGGGGGGAGAAAGCTGAAATGTTCCACTTTCGTTTTCCCCATTTAAAATCGGTGTGAAAGGGCTTAGCCTCATTTCGGAGAAATGAGTCTAACTTGCAAAGTGCATAAACAACAGAAAAGAGAAACCAAAATATGCTAACTGGTGATTAAAGGAGAGACGTTCAGTATTTTTTGGCTGTATGGCAAAAGCTTACATTCTCAGTAATCAACATTTCTAATGAGGTCCAAATACTACAGGGCAAAAAGGAAATGGAATAGTAAAGACTTTTTAATAATCCAAAGTAGCTGGGGAGAAATAAAGATGGTTTTAAGGCTTGATGTATGCTATACTGACTCCACTGGTTGAAAAATGAAAAAATTCAGCCTAAATGTTAGGTTGTTCTTTCTGCACCAGAGCAAATAACTTTCTCTAAATGATGCCTTTCTCCTCAACATCCAACACACAGCTGTAATTTGGTTTCTCTAACTTCAGATATTATCAGGTAGAGGAAATCTGCAGTCTCCAGGACATAAAACGGATTTCTTTGGAGGCTAGGGTTGGTCAGAGGAGGAGTGGGTCATGTTCACGTGTGGAACCAGAGATCCCGGAGCTGTAATGCTCAGAGCAGGTGCTTACTGCCCCCGAGGGACCACCTGGTGCCACCTGCAGGTGTGACTGCAGCCTGGGGAGCTAGATTAGTACAGGAGGAGGCAGCACAGGGGATGTTCTATAAATCAGTACATTCAGAAAAGAGAATGATCCGAGAACCTACTTCTAGAGGAGTTCATTAAAAAGAAAAATGCTTGCTGAGAGGATACGGGAAGGAAAATGGGAAAACAGAAAAGCCTGTGTGGCTCATGTGTATATGTTAGCACTGCTGGGGCTGCAATGGTGAACAGTTGTAGGAGAGCAAAAACGTCCTGGAGGTGGATGAGTGATACCTCCTAGGAGTGTTGGAAACCTCTGCTAGTACATGAGCCCCCAAATGAACAGACATATCAACAGGCATATTTGATTTTACAGACTTGGAGTCTATGAGAGAAGGGGGCCATACCCAAAGTAACAGCTGATATTTAGAGAGTCCTTACTCTCTGCCAGGCACCTGCTAAGCGCTCTTGTTGTATCATCTCATGTAATTCTCACTACAGTCTTACGAAGTAGGGGACCTTGTATAGGTGAGGCTCCAAGAGATTAAGCAACTTGTCCACAATCTCACCAGTAAGAAGCAGACTTGGTGTTTTCATCAGCTCAGGCTGCACCTGAGCAAACACTACAGACTGGGTGGCTTAAACAACAGGGGTTTATGTCTCAGTTCTGGAGCTGGGACATCCAAGATCAAGATGTTGGCAGGTGGTTTCCTAGGGAGGGCTCCCTTCCTGATTTGTAGACAACCGCCTTCTTGCTGTGTCCTCACACTGCCTTCCTCAGTGTGTGCACGAAGGGAGAGATCCCTCTCTTCCTCTTCTTTATGAGGACACTAATCTCATTACGAGGGCCCCACCCTCACAACGTCATCCAAACCTAATCACCTCCCAAAGGCCCACCACACTGAGGGTTAGGACTTCAACACACAGATTTGGGGAACACAAGCACTCAGTCCATGACACTGGATTTGGAACCC
This sequence comes from Eschrichtius robustus, assembly GCF_028021215.1. Classification (NCBI taxonomy): domain Eukaryota; kingdom Metazoa; phylum Chordata; class Mammalia; order Artiodactyla; family Eschrichtiidae; genus Eschrichtius; species Eschrichtius robustus. Next base: position 56,414,281 of record NC_090835.1, on the reverse strand, counting down.
AGACCTTCTGAGCTTGGAGCCATGCCCTGAACTACTCTATGACTATTATGGCATTATTGCTTCTGCTATTATAGTAGTATAAGTAGTATTTTCATTCCATAAACAGGCATTTACCCATGAAGGAATAAGGGTCTACATTTCTTTTTCACTTCAGCAAAATAAACTAATAATTAAAAATTAAAATTAAAATAACACCTGTAAGTTCTGCATACTTAATGCATGCTGGATAATGTGCTTTACATGTATCATCTCATTTAATTGTATTACCCACCCTGGGTGGTATTAAGTAAAATGATTAAGGAGGCAAGTCAGCATCAGACAGCCTGGGTCCCAAGCCCAGCTCTGCTATTGACTAGCTGTGTGTCCTTGGCAAGTCTTTTAATTTCACTGAACCTCGAGTCCCCCATGTGTAAAATGGCAACAATAAACCACCTTCATTATATAGTGGCCAGGCTGAAATTGCTAATCAGAATAATGTCTGGAATTAGTAATTGCTTAAATGTTAGCTTTTAAAATTATTCCAGTCCATAGGTGAGAAAACTGAGACTCAGAGAAGTTCGATAACTTGCCGAGGGCAATAGTTCTTCCATAGCAGAGCTGGGACTCTCATCTCTGTATGATCCCAACTTCAGTCTTTGGTCTTCATCCCTTTGCTGTAACGCCATTCCTTGGGGTTCAGCCTCACAGCTCTGTTTTCTAAAGATCATTCAGGGTGCTTTTCCCCCCTAAGTTCAACTCCAGCTTGACCTGCGGTCAGGCAGGTCAAGGTTAAGGCAATGAATAAATTGGAAAATCGACACAGTTGCAGTTGATCCATTTATAAAGATTGAATTCCAAAGCACTTCGTCTTCAAAGGGAACTGGATTAAGTGGAACTGCCCTGTTTTGCTAAAACACGGACCATCTATTTGAAGAAGCATTTAGAATATTTTCTTTCTAATGGTAGCTTGTTCGTAATAGCGTCACTTTAAAGAAGGGAGCAAAGCTTTTAGTTTTAGTGACTTTGAAGTTAAAATAGAAGTACCATATGATCCAGCAATCCCGCTACTGGGCATATACCCAGAGAAAACAGTAATTCAAAAAGATGCATGCACCCCAATGTTCATTGCAGCACTATTTACAATAGCCAGGTCATGGAAGCAACCTAAATGCCCATCGACAGGCGAATGGATAAAGAAGTTGTGGTACATATATACAATGGAATATTACTCAGCCATAAAAAGGAACAAAATTGGGTCATTTGTTGAGATGTGGATGGATCTAGAGACTGTCATACAGAGTGAAGTATGTCAGAAAGAGAAAAACAAATATCGTATATTAACGCATGTATGTGGAACCTAGAAAAATGGTACAGATGAACCGGTTTGCAGGGCAGAAGTTGAGACACAGATGTAGAGAACAAATGTATAGACACCAAGGGGGGAAAGCTGCGGGGGGGTGGGGATGGTGGTGTGCTGAATTGGGCGATTGGGATTGACATGTATACACTGATGTGTATAAAATTGATGACTAATAAGAACCTGCTGTATAAAAAAATAAATAAAATTCAAAAATTCAAAAACAAAAAAACAACTAATACTAAAATTTCTTTGGGTTATTTGTATGGAAATATGTTAATATAAATGTTTCAGACATTACATGAAATTCCTAAAAATCTTATATGTTCTGGTATAATGTTATAAGTCATAATTCTAGTTATTATTTTAAAATGTGTATCTCAGAAATAACTAAATTTCCTTGTCAATTGCATTATTATGAACTTTCATCAAATCTTTAACCGTGGTCATTTTAAAGTCTTTTGTTATTTACAGACGGTTCTGGGTGTACTCTGATGCTTTTGCAAAAATGTTCCTATAAAAGGGTTTCATCTTCAAGGAATTCATGGAAAAGACTCTGACAAGCACAGGTTTCTGGTAACTGACTATACTGCTGAACTGAATGAAAAAGCATTTTCAGAACTCTAATGGAAAACTGATGAATTCATAAAAGTGCTAACAAAAGATCAAGATGAAAAAAAAATTAATTACATGGGACTGAGTGAACTGATGAGGATGATTATAATTTTTGTGACTTTCTGTTTGAATAAAAAAAAAAAGAAAAGCATAGAAGATTCTATAATCCATATCCAAAGTGTAGAATAGCATGAAGAGGTACAAATAAGGCATGTCCTGACTTGGTAGATTCAGGGGAATCTTTTTGTAAGGTAGGATTAAAAGGTGATTTAATGAGCTCTTTGTAGGTTAACTGTATGACCTTAGGCTTTTACTTTCTGCACTTAAAAAATGTTTTGGAAAACCATGGGATATCAGAGACCCTGAGTTGTGTAATTGTGTGCATTAAACTAAAAGAAAAGGAGTCTAACTTGTCTAATGACAGTGTCCTGATTTCCTGCCCCAAACCTGCCGGGGATCTCATTGCAGGATGCCATTAGTTTTGAGAATTTGTCACCTTCTGGGCCCAGTCCCAGCAGCTCAGCACACCCATTTGTCCGTGCACTGCTAGTGGTTTCTTCTCTGGGCTGTGGACTCATAAACTCACAAACTCGGACCCTAATATGTAAAACCAGAAAACCAATTGATGAACACACAGGGAGCCCCACTTGCCAAAAGGGTTGATGTGTGTCACCCTCTAACCCACTAAGTCCTTGAAGGCACGGACAACAAACTGTAGTCAGCTGGTTGCCCAGTGAAGCTGCAACCAGCCAAGATGACTGAGCTACATGATTTAAATATTCAGTGGCATGAGGCTGATCGTTGATTACATCAGTTCCACGAAAGAGTGGGACCAGATCCCTTAAGTGGTGCTTGTGTGGGCACTGCCTACTGGGATTGCTCCCTATGACCTCGGGCAAGTTACTTGCCTCACTGTGCTCCAAGTTTCCTATAAATGAAAAAGGATGAGTAAATGGTTTAGCAAAGTACTTGGCCTGTGAGAAACCATCATCATCGTATCATCCACGCTTCAGTTGCCCAAGGAGCTCCCTTCTTCACATAGAAGTGATTCTGTACCTTTAAAGTGACTTTACACATCTCTGCTTTTCAGTTTTACTTGCAGAGGAAACATTCTCCTCGATTTCTAAGTTCTCACAGGTTCCAAGTATAGAAAGCAATGATAGTGGGGCTTTTTTGGTTTGCTTTTAAGGATGTCCATGTAACCAAGTTAAAAATCATTCCAGCTCTTTTGATGTTGATAAAGCACATACATAGCATTTTGCCAGATGTCTGTGGAAAGGGGCCCTGTGCATGTAAACTATCCATTTAACTTCCAAAACACTACAGTAGCCTCTGATGTTGTGGGTTTTTTCTTTTCCTTAAATATTTGTATCGAGATAAAAGCCATCACCTTTTCCTGAGTTTTCCACAAATAGGTGTCACTTTCCTATGGAACAGAGGGCGGGCACCAGCTGGCTGCTCCCCCAGCGTAAAGAGCAGCGAACACAGGGTGGGGACAGCCGGCCTTGGTGATGCAGGGACATTGATGGATGAGAACCAACACTTGCCTGGGAAGGTCCCAGCACCGGCAGCATTTAATGTATTGTTAACTGCCTCTTGGCTTTAGCTTTTTATTAGAAAGCAACCTTTGCATCGCTCTGTAAATCTTCTACGTCTTTTCCCTCTTGGCCTCCCCCTGGGTCCTTAGCATCCGTTATCCCCGGTTTGGGGTCAGATGTTTGCTGGGGAAGCGTATGATCCAGCCTCTTTCAGGAACAGGAAACCTATTACCTACCGCGATGTGGAGTCAGACTCATAATTTAGGATTTTATTTTTTGAACGTTTGGCAGCCATTTACTTGTTTTCATTCAAATCGAGGCGTTAGTGTTTCAGAGGAAATCATTTTCCTGTTATGAGTCTAGATTTCCCAGTGTTTCCCCTGGACGTTTCTGGAAACGTGTTATCCTGGATTAGTACAAAATCAAGCACCAATGCCTCGGTATTAAATATCACACAGTTGTATTCACTTTTTATGAGCTGAAGCGGAGCTGCAATCATTATGTGTGGATTTGGAGAGGATTGTTTCTGATGGGTGGGTTCTGATGACTGGCTTTTTATCTATCCTACTAGAGTTGGGCTGATCGGATTAATGTATTTTAGGCCTATAAACCTGAATTATAAAGAAGAGAAATATGTTCTCATTGCCAGCAATTCTTTGTCGGTAATGGTGTAACTGTATGAGTTTTTTAAGCTATTGAAATACACTCCGGATGGTTGGAAGAGGCTTCTATTTCTTGAGTCCCTGGGATATGATATGCATACCTCTAAAAGGAAATGGAATATAATGGCCTTGCCAGGGCTGTTTGTAGTTGATGGGACAGCCAGTGCCATCAGATCACGGGCTGCACTAAATGTGATTAGGAGTTGTCACAATACATTTAGCCCTCATCAGTTAGAGAGAGAATCCAGGCCAAAGGTCACTCTCTACAGCAAAGTGGGCATTTAGTGCTTTGATTTGCACTAATGGTAAACGATAGTTAATGAAAATCATTTATAAACCTTGCCCAAACCAGTGTTTCTCTACTGAAAACGGCGGCTGGCTGCCTCTTGGAAGGGCTGTAATTGCAATATGGTTGGTGCCATGTGGTAGTAATTGGGCTTACAGCTTAATGAACTCTGTGTCGGTAACTTATTTCCCCATAGTGAGAAAACAGGCCGAGGTGACAGTTCCCCCCTGATGGGAACACCCTCCTGCTTCCTCTGGTGCCCCTCCTCACCTTGCACTTGGAGGTGAAATATTACCACCTTTGAGATGCTGTGCCCAGTCTGAGCCCTTAGACTTTTGGATCGTGGTTGACACAGACCCTATGATGAAGAATAACCTTTTCAAGCACACTAGTTGTTTTAAAGTTCATTTAATCTTTATATAGCAGCTTAATTGAAATTTTATCCTTCTTATACACCTGGCATTCATTTCAAGGGGAAAATTTATGGTCACCGCGAGTTGATGAGATATAATTTATTTGGCATTTCTTCTCTTTCCTCAGATTTCCATTTGACTCTTAAAAGGAAAATTTCCATCTATATACTTCTTTCTCAATTGTTATGGTACAGTTTCTTTTGGTGAAATCCAATGTTTGAAGTTTCTTGGGTTGATTCCATTTCATCAGTCAACTGTTGGGAAAGCACGCCTGGCCACTCACTCTTCCTTTCCTTTAAATCATGGTTGTCTGACTTAGAGAATTGTTACCTGCTCGAAGGACTGGTGTTAGAATGAAAATGTCTCTGTAGAAGACTCAAAATTCGGAATAATTTATATAGAACAGCCAATAGTAACTAACATTTATTGAGTACTTACTATGTACCCCAGGGGCTAGGCCTTGGACATTAATTAACTTATTTAATCTTTGCTAGAACCCTGTAAAGTCCAGGTTGCCCCATTTTTTTGGATGATGGAAATGGGAAAGAGGGAGAAGTAACTTAAAGTAGGGCAGCTAATAAGCAGGGCTACGCCTAGCCCATGTAGCACTGTGTGCAAATTAGGAAAAGGCTCCCACTCTGGTGATGGCTTGGCTGCCAGAGCAGAGGATGGATTTCGGCTTCTGCTTAGGTCCCCTGCCAGGTACCCTTGTGTTTCACACAGTCCACACAGCCTGTGTGGCAGCCCAGCTGGTGAATGACAGATCCCAGACCTTCTGCGGCAGTGGAGCAGTGCTTTCTAAAGGAAATAGAATGTAATTTTAACTTTCCTAGTAGCTATGTTGTAAAAAATAAAAAGAAACAGGCAAAAATATTTTTAAGAATGCATTTTATTTAACCTAATATATCCAAAGAATTATTTCAATGTTATTGAGCTATTTTACATTCTTTTGACTTTTTGTTACCTAATCCTCGAGATCCATCGAGCGTTTGACACTCCTGCTACTTCTCACTTAGACTTGGGTACAGTTCAGGTGCTCAGCGGCCACACGTGGCTCGTGGTTTAAACAATGCAGTTCTAGTGTCCCAAGTCGTAACCACCACCCCCTATATTGGTTCTGAAAGGATAAACTGAATTCACTCAAATCATTTTTGATTAAGAAAATCTCATTGGAAGCAATCAGGTGGATCAGAAATTCCAAACATGGTTCCCTCTGACTGCTCTCAGGGTAATTATGAAAGCTTTGTTTTTGCATACAAAGGGCATGTTAGCATTGTTACTAATATAGCAACATTTTGTTGATGCAGAGTCTGAATGGCTGTTAATAGATTGTCAGATTCTGTGGGTCGTTTAGTCTTTTTACCATTCCTTCTGTCCTTTGCCTTTCAGCCAAGGGTGGATAAAGAACTTGAGAGGCCATAAGACACAAACCAAAGAATGTTTAAACTTCTCAGCATTTCTGGGCAAGAGTCCTGCAGTCCAGAAGCTTAAAGACATCCGTGGGCGACTGGTTCAAGGACTTTGGATGATGTTTATGCTCCACAGAGTTAGACACAAAAACACAGGCTGAGCCCAGCTCTCGTCTTCTTGCAGTGCCTGCTAGCATGATTTAATGAATTCAATTTAATTTATAGAATTTTTTTCTTAAATAATCCACTTCATTCTTTTTGGTAATAAGGTATGAATCAGACTGAATGTCATCAGTCTATAAATGGTCGTATCTTTTTGGAGAATGTTCAAGATTCTTTTGAAACTCTCTGGGAAGTGATGACATCACTTGAAAGGGTTTGTAGAGCTTTAATTACTAGTTGATTATGACTATTGCAGTCTGGGCAGCCGACCTTGTGATGCTACTTGGATGGTGTGGCTTGGTTTCCTTGGAGCAAAGGCAGCTGTGAGTGGTATAGTGTTTTGGGAAGAAGACAGGCGTTAGGTTAGCTTTGACCTGTCTTGATTTTCTTATCAGTAACGTGGGAGCACGGTCCCTGCTCCCTGTGATTGTCATGGGAGACTACTGAGAACGTATGTAACGCATCCCACTTGGTGCCTGGCGGATGTAGATAATCTGTAAGTTGCAGCCATCAGCATTACTAATAGACCTGATAGGCATATCTTTTTGAGTTGGGTCTACTTTTTTTTCCCCCTATCAAAATATAGCTATTAACATTTATGGTTTACTGTTAGCAAAAACTGTCTTCTAGTACTGATGGTAATGATCCCACTATATAGCTTGTGCTATTAGAAACACAGTAGTATCTTTCCCAGAAAAATAATGAATTAAGTTACCAAGATAAATTAGGATAAAGGAGACACAAATTAGTAGAATTATATTGGGTAAAAAGTAGAACTTTTTGATATCATAGGAGTGGAAAGATTGCTAAAAAATCAAGAACGTGTATATATTTTCCCTGCAAAATAGGATTAAAAGATATTGTGATCCCTTTTCTTTCCTTCCTTCTTTCTTTACTTCCTCCCTCCCTCCCTTCCTTCCTTCCTTCCTTTCTTTCTTTCTCTCTCTCTTTCCCTTCCTGCCTTCCTCCTTTGCCTTTTTTACTCTTTTATCCTTTCCTTCTTTCTCTTCCCTTCCTTCATTTCTCTTTCCTTCTTAGAAGGACATGGGTTAGGTTGGTTGGAGGTTTGGGCTTGAGGTTTTGTGGCTATAAAAGTAACCCACAGATCATGGTAATATGTGTGGATTATGGCTGTGGGTATACTTTTTTTTTTTTTTTTAAACATCTTTATTGAAGTATAATTGCCTTACAATGGTGTGTTAGCTTCTGCTTTATAACAAAGTGAATCAGTTATACACATACAATATGTTCCCATATCTCTTCCCTCTTGCATCTCCCTCCCTCCCACCCTCCCCATGTGGGGATACTTTTAGTCAAGAAACAAATTACTCTGAGCCACCAAGGTCTAGGTAATGGGTACATATCCTGCAAATGCTCCTAATCTTAATTTGTATCTGTTATTGAGCTTTAACACAATGCCATGCATCTTAGAGTAAGAGTCAAAGAAATACAAACACTGAGGTGTGGTTGGATACTTCATCGGTTAAGAGCCTTTTCTGTAAGCAACAGATCCCAATTCTGTCCAAGGTAAAAAATAAAAAGAGCATTTAGAGAAGGGATGCTAAGTAGATGGCAGAATGGATAGTAGACTGAAGGATGATGCTTGGTGATAGATGAGGAACAGGCAGCTCTGGGCATCCAGCGACAGGGGCTACCTAACTGTTCCATCATTTATGATCTTGTGCCACTTTGCTGAAGATTGTAAGTTACACTAAAGTGTGCAATGGCTGAAGCTTGGATTACATGACTGGCTCTTGGGATGGGTTGGGGTGTGCCTGGCTTTGTTATTCTACCAAGACCAAAGAGTACGTTTGGATGCTCAGTAGCCAAAGCGGTCAGTCAGTAAATGTCCACCACAGATACAGTTTTCACGTAGGAAAAACAGTTGCTAACAACTGCTTCCATTTGTCCTAATTTCCCTTTAACTCTCAATTATCCTGATGTCCTAATTCACCTTGCTTCCTTTCATGGGGTCACAAGTTTCTCTGTGGCATAGCCAACTGCTGTGTCTCTGGTGCTTTGGTGTTTCAAAGCTTTGACTTTCTTGTGGCAGGCCACAATCTCAGCAGCTGTTGAAAATTTCTCAATGGAATGGTGCTGTTTTTCCTCACTGTTTTTCTGTTCTCCGTCTCTTATATGCCCCCAAAGCAAGAAGAGAGACAAGAAAGAACAAATTACAGTCATTCCTTGGTATCTGCAGGAGGTTGGTACTAGGACCCTGGGCAGATACTAAAATCTGAGGATGCTCAAGTGTCATATAAAATGGCATATTATTTGCATATAACCTATGCACATCCTCCTATATACGTTAAATCATCTCTAGATTACTTATTTTTTTATTATCAATAATTTTTTTAGTTTCTTCAGTTCTTTTTTTTAATATTCATTTGGCTGCATCGGGTCTTAGTTGCAGCATGCAGGATCTTTTGTTGGCACACGGGCTCTTTGTTGCAGTATGTGGGCTCTTTGTTGTGGCCTGCAGGCTCTTCGTTGTGGTGTGCGGGCTCTAGAGCCTGGACTTAGTTGCCCCACGGCATGTGGGATCTTAGTTCCCCGACCAAGGATTGAACCCACGTCCCCTGCATTGGAAGGTGGATTCTTAACCACTGGACCACCACGGAAGTCCCTAGATTACTTATAATACCTAATACAATGTAAATGCCACGTAAATAGTTGCTGGTGCACAGCATTTTCAAGTTTTGCGTTTTAGAACTTTTTGAATTGTTCTTTATAAATATTTTCAATCTGCAGTTGGTTGAATTCGCAGTTGTGGAACCTAAGGATATGGAGAGCCGACTGGATGCTGCATTTTAAGTCTAAATCTGTAAAAACAGAATAAAACACTACTCATAATGGTCTTTATACACTGTTAGTATCTTAGTCTTATCCCTCTTTTCTTATTTTCTGCATTTGACAATTACCTTTAACACACACACACACACACACACACACACATACACACAGTGACACGATTATAAAACTGTCATCAAGGTGATTTTTTTTCTCTAGAAATGAAATCTGATCGGTGCCTTCATAAGTCGATGCCCGTGGCCAGTGTCACACACAACTGTGTGGTTGGTGGACACAGTGGAAAGGCCGGCATGGTGTTTCCCACATGTCACTTTGAGGGGCTGCAAAAATACCTTTGACATTTTAATACAGTGTCAATACACATTCTGATTTAGGGAGCACTTTGAATGATGCTGGGCACATAATAGGAGGTCAGTAAATTCATGTTACTGGCTTCTGGGGCTGGCAGGTAGGGCTGCGAGAAGCTGTCCACCAGCAACACGTACAGCGTGATGCTGGCCAACAGTGGCGGCTCGCCATTGTCCTTGACCAGCACCACCAGCCTGTGCTTGGCCACGTTGTACTCGCTCAGCAGCCAGGCCATGCGCACCTCGCTGTTGAGCACCCACAAGCACAACAGCCTGGGCTCTGTGGCCTTGAGCAGCTGCTACAACAGCCAGGCGTTCTGGCTCAAGTCGCCGTCCACTGCCACCACCTTGGTCACCAGAGTGCTATTGGTCACCAGGGTGTAGTAACTCTCTACAGATGGCTTCAGGATGAAGAGGAGATCATCTTGGATGGAGCACACCATCTTTTCATGGTTCCCTGAATCCCTGTCTCGAATCCTAAAAACAGCTATGACGGTCTCAGAGCCGTGTGGCTGACAGGGTCTTGGTGCTCCGGCCGGGTGTCAGGCCTGTGCCTCTGAGGTGGGATAGCCGAGTTCAGGACATCGGCCTACCAGATACCTCCCGGCTCCACATAATATCAAATGGTGGAAGCTCTACCAGAGGTCTCCATCTCAGTGCTCCACTCAATGAACAGCAAGCTACAGTGCTGGACACCCTATGCCAAACAACTAGCAAGACAAGAACACAACCCCACCCATTAGCAGAGAGGATGCCTAAAATCATAATAAGGTCACAGACACCCCAAAACACACCACCAGACATGGTCCTGCCCACCAGAAAGACAAGATCTAGCCTCATCCACCAGAACACAGGCACCAGTCCCCTCCACCAGGAAGCCTACACAACTGACTGAACCAACCTTACCCACTGGGGGAAGACACCAAAAACAACGGGAACTACGAACCTGCAGCCTGTGAAATGGAGACCCCAAACACAGTAAGTTAAGGAAAATGAGAAGACAGAGAAACACACAGCAGATGAAGGAGCAAAGTAAAAACCCACCAGACCAAACAAATGAAGAGGAAATAGGTAGTCTATCTGAAAAAGAATTCACAGTAATGATAGTAAAGATGATCCAAAATCTTGGAAATAGAATGGAGAAAATACAAGAAACGTTTAACAAGGACCTAGAAGAACTAAAGAGCAAACAAACAATGATGAACAACACAATAAATGAAATTAAAAATTCTCTAGAAGGAATCAATAGCAGAATAACAGAGACGGAAGAAAGGAAAAGTAACCTGGAATATAACATAGTGGAAATAACTACCACAGAGCAGAATAAAGAAAAAAGAATGAAAAGGCTTGAGGACGGTCTCAGAGACCACTGGGACAGCATTAAACACACCAACATTCAAATTATAGGGGTCCCAGAAGAAGAAGAGAAAAAGAAAGGGACTGAGAAAATATTTCAAGAGATTATAGTTGAAAACTTCCCTAATATGGGAAAGGAAACAGTCAATCAAGTCCAGGAAGCACAGAGGGTCCCATACAGGATAAATCCAAGGAGAAACATTCCAAGACACATATTAATCAAACTATCAAAAATTAAATAAAAGAAAAAATATTAAAAGCAGCAAGGGAAAAACAACAAATAACACACAAGGGAATCCCCATAAGGTTAACAGCTGATCTTTCAGCAGAAACTCTGCAAGCCAGAAGGGAGTGGCAGGACATATTTAAAGTGATGAAAGGGAAAAACCTACAACCAAGATTACTCTACCCAGCAAGGATCTCATTCAGATTTGATGGAGAAATTAAAACCTTTACAGACAAGCAAAAGCTAAGAGAATTCAGCTCAACCAAACCAGCTTTACAACAAATGCTAAAGGAACTTCTACAGGCAGGAAATACAAGAGAAGGAAAAGACCTACAATAACAAACCCAAAACAATTAAGAAAATGGTAATAGGAACATACAAATTGATAATTACCTTAAATGTAAATGGATTAAATGCTCCAACCAAAAGACATAGACTGGCTGAATGGATACAAAAACAAGACCCATATATACACTGCCTACAAGAGACCCACTTCAGACCTAGGGACACATACAGATTGAAAGGGGGTGGAAAAAGATATTCCATGCAAGTGGAAATCAAAAGAAAGCTGGAGTAGCAATTCTCATATCAGACAAAATAGACTTTAAAATAAAGACTGTTATAAGAGACAAGGAAGGACACTACATAATGATCAAGGGATCAATCCAAGAAGAAGATATAACAATTGTAAATATTTATGCACCCAACATAGGAGCACCTCAATACATAAGTCAAATGCTAACAGCCATAAAAGGGGAAATCGACAGTAACACAATCATAGTAGGGGACTTTAACACCCCACTTTCACCAATGGACAGATCATCCAAAATGAAAATAAATAAGGAAACAAGCATTAAACGATACATTAAACAAGATGGACTTAATTGATATCTATAGGACATTCCATCCAAAAACAACAGAAAACACTTTCTTCTCAAGTGCTCATGGAACATTCTCCAGGATAGATCATATCTTGGGTCACAAATCAAACCTTGGTAAATTTAAGCAAATTGAAATCGTATCAAGTATCTTTTCCGACCACAACGCTATGAGACTAGATATCAATTACAAAAAGAAATCTGTAAAAAATACAAACCCATGGAGGGTAAACAATACACTACTAAATAACCAAGAAATCACTGAAGAAATCAAATAAGAAATCAATAAATAGCTAGAAACAAATGACAATGAAAACACGATGACCCAAAACCTATGGGATGCAGCAAAAGCAGTTCTAACAGGGAAGTTTATAGCAATACAATCCTACCTCAAGAAACAAGAAACATCTCAAGTAAACAACCTAACCTTACAGCTAAAGCAATTAGACATAGAAGAACAAAAAACCCCAAAGTTAGCAGAAGGAAAGAAATCATAAAGATCAGATCAGAAATAAATGAAATGAAGAAAACAATACCAAAGGTCAATAAAACTAAAGCTTGGTTCTTTGAGAAGTTAAGCAAAATTGATAAACCACTAGCCAGACTCATCAAGAAAAAAAGGGAGAAGAGTCAAATCAGTAGAATTAGAAATGAAAAAGGAGAAGTAACAACTGACACTGCAGAAATACAAAGGATCATGAGAGATTACTACAAGCAACTATATGCCAATAAAATGGACAACCTGGAAGAAACAGACAAATTCTTAGAAGAGCACAGCCATACTAGACTGAACCAGGAAGAAACAGAAAATATAAACAGACCAATCACAAGCACTAAAATTGAGACTGTGATTAAAAATCTTCCAACAAACAAAAGCCCAGGACCAGATGGCTTCACAGGCGAATTCTATCAAACATTTAGAGAAGAGCTAACACCTATCCTTCTCAAACTCTTCCAAAATATTGCAGAGGGAGGAACACTCCCAAACTCATTCTACGAGGCCACCATCACCCTGATTCCAAAACCAGACAAAGATGTCACAAAGAAAGAAAACTACAGGCCAATATCACTGATGAACATAGATGCAAAAATCCTCAACAAAATACTAGCAAACAGAATCCAAAAGCACATTAAAACGATCATACACCGCAGGCAAGTGGGGTTTATCCCAGGAATGCAAGGATTCTTCAATAAATGCAAATCAATCAATGTGATACACCATATTAACAAGTTGAAGGAGAAAAACCATATGATCATCTCAATGGATGCAGAAAAACTTTCGACAAAATTCAACACCCATTTATGATAAAACCCCTCCAGAAAGTAGGCATAGAGGGAATTTACCTCAACATAATAAATGCCGTATACAACAAACCCACAGCCAACATCATTCTCAGTGGTGAGAAACTGAAACCATTTCCTCTAAGATCAGGAGCAAGACAAGGTTGTCCACTCTCACCACTATTATTCAACATAGTTTTGGAAGTTTTAGCCACAGCCACCAGAGAAAAAAAGAAATAAAAGGAATCCAAATTGGAAAAGAAGAAGTAAAGCTGTCACTGTTTGCATATGACATGATACTCTACATAGCGAATCCTAGAGTTGCTACCAGAAAACTACTAGAGCTAATCAATGAATTTGGTAAAGTAGCAGGATACAAAGTTAATGCACAGAAATCTCTTGCATTCCTATACACTAATGATGAAAAATCTGAAAGAGAAATTAAGGAAACAGTCCCATTTACCACTGCAACAAAAAGAATAAAATACCTAGGAGTAAACCTACCTAAGGAGACAAACAACCTGTATGCAGAAAACTATAAGACACTGATGAAAGAAATTAAAGATGATACAAACAGATGGAGAGATATACCATGTTCTTGGATTGGAAGAATCAACATGGTGAAAATGACTCTACTACCCAAAGCAATCTACAGATTCAGTGCAATCCCTATCAAACTACCAATGGCATTTGTCACAGAACCAGAACAAAAAATTTCACAATTTGTATGGAAACACAAAAGACTCCGAATAGCCAAAGCAATCTTGAGAACGAAAAGTGGAGCTGGAGGAATCAGGCTCCCAGACTTCAGACTATACTACAAAGCTGTAGTAATCAAGACAGTATGGTACTGGCACAAAAACAGAAATATATATCAGTGGAACAGGATAGAAAGCCCTGAGATAAACCCACACACATTTGGTCACCTTATGTTTGATAAAGGAGGCAAGAATATACAATGGAGAAAAGACAGCCTCTTCAATAAGTGGTGCTGGGAAAACTGGACAGCTACATGTAAAAGAATGAAAATGGAACTCTCCCTAACACCATACACAAAAATAAACTCAAAATGGATTAAAGACCTAAATATAAGGCCAGACACTATAAAACCCTTAGAGGAAAATATAGGCAGAACACTCTGTGACATAAATCACAGCAAGATCCTTTTTGACCCACCTCCTAGAGAAGTGGAAATAAAAATAAAAATAAGCAAATGGGACCTATTGAAACTTAAAAGCTTATGCACAGCAAAGGAAACCATAAGACGAAAAGACAACCCTCAGACTCGGAGAAGATATTTACAAATGAAGTAACTGAGATAGGATTAATCTCCAAAATTTACATGCAGGTCATGCATCTCAATATCAAAACAACAAGCAACCCAATCCCCAAATGGGCAGAAGACCTAAATAGACATTTCTCCAGAGAAGATATACAGATTGCCAAGAAACACATGAAAGGATGCTCAACATCACTAATCATTAGAGAAATGCAAATCAAAACTACAATGAGATATCACCTCACATCAGTCAGAATGGCCATCATCAAAAAATCTAGAAACAATAAATGCTGGAGAGGGTGTGGAGAAAAGGGAACCCTCTTGCACTGTTGGTGGGAATGTAAATTGATACAGCCACTATGTAGAACACTATGGAGGTTCCTTAAAAAACTAAAAATAGAACCAGCATATTACCCAGCAATCCCACTACTGGGCATATACACTGAGAAAACCATAATTCAAAAAGAGTCATGTACCACAATGTTCACTGCAGCTCTATTTACAATAGCCAGGACTTGGAAGCAACCTAAATGTCCATTGACAGATGAATGGATAAAGAAGATGTGGCACATATATACAATGGAATATTATTCAGCCATAAAAAGAAACGAAATTGAGTTATGTGTAGTGATGTGGATGGACCTAGAGTCTGTCATACAGAGTGAGGTAAGTCAGAAAGCAAAAAACAAATACCTTATGCTAACACATATATATGGAATCTAAAAAAAAAATTGGTTCTGGTGAACCTAGGTGCAGGACAGGAATAAAGACACAGACATAGAGAATGGACTTGAGGACATGGGGAGTGGGAAGGGTAAGCTTGGATGAAGTGAGAGAGTGGCATGGACATATATACACTACCAAATGTAAAATAGATAGCTAGTGGGAAGCAGCCACGTAGCACAGGGAGATCAGCTCAGTGCTTTGTGTCCACCTAGAGGGGTGGGATAGGGAGGGTGGGAGGGAGACGAAAGGGGGAGGAGATATGGGGATATATGTATATGTATAGCTGATTCACTTTGTTATAAAGCAGAAACTAACACACCATTGTAAAGCAATTATACTCCAATAAAGATGTTAAAAAAATAAAATAAATTCATGTTACTGATTGATGGGTGTGGCACCTTAGTGCATAATTATTCATCCTTCAAGGCAGTGATTGGCATCTAGCTGGTAACAGAAGCTGTGAAATACCTTAGTGTGGTTAGAGCTGTTTCTTTGTTTCTTTTCCTCTGTAAGAGATTACCATTTTTGCACTCATTTAGCCAAGAGCTGCGGGTATAGGAGATTCTCAGAGTGAGAATATGAGGAAAACCGTAGAAGACACAGGTTCTGTTACAGTGACAGTTCCAAACAGTCCCATAATCCAAGGAAAAGAGGCCAAATCCTTAACTGCCACAGAAATTCCTACGTATGTCCCCAGACTTTGCTCAGTAACATTTATAGCATGGCTGCAGTTTTATGGTCCATCGTTTGTTTACCTTTCCTCATGGTTTTTCTTCAGGTAGCTCTTGTGCTAATTTTCAGACAATTCTGCATGAATCCACATCTCCAGAAATGGATCCCTCATAGGTTTAAGCTAAGAAAATGGAAACTACTGGTGAAAAAGAGGTGTTGATTATTGGAAACATAACTTCATGGAAGTTATTTTTCATTTTTTTAAATTTATTTTTTTATTGAAGTATAGTTGATTTACAATGTGTTAGTTTCAGGTGTATAGCGAAGGGATTAAGTTATATATGTAACTTAATCACATAAGTTAAAACTTAAGTTATATATATATATATATATACTTTTAAAGATTTTTTTCCTATAATAGGTTATTACAATTTACTGAGTATAGTCTCCTGTGCTATACAGTAGGTCCTGTTTTTTACCTATTTTATATATAGTAGTGTGTATATGTCATCCCAAATTCCTAATTTATCCCTCCCCCCCACATTTCCCCTTTGGTAACCATAAGTTTGTTTTCTATGTCTGTGAGTCTGTTTCTGTGTTGTAAATAAGTTCATTTGTATCATTTTTTTAGATTCCACATATAAGTGATATCATATGGTATTTGTCTTTCTCTGTCTGACTTATTCCACTTAGTATGATAATCTCTAGATCCATCCTTGTTGCTGCAAATGGCATTATTTCATTCTCTTTTATGGCTGAGTAATATTCCATTGTACATATGTACTACATCTTCTTTATCCCTTCCTCTGTTAATGGAAATTTAGGTTGTTTCTATGTCTTGGCTATTGTAAATAGTGCTGCTATGAACATAGGGGTGCATGTATCTTTTTGAATTATGGTTTTCTCTAGATATATGCCCAGGAGTGGGATTACTGGTTCATATGGTAACTCTATTTTTAGTTTTTTAAGGAACCTTCATAGTGTTCTCCATAGTGGCTGCACCAATTTACATTGCCACCAACAGTGTTGGAGGCTTCTCTTTTCTTTTTCATGGAGGTTATTTTTATCCCCTGCTCGCAAACGAATCTGGGAGCATTTTCAGTTGCTAATGATGGAAAACTCAACATGATCAATTCAAGAGAAATGAAGTATATTGGCTCACATAATTCAGCAGTTCTGGGGTAGGGCTGGCTTTAGGCTCCGTTGGCTTCAGAGCTTAAATTAGAATTGAGTTTCTCCTTATTTTTTGGCTCTGCTTTTAGTGCCTCTGCTCTGTGCTCACACAGCAGCTCCCTTTCTGGTCACAGATGGCTGCCAAACGTGGCCCCAAGCCAGTTAGGAGGAGTGAGGTTCTTTTTTTGGAAGTCCCAGCAGTCTAACTGGCTCCGAATGGGTCATGTATCCTTCCCCGCGTGGTTCACTGTGGCCAGGGTGCATATCAAGTCTTAACTGTCTTGGATCTGGGTTATGTGCCTTATGCCTGGAGTCTGGGGGTGTATTCCCTCTCAAACTACCTCAAAGCACAATCCCATTGGCCCAGTGTATATATATGGTATCCTTTTTTTTTTGAAAGACAGTTGCTTTAATTTAATTTATTTTTCATTGAAGTATAGTTGATTTACAATATTGTGTTAGTTCAGGTGTACAGCATAGTGATTCAGTATTTTTGCAGCTTATATTCCATTAAAGGTTATTAGAAGATCATTGGTATAATTCCCTGTGCTATACAGTATATCCTTGTTGCTTATCTTTTTAATATATGGTAGTTTGTATCTCTTAATCCCATACCCCTAATTTGTCCCTCCCTTTTTAATATAAAATATTAAATAATTAGATAAATAAAAGGACATAAGGAAACATGAATGATGCCTATCTCTTGGAGTGGCATTGTAGGTGATTTAAGCATTTTTTTGTTTTGTTTTTACTCTTTTTGTCTTCTAAATTTTCAAATGTGAGAGTGTAAAAGTTTTGTAAGTAGAAAAATTATCTTAATTGTAGTTACACCTGAGTAGTAAAAGAACTTTATTGTTGCATTCTTTTTTTTTTTAAACATCTTTATTGAAGTATAATTGCTTTACAATGGTGTGTTAGTTTCTGCTTTATAACAAAGTGAATCAGTTATACATATACATATGTTCCCATGTCTCTTCCCTCTTGCATCTCCCTACCTCCCACCCTCCCTATCCCACCCCTCTAGGTGGTCACAAATCACCTAGCTGATCTCCCTGTGCTATGCGGCTGCTTCCCACTAGCTATCTATTTTACATTTGGTAGTGTATATATGTCCATGACACTCTCTCACCCTGTCACATCTCACCCCTCCCCCTCCCCATATCCTCAAGTCCATTCTCTAGTAGGTCTGTGTCTTTATTCCCGTCTTGCCACTAGGTTCTTCATGACCTTTTTTTTTTTTTCCTTAGATTCCATATATATGTGTTAGCATACTGTATTTGTTTTTCTCTTTCTGACTTACTTCACTCTGTATGACAGACTCTAACTCCATCCACCTCATTACAAATACCTCCATTTCGTTTCTTTTTATGGCTGAGTAATATTCCATTGTATATATGTGCCACATCTTCTTTATCCATTCATCCGATGATGGACACTTAGGTTGCTTCCATGTCCTGGCTATTGTAAATAGAGCTGCAATGAACATTTTGGTACATGACTCTTTTTGAATTATGGTTTTCTCAGGGTATATGCCCAGTAGTGGGATTGCTGGGTCGTATGGTAGTTCTATTTTTAGTTTTTTAAGGAACCTCCATACTGTTCTCCATAGTGGCTGTATCAATTTACATTCCCACCAACAGTGCAAGAGGGTTCCCTTTTCTCCACACCCTCTCCAGCATTTATTGTTTCTAGATTTTTTGATGATGGCCATTCTGACCGGTGTGAGATGATACCTCATTGTAGTTTTGACTTGCATTTCTCTAATGATTAAGGATGTTGAGCATTCTTTCATGTGTCTGTTGGCCATCTGTATATCTTCTTTGGAGAAATGTCTATTTAGGTCTTCTGCCCATTTTTGGATTGGGTTGTTTGTTTTTTTGTTATTGAGCTGCATGAGCTGCTTGTAAATCTTGGAGATTAATCCTTTGTCAGTTGCTTCATTTGCAAATATTTTCTCCCATTCTGAGGGTTGTCTTTTCGTCTTGTTTATGGTTTCCTTTGCTGTGCAAAAGCTTTTAAGTTTCATTAGGTCCCATTTGTTTATTTGTGTTTTTATTTCCATTTCTCTAGGGGCTGGGTCAAAAAGGATCTTCCTGTGATTTATGTCATAGAGTGTTCTGCCTATGTTTTCCTCTAAGAGTTTGATAGTGTCTGGCCTTACACTTAGGTCTTTAATCCATTTTGAGTTTATTTTTGTGTATGGTGACAGGGAGTGTTCTAATTTCATACTTTTACAGGTAACTGTCCAGTTTTCCCAGCACCACTTATTGAAGAGGCTGTCTTTTCTCAATTGTATATGCTTGCCTCCTTTGTCAAAGATAAGGTGACCATATGTGCGTGGGTTTATCTCTGGGCTTTCTATCCTGTTCCATGGATCTATATTTCTGTTTTTGTGCCAGTACCAAACTGTCTTGATTACTGTAGCTTTGTAATATAGTCTGAAGTCAGGGAGCCTGATTCCTCCAGCTCCATTTTTCGTTCTCAAGATTGCTTTGGCTATTCGGGGTCTTTTGTGTCTCCATACAAATTGTGAAATTTTTTGTTCTAGTTCTGTGAAAAATGCCAGTGGTAGTTTGATAGGGATTGCATTGAATCTGTAGATTGCCTTGGGTAGTAGAGTCATTTTCACAATGTTGATTCTTCCAATCCCAGAAGATGGTATATCTCTCCATCTATTTGTATCATCTTTAATTTCTTTCATCATCTATTTGTATCATCTTTAATTTCTTTCATCAGTGTCCTATAATTTTCTGCATACAGATCTTTTGTCTCCTTAGGTAGGTTTATTCCTAGATATTTTATTCTTTTTGTTGCAATGGTAAACGGGAGTGTTTTCTTAATTTCACTTTCAGATTTTTCATCATTAGTATATAGGAACGCAAGAGATTTCTGTGCATTAATTTTGTATCCTGCTACTTTACCAAATTCATTGATTAGCTCTAGTAGTTTTCTGGTAGCATCTTTAGGATTCTCTATGTATAGTATCATGTCATCTGCAAACAGTGACAGCTTTACTTCTTCTTTTCCGATTTCGATTCCTTTTATTTCTTTTTCTTCTCTGATTGCTGTGGCTAACACTTCCAAAACTATGTTGAATAATAGTGGTGAGAGTGGGCAACCTTGTCTTGTTCCTGATCTTAGTGGAAATGGTTTCAGTTTTTCACCATTGAGGACAATGTTGGCTGTGGGTTTGTCATATATGGCCTTTATTATGTTGAGGAAAGTTCCCTCTATGCCTACTTTCTGCAGGGCTTTTATCATAAATGGGTGTTGAATTTTGTCGAAAGCTTTCTCTGCATCTATTGAGATGATCATATGGTTTTTCTCCTTCAATTTGTTAATATGATGTATCACGTTGATTGATTTGCGTATATTGAAGAATCCTTGCATTCCTGGAATAAACCCCACTTGATCATGGTGTATAATCCTTTTAATGTGCTGTTGGATTCTGTTTGCTAGTATTTTGTTGAGGATTTTTGCATCTATGTTCATCAGTGATATTGGCCTGTAGTTTTCTTTCTTTGTGACATCTTTGTCTGGTTTTGGAATCAGGGTGATGGTGGCCTCGTAGAATGAGTTTGGGAGTGTTCCTCCCTCTGCAATATTTTGGAAGAGTTTGAGAAGGATAGGTGTTAGCTCTTCTCTAAATGTTTGATAAAATTCGCCTGTGAAGCCATCTGGTTCTGGGCTTTTGTTTGTTGGAAGATTTTTAATCACAGTCTC
This sequence comes from Eschrichtius robustus, assembly GCF_028021215.1. Lineage (NCBI taxonomy): Eukaryota > Metazoa > Chordata > Mammalia > Artiodactyla > Eschrichtiidae > Eschrichtius > Eschrichtius robustus. Next base: position 56,393,388 of record NC_090835.1, on the reverse strand, counting down.
AATTTTAGTGCTTGTGATTGGTCTGTTCATATTTTCTATTTCTTCCTGGTTCAGTCTCGGCAGGTTGTGCATTTCTAAGAATCTGTCCATTTCTTCCAGGTTGTCCATTTTATTGGTATAGAGTTGCTTGTAGTAATCTCTCATGATCGTTTGTATTTCTGCAGTGTCAGTGGTTACTTCTCCTTTTTCATTTCTAATTCTATTGATTTGAGTCTTCTCCCTTTTTCTCTTGATGAGTCTGGCTAATGGTTTATCAATTTTGTTTATCTTCTCAAAGAACCGGCTTTTAGTTTCATTGATTTTTGCTATTGTTTCCTTCATTTCTTTTTCATTTATTTCTGATCTGATCTGTATGATTTCTTTCCTTCTGCTAGCTTTGGGGTTTTTTTGCTCTTCTTTCTCTAATTGCTTTAGGTGCAAGGTTAGGGTGTTTATTCGAGATGTTTCCTGTTTCTTGATGTAGGCTTGTATTGCTATAAACATCCCTCTTAGAACTGCTTTTGCTGCATCCCATAGGTTTTGGGTCGTCGTGTCTCCATTGTCGTTTGTTTCTAGGTATTTTTTGATTTCCCCTTTGATTTCTTCTGTGATCAGTTCATTATTAAATAGTGTATTGTGTAGCCTCCATGTGTTTGTATTTTTTACAGATCTTTTCCTGTAATTGATATCTAGCCTCATAGCGTTGTGGTCGGAAAAGATACTTGATACGATTTCAATTTTCTTAAATTTACCAAGGCTTGATTTGTGACCCACGATATGATCTATCCTGGAGAATGTTCCACGAGCACTTGAGAAAAATGTGTATTCTTTTGTTTTTGGGTGGAATGTCCTATAAATATCAATTAAGTCCATCTTGTTTAATGTATCATTTAAAGCTTGTGTTTCCTTATTTATTTTCATTTTGGATGATCTGTCCATTGGTGAAAGTGGGGTGTTAAAGTCCCCTACTATGATTGTGTTGCTGTCGATTTCCCCTTTTATGGCTGTTAGTATTTGCCTTATGTATTGAGGTGCTCCTATGTTGGGTGCATAAATATTTACAATTGTTATAGCTTCCTCTTGGATCGATCCCTTGATCATTATATAGTGTCCTTCTTTGTCTCTTGTAATAGTCTTTATTTTAAAGTCTATTTTGTCTGATATGAGAATTGCTACTCCAGCTTTCTTTTGATTTCCATTTGCATGGAATATCTTTTTCCATCCCCTCACTTTCAGTCTGTATGTGTCTCTAGGTCTGAAGTGGGTCTCTTGTAGACAGCATATGTATGGGTCTTGTTTTTGTATCCATTCAGCCAGCCTGTGTCTTTTGGTGGGAGCATTTAATCCATTTACATTCAAGGTAATTATTGATATGTATGTTCCTATTCCCATTTTCTTAAATATTTTGGGTTTGTTATTGTAGGTGTTTTCCTTCTCTTGTGTTTCTTGCCTAGAGAAGTTCCTTTAGCATTTGTTGTAAAGCTGGTTTGGTGGTGCTGAACTCTCTCAGCTTTTGCTTGTCTGTAAAGGTTTTAATTTCTCCATCGAATCTGAATGAGATCCTTGCTGGGTAAAGTAATCTTTGTTGTAGGTTTTTCTCCTTCATCACTTTAAGTATATCCTGCCACTCCCTTCTGGCTTGCAGAGTTTCTGCTGAAAGATCAGCTGTTAACCTTATGGGGATTCCCTTGTGTGTTATTTGTTGTTTTTCCTTTGCTGCTTTTAATATGTTTTCTTTGTATTTAATTTTTGATAGTTTGATTAATATGTGTCTTGGCGTGTTTCTCCTTGGATTTATCCTGTATGGGACTCTCTGTGCTTCCAGGACTTGATTAACTATTTCCTTTCCCATATTAGGGAAGTTTTCATCTATAATCTCTTCAAATATTTTCTCAGTCCCTTTCTTTTTCTCTTCTTCTTCTGGGACCCCTATAATTCGAATGTTGGTGCATTTAATGTTGTCCCAGAGGTCTCTGAGACTGTCCTCAGTTCTTTTCATTCTTTTTTCGTTATTCTGCTCTGCAGTAGTTATTTCCACTATTTTATCTTCCAGGTCACTTATCCGTTCTTCTGCCTCAGTTATGCTGCTATTGATCCCGTCTAGAGTATTTTTAATTTCATTTATTGTGTTTTTCATCGTTGCTTGGTTCCTCTTTAGTTCTTCTACGTCCTTGTTAAATGTTTCTTGCACTTTGTCTATTCTATTTCCAAGATTTTGGATCATCTTTACTATCATTATTCTGAATTCTTTTTCAGGTAGACTGCCTATTTCCTCTTCATTTGTTAGGTCTGGTGTGTTTTGACCCTGCTCCTTCATCTGCTGTGTGTTTTTTTGTCTTCTCATTTTGCTTATCTTACTGTGTTTGGGGTCTCCTTTTTACAGGGTGCAGGTTCATAGTTCCCGTTGTTTTTGGTATCTGTCCCCAGTGGCTAAGGTTCGTTCAGTGGGTTGTGTAGGCTTCCTGGTGGAGGGGACTAGTGCCTGTGTTCTGGTGGATGAGGTTGGATCTTGTCTTTCTGGTGGGCACGTCCACGTCTGGTGGTGTGTTTTGGGGTGTCTGTGGCCTTATTATGATTTTAGGCAGCCTCTCTGCTAATGGATGGGGCTGTGTTCCTGTCTTGCTAGTTGTTTGGCATAGGGTGTCCAGCACTGTAGCTTGCTGGTCGTTGAGTGAAGCTGGGTCTTGATGTTGAGATGGAGATCTCTGAGGGATTTTCGCTGTTTGGTATTACGTGGAGCTGGGAGGTCTCTTGTGGACCAGTGTCCTGAAGTTGGCTCTCCCATCTCAGAGGCACAGCCCTGATGCCTGGCTGGAGCACCAAGAGCCTTTCATCCACACGGCTCAGAATAAAAGGGAGAAAAAAATAGAAAGAAAGAAAGAAAGTGGATAAAATAAGATAAAATAAAGCTATTATAATAAAAAATAAGAAAAAAATTATTAAGAAAAAATTTATTAAGAAAAATTTTTTTAATTTTTAAAAAAGATTTATTAATTTTTTATAAGAAAAATTGTTAAGAAAAAATTTTAATTTTTTAAAATAAAAAATATGAAAAAAGTTATTAAAATTTTTTTTAATTTCTAAAAATAGAAAATAAGGAAAAAATTATTAAGAAAACATTTATTAGGAAAAGAAATTTTTAAAGTAAAACAAACAAACAAACAAACAAAAAAAAAAACGACGGACCTAACCCTAGGACTAATGGTGAAAGCAAAGCTATACAGACAAAATCTCATCCAGAAGCATACACGTATACACTCACAAAAAAAGGAAAAGGGGAAAAATTAATATATCCTGCTCCCAAAGTCCACCTCCTGAATTTGGGGTGATTTGTTGTCTATTCAGGTATTCAACAGATGCAGGCACATCAAGTTGTTTGTGGAAGCTTTAATCTGCTGCTTCTGAGGCTGCTGGGAGAGATTTCCCTTTCTCTTCTTTGTTCGCACACCTCCCGGGGTTCAGCTTTGGATTTGGACCCGCCTCTGCATGTAGGTCACCTGAGGGCGTCTGTTCCCCGCCCAGACAGAATGGGGTTAAAGGAGCAGCTGCTTTGGGGCTTTGGCTCACTCAGGACGGGGGGAGGGAGGGGTACGGATCCGGGGCGAGCCTGCTGCGGCAGAGGCCGGCGTGATGTTGCAGCAGCCTGAGGCGTGCCGTGCTTTCTCCCGGGGAAGTTGTCCCCGGATCACGGGAGCCTGGCAGTGGCAGGCTGCACCGGCTCCCGGGAGGGGCAGTGTGGAGAGTGACCTGTGCTCGCACACAGGCTTCTTGGTAGTGGCAGCAGCAGCGTTAGCATTTCTTGCCCGTCTCTGGGGTCCGTGCTGATAACCGAGGCTTGGGCCCGTCTCTGGGGTCCGCGCTGATAGCCGCGGCTCGCACCCGTCTCTGGAGCTCGTTTAGGCGGCGATCTGAATCCCCTCTCCTCGTGCGCCGCGAAACAAAGAGGCAAGAAAAAGTCTCTTGCCTCTTCGGCAGCTGCAGACTTTTTCTCGGGCTCCCCCCCGGCTAGCCGTGGCACACTAACCCCTTCAGGCTGTGTTCACGCCGCCAACCCCAGTCCTCTCCCTGCGATCCGACCGAAGCCCGAGCCTCAGCTCCCAGCCCCCGCCCACCCCGGCGGGTGAGCAGACAAGCCTCTCGGGCTGGTGAGTGCTGCTCGGCGCCGAGCCTCTGTGCGGGAATCTCTCCGTTTTTCCCTCTGCGCCCCTGTTGCTCTGGGATCCGCGCTGATAGCCGCGGCTCGCGCCCGTCTCTGGAACTCGTTTAGGCGGCGCTCTGAATCCCCTCTCCTTGCGCGCCGCGAAACAAAGAGGCAAGAAAAAGTCTTGCCTCTTCGGCAGCTGCAGACTTTTTCCCGGACTCCCTCCCAGCTAGCACTGAAGCCGGAGCCTCAGCTCCCAGCCCCCGCCCGCCCCGGCGGCTGAGCAGACAAGCCTCTCGGGCTGGTGAGTGTTGCTCGGCACCGATCCTCCGTGCGGGAATCTCTCCGCTTTGCCCTCCGCACCCCTGTTGCTGCGCTCTCCTCGATGGCTCCGAAGCTTCCCCCCTCTGCCACTCGCAGTCTCTGCCCGCAAAGGGGCTTCCTAGTGTGTGGAAACCTTTCCTCCTTCACAGCTCCCTCCCACTGGTGCAGGTCCCGTCCCTATTCTTTTGTCTCTGTTATTTCTTTTCTCTTTTGCCCTACCCAAGTACGTGGGGATTTTCTTGCCTTTTGGGAGGTCTGACGTCTTCTGCCAGCGTTCAGTGGGTGTTCTATAGGAGCAGTTCCACGTGTAGATATATTTCTACTGTATCTGTGGGAAGGAAGGTGATCTCCGCGTCTTACTCTTCCGCCATCTCGCCCAGACCTCTATTACTGCATTCTTTAAGAAAATAATTTAAGATTTTTTCCTCCTACCTTTTCCTTTGCATATTTTCTTAGAAAATCTTTCTCCCAAATAAGTTAAATATTTGCCTATGCTCTATCACTTATACATTACTCCTTAAATTGATTTGGAATTTATTTGAATGTGTGGTATAAGGTGAGACTCTAATTTGATTTTCTTTTTCCAAATTAGCAAATTTTTAGGCAATATTGGTTGAAAATGTAATTTCTTCTCCATTGATTTGGAAGGTTTGCTTTCCTGTGCTTCAAAAAAAAGACATCCTTGCTAAATTTCTTCTAAGGAAATTCTCTGTTGTTGATCTTCTGTCAGCTAACCCCACATGGGTAAAGGAGAGAGAAAGCAAATGTGAAGATTATGAAAACAGGAAAGAAAGAGTGAATGTTCTCTGATTGGAGAGCTGTATGGTTCTTGGAGTAGTACCACTTCTGAAAATGAAAGCTCTATAATCACATGACAGTCCCATTTTTTTTCCTTCCCCAAATCTCTCCTATTCTCACACCTGTGAATGTAGGAAAATTTGGCTGATCAAATACGGGAAGCTATTTGCAAGCACTCTGGAATAAGTGGTAAACAGCCCAGCCAAATTCACATCTTGTCCCATGTGGCAAACTTTACAGATAGAGAACTCCGAGGAAAATATTCATTACTGTACAAAGTGGTCCATGTTTATGCATAAACAAGACATTTATTGGAAATGTGTTTTAATTGTCCATATATTTACAGAGTACCTCTTTTAATTTTACCAATAAAATTTTATATTTCAAAGCACAATCCTCACCACTTTGGAACAGTTTTTGATATAGTCTTAAAATGAAAGATTTTCGTATAATACAGATATGAAATCTTATGAATGATTAAAAACAAACTTCCTTAGTATCTCCCATAATAATGATCCCTGAAAGAAAATTGCTGGTGTTCGGGGAAAATTTTTAAAGGCTTGACTGTCTTTCAGTGAGTTTGTTAAAATTGTACCTGGAAGCATCCCTAAAGTTATTTCAATTTTAGAAGTTCCATGGAGGTCAGTAGGAATCTTGCTTGGGAAAGATTGCATTTTTAAAGATAATATTGAATATTTTATACTCACATAAGTCAAGAATACTGTGATTTTTGCCAAAAAAAGATTGTAGAATTTTGTTTATTTCAAAATCCTATTGCTGCACCCAATCCCAGGCCATGTTCTAACTCAACTCTCTTAAATCACTTTTCATACAAATATCAATGTTATTCTTTTTAAAAGACCAATTGCATTCAATGGCATGTTCCCATCACTTTGTAGGAGATAAAATTTCCATGAATGGGCTAGAGTTTTCTCTCTTGAGATTTGTGGACTGAATGAGACCATCTGCATAGATATGTTTAGCATCGGTTTAGATGTTTTTAGATTCTGTTTAATTGATAATCAAGACTCAGGCCTGTTGATTAACAAACTGGTTTCTCTTTTAGGGAATTGTGTTTCCCATGCTAAAAAGCAAAATTCCGTATGCAAAATCTCAGAACTCTTAGGAAATTATATATTTAAAATCAGTTGTCATGTTAAGTTTGAGTCTCTGTGATAAAATCAGATGCTGACTCCCCGTGGGAATTCGAAATGAAGAGGCCTTTTCACGTCTCGGACAGGATACTGGAGTGAATTCATGGTCATGGACCATGTGGGCTTCATGGTTATGAAACTGGAGATAAGCCCATGTATAGGGCTGTTGAAATTATTTTATAAATATTCCACTCTGCTTTGCTTTGGGTCTCAGTCATGCTGCCATGATTGTTGCCTCCGTGTTGAATTTTCTTCTTGCTCTCCTATTGTTTCAAGTGGGAACACTTAAAACACTTTGGATTCTGCTAACTCTTAAATTATTTTTTTTGTTGTTGTGAGGTGCTATATGCTTCTGAAAACAAGGTCACTGTGTTAATTGAAGATTATTTGTTATAAATACTTAGTAAAAATACTAATGCCACAAAATGCATTATTGTTTGGGTCAAAAATTATTTAATGTGTATATATTTCTGCTCCTCAATAAGAATATTCATTTGTTTGCTTTTTCCTTGTGAGCCAGAATTGTCATAATTTCTGTAACCCCAGTGCAGTACTCAGGACCTTTAAATCCTTGTTGCTAGATGCAGGAAGATGAATAGGAGAGCAGCTGAGAGTAGGGACAAAGCATGACGATGAAGGGGTCTATCTTTGGGTGGAGAAGACAAGATGATGTGATCATTTGGGTGGGAAGATATCTCTCGCTCTTAGGATATTTCATTGTTGACTTTGTGTTTAAAGCTGTCTAGTACATTTTAAAAGTTACATGGGGAGTCAGTCATCTGATTGAGTGCTTGATGGGGAAGAGTTGCCATAGACTCAGGGCTCTCAGGGGCCACTGTTATCAGAGACCCATGAGAGCTGGGGCAAAGGGACTGCTATTTCAGGAAATTCATTGAGGCAGAGCACCCACGGAAGGAAGCTTATTCTAGAATTTAGGCCTGACCTCAGTGGCAGGAAGCTTTCCAAAATAATCACACAGTGAATTTTGCAGAAGTGGTGTAAATAACAAATTCCTATTAATATGGAACTTCAGCTATTTTTTTTGTAAGAGTCTGAGCCTTGTCATGTTAAAAAGAAATATGATATATTCCTAGTACAAAAATGACTATTTATGCCACATTTATTTATATATTAAACTAAATGCAAATCTGCTGTTTTGTTAAAACAATTATGTATCTTGGAATCGGATCAAGATGGTGGAGTAGGAGGACACAGAACTCACCTCCCTACATGAACACACCAAAAATACATCTACATGTGAAACAGTTCTCACTGAAAACTAACTGGAAACTGGCAGAAGGACTCTTGCACAACCAAGGCCGTAAGAAAGATACATATGTAATCAGGTAGGAAGAGAAGAAAAGCGATTGGGTCAGGACCTGTGACCCTGGGAGGGGACTCAGAGGAAACAGGAGATAATAGAGGTGGAGACCCTCCCTTGGGAATGAGCGGTTCAAGCCACATATTGGGCATCCCAGTCCTGGGGCCTGACACAGGGAAGATGAGCCCCCTTGGCTGGTGGGACCAACAGGAGGCCTGTGGGAAGCCTGGATTCTGCCATGAGGAGCACACAAATGCTTGCTTCCTCCTGAAGCAGGATGGAGAGGGTGAACTGAAACCAGGAGGGTAGCTGACTGGTTTCCCTCGACTGCCCTGGTTTACACCCCATCCTGAGTCAGGTGAACGCTCCTAACCCTAAAACCTTGTTTCATCTCGCAGCTCCACATGGGAGCGAGGGCTGCCATGACTGAGGAAAAAGCTCGGCCGTGAGATGCTGTGGTGGCTCAAACTCTAAGTGGTGTCTGAGCAGGGAGGGGGCAGCCGTTACCGGTGACTGTACAGACAGTGCATCAGAGGCAGATTGGATCTCTGACAGTGGCCACTTTGCCACACCCAGTGCCCTGGCCCTCACCAAATATCCATGCCAGCCCCTCTTACTTCAGCACGGCTCCCCTCTGGGGATGAGGGTGGGGGTGCTAGGATGGGGAGGAGCGCACCCTTAAAAAGAATGGCACCAGCCTGGACCCCAACCCTCAGGGCTTCTGATCCAGCAACTTAAGAACTGCCCCCGCCCCTAGTAGAGTGATGTTGGCCACTGAGCACAGGAGAAGCCCCGGCTCACACCCAGCTCTGGCTCTAGCCCATCCATCTCCAGCCCCACCTCCTACCAGGATGAGAGCTGCCAGCCCACACTGGGGGATGACGTGACTTGTGTTCACCAGCTCGCCCACCAAAGCAGCTGGCACACGCAGACTGTATAGGGACGCTCCCACACAAGGACACCCCTTCACAACCAGAATAGGCCTGTTTCACCTAATTTTATAGAGATAGGGAAAGATAAGCAAAATGAGAAGACAGAAGAATTTGTGTCAATTGAAAGAACAAGAGAAAACCTCTGAAAAAAACAACTAATGAAACAAAAATAAACAATTTACTAGATAAAGAATTCAAAGAATTAGTAATAAGAATGCTAACTAAATGAGGAAAAGACTAGATGAACACAGTGAGAATTTTAACAAGGACCTAGAAAATATTAAAAAATATATAAAAAAAGAACCAGTCAGAACTGAAGAATATAATAATTTAGATGAAAAACACCCTAGAAGGAGTGAACAGCAGATTAGATAAAACAGAAGAATGCATAAGTGATCCGGAGGATAGAATCATGGAAATCACCCAATCAGAACAGCAAAAAGAAAAACACATTTAAAAAAAATTTAAGGAAACTCTAGGACAACATTATGCATACCAAAATTCACATTATAGGGGCTCCAGAAGGAGGAGAGAGAGAAAAGGGGGTGGAAAATGTATTTAATGAAATTATGGCTGAAAAATTCCCAAACCCAAAGAAGGAAATAGATATCCAGGTACAGGAAGTACAGAGAATCCCAAACAAGATGAACCCAAACAGACCCACACCAAGACATATCATAATTAAAATGGCGAAAGATAAAGAGAGGATTCTAAAGGTAGCAGGAGAAAAACAAAGAGTCATATACAAGGGAACCCTCATCAGGCTAACTGCTGACTTTTTTGCAGAAACATTGCAGGCCAGAAAGGAGTGGTATGATATACTTAAAGTACTGAAAGGGAAACACTTTCAACCTAGGATACCTGCCAGCAAGATTATCATTAGAATTGAAGGAGAGATAAAGAACTCAGGCTAGCAAAAACTAAAAAAGTTCATCAGTACTAAACTAACCCCAAAAGAAATGTTAAAGGGTCTTTTCCAAGTGGAAAAGAAAAGCTTATAACAAGAAGTCAGTATCTATAGGAAAGGAAAAAAATCACACTTGTAAAGGAAAATATATAGTAAAGGCTGAGGATCAACCACTTAAATAAGCTAAAGATTAAAAGACAAAAAATTTGTAAAATCAAGTATAACTACAATAATCAGTAAAAGGATAAACATGAAGGTGTATAACATCAAAAACACAAAGTGTGGGGGAAGGGAGTAAAAAAATGTGGATCTTTTAGAATGTGTTTGAACTTAAAGGACTACCTGTTTAAAACAAATACAGTTATGTCAACAAACAAACAAACAATAGAAAAGATCAATGAAACCAAGAGCAGTTTTTCGAAAAGAAAAAAATTGATAAGCCTTTAGCTAGGCTTATTAAGAAAAAAAGAGAGAGGACCCAAATAAAGAAAATAAGAAATAAAAGAGGAGAAATTGCAACCACTATCACAGAAATACAAACAATCATAAGAGAATACTGTCAACCATTATATGCCAACGAATTGTATAACCTCAAAGAAATGGGAAAATGTCTGGAAAAAAACAACCTTCCAAGACTGAATTAGGAAGAAATAGACAATCTGGAAAGACCAATCACTAGTAATGAACTTGGATTAGTAATTAAAAAAAAAAAAACCCTAGCAAACAAAAGTCCAGGACCAGACAGCTTCACAGGGAAATTTTACCAAATATATAAAGAAGAGCTAATACCTATTCTTCTCAAACTATTCCAAAAAATTGAAGAGGATGGAACAAATTCATTCTAGGTGGTCACCATTACCTGATACCAGAGCCAGACAAAGACACTACAAAAAAAGTAAATTACAGACCAATATCTCTGATAAATATAGATGTAAAAATCCTCAACAAAATATTAGCAAATCAAGTTCAACAGTATATAGAAGGATCATGCACCATGATCAAGTGGGATTATTCCAGGGATGCAAGGATGGTTCAATATTCTCAAATCAACCAATGTGAGATACCACATTAACAAACGGAAGGATAAATGTCACATGATCATCTCAAAAGATGCAGAAAAAGCATTTGACAAAATTAAGTACTCATTAATGACAAACCCACAGCTAGCATCATACTCAGTGGTGAAAAGCTGAAAGCTTTTTCTCTAAAATCCGGAACAAGACAAGGACGCCACACAAACAGAATGGCATTGCATCATTAACTTAGGGTCTACAGCCCAGATTTTTCCATCTGTACAGGATAGTGGTGTAACTCTGGCCAGTGCCATCAGAGGAAAAATCAGGACCTTGAGGGCAGTTTGGAGGAGGCTGTTAGAGGCTTCCTGGTTAGAAGGGGCTCTGGCATGGACCCCCTGAAATAGCCAGGCCCCCTGTGTGTCAAGTCTTCGTGGGTTCCCAGCAGCCAATTTGGATGGCTTTCATTTCTTTTTCTTGTCCAGGGCTTGACAAAGACTTCCAATACTATGTTAAATAGAAGTGGAGGGAATGGGCGTACTTTTTTTGTCTGTATGGCCTGTGAGTAAGAATGATTTGTGTAGTTTTGAATGCATGAAAAAAATCCAAAGAAGAATATTGCATGACACATGGAAATGACATGAGACTTGAGTTTCAGTGTCAGTATGTACAAGTCTCATCTGTTTACTGTTGGCCATGGCTGCTTTCTGCCCTGAGACAGCAGAACTGAGAGAGACCCTTTGGCCCAAAAAACCTGAAATATCTACTATCTGGCCCGTTATTGAAAAAAATTGCTGATCCCTAGCTTTCACTCAAAGATTCCTTGCCCTCTTGTTTTTGTTGAGCTTGGCCAATGGGGAGCAGCTGCTGGAGGTCAGGGTGCAGGGAAGGGTGGGCTTCGGGACGTTTACTCCCTGCCTGTCTCTCCTTGAGTCTGCGGGTTGGCTGAACCAGCTTCTGAAGGTCACAGCTCCTACCAGGTGGCCCTCGAAATGCAAAACCCTTTCCACCTCCATATACCAGCATCTGCACCCACCCTTCCCCTCCAGGCCTCACATCCCTCCTGTCCCTTGGCCTGGGGACTGTGCTGTCCTGCAGTTTCCCACATTCTGCCTGCACCTCTGTAAGGAGCCCTTTCCGTAAGTGACGCCTGATTTATTTGTAGCATCTATTTCCTGCTTGGATCCGAATGGATAAAACAATACTAAAGAAATCAACGAATCAGATCAAGATAATTTTAGATGGTGAAAATAAAATATTGAAAAGAAAATGGGGGCTTCCTTGGTGGTGCAGTGGTTAGAAATCCGCCTGCCAATGCAGGGGACACGGGTTGGAGCCCTGGTCCTGGAAGATCCCACATGCCGCAGAGCAACTAAGCCCGTGCGCCACAACTACTGAGCCTGCGCTCTAGAGCCCGGGACACAACTACTGAGCCCACGTGCCACAACTACTGAAGCCCGTGTGCCTAGAGCCTGTGCTCTGCAACAAGAGAAGCCACTGCAATGAGAAGCCTGCGCACCGCAACAAAGAGTAGTCCCTGCTCGCCACAACTAGAGAAAGTCTACGCGCAGCAACGAAGACCCAACGCAGCCAAAAATAAATAGATAAATAAATAAATTTATTAAAAAAAAAAAAAGAAAACGGTAAGGTGATAACAGATTGGAGGGGAAGTTTGAATGCTAAGAAGAAAAGAACAAGGAAATGATCTAGGGAAATGCCATTTTGTGAAGCAGAAGAAGCAGCTGGTGCAAACTTCTTAAGAGTGCTTGAATCACAGAAGGGCCGCTGCAGGCTGCCTGGCAGGGAGTAAGATAAGATGAGTGGGTTTACCCGTGGCCTTGTAGACACGTGGTGTTTCATTATAGATGCAACGGAAATATTTAAACAAGGATGGTGTAATCTAATGTGTGATTAAAAAAATCACTCTGGCCATTGTTTGGACAGGGAATATTTTGGTGGTGTTTATTGCAGTGATGGGCAGGTCCTCAACCTGAAGGCTGCAGCTGGGTGTTGTTCTGGTATCTTCCAGTGGAACTTTGGGGAAGTTACTGGACTCAGGTCTGGTTTGAAGCCATGTTAGAGTTGGTAGGGGAGATGGTGATGATTGGAATTAGGTTTCATGAAATCTTTGGTGCATTCCATTGGATTTTACACCAAGAGGACATTGCATTTATTTACTTCTTTGGGAGATAGTGTCTCATTTTCTACATTTTAACTCTTCTAAAGTTTTAAAAGCTATAATCTACCCTCTCTTTAGACAGTCAAGAGTAAAAGCTAGTTTCTGGGTATATTTTTCTATCTGGTTTCTGTGAGAGCAGAAAATCTGGCATGAGCTTGTGATTATGCTTTGATTGCGCTGACTGGTGTTGATTGAGTTCTCTGTGCAGCTCTGGATTGTTTCTTTGGGTTTCTTGGTCTGGGCACTGTGGTTAACTTTTGTATTCTATTTGCAGTATTTCAGCCACATTCATTTACAGCCCACACCTTATAAAGGCTGGTATTCATTCTCCCTGCCCCCACCTCCCCACCCCTAAACACACACGTGCGCAAACACACGCACACACACACACACACACACACGCACACACTCACTCTTAACCTGGTGGTAAAGTAAGATCCTTGTTGGCCTCTTGCGATTATTCCCAGCATCCTGGAAGATGCTCTTGAGCTGGAACTGCATTGCAGGCTGTCAGAAAATTTTGACAAAACTCTTCAATCACCTGCCTTTGTGTATTTAGGATTTTCTTTTCTCCCAGCTTCTGTGTTTCACTTAGTTTTGCCTGTTTCCTGTGGTATATGTGGTAAGTTCTTTTGGTAGGGCTACACAGAGTTTAAGACAGAACCATAAGCATACGTATGTGTCATTCATTTATTTAGCAAATATTTACTGGCTGCCTTATATGTAGCAGGCCCTGTGCTAGTGAGTGGTGACTCTTTGTCTTCAAGGAACACATGATGTCCTGGGGAACTTAAGTATCTAAGCCAATCATTATAATTCAGTATGATAAGTGAAATAGAAAGATGATGACTGTCATAGAAGCAGTGAAGTGCAGTGGTTGACAGCCCAGATGCTGGAGCCAGACAGCCTTGGTTGACATCCCAGCCTCACTCCTAACTATCGCTGTGTTTCTGGGCAAATTACTTGAACAGTCTGTATCTTATTTTCCTTATCAGGGAAAAGGAAATGCTGTAAAAGTGTTAAGATAGTTAATATAGCAAAACAGCCATAAGAATGCCTGGCATACAGAAATTGGCTCAATAACCATTGTCTATTGTTATTAATATCCCTCAGAATACTCATGGGATTAAACTTTGAAAAGGAGGATATAACTTAATATGGGTTGGTTACTACTTGGAATCTAGGGGATTTTTCAGAGCAGTTAATAAGAAGCCAGTTTCTGGTTCATGAGATTATTTTTAGTAACTAAAAATACCATATTGGACCCTTAAAGATACTTTTAATATATCTCTCCCCTTGCATTCATGCTTTAGACTCAAACCTTCTGTACCTGGCTTGCTATGTTGCAAAAAGAAATGAATCTTTTCTGTTTATTAATAGAGCCAGTTGTACTATTATAGGGAACATTTTTCATCGTGTAATTTTGCACTCTGATGCCTACCACTTTTAAAATTAGCTGTCTTCCTCTGGCTTTCTAAGGAAATTGGTGACTGTAAAAACTGGATATGTTGGTTTTAATTCGCATTTTTCAGCATTGCACCTTCTAAGCAGAATATGCAGGTAGAGCCTTCAGAAATGCCTGTGAGTATGAAGGCTAGAAAGCACTAGCCTAACCATCAGCAGCCTTCCCACCCACCAGTAATCCCAACCTTCCAACGTTCTTCTGAAATCATTACACCTGCTAAGCTCTTATTGACACATCCTTCTCCTTGGCATCTTGAGGGACCATGTCTAAGACACCTTTGAATCTTCCTTAACTGGCACATATTAGCTGCTCAGTCACTGTTGAATAAACAGATGAGTAAATGAATTTAGTGTCTGGGTCTGTCATAAAATATGTTTAGCTCCTACTCACTTAAAGAACTTACTTCTCTCTCTGACATAAATGGTACCAATGTTTTCTTAGGTCAGTCTCCCAAGCCAATAGAAGTAAAATCAAAAATAAACAAATGGCACCTAATCAAACTTATAAGCCTTTGCACAGTAAAGGAAACCATAAACAAAATGAAAAGACAACCTATGGACTGGGAGAAAATATTTGCAAATGATGTGACCGACAAGGACTTAAATCTCCAAAATATACAAACAGCTCATACAACTCAGTAACAAAAAAACTAACAGTCCAATCAAAAAATGGGCAGAAGACCTAAATAGACATTTCTCCAAAGAAGACATACAGATGGCTAATAAGCACATGAAAAGGTGCTTATCATCACTAATTATTAGAGAAATGCAAATCAAAACTACAATGAGGTATCACCTCACACCGATCAGAATGGCCATCATCAAAAAATCTACAAACAATAAATGCTGGAGAAGGTGTGGAGAAAAGGGAACCTTCTTACACTGTTGGTGGGAATGTAAATTGGTGCAGCCAATATGGAAAACAGTATGGAGGTTCCTCAGAAAACTAAAAATAGAGTTGCCATATGATCCAGCAATCCCCCTCCTGGGCACATACCCAGACAAAACTGTGATTCAAAAAGATACATGCATCCTTATGTTCATGTAAATAGCAGCACTATTTACAATAGCCAAGACATGGAAACGACCTAAATGTCCATCAGTGGATGAATGGGTAAAGAAGATGTGGTATATATATATATATACACACACACACACACACACAATGGAATATTACTCAGCCATAAAGAAGAATGAAGTAATCCCATTTGCAGCAACATGGATAGACCTAGAGATTATCATACTAAGCAAAATAAGTCAGAAAGAGAGACAGACACCATATGATATCACATATATGTGGAATCTAAAATAGGACACAAATGAACATATCTACAAAACAGAAACAGACTCACAAACATAGAGAACAGATTTATGGTTGCCAAAGGGGAGGGGTGTGGGGGAAGGATGGATTGGGAGTTTGGGATTAGCAGACACAAACTATTGTATATAGGATGGATAAACAAGAAGGTCCTACTGTGTAGCACAGGGAACTATATTCAATATCTTGTGACAAACCATAATGGAAAAGAATATAAAAAAGAATGTATGTATATATATAACTGAGTCACTTTGCTGTGCAGCAGAAATTAACACAACATTGTAAATCACCTCTACTTCAATAAAATTAATTTTAAAAAAAGAACTGACTTCTGTCTCTCCTTCCTTTTCCTGTGTCTTACTTGTAGACAAGAAACTATAATATTTTATCCCCCAGATAGGCCTGCTGAGGACAGCAGTGCTGTTTTAGTTTTGCATAGATGTGTCCAGACAGGAAGACAGCTTGGCACTGAAATTCAGCCTATGCTCTGCTCACCAAGTCATGCGCCCTGGCAGGTAGCTCCATCTAATCGGAGGTGGAGCTGCCTTTTTTCCCCCTGGCACAAATGTCCTATGGCCACTTCAAGTGTCCGTGGGGCTTTTCTCCCCCATGTATGACAGCCCGCCCCCCCCGCCCCCCGGTACCTTGTACTCACTGTTCTGCTCGGGATGGGGGGAGAGCTGTATCTAATTTGTGTACAGGCACCATATAGTCTGCTAGTGGCAATGGTAGTAAATTCAGGATTTCATCATCCTGTTCCATGATTACCAACAACTGAAGGAGAATATGAAGAGTAGATAAATTCCCTGTTTCATTAGGCCTGTTGCCCCAAATAAAGATCTGTCATAGTATGAATACCAGCTTCCTCTTGTCACCCACCCCATGATCTAGTCTACACTTCAGAGCAGTCGGCTGTTATTTTCAAGTGGTTTCATAATCATATAGATAGCTCGTGACAGTCCTTTCCTCTCTACCAGAATATTAACTTTAAAAGCATCTCCTGCTAATGATGATTTTTTTTTAGCACCAACTGTACGTAGGTGAGCTGGAAGGAATTTAAAAGTAAAGGTCTCATGTAATCCTTAATTGCCCTCTCAACCAAGATTTTCCAATTCCTGCACCCACTGAATCTATTTTGAGAACTGCTGATTAGAAAACGTGAATAACTTGTATTTTTTTCCCTGTGCATCTCCTGTTTGCTCTAATGACCAATAAATGGGCTGGAGTGCAGGAAGCTGCACATCAGCCAGGCCCTCAGGGAGTTCCTGCTGGGATGGGAGGGGGGGTACAAAGATGCAGGGGAACTGGGCCCAGCCTTCCCGGGTGCCCGTCCAGCCCACAGCCGAAGGCTTCATGCAACTAACCTTACTTCTCTCTTGGCTGGTGGCAGGATTTCAGTCACTTTTAAATCCCCCCCCCAATGATGGATTATAGGGTTCAAGTGGACAACCTTAATAAAAGAAGGAGGCTGGTGTGCTAAAGGATGTGGTGGAGATGGGCATGGACAGGTGAGCGCTTGCTCCTAAAGGAAGCAGTAGCCAGCCCCACCCTCGCGGTGTTTCTAGGCATTGCAGTATTTTCAGAGGAAACTGGAAATGCTAGTTTTTGAGGTGAACTCTAATGAATTTTTAAATGTTGGCCTGAATTATTTTGAAGCAATATGGGACAAATGAAACACTTCTGGATGGGATTCAGCCCTCCTGCTGAGAGTTTGTGACTTCTGAATAGTGGGGGTATGTGCAGGGCAAAGTCCTGGATTGTCCTATTTTAGAATGATTCCCACCAGGCCCTCTAACCACCTGGGTGGGTGCAGTCATGGTGTTGGGAGGTTGGGAAGCGTGAGGCTAAGGATTGATGGGGGGGGCACTCTCCCATGAGGACGGGTGTGATGAGAAAGGGCCGGGGGGGGGGATGCTTATTCACGGAACAGAGTCCCGGCATCTGGAAGAGGTGGCCCGGTGCTGTGCTGCGTTATCACCCCGAACTGCACACCTAGCGAAGAGCTGACCATACCCACCCCCTGAGCAGGAGGGGGCCTAGTGTTTCAGCCAGGGTTCTGCACAGAGATAGGAACAAGAGGAGATATGCAGATATTCATGTGCGTGTGTAGGTGTGTGTATAATGTATATTTATGTAACATTTATAAGTACTTATATTGATAAATATAGAAAAGATGTATAAGTGTGTGTGTGTGTACACAGATAGATGATTTATTTTAAGGAATTGGGTCATGCAGTTGTGGGGCTGGCAAGTGTGAAATCTGTAGGGCAGGCCCTCAGCTTGCGAAGTCAGGCAGTATTTCTACATTACAGTTTTGAGGCAGAACTGATCTCTGGGGAGCCCCTGTTTTTGCTCTTAAGTCCTCAACTGATTGGATGAGGCCCACCCACATTATCTAGGGTAATTTCCTTTAAGTTCACCACATCTACCTAATACCTTCCCAGCAACACCAAGGTTAGAGTTTGATTCAATAATAGGGTACAGCAGCCCAGACAAGTTGATACATAAAACTGACCATCACACTCAGGGTTAGTGGTGTTGGGAGGTCGGGGAGCATGAGGGTGGGTGCTTCCAGAATTATGGTCAGTAAAGCACTGAGCATAGGCCCCACACACTCCGTAACATGGCACTGAATGCAATAAATCACCTCTAATCCCAGCCAGAGGAGGAACTGTCTTGCAGTGAATAAAGTTAAAGCTTCAAGCCCACTCACATGCAAGGGTCCTTCCAATGTGCTGTACCTCCTTTTGTGTTCATAACATTGAATTCTTTTTCTTGGTCATCGCTTATTGTATAAACTCCAGATCCCTCAAAACCTGACCTGCTTCAGCTGGCTCTCCTACTAGTTCTGTGTGCCCTACAGCCAGCCCTTCTGTGTTTCTGAGCCTCAGTTTCTTCATTTGTAAATTGAGGAAGAGAATTCTAACCATCCCTCTGGGGTACTTCCCAAGGATAAAAGACTGTGCAACTATGAACATATAAAAAATCTAAATGCTTTCTCCTAGTTTCTGATCCTCAGAAGTGTTCTAATATTAGTATTTTATTAGCTAAAACCATAGGACCAACTTCTTGTACTCAATAAGAAAGGTAATTTAAAGTGTGAGAATGTATAATCCCCCATCCCCAAGGGGTATAAAGAGCTCTTTTCATTTTGAATAGCTGGCTTTCCAAACGCTTCATATTGGAAACGCAGGAAACATCATATAGCCGGGTCTGTGGTACCCGGGGACCCTCATTTGGTGTCGCTGGAGCCTGGCCTGTGCTGAGGGTCTTGCACACCTGCTCCTCACAGCAGCAGTGTGGCAAGTGTCAACCATCCCATTTTCCAGATGAGGAAACTGAGGCACAGACAGGTTAAGTTTAACTCACCCCAGGTCACATAAGCAGCAGAGCTGAATTCAGACCCTGTGGGGTGCTGTCTGTTAGCTGAGGTCTAGAGGTAGAGAGGCAAATGAGAGCGGCCACCTGGAGCCTTGAGGAGAGGGTTTGCTGATGGCAGCAGCCACTTTACAGGCAGACTCAGGTCCTGAGCACCTGCTGGGAAAACGAAGTCCTCTGCTGCCTCTCAGGGAGCCACCTCAGGGCCACTCTGGGTGGTAGTGCAGGGCGCACACTGCCCAAGGCTCCTGATCCTCAGCTAGTGGAGGCTGACATCTGCAGTGGCCCAGAGAGGTGCCTTTTTTCTCCCTCACACAGGTCATTCTGTAGAGCTGGGGCCCTGGCCAGCCTGCACAGAATTCTTTCCATTCTTTGTACAAGTCCCTCCCTCATGCCATTTAACACACTCTCCCTGGTCCTTTGTACACATTTGAATCTTGCCCATTTCATGGGCCGACCCCTTCGTGCAAATCCTCCTCCACCTTTGTGGTTCGTTCTGCAGCTCCACTTCATTTATTCACTCATCAACACACATGTATTAATCATTTACTAGGCGCCCAGTACTGTTCTAGGAGTTGGAGTTAGGGTAAGGGTAAACTCAGAGGTGAGTGAGAAAGAGGCTTAGACATCAGGAAGTTCAAATCCATGGAAGGAAATGAGTATCAGAAAATAGTCATGACAATAATAAAGTTGTGTTGCGTGTTCACTATGGGCTGGGAATGTTCTAAGTGCTTTGCTTGCATTAATTCATTTGAACCTTCCAATGATCCCAGGAGTGTTGGTAAGAGTATTCCCATTTTATATTAGATTGAACCGTGTGAGATTGCTGTTGTGATTGATGTAGGTCAGAACAGTCCTAGACCGGCGATTTAATACGGTTCAGCCTAAGAGATGTGGACCCTCGTGCAGTTACACGCCCAGTGCGCCTCACACTGTAGGTGATGGAGCTGAGGCCTGGACCAGGAGCCCGCATGCCCGGCCTGGTGCTGAGCTGCCTGGACTTTTATGCTCAGAGGAGCGGCCCTGCCTGGAGGTGGGGGATGGCTCGGCTAAGGGACACCTGTGCTCTTATTTCCTGCTCTTTGACTCTGTGGCTGAACCTGTGTTCCAGGGTTATCCAGGGTGGAACCTCCATATCTACTCATCTCCTGCATCATAGCACCTGGTCCAGGGCTGGGCTCTTAGGAAACACTGTGTAAAAAATTTTTGTTTGATTAGTACTTTTACTGTCAGTGTGTCTAAGTTTTCTGAGAGAGAAACATGTGGAGAAAGAAGAGTACAGGCTGAAGATAAGAATTCAGACTTTAGAAGGAGGGAGAGAAGAAAATTCGAGAAGGAACTAAAATAACTAAAAGTTTCTCTGAGTCAATAGTAATTAGTACTAACAAGTAATTAATATTATAATAATCTAAACTAAAAGGTCCTGGAGAGGTGAGGATTGGATATTTAGAGTATGAAAAACAAGTCAATGTGATTTGTGAAGGAATACAATTTTTATGGCATCTTGAAAGACACCCTTGAATGATGCAAGTGTCGTTCTCACAGAAAGAAGTCTCAAAAAGTGCTTGGTGTCTAAAGCACATACCCCCACTATTCAGAAGTCACAAACTCTCAGCAGGAGGGCTGAATCCCATCCAGAAGTGTTTCATTTGTCCCATATTGCTTCAAAATAATTCAGGCCAACATTTAAGGCTGTACATTAAATTCATTATCATTTTTCCCTTATTAGAAAGCTTTATCCAACTGTCCTGGGGTATCCTATATGTGTAGGCTTAAAAATCATTCTCCTAATCAGTGATAAAAATGAACAAAAGCAGTTAACACAATATTGTAAATCAACTACACTTCAATAAAAAAACTAAAATAAAATAAAATAAATTAATAACAAAAAAAATAAAATAAACAAAATCAAATCAGCAATATATCATCATTATCATCAACAATGACATGAGGCAATGGTCCCACATTTCCAGCAAAAACTTGAAGGTATAGGTGCCATAAATGATCTCCTTTGAGCTAAAAGATTATAGCAAAATTTGGCATTAACTCCCCTTCCCAAGAAAGCAGTGCAGTGTAACCAGGAAATGCTAAAATGTCTCACCAGCACCTCTCAAGTGTGAGGTTCCAGTGAGAAAGTGGGTAAGAGAGTGTGTCAAGAAAGATAGGAAACCCTACTTGGAATCAAGTCATCCCTCCTTCTATCCACAGCACTCAGGCCACAGGTCCTGAACCAGGAAACACACTCGAGGGGCCATCACTGAAACTGGGGACAAAGAACTTCGAGAAAAGTCAGCTGTGCAGGGATGGAGTACATGCCCCCTCCCCTCTAACAGGCCCTGAGCCCACAGCACCACTGCACCTCCCTTCTCACAGGATGCCCATGCCCCCTGAGCAAGGAGAAGCCTCGAACGCCCAAAGGGCAAGGAAGGCAAGGATGACACATGAACATACTCCCTCAAGTTGATAAATCAAGTGATAGAAGTGATATGATAACATAGACAGATGCCCAAAAGGCAGCTGATAAAATTCAGCATCCATTCCTAATTAAGACACTTTAAAAAACTGGAATAGCAGACACTTCTATAACATAATATCCTTAACAGTGAGAGTTAAAAAAAATCCTCACTGAAAGAAAGATTTTAAAAAATCAAGGATGAAGGCTGGAAGTTTTAACCAATTCAGAATAAGAAAATGAAGTAAGTGGCAAACATTTTTTGGAGGTTGTTGGC
Source organism: Eschrichtius robustus (assembly GCF_028021215.1). Taxonomy (NCBI): domain Eukaryota; kingdom Metazoa; phylum Chordata; class Mammalia; order Artiodactyla; family Eschrichtiidae; genus Eschrichtius; species Eschrichtius robustus. Next base: position 56,371,751 of record NC_090835.1, on the reverse strand, counting down.
AACATGCATCAAAAGGCCTTTTACTGACCACTTCCACGTCTAAGACTTTACCCTCTGAGATAAGCCACCAGAGGTGTGCACACATGCCTAAGGGCCTGTCACAATGGGAGGTGACACAGATGTAAACACCGAACAAAAGCAATTGTAAAGGAACACGTGTGTGTGCGTGTGTGTGTGTGTGGTCCAGCTAACTGTTAATACTATGCAGTCATTAAAAATGTTACCCAAACTACATAAGGATATGGGTAAATGATTGCTATATTGTAAGTATTGTAAAATAAGGTGAATAACAGTATGCTCTTCATTCTGTAAAAAAACAAACAAAAAACAATGCCCACGTCCACCTATGCACAGACATACATAGAACAGTGTGCCTAAATTTTTAACAGTCAACTAAAGAAAAGAGATGGGTAGAGATTAGAGCAGAGTATCAAGATTTCAATATGTTTCCATAGATTTACTTTGCGGCAGAAACCCCTTTATTCACACTTAGTGACTGTTTTCACCAAATAGAACATTCTTGTGTGCATATAATGGAGAATCCATTGATGATATATACATATGCTCATTCTAACATAACCTAAATCTGCTAATTATGCAGTAGTTTGTGTTGGTAACAGGATTTTATACTTCTGCCTTCTAGCCTAGTCCTACTTTTCTTGCCAGCCATGGAAACATAAAGGAATGACTGAAACTTTCTGTAAAATTTATGAGATGGTCTTATTTTTATGAGAAGAGATTCACCCTTCAACACACCCTCTGGTAAATTTTACATTTTCCTCAGATTAGGTTAAATCACAGCAGACAACTAAAAATCATGTTGTTATTCTCCTTAAATTCAATTCTAAGCAAGTGCACTGAGGTTTATAAAGTCCCCAATAACTGTCTTTAATATCCAGACTTTGAAATATCCCAGTGTGTGGTCAAAATGCCGCTAAGTATGTCATTCTCAAATGGGGGGAGGGGAATTTTGCCCCTCCTCTGGGACATTTCTGGTTGTCAGAACTGCAAGAGTGGAGGTTGCTGGTGGAATCTAGTGGGTAGAGGGGCCAGGGACTTGTTTTTAAAACTGAAAAATATATCTTATTTGAAAGCATGTTAGACTTTTGACCTCATTTTTTTCATCTAAAGAGTTTCACCTCTGTTCTTGGAACTCTATTCTTAGAACTCTTGAACAAGGCATGAACCAGAGCTAGGAAATTTTAAAGTCTACATATATTTTTGCTGAGTCAAATGTGTCTTATGCTTTAAAATCTTCATGAAATTCTGAGGAGCCTTTCTGAACAACCCAATCTATTTTCTGGACAAGAGACATTTGGGGGCAGTTTCCACCTTTTGTGTAAACCTCTTTCTTCGGGTTTGCCTCAGACTGCACTGTCTTGCCTCCAAGCACCTGCTTTCCTATGCATCTCCTCCGTGGCTGGAGTGCCTTGTTTTCTGTGCATAGAGAGATGTGTCTACTGGAAGCATCTTCATCTTCTTCCAGTAGGTGATGCCTATAATCTGCGGGGTTCTGTCTCATGATGTGCAGATGGTGAACTTTATCATGGACTTCCTTGCTTTGCTTTTTCTGAATTGTGATCAGGGATCATTTAGACACGCTCCTCTTCAGAGCCCCTACCACTTGGTTTCTAGCTGTAGTTCTCCCAAGGCCTGCGGCCAGATGCACAAGTGCAAAAGACATAACCACTGCCCTGCATCTTGTACCCACCTCTGGTGATCTTTCCCTTCACCTTCTTGTGAAGTAGAATATGATACAGCGTAGCCTGCCAGGCCATCCTTCATGCTGGTTTTTGGGAGTTGTTGAAACTGGGTTAACTATCACACCCTCTATTTTTAATTTAATTTTTTATTTTATATTGGAGTATAGTTGATTTACAGTGTTGTGTTACTTTCTGCTGTACAGCTAAGTGAATCAGTTATACATATAGATTTATCCATTCTTTTTCAGATTCTTTTCCCATATAGGTTATTATAGAATATTGAGTAGAGTTTCATGTACTATACAGTAGGTCCTTGTTGATTATCTATTTTGTATATAGTAGTGTGTATATGTTAATCCCAAACTCCTAATTTATCCCTCCCCCACCATGTTTCCCCTTTGGTAATCATAAGTTTGTTTTCTAAGTCGGAGTCTCTTTCTGTTTTGTAAATAAATTCATTTGTATCACTATTTTTTTTTAGATTCCACACATAAATGATATCATAGGGTGTTTGTCTTTCTTGGTCTGGCTTACTTCACTTTGTATGATAATCTTTAGGTCTGTCCATATTGCTGCAAATGGCATTATTTCATTCTTTGTTATGGCTGAATTAACATTCCATTGTGTATATATACCACATCTTCTTTATCCATTCATCTGTTGATGGACACTTAGGTTGCTTCACAACCTCTTTTAAAAGGCATCTGACAAGGTCTTTCTTGGCTGATAACATGATGATCTAACCATTATCCTGTGTTTGTGTGTTTTCTAATTATTCCCTCCTGGGTTACCGAGAATTTCCAAGCATTCGGTACTCAGCATGGTCTGGTCATTGCCTCTATTTCAGTCGTGTCACTTGGAGGAAGCCTTTCCTTTGGGACTTTACCAAACTCCAGCCTGCTGCCCTGGCTTGGCACAGACCCTACTGTGATGCTTCAACACTACTTCATATTTACTGCTCTTCCATAATTTATGAGGAATATTTGTCTACTCTAGATAAAGGTTGGAAAATACTTAAATAGTATAAAGATTGGAAATTACTTATAATTTTGTTCTGTTGACTGTTAAAAATTTAGGCACACTGTTCTATGTATGTCTGTGCATAGGTGGACGTGGGCATTGTTTTTTGTTTGTTTTTTTACAGAATGAAGAGCATACTGTTATTCACCTTATTTTACAATACTTACAATATAGCAATCATTTACCCATATCCTTATGTAGTTTGGGTAACATTTTTAATGACTGCATAGTATTAACAGTTAGCTGGACCACACACACACACACGCACACACACGTGTTCCTTTACAATTGCTTTTGTTCGGTGTTTACATCTGTGTCACCTCCCATTGTGACAGGCCCTTAGGCATGTGTGCACACCTCTGGTGGCTTATCTCAGAGGGTAAAGTCTTAGACGTGGAAGTGGTCAGTAAAAGGCCTTTTGATGCATGTTGCCAACAACCTCCAAAAAATGTTTGCCACTTACTTCATTTTCTTATTCTGAATTGGTTAAAACTTCCAGCCTTCATCCTTGATTTTTTAAAATCTTTCTTTCAGTGAGGATTTTTTTTAACTCTCACTGTTAAGGATATTATGTTATAGAAGTGTCTGCTATTCCAGTTTTTTAAAGTGTCTTAATTAGGAATGGATGCTGAATTTTATCAGCTGCCTTTTGGGCATCTGTCTATGTTATCATATCACTTCTATCACTTGATTTATCAACTTGAGGGAGTATGTTCATGTGTCATCCTTGCCTTCCTTGCCCTTTGGGCGTTCGAGGCTTCTCCTTGCTCAGGGGGCATGGGCATCCTGTGAGAAGGGAGGTGCAGTGGTGCTGTGGGCTCAGGGCCTGTTAGAGGGGAGGGGGCATGTACTCCATCCCTGCACAGCTGACTTTTCTCGAAGTTCTTTGTCCCCAGTTTCAGTGATGGCCCCTCGAGTGTGTTTCCTGGTTCAGGACCTGTGGCCTGAGTGCTGTGGATAGAAGGAGGGATGACTTGATTCCAAGTAGGGTTTCCTATCTTTCTTGACACACTCTCTTACCCACTTTCTCACTGGAACCTCACACTTGAGAGGTGCTGGTGAGACATTTTAGCATTTCCTGGTTACACTGCACTGCTTTCTTGGGAAGGGGAGTTAATGCCAAATTTTGCTATAATCTTTTAGCTCAAAGGAGATCATTTATGGCACCTATACCTTCAAGTTTTTGCTGGAAATGTGGGACCATTGCCTCATGTCATTGTTGATGATAATGATGGTATATTGCTGATTTGATTTTGTTTATTTTATTTTTTTTGTTATTAATTTATTTTATTTTAGTTTTTTTATTGAAGTGTAGTTGATTTACAATATTGTGTTAACTGCTTTTGTTCATTTTTATCACTGATTAGGAGAATGATTTTTAAGCCTACACATATAGGATACCCCAGGACAGTTGGATAAAGCTTTCTAATAAGGGAAAAAATGATAATGAATTTAATGTACAGCCTTAAACATGTGTTGGATAATGAAAAAAGCCTTATAAAAACATGCTAATGCTGCATACTGGCACTATCTGAAAAATTTTGATTTTAGCCACTCCAATTATTTCAATTACTATCTGAGCCTGGAAATAATTTCCTGGAAACTATATTAAATATTACATGATTTACCTTCTTAAAAGTATAAAAAGAATAACATTTGACGATACCATTTTAGACCTTTCTGTATACTAGACCTTGTACAGTAGTGAATTTTAAGCTAAGCTCATGGTAGAAATTTGGTGTCCACAGTTGACATATGCCCAGAGATTTCAGTAGTTCTAGGCATCTTTATCAATCTGTGAAAATGTACATGGGAAATCTTGTGAGTGCAGGCAGTGAACTTCTAGACACGTGTTCCTTTGCAGTGAAAAAATATAATTTGAAACCTATGGTGTGTCAAACACAAGAAGCCAAAGTCACTATGATGTAATGAAAAACAAATTTAAGTTGAGTGTTTTGAACAACTCCAGAATATCCAGGGCTGTGGAAGTTATCAAACAATGTGTGATCTGAGGGCAATCTTTGTGGACGAGGGGAAAACGGCTGAATGTTGACAGTGAATGCAGGTTTCAACAGTCAGCTTTACTAAAGCCCTATGTTTGCCACAGTCCTCAGTGGGGTTGATCACACTTCTAATAATGCTTGTGAATCTGTGTTTCAGAGCTACTCTAAAGGTGAGAAAATCATTCGCAGAGTACTCATTTTAACTCATAAGCTTTAAGCAATGTCGTAATGGATTGATCACCTCATTCAAAAAATTTTGAAAAGTGCATATTTTGATTGAAATATAACCAGCGACTGTTTCAAGTTTTTTAAGGTAGTAATCTCACATAATCACATCATCTTCAGTGTGATAGTGTGGAAATTGCAGATTGAATACAGCCCTTCTTTTCTACATTCAATGAATATATTGCTGTAAAGCTGTATGTAAGTCACATTTAAAAACCGATTGAATCATTTTTGATATATTAGAGGATCTCACTGTGTGAAAGAATACATTTGGGAAAGACTTTATGGACTGATGTATCATCTCCTAGTTTATAGTATTTCAGTGTGGATTTTCTCAGACTTGTTTAAAGTGTCCACTTGTGGTTAATCACTCTGACATCCTGACGTGACTTACCCACGTTGGATGTGAAAGCAAAACTGAACACGGAGTTAGCAACTAGGAGAGGGAACAGATTACTGCATATGTATTTTATTTTGTCTGATTTTTATTTTTTCAAGGTTACATATAATTTTAAAATCACACAATCCTGCAAAACTCACCATGAATGACAGTAGCCCTCTCAGCTCCATTCCTAGTCTCCAGAGCCAACTGCTTCCAACTTTTAGAGCTGTTTCTTCTGTTTAATCTCCATGTTTCCAAAAAACAAGTTTATACTCCTACTTCTTTTTTTTAAGTGTTATTGAAGTATAGTTGATTTACAATGTTGTGTTAATCTCTGCTGTACAGCAAAGTGATTCAGTTATACATATATATATATATATTCTTCTGTAAATATTCTTTTCCATTATGGTTTATCACAAGATGTTGAATAGTTTCCTGTGTTATACAGTAGGACCTTGTTTTTTATCCATTTTATATATAATAGCTTGCACCTGCTAATCCCAAAACCCCAATCCTTCCCTTCTCCACCCTCCTCCCCCTTGGCAACCACAAGACTGTTCTCTATGTCTGTGAGTTTGTTTCTGTTTTGTAGATATGTTTGTTTGTGTCGTATTTTAGATTCCACATATAAGTGATATTGTATGATATTTGTCTTTCTCTTTCTGACTTACTTCACTTAGTATGGTAATATCTAGGTCCATTCATGTTGCTGCAAATGACATTATTTCATTCGTTTTTATGGCTGATTAGTATTCCACTGCATATCTGTGTGTATGTGTGTGTGTGTGTGTGTATATATATATATATATATATATATATATATATATATATATATATATATATATATATATATATATTCCATTGCATATATATATTCCACATCTTTATCCATTCATCTGTCGATGTATACTCCCATTTCTTGATGTATTTTTTTAGTTTTAGGTATTATCTATTAATGTTCTCCTTTGGCAAATAAGGATTTAGCTCTTCCCCTCACCCCAAGTCAGACACCTCCCCTATTATAGGTGTGTCATGATGTTTTTAAAAAACAGTATTTAGGTTTATAATATTTGATTATGTAAGTGTGATAGGATATTAAATTCTGTTTCATCAAAGGTGCTAGGTAACAAAAGACAGAAAATTCCAAGTCAGTTGCAAGACAAATGTGTGTCTGAGGGCAGGCTGTGCAGGGCAGTGAAGAATAAGTTGCTGTACAGGGGATGCTGCAGAGAGAAAGGAAAGATCCAGTTAAATGGGAGGATATAGCCTGAGTTTGGTGGGGCAAAGACTGCTCAGGTGTGTCCTGTGAACATTCGGGGCCCCAGGAAGGGGGCTGCCTGGAGCCATTGTTACTCCTGCCAAGAAGATGCCCTTGGGTGTGTGATGTAGCTTGACAGCATAAGGGAGTTTGGTGGAGGGAGTCTAGGGGATCTGGTTGTTTTTTGACTTCCAACCATTCCCTTATTCTCTGCTTAACTTGCATCTTTCCTCCATATCCATTGCCCCCCATCCTGAGTCCTTTGGGGGCTGGTAGTACAGACCCTCTTGGAAAGGGGGTTCTTCATTGCTGAAACACTTTGTCTGGTCTGCTAATTTCAATTCCTCTCCAGCTTTCAAAATTTAATTGTTGTTTTTCTCCTCTTCTTTGTGGTTTTTTTTTTTTTTGGCCTTAAAATTTTTTTCTACTGTTATGATTTGTGGGATTTTGAGCCAGAGTGGTAATAAACATACGTGCTCAACAGACAATATTAGCTAAAATGTCAAAATTTATTAAAACATAAAGATGTACGAAGGCAGTATCTGTCCATAGGGTGAGAAGGCAAATATGTAATTACTTAACTCTTTTGAGGAAACAGAAATATTTGAATATTTCTACTTTTCTCTTTTTTTCTGTCCCTGACCTTGAGTCAGCTGTTTCATCCTTCCTGAAGGTGGAAGGGAAGTTAAATGATCGTACCCGGCGTGGGTAGCCATGCTATTCAATGAAGACTGTGCTCTCTTGAGTAGTGGTCACCATGAAGTCACACTATATATTCTACTGGCACAAATTCAGCTACACCAGTTCAACAAAAAAAGAACTTACAAAAAGATATCCCTTTGCCCCATGGGGCTCCATGTACTCCCTCCCTCAAAGATTTTTTCAAAAACAAAAAAAGAGAAAAACTAAAAAAATATATTCTTGGCATTTGTGCTTTTAAGGACCCAAGTGCTAGAAATTTATAGATGAATTAAGAGACTTTGCAAGGGCCATTTTATCTGTACTTAATTTTTGCTTTAAAATATGATTTTAGACCCTATTAGTCTACTATAATTGTTCTACTTTACTACCCAGAACCAAAATATTGAATGTATTCTTATCCTGTAGCTGTATGGTTTTATGAGAAAAGTTGAGTCTTATAATTCATACAACCTTGGGTTCAAATTCTAGTTATGCCCTAGTGGACATACTATTTAAATTTCCTGAATCTTTGGTTTACTTGCCTCTAGAATGATTACAGTTATAAGCTACTTAATAGGTTTATTTTAAGAATTAGTATCAGGCACTATTTTAAGCACTATGAAGTGCTACAAAAACAGTAGATTCTTAAAAGATTAATTTGTTGGACCCATGGCTGAAAGTTCATTTATTATCTTTCATGGATCACGTATCTCATTATTTTCAGGATTTTGAGGTAAGCCTAAGAATATTCACATTTATTGAGCCCTTATTACCTCACATTGTCCTAAGTTCTTTATATGTATTGATTTATTTAATTCTTAGAAACATTCTGAGTTAGTTACAGTTGTCATCCTTATTTTATAGATAAGTAAACTGAGGCCCAGAGAGGTTAAATAACTTACCCAAGGTCACTAAAGTGCTAAAGATAGAGCTAGAATTTGAACCCAGAATAATAATAGTATTTCCCAGCCTGATTTAGGAGAAAAGATTAACTCTACATTTTTCTTATACTTTGACCTTGTGGAAAATTCATACTTGCATCTCATATTAGTTTAAGGGAAAACACGTAAGAAAGTTCTTCTGGGAAGAATATGAAATATTATATATAGTTTGCATTTGGGGGGTTATAAATTAAGGAAAGCTAACTCAAAACTAATTTAGGCAAAAAGGCGGATTTATGGGAATTCAAAGAATGGTTGACCCAGCAAACTATAGAAAGGGCACCAGTGCAGCTGGGTTTGGGAGCAGCCAGCACCAGGGAACTGAGTCCCACCAGGACTTTCTTTCGTGTTTCCTTTATGTGCACATTGACACTTATGTTTCTCACTGTAGACAGGCATTCTATTCAGTGCAAAAACCATTGCTGTTGATGACCCAAGTTTAACATTTTATAAGACTCTAGCCATGTGAGAGGACTGAGTTTCCTTCCTAGATTCAGTTTAAAAAATCCCAGGAAGGAACTTGTGTCAGGGCCTCATGGTTGAACAGTTAACTGTAGCTTGAGAGTAAAGGCATGAAGTATATAGCTTCTCCTGAGGCATCCTTGCAGACTTGGCATTATGGAGGATGAGGGCAGGTAAATTTGTTAGGAATGCTTTTGGCTGCAGATAACAAAGTAGTGTAAACTAATGGTGGCTTAATACTTATTTACTATTACAACAAAAAATCTGGAGTTAGGGTTGAACCATTATTTCAATTACAGCACGAGTGACCTTCTATCTTTTCACTCTGTCTTCCCTGGATGGACTTTTCATATTCTTGCTTGTTATCTCTTCATTGTAAGATGGCTGCCAGAGAGGTCCAAGGTTCATGTACATATTCAAGGCAAGAAGAGAAGTGTTTGCATGGTTAGCAGAATTGCTTCTTCCTCCTATCTTTTTCACCTACTTTTTTTGGAAGCCCACACTAGACTTTCCTTTATGACTTGTCAGCCAGAATGGAGCCACGTGAATGTCTTTACCTGTGAGGGAGTCTGGGAAAACAAGCAACTAGCTTACCAGCCTCTGTTGTAAGAGGCAGCACTCTAGTACAGGTTAGGAATGACTGTTACTTTAGCCAGTCAGCAATGTCTGCTCAACAGCACATTAAAGGATCATACACCATGACCAAGTGGGATTTATCCCTGGGATGCAAGGTACACTTGGGTTCAACATATATGAATCAATAATTGTGATACAATATTCATTAACAAAATGAAGGATAAAAATCATATAATCATATCAATGGGTGCAGAATGTGGCAAAATTCAACATCATTTTGTGATAAAAACTCTAAATGAATGATATAAAAAGGGAATGTACCTCAACATAATAAAGGCCATAAATGATAGGCCCACATCTAACATCATACTCAATGGTGAAAAGCTGGAAGCTTTTCCTTTAAGATCAAGACTTGATCTTAGGGTGCCTGCTCTTATCACTTCTATTCAATATGGTAGAGGAAGTCCTAGACAGAACAGTTGGGCAAGAAAAAGAATCAAAAGGCATCCATTTCAGAAAGGAAGAAGTAAAATTGTCTCTGTTTGCAGAATATATGATCTCATATGTAGAAAACCCTGAAGACTCCACCAAAAAATTGTTAAAACTAATAAATAAACTCAGTAAAGTTGCAGGATGCAAAATCAACATACAGAAATCAGTTGTGTTTCTATATACTAACAACAAGCTATCTGAAAAAGATATTAAAAGACACTATCTGAAAAAGAAATTAAGAAAACAATCCCATTTATAGGAACATCAAAAAGAATAAAATGTTTAGGAATAAATTTAACCAATGAGGTGAACGATCTGTACACTGAAAAACGTAAAATGTTGATGGAAAAAAATGAAGCAGGCACAAATAAACAGAAAACTATCATATGCTCATAGTTTGGAAGAATTAATATTGTTAAAATGTCCATACTACCTAAAGTGATTTGCAGATTCAATTCAACCTCTATCAAAATTCCAATTGCATTTTTTACAGAAATAGGAAAACATTTCTTAAAATTCATATAGAACTACAGAAGACCCCAAATAGCTAAAGCAATCTTGATTAAGAAGAACAAAGCTGGAAGCATCACATTTCCTGATTTCAAACTATATTAGAAAGCTATATTAATCAAAACAGTATGGTGCTGTCACAAAAACAGACACATAGATCAATGAAACAGAATCAAGAGCCCAGATATAAACCCATGCAGATACAGTCAACTAATTTTCAACAAAGGTGTCAGGAATACACAGTGGGAAAAGTAATAGTCTCTTCAATAAATAGTGTTGGAAAACTGAATGTCGACATGCAAAAGAATAAAACTGGGCCTTTATCTCACACCATACACAAAAATCAACTCAAAATGGATTAAGGACTTAAATGTAAGATCTGAAACTGTAAAACTCTTGGAAGAAAACATAGGGTAAAAACTCCTTGACATTGGTCTTGGCAATGATTTTTTGGATTTGACACCCAAAACACAGGCAACAGAAGCAAAAGTAGACAAGTGGGACTACATGAAATGAAAAAGTTTCTACATAGCAAAGGAATCAATCAAGATGAAAAGGCAACCTACGGGACAGGAGAGAATATTTGAAGCCATGTATCTGGTAAGATGTTAATATCCAAAATATATAAGGAATGCTTACACCTAAATAGCAAAAAAAACAAAACAAAAACAAAACACAATTAAAAAATAGGCAAAGTATCTGATTAGAGTTTTTCCAAAGAAGACATACAAATGGCCAACAAGAACATGAAAAGATGCTCAACATCACTAATCATCAGGGAAATGCAAATCAAAACCAGAATGAAATATCACCTCACACCTGTTAGGATGGCATTTATCAAAAAGACTAGTAATAACAAGTGTTGGCAAAGATAGAAAAAAGAATCCCTTGTGCAGTGTTGGTGGGAATGTGAATTAGTACAACCATTAAGGGAAACAGTATGGAGTTTCCTCAAAAAATTAAAAATAGAACTACCATATGACCCAGCAATCCCACTTCTGGGTCTATATCCAAGAGAAATACAATCATTACCTCAAAGAAATGTCTGCACTCCCATGTCCATTGCAGCATTATTCACAATAGGAAACAATCTAAGTGTCAGTCGATGGATGAATAAAGAAAATGTGGTGTGATGTACACAAACACAATGGAATATTATTCAGCATTATAAAACAGGGAAATTATGCCATTAGTGACAGCATGAATGAACCTGGAGGACATTATGCTAACTGAAATAAACCAGACACAGAAAGACAAATACTGCATGATCTTACATGTAGAATCTGACCAAAAAAAAAAAAAAAAGAAAGCCAAACTCACAGTAACAGAGAGTAGGATAGCGATTACTGGAGGCTGGGGCGCAGGAGAAAATAGGAGATTTTTTTTTTTATAAAGGAAGAAAGAAAGTAGAATGGTAGTTGCCAATTGCTGGGGGGAGGGGGGTGGGGAGTTATTGCTCAATGGGTACAGAGTTTCAGTTCTGCAAGATAAAAAAGAATCTGGAGATGGATGGTAGTGATGTTTGCCCAACAATATGAATGTACCACTGAAGTGTACACTTAAAAATGGTTAAGATGGTCAAGCATAAGGAGAAAAAAGAAAGAAAGAAACAACAGGTGAGAGAGGTAGGTTAACTTGTCCATTGCCATGAACATGAGAAGAAGGGTGTTAGGCAGATAGTCACATGGATGTGTAGCCCCTAATATATAAAATGTCCTGAACATAGACCTGAGCAGCTGTGAACTGGCCTCAAGGGAGTTGCCAAGCCAACTGCACTCTGTCTGCTTCCCAAAGTGGATTCAAGGCTTTCTGCCTTCAGGCTCTGTTCCTGTGACTCCTTCCCCAACTCTTTTGTTCTTTCTTCTCCTGCAAAAGTGCCAGAACTTTTAACCTTATGTCAAGGCCCATCTCAGTCTGCCAAGTTCATGGTGCCATCCTGTTCCTTTGAATTTATACCGCTTCTGATCACACAACCATAAGTTATGTCATGTACTACCTGGAGACAACTTACATTTTGCTGTTTTGCCCTATAATTTAGCTTCTGACACCAAGGTGTCTGATGACCCTAATTAGACTGTAGCTTTCTGAAACCAAACAACATTTCCTCTATTACTTTGTAAAGATGTAGTAGAAAGCAGAGCACATAGTTGGTACTCAATTAACTTATATTGGTTAATTCATCTTTATTTAATTAAAACCCACATTTATCCATGAAGAATAATTTTAATCTCTGGCATGCCTCAACAGTGCTTTAGAAGAGAGAGCAGCGCAAAAAAATTCCTTTAATGTGCAGTTGTCTTGCCTAGCTCAAACTTGTTTTAGGGCTTCTATTTAAATGACATCTCCCTCCTCCAAAACTCTCCTGGTTCATCATTGCGCAGGTAATAATCAATAAAGACTATTTCTTTTTCCATTCCACTCTTTTGATAGGTTTGTGTTATAGACCAAACCGTTGCTCTCCTTGTCCTCTGTGCTATTTTGGTCCTGCCTGTTTTTGAAGAATTTTCAGTAATGCCATGGGTTGTCAAATTTTCCTTTCTCTGAAGTCAAGTGACTATTATGCATGGGCAGAAAGGGAAAGAAAAGAATTTAATGTAAGCACTGCAGCTTTTCAAAAGAAGTTAAGTTCTGTTGCTCAGTGTGAAAGGTGAGATGCAGCTAACAGTGGGGCCAGCTATGGACTCTGTGTTTGCTTAGTATTTGATGAATGAAAATGCTATTTGTACTTGAGGATGATAGAATTTGAAATGGTCCTATTCTAGCTTCATAATTTTCTTGAGAGTGTGGCTGCATTTTTTGGTGTCATTTTTTTTCTTTTCATCTTTGACGTCCGGCTGGTATTTTGAGACAAGAGTGTGATTATGGAATTGGGTTTGAAGGGCAGCACTAAATCATTCTCACTTGGTACTTGACCTTCATCCTAAACAGAATAGATTTCATGGGAGAAATCAGGTTGGGAAGATATAATTTAATTCTTCCATGGGTCAAGCAGAAAGGTTAAGTCCTTTTAAGTTCTTCATTGTATGATACTGCTTGGTGAGCTTTTTGGGAAGGCAATTTTTAATACAAGAATCATTTTGTCCCTGCCCCATGTTTTTTATTCAATTACTTTAATATACAAACACATTGAAACTAAGTTTTTCTTGCTAGTATATCTTGCTGTATCTTTTAGAAAATGCTCAATTTTTCTGTTTTGTGAATTAAATTGAAAAATGGTATTGATTCTGTGTTGGCATGCTAGGGGGCAACTACTTAGCACTTCAAAATGTAAGGCTGTGATGTCACTGTTCAAAAATGTTATTGGAGGGGATTCCCTGGTGGCGCAGTGCTTAAGAATCTGCCTGCCAATGCAGGGGACACGGGTTCGAACCCTGGTCCTGGAATATCCCACATGCCGCGGAGCAACTAAGCCCATGCACCACAACTACTGAGCCTGCGCTCTAGAGCCCTCGAGCCACAACTACTGAGCCCATGTGCCACAACTACTGAAGCCTGCGCACCTAGAGCCCATGCTCTGCAACAAGAGAAGCCACCTTAATGAGAGGCCTGCGCACCGCAACGAAGAGTAGCCTCCACTCACCGCAACTAGAGAAAGCCCGCACGCAGCAACGAAGACCCAACACAGCCAAAAATTAATAAATTTATTTTAAAAAATGTTATTGGAAATTGGATCTATTTGTTTCATTCTCCCTCTGCATCTCAGAACAAGATGACAGGAGAGGGCTGTTGAGGGGTTGCTTCTGTACCACTCTGCCTAGGGGTTTATATAACCTCGTGTTGACTGTCCCACCCAGGAGATCGCAGCTTCTCCTTTTTGCCAACGTCTTCCTTCAGGAGGAATCTCTGCTCTCAGCACTCAGATTTGCCATGTCCACAATATGCTGCTGGTGTTTTTTTTCCCCTAGGAGGAGAAATCTTGTCTCTGGTGGGTGGACTTAGTAGCTGTTAGATGAAGGTACTAACCTCCCCAAACTCTTGCTTTGGATAGTTTCTTTGTAGACATAGTCCTGACTATGTCTCATTTCTTTAATTAAGAAGTATTATTTTTAACCTCTTCTCTAGGCATCATAGCTAATTCTTGTCCCTTTGCCTTCTTTTACCTCCCATCTCTGGACATGTTCAAAATGGAGTGTGTAGCACTGCCACATGACCTTCTAAGGAGATTGCCATGTAAAGATCCCCTGACCTCTGAGCAGTACCTTTCATGTAAATGTCAGTGTGGTGCTGACCCATTACAGCTCCTCTGGCTGTTTCTGGATGCTGGCGTTTGACTTGGCAGTCACTCGACAAGTTCATATTTAGCCTGTTACCAGTCATTTTCCACCCACCCAACTCTTGTTCACAATGGTTCTTAGTTTACATTCTCCCATCTTTTGTGTATTGGCTTGAAAGGTTCTAGTAACCACTCCCTTCACATGTGACCTGATTTACTTGGTGGGTAGTCTTATTTTGGGGGTGATAGTGGTCATGGGTGTTATGGCACCTTCCTATAAAACTGTAGATTCTCTTTTTGGGCTCCTTGCCTTTGGGCGTAGTGAATATAATGATTCATTCACATTTGGGAGTGCTTAACAACGTAATTGTATTAATTTTCTGGAAGGCCTGGGGTCACAAAAAGCCAGCAAGCCCTGCGCTGATTCTAGTACACAGCTTTCTTAAAACAAAATAATGATGAAATAGGCGTCTCTAGCATTCCTGGACATGTGAATATAGATAAAGATTTAAAAGAGACCAATGAAGGCAGATATGAAAGGCACAGTTCTCTTGGCCAGGGTTTCACCATAGGTCCCCTGACCCAGATACAACTCAGAGGCTCATACAAGCCAGCAATCTCAGCGTTCCACAGAATAACTCAGTTTTTGAGGGCAGGTACTTGATTCTCTGCTCTCTCCCCTATGGCACCTGGTACAATGCTTTGTACCTGGTAGGCATTCTCAAAAAATGCTTCAAATGAAGTGATGGGTTCAGAGATAGAGTGAGCAGTAAATGAACTACAGTATGTACCTTACTGAGCACACAAGGCAACGTGGTCCATGGCATTGAGGTAGGAGATAGGCCCCAGGCTGAGCAGCTGTAGCTGACCTCCTGCTGATGCCTTGAGATGGGATACCAGCGGGAGCATTGGGCCCTGATTGGGTGCATTCTTGTGGATTTCCCGGCCAGACACAGGCCCTCAGTCTAGGGGAAGGACAAAAGAAAGGAGAAGATGCCAGCTGGAATCCATCTTGGCTGAGAGATGCACGCCCACACCAGGACCAAATGTGGAGATGATAGGCCAGGAAAAAAAAACCCTGGAAAACTGCCCCTATATAAACAATCTAAGCCACCCCTATGGCGTGTAACTCACTTTGAGTCTGCCCATGTGTTTTTTCACACGTGCTCTGCTTCTAATAAACGCTTTTATCTCTTTCAAAATGTTGGTCCCTTTGCTGAATTCTTTCCTCAAAGAAGATGAGAGCTGAGGTCCTTCTTCCAGCTTTTCACTGCTGGAATCAGCGTGGCTGGGACTGGAAGCCAGACCGAGTCCATTCTGAACCTCACTCCACTGTATCACAGCACCACTCTGGCCCCATCACCATCTGTGGGACTTGAGCCCTCCCTACTATTTCTCCAGGGCAGATAGTCTGATTTGCAAACCTTAAACATTAGGTACTAACTTAGAGCTGGCTGCTGTCCCATGGTCGTAGGCTGTGAAGTGTGTTAAATCCATCTTGAAGAAGCAAACCATTCTGAATGGTATAGCTATTGCTCCCTCCCATCTTCTCCATTCTCTTGCCTTGTGTCACCATGACAACACACATCCCTTACGAAGCAGTTGGTTCCATTATCAGGAGAGGTGTAGTGGGGGCTTCATTGCTGCTCTTAGGGTTCATTTTCATCTTGTGGACTTCTCAGCTTCTTGTGTTCTGTCGTTCCTCCATTAGCAGCTGGAAGACCCGGATGGGGCCAGTCACTCTTGACATCTCCCAGTCAAGGATGAAGTCTTTCATCTGACCCACAAGTAGTTGGACATCTGCTCTGTGCCAGCTACCATTCTGGGTGCTGAAGATAGAGCAGTGAAAAAAATGGACAGAATTTCTACCCTTACAAAGATTGTTTCCTAAAGGAAGGAGAGGCAGACACATAAATAACAGTTACATTAAGTCAGATGAGAAGAACTATGGAGAAGAGTAGAGCAGGGAAGGGGAATTGCTGGCAGAGGAGGTCAGGGAAGGTCTGCCTGAAAAGGGACATTTGAGCAAAGACCTGAAGCTGGCAAGGAAGAAGGAGACGTGGCAGCTGGAGTTCCCAGCTGGATGTTAGAATTCACTCTGCGCCTGCCCAGATAGAATATTCATAACACACTGGGCCAAGGGTGAACTTTCAGGAATTCTATTATATAGCAAGTGCAGGGTATATTGCAGTGGAACAAAAGCCAAGACAAATGCCATCAGATAGTGGAGGGTGTTTCTGGATCGCACAATGCCCTGTGCTGCGACCACCCAAGGCCCCTGACTCAGGATCCATCACTTATCTCCTGGGCCTCTGTAGTATTTGGATTCCTGACTTTGATTTACAATATCCATTATTTTGAAGAAATACCAAAATGTTTAGAAAGCTGTAGGGGGTGGGATCCAAGTAATGTTTCCAGCTTTCTGCTCCTTTATTGGAATTTAAACTACTTGCCCATCCCTTTTGCTTTCCCCTTACTCCTAAGCCTGATCTTGCACTAGGGCAGTTGGGCTGCCTGAGTTGAGTACATCTTGGTGTTCCAAGACATGAAATCAAATGATGCATTGAGCCAGATACAGTGGCTGGTATGTGTGTGTGTGTGTGTGTGTATAAAATATGGGAAGCTATGAACATTAAAAGTGCAAGCCAGAAATTGGAGCCATGTTTATGATTCATATAGGATGATTAGGGAAAGAAGACTTAAAAAATTTAAAAAATAATCTTTTTTATAATTGGTTTATCTCTGTGGTTATAACCTTTTCTATTAGGAAGATACTTTCTAGACTTAGGTAAAAGAGAGTGTTTCCTGCCTCCTGTGTATCCTGTTGGATTAGATAATATGATTTCTTTTCTTTTTTTTCTTCCAGTTTTATTGAGATATCATTGACATTCAGCACTGTATAAGTTTTAGATGTACAGCATAATAATTTGACTTACAGACATCATAAAATGATGACCACAAGTTTAGTGAACATCCATCATCTCATATAGATACAAAATAAGAGAAAAAGAAAAAAATTTTTCCTTGTGATGAGAACTCTTAGGATTTACTCTCTTAACTTCTTTCATGTATAACATACATCAGTGTTAATTATATTAATCATGTTGTACATTACATCCCTAGTACTTATTTATCTTACCTTTATACCTTTTGACCACCTGCATCCGATTCCCCCTCCCCTACGTCATGCCTCTGGTAGCAACAAATCTGATCTCTTTTTCTATAAATTTGTTTGTTTGTTTTGGAAGTATAATTGACCGACAACACTCTGTTAGTTCTTGTTATACAATATAGTGATTCAATATTTTGATATATTACAAATGATCACCACAATAAGTCTAGTCACCATCTGTTACTATACAAATATATTACATTATTATTGACTATATTCCCCATGCTATACATTTCATCCTTATGACTCATTTATTTTGTAACCGAAAGTTTGTACCTCTTAATTTCCATCACCTATTTCACTCATCTCCCTATCCCTGTCCCCTGTGTTTATTTTCTGTATGTATGACTCTATTTCTGTTGTTATGTTTGTTCATTTGTTTTGTTTTTTAGATTCCATATAAGTGAAATCGTATGGTATTTGTTTTTCTCTGAGTTATTTCACTTAGCATGATTCCCTCTAGGTCCATCCATGTTGTTGCAAGTAGCAAGATTTCATTCTTCCTATATATATGTATGTGTGTGTATATATATATATATATATACACACACACACACATCTATATCACACATTCTTTTTTCATTCATCTTTTGATGGGCACTTAGGTTGCTTCCATATCTTGGCTATTGTAGATAATTCTTCAGTGAGCATAGGGGGGCATATTTCTTTTCAAATTAATGATTTTGAGGGTTTTTTTGGGAACTATACACAGAATTGGAATTGCTGGAATTGGAATTGTATGGTAGTCCTATTTTTATTTTTATTTTTTTTGAGGAATCTCCATACTGTTTTCCACAGTGGCTGCAACAATTTACACTCCCACCAATAGTGCATGAGAGTTCCCTTTACTCCACATCCTTGACAGTATTTGTTATTTGTTGTCTTTTTAATAATGGCAATTATGACAGGTGTGAGGTGATACCCCATGGTGGTTTTAATTTGGATTTCCTGATGATTAGTGATATTGAGCATGTGTCTGTTGGCCATCTGTATGTCTTCTTTGGAAACTGTCTATTCAGGTCCTTTGCCTATTTTTAAATCTTTTTTTTTTTTTTTTGATGTTGAGTTGTATGAGTTATTTGTGTATTTTGGATATTAACCCCTTATCAGATATATAGTTTGCAGATGTATTCCCCCATTCAGTATGCAGTCTTTTTGTTGTGTTGATATACAAAAGCTTTTCAGTCTGATGTAGTCCCATTTGTTTATTTTTGCTTTTGTTTCCCTTGCCGGAGGAGACATAGCCAAAAAATGTATGGCTAAGACAGATGTCAAAGAGCTTATTGGCTATGTTTTCTTCTAGGAGTTCTATGTTTTCAGGTCTTACATTTAAGTCCTTAATCCATTTAGAATTTATTTTTGTACATGGTGTGGAAAAGTAGTCCAGTGTGATTCTTCTGCATGTAGCTGTCCAGTTTCCTAACACCATTTATTGAAGAAGCTCTTTTCCCCATAGTATACTGTTGTCTCCTTTGTTGAAGATTAATTGACCATATAAGTGTGGGTTTGTTTCTCAGCTTTTACTGTTGAGTATGATGTTAGCTGAAGGCTTATCATATATGGCCTATATTATGTTGAGGTTTGATTCCTCTATACCCACTTTGTTGAGAGTTTTTATCATAAATGGATGTTGACTTTTGTCAAAAGCTTTTTCTTCATCTACTGAGATGATCATATGATTCTTATTCTTCACTTTGTTGATGTGGTGTATCACACTGACTGATTAGTGGATATTGAACCATCCTTGCATCACTGGAATAAATCCCAGTGATGATCATGGATCATGGTGTATGATCCTTTTAATGTCTTGTTGGATTTGGTTTGCTAATAATTTGTTGAGGATTTTTGCATTAATGTTCATCAGTGCTATTGGGCTGTAATTTTTATTTTTCTGTGGTGTCTTTGTCTCGTTTCGGTTATCAGGGTGATTCTGGCCTCACAGAATGAGTTTGGACCTTTCTTCCTCTACAGTTTTTTGGAACAGTTTGAGAAGGATAGGCATTAACTCTTCTTTAAATGTTTGGTAGAATTCACCTGTGAGACTCTCTGGTCCTGGACTTTCTTTGTTGGGAGGTTTTTAAATTAGTGATTCAATTTCATTACTGGTAATTGGTCTGTTCACGTTTTGCATTTGTTCCTGATTCAGTCATGTGAGATTGTGTGTTTCTAAGAATTTATCCATTTCTTCTAGGTTGTCCATCTTTTCGGTGTATAATTGTACATAGTAGTTTCTTGTGATCCTTTGTATTTCTGTGGTGTTGCTTGTAACTTCTCTTTCATTTCTGATTTTATTAATTTGGGCCCTCTCTCTTTTTTTCTTGATGAGTCTGGCTAAAGGTTTATCAGTTTTGTTTATCTTTTCAAAGAATCATCTCTTAGTTACATTGATTGTTTCTGTTTTTTTTTCTCTATTTCATTTATTTCTGCTCTGATCTTTATTATTTTTTTCCTTCTATTGACTTTGGGTTTAGTTTGTCCTTCTTTTTCTAGTTCCTTTAGGTGTAAAGATTTTTTTTTTTTCTTTTTAGATTTTTCTTGTGTCCTGAGGTAGACTTGTATCGTTATAAACTTCCCTCTTAGAACTGCTTTTTCTGTGACCCTAGATTTGGGATTATTTTGTTTCCATTTTCATTTGTCTCCAGGTATTCTTTGCTTTCCTCTTTGATTTCTTCACTGACTCATTGGTTGTTTAGTAGCATATTGTTTAGCCTCCACTTGTTTGTGTTTTTTGCAGTTGTTTTCTTATACCATTGTCTCAACTAGTCTCATAGCATTGTGGTCAGAAAAGATGCTTGATATGATTTCCATCTTCTTAAATTTACTGAGACTTGTTTTGTGGCCTAGCATGTGATTGATTCTGAAAAATGTTCCATGTGCACTTGAAAAGAATGGGTATTCTGCTGCTTTTGAATGGAATGTCATGTGTGTATATATATATATATATATATCCATCTGATTTAATGTGTTGTTTAAGGCCAGTGTTTCCTTATTGATTTTCTGTCTGGAAGATCTGTCCATTGATGTAAGTGGGGTGTTGTAGTCCTGTACTATGATTGCATTACTCTCAATTTCTTCCTTTATGTTTGTTAATATTTGCTTTATGTATTTAGGTGCTCCTATGTTGGGTGCATAAATATTTACAATTGTTATATCTTCTTGTTGGATTGATTCCTTTATCATATGTAATGTCCTCTTTGTCTCTGGTTACAGTCTTTGTTTTAAAGTCTATTTTGTCTGGTATAAGTATTGCTACCCCAGCTTTTTTTTGTTTCCATTTTCATTGAATACATTTTTCTATCCCCTCATTTTCAGTCTGTGTATGTGTTCAGATCTGAAGTGACTCTCTTATAGGCAGCACGTATACGGGTCTTGCTTTTATATCCATTCAGTCAGTTTATGTCTTTTGATTAGAGCATTTAGTCCACTTATATTTAAAATAATTATTGATAGGTATATACTTATTTCCATTTTGTTAATTGTTTTGGGGCTGTTTTTGTAGTTCTTTTTTGTTTCTTTCTTCTTTTGCCCTCTTCCCTTATGATTTGATGACTATCTTAATGTTATGTTTGGGTTTTTTTCTTTATGTGTGTGTATCTGTTATAGATTTTTGGTTTGTAGTTTCCATGAGCTTTATATATAGCAAGCATATACATATCAAACTATATATATAAGATAATATATATACGATTACTTTAAGTTGATCATCTCTTGAGTTTGAATGCATTCTAACAACCCTGCATTTTTACCCTTCCTCAACATTCAATGTTTTGACATCATATTTTACATCTTTTTGTTTTGTGTATCCCTTAACTACTTATTGTGGATATAGATGATTTTACTACTTTTGTCTTTTAAACTTCCTAGCACCTTTTTAAGTGGTCGATCTACTATCTCTACTTTTGAGATTTACCTCAAAAATGAGATTTGCCTTTACCAATGATATTTTTCCTTTCATAATTTTCTTATTTTAGTTGTGGTCTTTTTTTTTCACTTAGAGAAGTCTCTTTAACATTTCTTATAGAGCTGGCTTAATGGTGCTGAACTCTTAGCTTTTGCTTGTCTATAAATCTCTTTATCTCTTCTTCAAATCTGAATGGTAGCCTTGCTGGGTAGAGTATTCTTCTTGTAGGTTTTTTTTCCTTTCATCATTTTAAATATATCGTGACACTCCCTTCTGGCCTGCAAAGTTTCTGCCGAAGTGACCTGTTGGTCTTATGGAAGTTCCCTTGTATGTAACTTGTTGCTTTTTCCTTGCTGTTTTTAATATTCTCTCTTATCTTTCATTTTGGCCATTTTAATTACAGTGTGTCTTGGTGTTCATCTCTTTCAGTTGATCTTGTTTGGGACTCTCTGTGCTTCCTGGACCTGGATGTCTATTTCATTTTCTGGGTTAGGGAAGTTTTCAACTATTATCACTTCGAATACATTCTCTGCCCTTTTCTTTTTCTTTTCTCCTGGAACCCCTATAATGCAAATGTTATTATGCTTGATGTTGTCTCAAAGGTCTCTTAAACTGTCCTAATTAAAAAATCAAAAAAAATTTTTTTCTGTTCAGCTTGGGTAATTTCCATTACTCTTTCTTCCAGTTTGCTGATCCGTTCCTCTTTATCATCTAATCTACTGTTGTTTTCTTCTAGTTTATTTTTTATTTCAATTTTAGTTCTTCAGCTCTGTTTGGTTCTTCTTTATATTTTCTAACTCTTTGTTAAACTTTTCACTGTGTTCATTTATTCTTCTCCCAAGTTCTTAGAGCATCTTTACAGTCATTACCTTGAACTCTTTACTGGGTAGATTGCTTATCTCCACTTCACTTAGTTCTTCTTCTGGGGTTTTATCTTGTTTCTTTATTTGGGACATATTCCTTTGTCACCTCATTTTGCCTAATTCTCTGTGTTGTAGGTCAGTCATGTTTCCCAATCTTGGAGAAGTGGCCTTGTGCAGGAGACATTTTATGGGGTCTAGCAGCACACTCCCCTCTGCTCCTCAGAGTGACATGATATAGGGGTGCCATCTGTGTGAACTGCATGGGTCCTTCTGTGATGGTGCGGTTGACTACTGTGGGCATGGTGGTAGGTGGGGCTGGTCCCTGGCCAGTTGGCTGTCAGGTCCTGCCTCCTGTGGAGGCTGTTGTCTGCTGGCGAGCAGTGCTGTGTCCTGAGGCTACTTGATCGGGGACCTGGGGGAGCCTGGGGCTGGTGCCATCCCCCTGGTGAGTGATGCTGGGACTCCATGCAGCTGGCTGCTTGGCCTGGGTGTCCTGGGACTGGTGCTGACTGGCTGGTAGGCGAGTAAGCCCAGGGGACTAAAAAGCTAGAGGGCAAAATGGCTCTTTCCAGCACCAGTCTCCTCGTGGTAGAACAAGCTGACAGAAATGGCTGCCACTAGCATGTGTGTCCCTGGGGGAGTCCTGATGCCTCCTTCCTTTCAGGAGTCTCTCCAAGATCAGCAAGGGCGTCTGACCCAGGCTCCTTTCAAATTCCTGCCTCTGTGCTGGGTCTCTGAGTGTGTGAGATTTTGTGTGTGCTCACAGAGGAGTCTCTGTCCTATAGCCCTTGCAGTGTTCTGTACACAAGCCCTGCTGGCCTTCAAAGCCCAATGTTCTGGGGGCTCATCTTCCTGGTGCAGGACCCCCAGGCTGGGGAGCCTGTGGGGCTTGTTCCTTGGGGAGAATCTGCAGTTGTAATTTTCCTCTTGTTTGTGGGTTGCCCTCCTGGGGTGTTGCGGTATAGCATCTCTTCCCTTTCTACCCATCTTGTTGTGGTTCCTGCTTTTGTCGTGGGAACTCTTTTCTGCTAGTCTCCAGGTCATTCTCATCAATAGTTGGTCTGTAGGTAACTGTGATTTTGGTACCCAAGGGAGGAGGTGAGCTCAGGGTCTTCCTACTCCACCATCTTGGCCACTCCTCCTGCATCATTGATACTATGTTTTCTATTTCAGTCATTCTTCATGTTGGGTGAGACGGGAGAGAGCTGGTACAGACCCCACACGTGAGGGTGCACGGGAAGGACCCCAAAGAGACTGAGGCCTACATGTGGCATTGCATTGGCCTGAACACATTTTTAAGAATTAACCCCATCATAACATATATAGACTACTATATATAAAATAGATAATCAACAAGGACCTACTGTATCGCACAGGGAACTCTATTCAATAATTTTAAAAACCTCTATGGGAAAAGAATCTGAAAAAGAAAAGGTATATGTATGTGTATAACTGAATCACATTGCTGTACACCTGAAACTAACACAACGTTGTAGATCAACTATATTCTAAGATAAAATAAAAATTAAATAAAAAATAAAGTAGTAATAAGGACCCCCCCAAAAAAGAATTAACCCCACCAAATGCTGAAGAGGTACAAGAAAGCTGCACACCAAACGAATCCAGTGAATTTAGTAGAAATTCCAAGAGAGAGGGCCCAGGACCTCTGAAATAAGCCCAGCCAAACGTGAAGGATGAAACCAGAGGGAAAAATGGCCAGGAAAGCACAGGGGAGAAGGGTGAGGGAGTGCTTCATGCCTGCACAACACTGCTGGTGTCTGGGAAGAGGCTGCTTTGGTTCCTCCGTATGGTGGAATCAGAGCCATCTCCCTCACCGCTTTTGATGCATCTCACTTCTGTGCAAAATCCATTTCCGACAGGAGACTCTGTTGAAAATCAGCCTCCAGGAAATTCATCTGGGAATTCTGACGAGAAAGGCAAAGCTTCTAGGGAGATGTTTTGAAATCCTTTGAGCTGCATATAATCAACGCGAACTTTCTGTGTAGATTGACTGTACATTAAGAGCGCTCTAAGCGGTAAGACCTCAAAGGCTCGAGTCCATTATAAGAACAAACATCAATTAAAAGCAATATTTTCCCAGAGAAAAGAATCAGGAGGCATAAAGATGCCAGAGTTGCAGCTTTTTTCCCACTGTTCATTTGTGGAAAAATGTGCTTTTGATTGATACCTACCAAAGACTATGTTCAGCATAGCATGTTTTTGATGCTCATGAATGTTGAGAATAGTAATTGAAAACATTTGGGGTGGTGCCTCGGGGCACTTTTCCCAGTACCCTTTTTATTCCTTCCAGTGTCTAGAATGTGAGGATAGAGAACGACCACTGTCCCCTTACTCCCTTTCCCGTGAGCCTGGGTGCTCAGATTCTGCACACCAGCTACACCCTTTCTTCTTGTGGATTCTTCATTTTCACTTTTAGTAACAGGGCTGGAACTTTTTCTCTGAAAAGGAGGAAGAATATGCCGTCCTGTAGAAGTCAGGACCTATGGTGTCGTCAACGTACCTCTTTTTGCATCTTTTTCTTTGGTATTCTTCTACTAGAGGGATGTGTTTATAGAAACATGGGATTGCTTTAGCAAAAAAACTCAGTTTGTAATTCAGGTCAATGTACCGAAAGGAAAAGATTTCCCCCCACATTTGCACATGTTTGTCTTCTTCCTGGTTGTACTTGATTTTTGCAGTCACACATTTTGCATTGGAGGCATTTGGTAGCAAGACACCGCACAAAGGAGATGACACTGAGCACTATCAGACCATGACAACTTAATAGCATCTTGGTAATGTGTCCAGCTTACATCCACTCAGATTTGTGTGCAGCATAAATTCATATGTAACTTAGGAAGTAAAAATAAAGAACAATACCATTATACAAGAGACCACTAATTTCAGGCTTTGTTTACACACAAGTAATGCTCTACTGTTAAATAAACATTAGAGAGCTTCCTATTATACTCGATTGTGGTTAAAAAAACACTGGTCATGTAAAAACCCAGGCAGTTAATATATTTGTGTTAAATTAGATAAAGACATTTAATAAAAAGAAATGCGTGATAAAATAAAAGAGTCAGAATACATCATTGCTTAGCACTGAATTGTATTACCTCTTTAAGATGTCACAATAGTATTTCAGATCATGCACAATTTTTCATGGACATAGCTCCTAAACAGCATGACATTTAAAACATGTTTGAATCCTTGAAGGCTGCATAGCCTTCTCTTTTACTTTGGTTTCTGTTTTACTGTCAGGAAACATGAAGACTAGTAAGTATGAATAATAATAAGCTGCCCTTTTTGGAGATGTACTGTTTGCCAGGGGGTATGCTGGGAATTTTGTGTATATTATCTCTGATTCTCTCTGTAATACCATTCCTGTTGTCCAGATTAGAAGACTGAGGCAGAGAATTTCAGTGACTTACCCAAGGGTATATACTTCATAGTGATCGAGAAGGAGCTCAAATACAGGTCCATCTGACTCTATATTTAAGGCCCTTTCCACTCAATCAATTACATCAGAATCTCCAGGAGTGGGGCCCAGGTATTAATATTCTTTAAAAGATCCTCTTGGAGGTTCTAACATAGAGCTATGGTTGGAAAATGCTACACTTGCACCATTTTGTCTTTCATGAGAGTAAGTAAAGAAACCAACTTTGTGATTTGGTTTATCTGTGGGGATGCAGAGATGCAGACTAGGAAGAGAAAAAGTCATCATTTCCCATTATCTTCAGCTTTTTGTTTAAAGTTGCTTCATTCCTTGTAAGGAGAAGAAGAGTTGTATATGCAAATATGCGTGTATATGTGTGTATGTGGGACAGTTGCCATGTGTATCTCTCTTATGTCCTTAAGGATAGAAAGCTATTTAAAATGGCAAATATGGCAAATATGTTGATGGAATATTTATATGAAAAAATATGTGTAAAATGCTTAGCATAGTTGTGTGTCCACTGATAAAAAGGGCTAAGGAAAAAGAACTGAAGAATATGAATATAGGACATACTGTTGACTAGATTCACAAAGTATTTGTGTAATCCTCCAAATTCTTTCAGCTTTCTTCCATAGGTGGGTCTTTTCAATAATCCCAAGGGACCTTTTATAATTTTATTTTTGGTGTCAGAGGTGTGGGCTCTTGGAAATAATTTTAACCATAATCCAATGGTGACCTTGACCCATGATGTCCTTGTATGATTTGTGGGGGGCAGATATAAAGGAGAACTTCTCTAAACTATTTAGGAAGAAATAAAGATAAAGCAGGTAGGATTCTTATACAAAGAATTTCCAGCAGGGTATTTGCAAACATTATTCCTTCTTTCTTAAAGCAAGCATGAAGATATATCGAAGAAAAGGCACCATGGTTTTTGGCCTCCCTTGCTTAGAATAATGGCTATAACATTACTCCCTCGTGTTCCCATAGGAAAGAAAAAGTAATACAAGAATAACGCTAACGGGATTTCAGGCCCCACGGGCACCAGAGGACAGGGCCGTTGGTAGATGAGCTTATTACCCTTGGAAGAGATGACGGAAAAGGTAGTGTGATGGGGAGGGGGATGGATTGATCAGAACAGGTAGAAGCAGAAGCTGCAGCCAGAGTCTGAGAGACCCACTGGGCACCTTTTTATGCTTTGATAACTGTTTGCCCTCCTTTTCCAGTGTTTTACGTTCTCTCACAGGCATAGAATCCCACGAAAGTTCATCAGAAACAGAACTTAAGAAGCCAGGTTTACCTTTGAGGTCCCTGTGTCTGCTTTCCACTGGCTTTCCTGTTTGCTTTCCACTTGGCCTACTTGACTCCCTTTATATTCTGGGCACGTAGAGACATGCGTACTTTTGTAGTGGGCCTGTTCTCTCTATATTTGAGTTTTCAGGAGGGCATGCCATTTGGAAAAGTTTTCCTTAGTAATAGTGAAGGAAAAAAGACGACTTTGTGTTTGAAGTAGTAGCCTTATTTCAATGACATTTAAAAGATGGATTTTCACCGTCGTGCATCTTTCCAGGCTAAGAATCTGGCATATCTTGAGAAGATGAATGGATCGGAGAGGCCGGTCATACATTATCTTTGTTTTGCTGCTGGTCAGCAAGGGAGGAATGTTATGACGGCCAATATGCTGTCCTGTGCTTGTTTTTATGTTCATATAAAGTATCCAATATGCTGAACACTAAAAATTTCCTTTCAGTTCCTGGAAGAAACTAAAAATAGAAGGCAGGGAACACACAAAACAGCACAGCCTGACATTTTCTAGCCCCTTCCCCTCATTCCAAATCAGAAATCTCTTTTCTGGTGCCCTAAGACATAAAGATTCCTAATATCTTATTTCTTGCCCTTGGATGGGGTTCTCTAGGGGTGGAAACCATGCTTTCACTCAGAGGTTCTCTGAGGTAGGAGCTTAGAGACTGGAAGACAGAACTGATTAGCAAGAGGCAGTTCTCTCATGAGGACAGGACTTTGAATTATGATCATTCTTTTCTGATCAGATGAAAGGGGAGGGGACTTCAAGCTAGTCTGTCTTTTGCTTTCAGAAGCTGTGGAAGAAATGAGTTGCTGACCAGTTGGAACCACAGTGACAAGAGGTGATCATTTGCCTATTGTGCTTGAAAAACAATGTAAAGTTTAGGAAAGTACTTTAAAAGTAGATAAAAGTGTTAGGATCCATTTAAACATTCATCTCCTTGCCTAAAGAATTCTACAGATACAAATCAGGGAGAGAATATGTAACAGTTAGGGTGGAATCTTTGAAAGTAATAGTGAAACCAGCTCTGGCTCAGACAACAGAGGGGATGTATCAGTGATGTAACTGTCCAAAGCCGAAAGTAGAGCAGTCTTCAAGTGACACTTGATCCAGAAGCCATGGTATAATGGGGACCCTGACTTCACTGCTCATGACTCTCCTGACTCCTGGCCTGCCTGCCCACCCTGGTGCTTCCACACCCTTCTCCCTGGCTTCCCTCAAACAGCTGCAGTGGTTCCAGGCCCCCTGTCTACACCTGGCCCTGTCCAGACAAGGTGCCTGTGCCCATGTTTCTTCATTTCTGAATCAACCCAAGACTTCTTCTGATCATCTTGCTTGACTGGCTTAGACCAGATCACAGTTCCCCTGGAGGTGGGGATGAAATCAGCTTGTCCCCACGTAAATGGGAGTGTCAGAGGGGCTGAATGGATACTTTGGATGCGACTAGGTGTCTGTGGTGGTGCACTGCAGTGAAGGGCCTTGTCGGTTTCATAGGCTGAGGAAAGAGGGCTCCAAGTTCACTTCCTTCTATCAGTTCCTGTTTGGACCTATTTCTGATGATTTAACAATCACATCATTATCTATTTAATTCTTGAAGATATACAGAGAAGCCAAATCCTCTACTTTAGAGGACAGCATGGTATTTCATAGGAAATCATTCATTTTTTTTTTCTTTCTTTCTTAACTTAAATAACTCTTGGTGCAGTTTCATTCTACTTTTTCTTATTTATTACTGGAAAGGAAGAACATCTGGCCTCGCCATACTGTGGGATATCCCTAAGTCTGTTTCCATTGTTTTACTGACACTAAAGTTAGTAGCTTTGCCTCCTGTTGTCACCAAAGGTAAGTGCCCTTGATTTTCTCCCCCCACCCCCGTGGTCTGTAGCTTACTGATTTGAGGCAAGCTTGACTGACTTATCTGAAGTCATACTCTAAATAGAAGAGAGGTGGTATTAATGGCCACAGCTCCAAAGTTGTAGGATTTAGCAAACTGCAGTTCATTGGCCAAATCCAGCTCACAGCCTGTTTTTGTGAATAAAGTTTTATTGGAACACAACCACATTCATTCACTTATGTATTGTCCAAGACTGCTTTCTCTACCGTGATTACAGAGCTGAGTCATGGTGGCAGACACCATTTCACTGGAAAAAGCTAAAATATTTACTCTCTGGCCCTTCACAGAGAAAGTTTACTAACCTCTGGGTTGAATGAGCCACAATTTTTCACTTTAAAACCTATGAAAGATTTTGCAGCTAGGTGGTACACCTAGCCTTCCCAAGTCTTTCAGGAGCTTTAAAAGTGATCAAAGAATGTTGGAGGTAGAAACAATCTGAAACGATTCATCTAGTTCCAGCTGTTCATTCCACAGAGAGACTGAGTCTCAGAGACGACACGTGACTCACGCAGGCTCCACAGCACTTTAGAGGTGGACCAGAGTACCCTTTATTTCTCACACCCAGGTTTGTGGGCTGGGAGAAAACGTAAACACACTGCTTGCCACCAAAAAGGGGACAAGGTCTGAAATATTCTGAGGAGAGTGTTGGGAGGAGCAGTGAAGTTCTGCCGCTTAGCAGTTTGGGCAAGTTATTTAACCTAGCTGAGTCCAGTGAAAGTAACAATAGTACATGCCTCCTGGGTGACGCTATGAGTGAGACATCCAATACAGAGCACAAAGGAATAGCTCAGTAAATGGAGCTGCAGCTATCATCACCATCATCACCACCATCACTATCATCATCATCAAAATCATCACCGTCATTATCATCACCATCACCACCATTGTCACCACCACCATCATCACCATTAACACCATTATCAAAATCATCATCCCCATCACTATCATCATCATCAAAATCATCATCACCGTCATCATTACCATCACCACCATTGTCACCACCACCATCATCATCACCATCACCACCACCATCACCATTACCACCATTATTAAAATCATCATCACCATCATCACCACACAGTCATCAGCATCATTACCACCATCACTACCATCATCATCAAAATCATCATCATCACCACCACCACCATCATCATCGTTACCACCATCATCACCACCACCATCATCATCATCATCACCATTATCAAAATCAGCAGCAGCAGGCCATATTAGTACTCATCCTTGCTTCTTTCTTGCCTGTCTTAGAGGAAGATGGGTCACTCTCCTCCCCAAGGCTAACTGCTTCAGTTGGGAACTGGATCATTTCCTCTCATGCCCCCTCACAGACCTTACTCTGTTAGTTACACCATCTTTCCTGTATCTTCTATTGTTTTCTTTCCAAAGTGCTCATCTTAAATATTGTAATAAAGACACTGCCATTACCTACTGCATCTTGACACAGTGTCACATTTCTTCCCGTACCTTCATCGCCCTAGTGGTTCATGTTTCACTGCCTTTACTCCTTCAAGTTCCATTCCCAGTTCAACTCTTTTAAAATGGTTCTAGCTGGGGTCACAGACAAATCTCTATATAGTTTTCATCTGTCCCAATCTTATGTAGCATTAAAACTCTTGACACCATCCTTCCTGGGAGACTCTGTTTCCTTTGTTTCTGAACAATGATCCTATTTTGCTTCTCTTCCC
The DNA here is from genome assembly GCF_028021215.1 of Eschrichtius robustus. NCBI lineage: Eukaryota > Metazoa > Chordata > Mammalia > Artiodactyla > Eschrichtiidae > Eschrichtius > Eschrichtius robustus. Next base: position 56,341,016 of record NC_090835.1, on the reverse strand, counting down.
ACCTCGTAATTAGTCTCTTTTCCAAATTATTCCTTCTCTGTCTACCTTGTGTATAATATGTCTCCCAGGTTCTGTACTTAGAAGCTGTCCTTAGCAACTGTGTACTTTGCCATGACTTCAATAACTGTCTGTTGGCCTGATAACTGTCTCTCTCTGAATGTAGCAGAATTTATAACCCCCAACCTCCTCCCCCAACTGCTCTTATACTTAATTCTTCCTCCTCTTCTTCATCCACATGATGTTCTAATACCTAATATACAGAGAACACTTGTTACAAACCAGGTTCTGTGCTGAGAGCTTTAAAAGCAGGATATCATTTTTTAAAAATTAATATAATTTCGGGCTTCCCTGGTGCCGCAGTGGTTGAGAAACTGCCTGCCAATGCAGGGGACACGGGTTCGAGCCCTGGTCTGGGAGGATCCCATATGCCGCGGAGCAACTAGGCCCGTGAGCCACAATTACTGAGCCTGTGCATCTGGAGCCTGTGCTCCGCAACAAGAGAGGCCGCGATAGTGAGAGGCCCGCGCACCGCGATGAAGAGTGGCCCCCGCTCGCCGCAACTAGAGAAAGCCCTCGCACAGAAACGAGGACCCAACACAGCCAAAAATAAATAAATAAATAAATAAAAATTTAAAAAAAATTAATATAATTTCCTTAGCTTTTACCTTTTTTCTGTTCCAATATTTCATCTAAGATACCACATCACATTTATTAGTCATGTCTACTTTGGCTCCTCTGGGCTGTGGGGTTTCTCAGCCCTTCCTTGGTTTGGATACCCTTGTGGAGTGCTGGTCAGATTGTGTAGAGTGCTCCTCAGCTGGGGTTTGTGTGACGCTTTCCTCATGATTAGACTGGCATTATGGGTTTTGGAGAGGAGGACGACAGAGGTAAATACCACTTTCCTCACATCCTATCAAAGGTGCATATTATCAGCATGACATATCATTGTTGATGTTAACTTTGATCGCCTGAATGAGGGGGTGTTTGTCAGGATTCTCCACTGTAAAGTTACTTTTTTCCCCCTTTCCATACTGTGCTGTTTGGAAGGAAGTCGCTACATGCAGCCCACACTTCATGAGTGGGGCGTTATGCTTCAACCCCTGGAGGGCAGCGTTATCTACTTATGTTATTTGGAATTCTTTTACAATGGAGATTTAGCTCTTGTCTCCCATTTATTAGTCAATCATTTAGTTATATCATTATGGACTCATGGTTACTTATTTTCTGCTTTGGTTATAATCCAATGCTACTTTATTTTGGCTCAAATTGTTCCAGCTTCGGTCATTAGGAGCTTCCAGTTGGCTCCTGTTTCCCTTTGACATACTCCCATTACCGTGTATGTTTTTGAATATTCTTTTTGGAGCACCTTCTTACTTTCTAGCACTATGAAATGCTCCAAACTCATCTTATATATTTCCTACCTCAGTCCTAAAATCAGCCGTTTCTCCAAGGAGCCCTGCTTCCATTTATTGGAGAATGGTGTTAGAAACCAATGTCTGGGTGCTGGGTGTGCTCTTTGCTACTGGGGTCTCATTTATTTTAAACACACTAAGCTGACAGAGCAGGTACGTATATCTGTGTATACCAACCTGACTATACATAAATATCTGTAACTATTTCTTCGTGTAACCATTTGTATCTATATTAAGCTGAACACGAGTTCACACTGATGTCTCCAACTCTAATCCCTTGCCACACGGATCATTTTTGCCTTCTCCTCTTGCTTGTTGCTAACTAACCTCCCACTCCAACAGTGAGAAACCTGGTCCCACACTCTGCCATTCATTTTCTTTTTTTTTTTATAAATTTATTTATTTATTTATTTATTTTTGGCTGTGTTGGGTCTTCATTTCTGTGCGAGGGCTTTCTCTAGTTGTGGCAAGCGGGGGCCACTCTTCATCGCGGTGCGCGGGCCTCTCACTATTGCGGCCTCTCTTGTTGCGGAGCACAGGCTCCAGACGCGCAGGCTCAGTAATTGTGGCTCATGGGCCCAGCTGCTCCACGGCATGTGGGATCCTCCCAGACCAGGGCTCGAACCCGTGTCCCCTGCATTGGCAGGCGGACTCTCAACCACTGCGCCACCAGGGAAGCCCTCATTTTCTTAATTGTTCAATACCAGTAAACATTTATAGTGCTATCAAAATTGTTAATCTGTAACCTATGGGAAAAATCTTTACCAACTAGAGTACAGTACTTATGCACAGTTTAATCTTTAGTCTTTAGTCTTACAGATCCTAGTTCTTTCCAAAGTTACTTAGGTTAGCACTGTTTTTTCCCACCTGTGGTGAGACTGTATCATATGTTTCTAATACATTTGGATTGCTTTATCACTTTTAGCATGCCGTCCTGGGATCTCCCAACCTCCTAAATGATTTGTTAACAATTTCTGTACATGAAGGTAACATTTTGTGCTGTAAAGTTGTATGGGCTTAATAAATGCATAGTGACATGTATCTACTATTACATTTTTTTAATAGATCTTTATTAGAGTACAATTGCTTCACAATAGTGTGTTAGTTTCTTGTACAAAGTAGATTTACCAAGATAAAAATTCTTCTGTGCTTTACCTACTCAGTAGGCCCTTTCCAACACCCTGGCAACCATTGATCTTTTTACTGTTGCCATACTTTTGACTTTTCAAGAATGTCATATAATTTGAAACATACTATGTAGCCTTTTAGGATGGCTTTTCTTTTTTCATTAGCAATATGCATTTAAGATTCATCTGTGTCTTTCCATGCCTTGATAGCTTATTTTTTATTGCTTTATATTATGCCACTGTGTGGATACACCACAGTTTATTTATTCACCTATTGAAGGACATCTTGGTTGCTTCTAGTTTTTACCAATTCTGAATAAAGATGCTATAAACATTTTTGTGCAGATTTTTGCACTTACGGACATAATTTGTCAAATCAGTTGGGTAAATACCTAGGAGCACAATTGGTGAATCATATAATAAGGTTATGTTTAACTTTGTAAGGAAATGACAAACTGTCTTCCAGTGTGACTGTACATTTTGCATCCCCACCAGCAATGAATAAGAGTTCCTGTTACTCAGCATCCTCACCAGCTATTAGTATCAACAGTTTTCTGGGTTTTAGTTATTCAAATAGGTATGCAGTGGTATCTCAATGTTGTTCTAGTTTTTAATTCCCTAATGACATATGATGTGGAGCACCTTTTCATATGCTCATTTGCCAACTGTATATCTTCTTTGATGAGGTGTCTGTTCAGATCTTTTGCCCACTTTTTAAATTGGGTTGTTTATTTTTAAATTGTTGAATTTTAAGAGTTCTTCACATATTTTAGATACAAAACCTTTCTCTGATATGTGTTTTACAAATACAATCTCCCAGTCTGTAGCTTGTCTTTTCAAACTCTTAGCAGTGTCTTTTGCAGAGAAATTTTGGGTTTTAATAGAGTCCAACTTAGCAATTTTTTCTTTCATGGATCATGCTTTTAAGTTTTCTTCTAGAAGTTTTATAATTTTGCATTTTACATTCAGGTCTATGATCTATTTTGACTTTATTTTTGGAAAGGTGTAGGTATGTGTCTGTGTGCCTAGGCTTTTATTGTTTTGGATTTTATTTTATTTATTCTTTTATACAGCATGTTCTTATTAATTATCCATTTTATACATGTTAGTGTATATATGTCAATCCCAACCTCCCAATTCATCACACCACCACCCCTACCCCCTGCCGCTTTCCCCCCTTGGTGTCCATACGTTTGTTCTCTACATTGGTCTCTCTATTTCTGCCTTGCAAACTGGTTCATCTGTACCATTTTTTCTAGGTTCCACATATATGCATTAATATACAATATTTGTTCTTCTCTTTCTGACTTACTTCACTCTGTATGACAGTCTCTAGATCCATCCACGTCTCTACAAATGACCCAGTTTCGTTCCTTTTTATGGCTGAGTAATATTCCCTTGTATATATGTACCACTTCTTCTTTATCCATTCATCTGTCAGTGGGCATTTAGGTTGCTTCCATGACCTGGCTATTGTAAATAGTGCTGCAATGAACATTGGGGCACATGTGTCTTTTTGAATTATGGTTTTCTCTGGGTATATGCCCAGTAGTGGGATTGCTGGGTCATATGGTAATTCTATTTTTAGTTTTCTAAGGAACCTCCATACTGTTCTCTGTAGTGGCTGTATCAATTTACATTCCCACCAACAGTGCAAGAGGGTTCCCTTTTCTCCACACCCTCTCCAGCATTTGTTGTTTGTAGATTTTCTGATGATGCCCATTTTACCTGGTGTGAGGTGATACCTCATTGTAGTTTTGATTTGCATTTCTCTAATAATTATTGATGTTGAGCAGCTTTTCATGTGCTTCTCGGCCATCTGTATGTCTTCTTTGGAGATATGTCTGTTTAGGTCTTCTGCCCATTATTTGATTGGGTTGTTTGTTTTTTTATATTGAGTTGCATGAGCTGTTTATATATTTTGGAGATTAATCCTTTGTCCGTTGATTCGTTTGCAAATATTTTCTCCCATTCTGAGGGTTGTCTTTTCGTCTTGTTTGTAGTTTCCTTTGCTTGGCAAAAGCTTTAAGTTTCATTAGGTCTCATTTGTTTATTTTTGTTTTTATTTCCATTACTCTAGGAGGTGGATCAAAAAAGATCTTGCTGTGATTTATGTCAAAGAGTGTTCTTCCTATGTTTTCCTCTAGGAGTTTTATAGTGTCCAGTCTTATATTTAGGTCTCTAATCTATTTTGAGTTTATTTTCATGTATGGTATTAGGGAGTGTTCTAATTTCATTCTTTTACATGTAGCTGTCCAGTTTTCCCAGCACCACTTATTGAAGAGACTGTCTTTTCTCCATTGTATGTGCTTTCCTCCTTTGTCATAGATTAGTTGACCATAGGTGCGTGGGTTTATCTCTGGGCTTTCTATCCTGTTCCATTGATCTATTTTTCTGTTTTTGTGCCAGTACCATACTGTCTTGATTACTGTAGCTTTTTAGTATAGTCTGAAGTCCGGGAGCCTGATTCCTCTAGCTCCGTTTTTTTCCCTCAAGACTGCTTTGGGTATTCGGGGTCTTTTGTGTCTCCATACAAATTTTAAGATTTTTTTGTTCTAGTTCTGTAAAAAATGCCATTGGTAATTTGATAAGGATTGCATTGAATCTGTAGATTGCTTTAGGTAGTATACTAATTTTCACAATATTGATTCTTCCAATCCAGGAACATGGTATATCTCTCCATCTGTTTGTATCATCTTTAATTTCTTTCATCAGTGTCTTATAGTTTTCTGCATACAGGTCTTTTGTCTCCCTAGGTAGGTTTATTCGTAGGTATTTTATTCTTTTTGTTGCAGTGGTAAATGAGAGTGTTTCCTTAATTTCTCTTTCAGATTTTTCATCATTAGTGTATAGGGATGCAAGACATTTCTGTGCATTAATTTTGTGTCCTGCAACTTTACCAAATTCATTGATGAGCTCTAGTAGTTTTCTGGTGGCATCTTTAGGATTCTCTATGTATAGTATCATGTCATCTGCAAACAGTGACAGCTTTACTTCTTCTTTTTGGATTTGTATTCCTTTCATTCCTTTTTCTTCTCTGATTGCCATGGCTAGGACTTCCAAAACTTTGTTGAATAATAGTGGCGAGAGTGGACATTCTTGTCTTGTTCCTGCTTAGAGAAAATGCTTTCAGTTTTTCACCATTGAGAATGATGTTTGCTGTGGGTTTGTTGTATATGGCCTTTATTATGTTGAGGTAGGTTCCCTCTATGGCCCACTTTCTGGAGAGTTTTTATCATAAATGGGTGTTAAATTTTGTCAAAAGCTTTTTCTGCATCTATTGAGATGATCATATGCTTTTTATTCTTCAATTTGTTAATATGGTGTATCACATCGTTTGATTTGCATATATTGAAAAATCCTTGCATCTCTGGGATAAATCCCACTTGATCATGGTGTATAATCCTTTTAATGTGTTGTTGGATTCTGTTTGCTAGTATTTTGTTGAGGATTTTTGCCTCTATATTTATCAGTGATATTCGTCTGTAATTTTCTCTTTTTGTAGTATCTTTGTCTGGTTTTGGTATCAGGGTGATGGTGGCCTCATAGAATGAGTTTGGGAGTGTTCCTTCTGCTGCAGTTTTTTGGAAGAGTTTGAGAAGGATGGGTGTTAGCTTTTCTTTAAATGTTTGATAGAATTGACCTGTGAAGCCATCTGGTCCTGGACTTTTGTTTGTTGGAAGATTTTTAATCACAGTTTCAATCTCATTACTTGTGATTGGTCTGTTCATATTTTCTGTTTCTTCCTGGTTCAGTCTTGGAAGGATATACCTTTGTAAGTATTTGTCCATTTCTTCCAGGTCGTCCATTTTATTGGCATAGAGTTGCTTGTAGTAGTCTCTTAAGATGCTTTGTATTTCTGTGGTGTCTGTTATAACTTCTCCTTTTTCATTTCTAATTTTATTGAGTTGAGTCCTCTCCAGCTTCTTCTTCATGAGTCTGGCTAATGGTTTATCAATTTTGTTTATCTTCTCAAAGCTTTTAGTTTTATTGATCTTGGCTATTGTTTTCTTTGTTTCTATTTCATTTATTTCTGCTCTGTTCTTTATGATTTCTTTCCTTCTGCTAACTTTGGGTTTTGTTTGCTCTTCTCTCTCTAGTTCCTTTAAGTGTAAGGTTAGATTGTCTATTTGAGATTTTTCTTGTTTCTTGAAGTAGGCTTGTATTGCTATAAACTTCCCTCTTAGAACTGCTTTTGATGTATCCCATAGGTTTTGGATCATCGTGTTTTCGTTGAAATTTGTCCCTAGGTATTTTCTGATTTCCTCTTTGATTTCTTCAGTGATCTCTTGGTTATTTAGTATTGTATTGTTTAGCCTCTATGTGTTCGTATTTTTTACATTTTTCCCCCTTTAATTGATTTCTAATCTCATAGCGTTTTGGTCAGAAAAGATGCTTGATATGATTTTAATTTTCTTAAATTTACTGAGACTTAATTTGTGACCCAAGATGTGATCTATCCTGGAGAATGTTCCGTGTGCACTTGGGAAGAAAGTGTAATCTGCTGTTTTTGGATGGAATGTCCTATAAATATCAATTAAATCTGTCTGGTCCATTGTGTTATTTAAAGCTTGAGTTTCCTTATTAATTTTCTGTCTCGATGATCTGTCCATTGGTGTCAGTGAGGTGTTAAAGTCCCCCACTATTATTGTGTTACTGTCGATTTCCTGTTTTATGGCTGTTAGCGGTGGCCTTATGTATTGAGGTGCTCCTTTGTTGGGTGCATATATATTTATAATTGTTATATCTTCTTCTTGGATTGATCCCTTGATCATTATGTAGTGTCCTTCCTTGTCTCTTGTAACATTCTTTATTTTAAAGCCTATTTCATCTGATATGAGTATTGCTACTCCAGCTTTTTTTTGATTTCCATTTTCATGGAATATCTTTTTCCATCCCCTCACTTTCAGTCTGTATGTGTCCCTAGGTGTGAAGTAAGTCTCTTGTAGACAACATATATATGGGTCTTGTTTTTGTAACCATTCAGTGAGTCTGTGTCTTTTGGTTGGAGCATTTAATCCGTTCACATTTAAGGTAATTATCGATATGTATGTTCCTATTACCATTTTCTTAATTGTTTTGGGTTTGTTTTTGTAGGTCCTTTTCTTCTCTTGTGTTTCCCACTTAGATAAGTTCCTTTAGCGTTTGTTGTAGAGCTGGTTTGGTGTGGCTGAATTCTCTTAGCTTTAGCTTGTCTGTAAATCTTTTGATTTCTCCATTGAATCTGAATGAGATCCTGGCCAGGTAGAGTAATCTTGGTTGTAGGTTTTTCCCTTTCATCACTTTAAATATATCATGCCACTCCCTTTTGGCTTATAGAGTTCTGCTGAGAAATCAGCTGTTAACCTTATGGGAGTTGCCTTATATGTTATTTGTCATTTTTCCCTTCTTGCTTTGAATAATTTTTCTTTGTCTTTAATTTTTGTCAATTTGATTACTACGTGTCTTGGCGTGTTTCTCCTTGGATTTATCTTGCCTGGGACTCTCTGCACTTCATGGACTTGGGTGCCTATTTCCTTTCCCATGTTAAGGAAATTTTCAACTATAATCTCTTCAAGTATTTTCTCGGGTCCTTTCTCTCTCTCTTCTCCTTCTGGGACCCCTAGAATGCTAATGTTGTTATGTTTAATGTTGTCCCAGAGGTCTCTTAGCCTGTCTTCACTTCTTTTCATTTTCTTCATTCTGTTCTGTGGCAGTGAATTCCACCATTCTGTCTTCCAGGTCACTTATCCATTCTTCTGCCTCAGTTATTCTGCTATTGATTCCTTCTAGTGTATTTTTCATTTCAGTTATTTTATTGTTCATATCTGTTTGTTTGTTCCTTAATTCTTCTAGGTGTTTGTTCTTTAATTCTTCTAGGTCTTTGTTAAACATTTCTTGCATCTTCTCGATCTTTGCCTCCATTCTTTTTCCGAGGTCCTGTATCATCTTCACTATCATTATTCTGAATTCTTTTTCTGGAAGGTTGCCTATCTCCACTTCATTTAGTTGTTTTTCTGGGGTTTTATCTTGTTCCTTCATTTGGTACATAGCCCACTGCCTTTTCATCTTGTCTATCTTTCTGTGAATGTGGTTTTTGTTCCACAGGTTGCAGGACTGTATTTCTTCTTACTTCTGCTGTCTGCCCTCTCTCTTTTTTTTTTTCATATGGACATACAGTTATTCCAGAGCCACTTGTTGAAAAGACCACCCTTTTTCCATGAAATTGCCTTTCTCCTTTGCCAAAGATCAGATGACTATATGTGTGTGGGTCTATTTCTCTATTCTCTTCCACGGACCTATATGTCTTTACTTTTGCTACCACACTGTCTTGATTATTGTAGCTTTGTAGTAAGCCATGAAATTGTGTAGTGTGAGAGTTTTACAGGCAGAATATCACTTTAAAAAATGAATTTTAAGTAAATTTTTAGTGACATATAGCATAAATACTGAGAAATGCTCAAGTGATAATGTATAGCCATATAAATTTTTATAAAGTAAATACTTTCAGGTTAGCAGCATCCAAATAAGGTCAGAGTATCACCAGCATCTTCATAGCTTTCTTAGTGTTCCTTCCAGTTAGTAACCCAAGGTTAATCATTATTCTCTTAATAACATTTATTAGTTTAGAATATTTCTGTAGGTAATTTAAGTGGAGTCATATCATAGGTACTGTTTGGCATCTTTCCTCAATATTATGTTTGTGAGATTCATTCGTCTCTTTGTTTGTTGTTATTACTTGTGCTATACTGTATAGTTTTTCATCATATGAACACCACAATTTATCCATTTTTCTGTGGCTGGAAATTTGTATTATTTTCAATTTTTTATTATTACACATAGGAACACTATGTAATTCTCCTGTGTATCATTCAGAGCCCATGTGTACACACTTCTGTTGGGTGAATTCCTAAGAGTGAAGCTGCTGCAGCATAGGACGTATGTACAACACTAACAGATATTGACAGTCAATTTTCAAAAATGGTGCTGTCAGCTTATAGTCCTTGAGCAGTGTGTTGGAGTCCTTGTTCATGCTGCGCATGTTATAATCCACAAAACAGCTCTATGATGTATTTACTATTTTATTTTTTCTTTTAGATTTGAATAAATCTGAGTCTTAGACAAGACAAATGACCTGACCAAGGTCATGTACTATTGATTTACCCCCAAGGCAGTCTGGTCTTAGAGCTTATATACTTTAAAATGTCTATTTCTTTTATTTTTATTATTTCTTTTATTGTGGTAAACATTGGTTTATAACATTATGTAAGTTTCATATGTACAACATTATATTTCTACTTCTGTGTACACTGCAGAGTGCTTACCACCAAAAATTTAGTTTCCATCCATCACCACAGAGTTGACCCCCTTAACCCATTTCACCCACCCCCCAGCTCCTTCCCCTTGTAACCACTACTCTGTTCTTGATATCTACATGTTTGTTTTTGTTTGGCGTTGTTTGTACATTTATTTGCTTTTGTTTTGTTGTTTTTTATTATAGATTCCATGTATGACTGAAGTCATACAGTGTTTGTCTTTTTCTATCTGACACCTCGTTTAGCATAATGCCCTCCAGTTCTGTCCATGTTTTTGCAAATGGCAAAGTTTCATCTTTTGTTACACGTATATATATGTGTGTGTGTGTGTGTGTGTATATATATATATATACATATATATATACCACGTCTTTATCCATTCCATTGATGGGCACTTAGGTTGCTTCTACACCTTGGCTATTATGAATAATTCTGCTATGAACATAGGGGTACATATATCTTTTTGAATTAGTGTTTTAGTGTTCTTCAGATTAATACCCAGAAGTGGAATAGCTGGATCATATGGTGTTTCTAGTTATAATTTTTTGAGGAATCTCCACACTGTTTTCCACAATGGCTGCACTAATTTACATTCCCACCAACAGTGCACAAGGATTCCCTTTTCTCCACATCCTCTCTAACAATTGTTATTTCTTGCCTTTTTGTTAATAGCCATTCCAACAGGTGAGGTGATATCTAATTTTGGTTTTGATTTTCATTTCCACAATTAGTGATGTTGAACATCTTTTCATGTGACTGTTGGCCATCATATGTATTCTTTGGAAAAATGTCTATTTAGTTCCTCTGCCCATTTTTTAATTTAATTTTATTTATTTATTTTTTATACAGCAGGTTCTTATTAGTTATCTATTTTATACATATTCGTGTATATATCCTCTGCCCATTTATTAATTGGGTTTTTTTGTTGTTGAGTGTTGTTGTATGAGTTCTTTATATATTTTGGATGTTAATCTTTTATCAGATATATGATTTGCAAATATCTTCTCCCACTTGGTAGGTTTTTGTTTTGTTGATTATTTCCTTTGCTGTGCAGAAGGCTTTTAGTTTGATATAGTCCCATTTGTTTATTTCTGCTCCTGTTTCTCTTGCCTGAGAAGACTGATTCAGAAAGATATTGTGAAGCCCAATGTCAAAGAATGTGCTGCCTATGTTTTCTTTTAGGAATTTTATGGTTTCAGGTCTTACATTCAATACTTTAATCCATTTTGAGTTGATTTTTGTGTATGGTGTGAGATAGTGGCCTGGTTTCATTCTTTTGCATGTAAGTGTCCAGTTTTCTGAACACCATTTATTGAAGAGACTGTCCTTTCTCCATCATATGTTCTTTGCTCTTTTGTTGTAAATTAATTGTCCATATATGTGTGGGTTTATTTCTGGGCTCTTAATTCTGTTCCATTGATCTGTGTATCTGTCTTTCTACCAATTCATACTGTTTTGATTACTGTAGCTTTGTAATGTATTTTGAAATCAATGAGGGTGAAACCTCCAGCTTTGCTCTTCTTTCTCAGGATTGTTTTGGCTATTCAGGGTCTTTTATGGTTCCATATAAATTTTGGAATTTTTTGTTCTAGTTCTGTGAAAAATATCCTTGGTATTTTGATAGGGATTGCATTGAATCTGTAGATTCCTTTAGGTAACATGGCCTTTTTAACTATGTTAACTCTTCCTATCTGTGAGCACAGAGTATCTTTCCATTTATTTGTGTCTTCTTCACTTGTTTTTAACAATGTCTTAATAATTTTCTGTGTACAGGTCTTTCACCTCCTTGATTAAATTTATTCCTAGGTATTTTATTCTTTTTGTTGTGATTATAAATGGGATTGTTTTCTTAATTTCTCTTTCTGTTAGTTCATTGTTAGCCTATAGAAATGCAACAGATTTTTGTATGTTGATTTTGTACCCTGTAACTTTACTGTATTCCTTTATTATTTTTAATAGTTTTTTTGGTGGAGTCTTTAAGGTTTTCTATTTATAAAATTATGTCATCTGCAACAGTGACAGGTTTACTTCTTCCTTTCCAATTTGGATGCCTTTTATTTCTTTTTATTGCCCATTTGCTGAGTTCATATACTTTTATTTAATTATTTTTTATTGAAATATAGTTGATTTACAATGTTGTATTAATTTCAGCTGTACAGCAAAGTGATTCAGTTTTACATATGTATACATTCTTTTTAATATTCTTTTCCATTATGTTTTATTGACTACAGTTCCCTGTGCTATACAGTAAGACCTTGTCATTTACCCATCCTTTATGTAATAGTGTGCATCTGCTGAGCCCAAACTCCCAATCCTTCCCTCCCCCACCCCCTCCCTCTTGGCAACCACAAGTCTGTTCTCTATGTCTGTGCAGAGTTCATATACTTTTAACCACTATCCTTTCCTCCTCTTCTAGGTTAAGGATGTCATCATTTTCAGAATGGTCTTCCACTTTGAAACTTCCAAAGTTTATTTAGATAAAGTTTAATGCCAGCCCAATATATGCCAACTTCTACTGTGGCCAACAGGTTGTGCTAATAGTAGCTTAAAACTCTGGACTTTTGAGCAAATGGACTCGGGTAGAGCTTTTTAGAACTAGTCTCTTTATGTTGATCTGAGCTGGTCTGGGAGCTAGAAATCTTAAAGCCATTTCTTTTTCCCTTCCACCTCATGTGGTTGGACCCCCAGTCCCATCCATCTTACTCAAAAATGATTCCTGAATATGCATCGCCCTCTGTTCTCTCCTTCCTCTGTGTTCCCATTACCTCTCTCCCTGTCTCTCTTATAGCACTCATCACAGGTGGAGATTTATGCTCTGGCCTTTCCCTGCTATGTTTTGAACTCCTCAGGGAAGAGACTGGGCCATCCTTATTCTGTGTTCTGGGGTTTGACTCAGTGACTGGCACAGAGAAGGTGCTCGTGTTTGAGAAGTGAATGAAGCTTTCCTGGCAGTTGAAAATGACCATGCTTTCCTGTGGTCACATCAGCTCAAAGGACCTTTGACTTGCTCCATCCTCCTTGAATGGCAGGGTATCGTGCTCTGACCTGTAGGAGAACAGGGCTCATTATTACAGATTGCTGGCCAAAAGGTGTGGATCATTGGTGCTTTCCAGCATTCTTTTTCTGAAAGATAGGAGATGATCCAAGCTACAGGATCACTTCCTTTTTCTAGGGTAGTTGCCATAGAAGTTCTGGTAGCAGATTGAAGGCATGACCAAGCTGTCCATTTACCCTGGTTCGAGTTGAATTGTTGGTCATTAAAGATTGGGAATGAGGTAGGTCAGTGTGAGATCAGGCAGAGAACCACCACGGACAAGTCTGTTCCTTTATAAAGGAGAAATAGATTGTTGTGGGCTAAGGTTTTGATTTTAATCACATAGTTTTATACACTTGAAAGGGGTAAAAACATTAAGCACGGTAACATTTTAAAAATGCCTTCTTCCCCTGACCTTGTCTTCCCACCCCGATTCCCACAGTTATGACTTTTCAAGGTTAGTGTTGATATTCTCTGTCCCCTGGTGTGTCACCAGTTGGCTTAGGAGACAGACCACTGAACTGCACCTCTCAGGATTTCCACTTCCTGTATCTGGGATTTTGGGTTAGACACTTTACTTCTTGGAGCCTCAGATTTCTCATCTGTAAAGTGGATGTAATAATAGTACCTTCCTCTGATGGTTGTAATGGGGTTCTTCAATGAGTTCATACATATAAAACCCTTAGAACAGTGTGAACCCATATTAAGTGTGCTTGGTAAATACTGACTTTTTTTTTTATCACACCAGACACAGCTGTTTTGTAATGCTACTTAGAACATGGAAAGCCTTTCTACGGTAACCATGAAGAAATTCATTTCTTACTATGTTTCATGTTGTGGTAGCTTTTATCACTAGGGTGAAAAATGGCCAGATGTAAGTGAACTTATATCTAAAATACTTTTTCATCAATTTTGCTAGAAATTTTCTATGTTCTTTCTGTAATAGACTCCTATACTCTCTACATGTCATGATAATTACTTATGTTTGTTTTGCATCTTAAAATTTACAAATTACTTTCACTTACAAAATTTCCTTTGAAACAGAAATCCTTGCAAGATGGACAGGGACTGTTTAATATTCATTCCTACATTATATAAGACACGAGAAAGCTATGTCTTAAGAGGATTTTGCAAGATCTCAAGGCTAGTAAATGACAGAGCTGGGACCACCATCTTTCTTGTTAAGTTCCTTGAGTTTGTGGACATTGATAAGCTGCAATCGAACACATATGTGTCCATTAATAAAACGTGTGTAGATGCAATAGCTTCTCCCTAACCACAGAGATTAGGCATTAAAACCCCTCATAGTAGGAGAATTCACATTCTAGGGCATCATATTTGAAATAAGGGTAGGCAGTGGAAGGTCCAAATGAGTCTATGAAAGCTTATAAAATTTTATGTCCACTAAAATAACGTAAAACAGCACTATACGTAAGGGCAATATTAGTGAGAGTTTATACATTTTTAGTGAGTAGTCAGGTAATTCCTCTGTTCCCAACAGTTGTGGCAAGTAGCTTGTGTTTGTTTATTTGTTTATTTTTGCAGATATTGTTTATAACCCAAGTTGGTATTTTTTTCCCCCCTGAGTCTGCTTCACCATCCAAATGTTCAATGCTTTTCTGGTTTTATGACGCAGAATTATTGATTTCTGCCTTCCTGGGGCCCACATCTCTCAGCCCCTCTTAGACACCTTTCCAGTTTCTTCCTTGGCTCAGACACAGCCAGAATGCAGTAGAAGATTCCACTTTACCTACTCCCCACTTCCTATAAGACCCCCTTTCCTTTTCTGTTATTTCCTTTACCTCCTGTTTTCATCCCCAAACCCCAGGACATATTTATTAATTTACCTTTAAAAGACTGACTTAGCATATTTTAGAATGAAAACGTTCCCTGTTTCAGAATAAAAGTCTGAGTGCCATAACTTTGTGTAAGATTTCATTCAATTTGGTTAAACAAATATGCATCAAGTTTCTATCTGTGCTCTTATAGGTCCTCAGGAAAATTCCCTTTGAGGGTCTGGACCTTCATGATTCATCTTGATTGATTCTGATTCTGTTCCCTTCTCTTGGGAAGCCTGTGGAAGGAATAATGCATAGCTACTGTTTCTTGTTCTTAATTGAGGTCCCCTAAAGTTTTCTGTGTTTCCTCAACCCCTCTTTACCCAAAGCTACACATCTCTACTACCAAAAGTCTCTTGAGAGAGCTGTGTTTTCATATAAAAAGTGCTTTCTAGCTCTTTAGATTTATCCCTGGAAGAATGTTGGGGAGAAATCTGTCCCATCATCATATTGTTAATAGGTTGAAGCCAAGTTGTAGTTGACGAGCATCCTGGACCCATGAGTTCTGGCCAATGGAAAGTGATGAACAATCAGAACCTTTCACTCCATCTTCTGAAATCCAGTGTGGCTGCTGTGCTGTGCAGCCCAGGCCCCGTTCCCCAGCTGCAGTGAGTGAGGCCACAGACAGCTCCCAGACCTCATTCTCCCTCCTAACTGCTCGCTGCCCAAGGTCGTGATCCATCCCAGCATCCAGTGACTTTTCCTCTAGAGCACAAATGCCTGGCCCCCTTGCCTCAATTCAGGACAATCTCTAAGAGGCCATTCAAGCCCCCAGATTCCCCCGGGGACCCAGAGGTCCTTGTTGAGAGGGCCTCACAGGTTCAGCTCCTCCCTCTGCCTCATCCTGCTCCCTTCCTTTCCCTCCAGGAGTGATCCCAAGAGGACCCGCAGTAAACCTCCTGGACACAAATCTCAGACTCTTGTTTCCCAGGGAGCTCAACCTCAGACAAACAATCTGCTTATCTGTGCAGTGGGCTGGCTGAAAATTGAGGCAACATCCCTCAGCACCCACCCCCATTACCAGCAAACCACACTGGTCCAGGGCTGTGCTGACTCTTAAAATCAGCACCTAGCGGTGAGCTAAAGCTGGGCTCATGATATCTGGGTGTTGCTTGACCTGGACCTTCATAAGGAATACTGGGAGGATGCAATTCTTTTGCTGATATCGCTTAGTGAAAATTCCTTTTTGTTATCCTCAAAGAAAAGGATAAAAGACTTGTTTAGCCCACAGAGACCCTAAATTTGCACTCTTTAAACACTGTCCTCAGTGTTGGGAGATTGGGATGTAGCAGTGAACATGCAAAGTACAACCCAGTCCTGAAGGTGGAGAAAGAGTCCAGACATGCTGTGACTGGGACAGCCACACTGTCCCGTGGGGACACATAGGAATCAGAGTTGAGGGGATTTAGAGAAGGCTGTTCTGTAAATGCTGAGAACCAGCGGTTCGACTGGCTAGTGAACCATAGGAAAAGGCAGTGTGGGGTCTTGTGGGGAGGGTGGAGGTCTTATGGAGAGGCCTGGAGAAGAGGTGGGGCCTTGGTGGGTCTGGGTAACTGTCCATGGTTCTGACCGGAACACAGGATGCAGGGGGGGTGGTGAGGTGAAAGCAGGTTGGAGAAATTGGCCTGTGTCCTCAGAGCAGGGGAGAGCATCAGTGGATTTTAGGGAGAGAGTCATCTGACTGCATTTGCTTCCTTTGTGAGTTTAATATTTGTGAATTGAATTATGATTATTTATCATGTAGATTAGTGTAGTCATGTTGACTGAAAACAAATGGAAGCCAGTGCCTCCAAAGTCATCAGAACCAGGGGTTATTCTCCACAGTGTGCTCTGGTTGTGAGAGGCCTGGCTTTAAGGACATGAGCAGATTTTGAGAATTCCAAGGACAGGAAATGGAGACCATGGCAGCTGAAGCAGCCTCTCCTGGGTGTGTGTTCAATGCATCTTTGTGTGTGTGTCTCTCTCTCTCGTTCCAACTCTGTGTGTCTGTTTCTTTAATTTCTCTCTCTCTGGGTTTCTCTGCCTCTCTGGGCAAATCAGGCACTGAAAGCCTGTGTATTAAAGAGGTTCCCTTGAAGTCACATTCTGCTAGCCCCCTCGGAACCATAGCATAGCCCATCTGGGTCACCAGAAACACCTGGAATGACATAGCTGAGTGGCTGTGAGCTCCCCATCTTCATGGGAAGGAGTTTCCTGTCGTAGATTGTTTTAGGACTGGAGAGAAAGCATCATTCTTTTTTGTTATTTTATTCATGTCTAAGCTTCCTTAATTTAAACGTAATTATATTTTCCCCTGAGTAAATATTTGATATTTAAACTCAGCTGAGGTGCTGACATCAATACTGAACAGGAAGGTTTCCCCAAATTGATATCTGTGTGGATGCCCCAACCCAAACCCCCAAATGAGTCACACCTTTTCTGCAGAAACTCATTCTCTTCCAGATTGCTAAATTGTGGGGGAGTAAGTGAAGGCAGCTATTGATCTGTTAAAAACAAACGAAGAAAATGACCAGAACAAATTATAGAAATCATTTGTCCCCATCAAAACTCCCACTCCATTCAGCTGTTCTTTATTTTGAGAAAATAATTTTAAAAAAGAACATTGACTGATGTTAGGGTTTGGGGTTTGTTTTTGGATGAAGATATTATTGGAGCTGCTGCTTCTTTCTTGATGTTTGCCATGGATTTTTTTCCCCATCTCCATTCTATTTGGAGAGAGATGTTGCTTCACTGGGCAATTTGGAGCACCTAATCGATGTTGCCAAGGAAGAGACCTCTCCTGGTTGCTCTGTCCCTCTCCTGCACTTGGAAGTGTCTCTAATCTCTCTAATGAGTGTCTTTGCAGCCTGCAAGCACATCTGCACCGAGAGGAGGATGGTGGCTAAGGACACGGAGTGGAGTCTTAGCTGGAACGTTCAGGAGCTATTTGAACAGCCTGCCTCTCACTTAGCTGGGATACTCCACCGTGTGCTATTTCATAGTCATTAAATGAAGTTTACGTAAACTTTTTTATATAAATGAACACCAACCAGCGTCATGATTCTTTGGTAGGGGTGTTGGGAGAGAAAAGATGTGGGAGAGGTGGACGGCCCTAGTGTCAGCTCTGCTGTGGTTGATGCGACCTCAGACACACCTTGGACCCCTGGACATCCTCGGTAAAGGTCACATTAGGTGGCCACTAGTGCCCTCTCCACATTCTAATATTCTGCATGCACACATCTGAGGACCTCATCTCACAAAGTTGTTCTCTCTTAAGCAGTTCAGTTCCCCTTCTAAAACTAGCAATTAAAGAAGAAACTATATCTGTGAAATCGGTGCTTCTTATTGAATGGGGGGCTAATTGGTGTGTTTTGCTGATTTCAGCTGCACAGGTGTTCCGCTTACTCATCTCTGCCATATTGGTAAAGAACACCTCTTAATACCTAAGAATTGTCCATGGATTAATGGTTTTCATCTCTACCATCACCAGCCTGTTATGTCACCATAGTTTCTTGCCAGGACTACGTGGTAACCTCCTACACTAGTGGTTACAGGCTTTGATGGAGGGCTTGTTAAGACACTGGGCCCCATCACAGGGATCCTGATTCAGTTCGCCTGAACCTGCTTTTCTCTAAGTTCCCAGGGGATGCTGACGACACTAGTCCTCAGACCTCACGCTGGGAATCTGTGCCCCTAATAGTCTCTTTACCTCCTGCCTCAGCCCTCAGGCTCATTGTCCCTGCAGAAGCTGGAGCAATCTCTTAAAAACTAAGTCAGATGGCATCACTCCTCTCTTAACACTTCCCGAAGTCCTTGCCTGGCCGGGGGGCCCTGCGTATTCTGGCTCACGAGGCCACAAGGTCTGAGTGGCCTGGCTTTCTGACCTTGCCCCACCCACTCCGCACCTCACTCCATTGTTCTACTGTCTCACCTGCCTCCCTCGGGACCTGACCACACCCCCTGCTCTCTCCTGCCTCCAGTTCTTCACATAGTCTCTGCTCGCCTGCCCTGGGAAGGCTTCCTCTCTCCTTTTCCCCACCGATTAGTGTCTGCACATCCTTTCCTTCTCAGCAACGTTGTCACTCCTTTAGAGAAGCCATACCTAACCACACAAAGGCTGTGTTCTTGCTTATTCTCTTGCAGAGACATTTTTTCCTTTAGAGTCTTTAGCACAATATTTTATGATATTCATTTGTGTTTTTCTTTTTGAATAACTGTTATTTCCTCTTGGAGTGTAAAGTCCATGAAGGAAAGGGCTATATATGTTTTGGTCTATGCTGAGTCCCTGATACACAGCAGTGCCTGCCACAGGGTAGGCTCTCAGTAAACATTTGTTCAATGAGCGGATGGATGGATGGACAGATGGATGGATGAAGGAGGTTTTGAAGTGCATGGGGGTTGTTGGAAAAGCTCAGGAGAGCAGGAAAAAGAGTACCTGCCATGTAGCATTTTTCTAAAACTATGAGAACTAGTTTATCTGTCAGTGAACGTATTCAAGATCTGTTTTTGAAATTTTTGCTAAGGACTCCCAACTGCCTGGTGCAATCAGTACCCCCACCCGCTTTGCTTGGTCAGATAAGTTCAAAACATGTGTCTCTCTTAAAACCCCTTTCTCAGGCATTCTGATTCTGGAGTTAATGAAACCATGTCTGTGACATGGAGAGCTGAGAACTTTGGATTGTAGGTCTTTATCCACAATAAAGCCAAGGTTTTGAGAAACATGTATTTGGCGCAAAATACCAGGATCCTTTCCGAGATAATTCTGTGGGGTTTCGGATGCCTACCTTTGTCCCTCAGCATGGCGTGTGAGGAAGGTGGGAAGCGTGGAACCTGAGAACGCTTTGGACCTCCTGAGGCTGAACCCAGGTTAGGAAGTTAGGATTTGGCATTAGAGGTTATGCCTCTAAATCTGTCACTCAAAGCTATTCTTTGGCACTGCAAAGAAATGATGACCAAGTCAAGGTTGGATGATCAGTAGAGTGTTGCTGTTATTCTTCAGTGGGACAGTTCACTAGGGTGACATAGTGAACCCCGGGAGGTGGAAAGATGGGCAGGCACTTTCAGGACCAGCTTTGTTTTTAAAGGGGAGGATCACTTTCTCTTTTCATCTCTTTTTGTTCTCTGTGTGTACAAATACACATGTCTATTCATGTGTATGCATGCGTTCTCATGTAGGTGTGTGCATGCACATGTGTGAGAGCATGTGAATGTGTGTATGTGTGTGCCATGTGCACACAGGTGTATGCATGAATGCCTGTATGTATACATGTATCTAGGCGGTTATCTTTCTGTTTTGGGGTGCAGTATCAATCATCGTTTCAGTATTTCATCACCAATTTCCTTAATCAGCCGTGTTTTTATTGGGTTTTTGTTTGTTTGTTTTTTTTACCTTTCCAGCAATAGTTTCAAGTGGTGGCTGGAGAAGAGGCATAAAGAGGGAGTGGAGAAAGCTTATCTGACACAGTTGTAGGAGGGGGTGCCATGAGATGGAGAGAGAGAATCAGAGGCAAGAAACAAAAAGTGAGCAAAGAACTAATTTAAATACTAAGCCTTTATGAAATGGGCCCACTTGAGGGTGGCTCCAATTTGTTCTCCAGATTTTTTTCTGACTTCTCGTCATGCATACAGTGCTCACACCTTGCCAGGCCTGCTGCCCTCTGGTTCCTGTCTCCACGCTGACGTGCTCACTCGGCCTGAATGGCAGGCCCCCCCTCCTGGCCCTCCACGGCCAGATCCCAAGGGCCTGGATCCCAATCATCAACAAATCCACATAACCCCACCATCCTCCCTGCAGGTGCCGTGTCTTACTTCTCTTTTGACCCCCAGGAAGAAAGCATGTTGACAGATGCTTCTCACTTTTGACACACACGTGCACACTCCTCAAGTTAATTTCAAGATTAGTTTCTTGAGCTGCCCTGGGACGTGTCCCCAGGGGGAATGGAGACGCAGGAGGACTGCGCAGAAGTGGAGGCCCTTTTTTTTTTTTTAGAGAAATTTTCACTTGAGAGTAAAATTTTAATTGGACGTCTACACTTCCAGATAAGCTTTTGTTCACCGTTTGTCATGAATTTACAGGGGGAAGGAAAAAAATCAATATTGTACAGTTCTTCTTTCATCCCAAGGAGGCTGAAAGATTTTAGCTGCAAAGTGAAGAGATCAGAAGAGAAACAGCTTTAGGAAAAAAACACCCGCATCTTAACAATGTCGTTTGGAAGAACAGACCCCTTCTGCAGCTATTTCTGATCTCCCTTCCAAAGACGATCACTTTTAATGGGCAACCACGAAGATGAGAACCAAGAAGAAGGTACAAAGAAAAAAGTGCAGACTGCAATTGTCTGTTCTCTGCAGTTTGGGGGAAAGAGATCCCAGCTGCAAATGAACAATTTGCAAATGGTACACCAGACTTTCTGCCGACTTTAAATGCCTTTTCCGATCAAGACCAGCAGCATCCGATCTCTGTTGTAATCCGAGCAGCTAAGAGGTAGCAAACAGGGCTGGCCTTCCCTGGACTGGCTGTAAGGGAACCCTTCTAGGAACACACCAGACGTCTCTGTAGTGCAGTGATGTAGTTTTATCACCTTTTCACCAATTGTGACTTGAGGAATATGTTTAAGAATTTCCTGGTTTCCTGTTGTCTCATCCTGAAATGCTTTTATTTTGTTTAATAACTGCTACCAATTTGCTCTCTCAAAACCCACTTTCTTATTTCTAGTAAAACAATCCCACTTAAAGTTTTTACAGGTCTCAGTGTTATCCACTTAAAATGTCAATCTCCTATTTAATTTGTATTTCTTCACCTTATCCCTCCTTCCTCCCTCTCAACATTCAGCACTCAGCAGGGCAGTTAAACACCCACTGTCCTGACTCCTAATACTACTCGGGCCCCAGGGACACGCTTTCCCACGTCTCCAACAAAAGACGCCTGATCTGAATGCCATGAGGGTTTGTGGGCTGTGCTGTGTCAGCCAGGCACTGCTGAATTGTAACTATTTCTTAGCTTTCTATGTAAGTTTGAAACATTAAACCTAGGGTACTTAGGCTTTCGTTTGTATTCTTGCCCCTGTAAACATTAGGATTAGGCCTAATATAACCGTCGGGTCATACTAGTTGCCTCTTAAAAGTTAGCTTCCTTCCTCTTCCCTGACCTGTTTGTCTTTCATGGTGAAAAGACAGCTGTATCTCTGAAACTTTGTCAACATTTTATGGATGTGGGACTAGAAAATGATGGATAAGATGTTTCCAACTTTCTAAGCATCTGGTCTTTTTTCACGGAGTTTAAAACAAATTTTGCATTAAAAAAAAATAAGAATGTGATCCCTTAAATGTTCTGTTTTCACTAAGACTGTATGCCGGTGAGAATCAATAATAAAAAGGCCAGATTTGGAGCTTATTCTTATGTATTTAAATAGTCTTCTTTTCCCGGCATGGATGCAAGCTTACTTGGTTAGGCAAAATAAGCATTTTGTGTAATCATTTAAGGATCATTTCTGTGTTTAACAACAGCAGTGACACCAACACTATTAACTGACTATGGAGTAGGACTTTATAATGTTCAACATGCCTATATATAAAAATGTATATATATACACACACACATATATACATATATACACATGTGTGTATATATATATATATATATACACACATGTTTATATGTATTTTTTACCACCTGTTAGTAAGTTAGGGAAGAAAACTGTGGCTTCTGACATTTTGATAGATCTAGCTGCAAAGTTAAACAGCAATGTGAAGGGTTTGCACTTCTACTTACTTTTATATTCTGTTAACAAACCAAGCCCAGACATTATTTTACATCTGGGTTATGCATTTCAGAACATTTAAAATTTTGTTTTCTTTTCATGGAAATGAAAATATAGCTGTTAGTCTTCAGAGTATATTTATGCCATGATGGTTTATTTTTTGTTCTGGCAAATCAGTAGCTGACTCCCTGGGGAAGGCATACTTTGGTGATTAGAGTGTTTGACCTTTCATTTTTCAGAAGTCTTTGGGGCATTTCACTGGCTGCTCATGATGGTGGGTTTGGGGTCTATATCCATCCACACAAAGAGAGACAGTGGGAATGAGACCATCAGGCATGGAGTTGGGACACTAGATTCCAGCCCCACTGGAACCTTCCTGAGCCTCCTGTCATGTGCCTGCAGCAATCATGTGTGTGATCCACCCAGGGACCAGGGCTGTTGTGAAGAACAGACTGCATGATGGATGTAAAAGGACTTTGAAAGCCACTCAGTAGGGCAAATGAAAGGCACCAAAAGTAAATGATATTATTATAGATCAGGGTAGGCGATTTACAGCCTGAAGGTGAATCAGGCCCTCCACTTGTTTTTGTAAACAAAGTTTTATCAGATGACAACCACATCCATTTACTTATGGGTTGTCCATGGCTACTATCACGCAATGGCAGAGTTGAATATTTGCAACAAAGACCTGTAAAGCCTTTATAGCCATATGGCCTGTAAAGCCTAAAATATTTGCTGTCAGGCTCTTTGTAGAAAATCTACCAATCCCTGTTATAGACCATGCACTGTTCGGTTGGAATTCTCAAATACAAGGAAGATATACACATCCAGTATGAATTTTTAGGAAGAACTGTAGTTTATCTGCAGTTGATGAAGGATGAATTCTTTCATGAAGAATGGCAGCTAATAAATAAAGAAGTAATGACAGGGCTTCCTTGGTGACTCAGTGGTTAAGAATCCGCCTGCCAATGCAGGGGACACGGGTTCGAGCCCTGGTCCGGGAAGACCCCACATGCCTCGGAGCAACTAAGCCCGTGCACCACAACTACTGAGCCTGTGCTCTAGAGCCCGTGAGCCACAACTACTGAAGCCTGCATGCCTAGAGCCCGTGCTCTGCAACAAGAGAAGACACCGCAATGAGAAGTCCACGCACCACAACGAAGAGTAGCCCCCGCTCGCCGCAACTAGAGAAAGCCTGTGCACAGCAATGAAGACCCAATGCAGCAAAAAATAAATAAAAATAAAATAAAATAAAAATAGAAGTAATGACAGAATTAGAAAATCTCCATTTTGACAGTCGCTGTGAAATAACTGACCCAGACAAGTATTGTCAATGGATATTAAAACTTTTATGAAAAGTGTTGCTGGGAAAAAAAGTATACTCACACGGTGTGAAAACATGATACAACAGATTACTTGCTAACTGAAAAAGGAAACATATAATATTCATAAGGGAGAGATCTTGTGATCACTACTTATCTGTGTAATCAGATTTATCACTAAAAGTGAGACAAATGGATGCAATGTGCCTCCTAAAATGATGCAAGGCTTTGGAAAACCATCCTCTGTGGGGCCTTCTTGTCAGAAATGCACAAGGTGAAATTAATCAAGACGTAGAGGTACCTTCCAGTTTATAGGAGATACTGAGAATACAGGAATCAGTTACATGACACCAAGAGTAAACAACCAGGTGAATCTAAAACCAAAAACATGGCGAGATTCTTCTAGATTATTAGAGATATGATGACCAAATGTAACATGGGAACCTTGGCCAGGTTCAGTGTGAAAAAGGAAAGTTATAAAAGATGTTATGAGCTGGCTGGGGAAATTTGAATCTGGACTGAACATTGGATATTATTAGAGAATTGTTGCTAGTTGTCAATGTGATAATGGCATGTGGCCATGCGATGTATGCTGAAGGGTTTTGAGTTACTTTCAAATGCTTGGGGTAAACACACACAAACACATACACAAAACATGGCAAAGGGTTAATAATTAAAATCTAGGTGATAAGCATATGGGGGTTCATTGTAGTATTCTTTTAACTTTTCTATGTTTGAGCATTTTCAAAACAAAAACTTGGGAAGCAAATCCAACAAGCCATTCTTGTTTGCTTCCTGGATGGAGTAAAGAGACCAGGGAATTGACATCTGGAGGAGGGAAGGCCTGGCTCGTAGACATTTGGTCAATGATGCTGTGCTGTGTTCTCTCTGGTGTCCCTACCCAGCCCTTCAGGAGAAAGAACTAGAGATAAAACATTCTCTTTTCATGATTTTTTTACTGCAGATGTTCATTCCTCCTGGTGATTCATCTAGCCAGGGAACCCACCCAAGCAATCTTTTTTCCTTATTAAATTTAATCTGACTAGTTGTCACCCATCGTTCCAGCCTGTCAAAATTTTTAGAGCTCTGATTCACTCATTCAGTCTGCTAGTTATCTTTCCCAGTCTTGTAACATCTGAATGGTCATGAACTCGCTTTCTGTGTCTTCATTCAAGTAGGTAATAAAGATGCGCATGAGATCCCCCTCCAAGCCTCCTGGTGCTTACGCTTCTTCAGGCTGCAGTGGACCTGCTCCTCAGCCCTCTTTGGGCCCCGTGATTCAGCCAGTGACAAGTATGCCCCGCCAGCCCTTCCTCAGAACGCCTTGTGTGCATCAGGCCCTCTGGGCTTCAGCATTTCCTTCAGCTGCTGCTGCTGTGACTTGCCCAGTGTGGACTCTCCTCGGCTTCATCCAGGTGCCCCCTGACTGTGCCTGCCCTCTGGCCTGTCCTGAGACCTTCCTGTTGACACAGAGGCATGAGATGTCCTGAGGACCACAGTCTTGCCTGTTCACATTCAGCCTGGGAATGTGAGTGTTTCCTGCCATGCAGGACAAATCTTTGAGCAGAGGGAGACCAAAGCCTGAAGATGCGTTCTTTGCTCTCTGTCCCCTGGGCACGGTCTGAGTGGCATAGATTGGTGGCACTTGGTGGCTGCTGTGTTGGCCCTCCACCCTTTCTACCACACTCCCCAGGTCACTCACTCCCGTTTCCCTTTAACCCAGGCTCTGCTTTCCAGAAACTCAGGCAAAAGCAGGCGTCTCTGTCATGAGTCTGCTTGTCTCCAGTGTGTCTCCAAGAATGTGGTAAAGGGAACGCCTGTCTCAAGTGCCCCTGGGTGGCGCTCTCCTGAGTCATCCACGCAGCAATCCTCCCTTGCGCACTTGTGCACATCAAGGACACATCAAATATTTTAACGTTTAAATTAATTTTGCCATTAATTATACAAGGTGAAGATGTTTTTTTAAAACAATATTTTGGTGGTGATATCTTTTCCATTTTGAAGAGCAACAGAAAGTATTTCTTCTAAGTCATGATTCTTCTAGTTCATGATTGTATGTGTACAAAAGTGTTAGTTCAAGTTTCTTTTTGCTCCTGCCATTGATTTTGTCACTTTTAAAAATACATCTTTTATTCTTTTTTTTTCTGTCTTTTTAAACATTTCCAGAAGTCAAGGGATGTAACTGAGGGACTTAACGTATTGTTGGTTTTAAATTATTTTAAAGCATCATTATTTTAAATATATACATGACTAATCCATTCATATTTAAAGTGTAGAATTACAACTCAGTAATGGCTCACTGGGAGGCAGCATGGGATAGTGGTTATGAGCACACATTTTAAATAAAGATTTTTGGGGTTTACATCCTTTCTCTGCTAATTAACTAACTGTTTCACTCTGACAATTTACTGTTTAACCTCTCTGTGCCTCAGTTTACTCATCTGTATAATTAGCAAGGTAATAGCAGTACTCACTTCATAAGATCACTGTGAAGATTGAGTGAATTAAAATATATAAAGCAATTAGGAAGTTCTCTGGCAACTAGTAAGGGCTCAGTAAATATGACTTGATATGATTATGATTATGATTATTAAATTTATTATTACTACTACTACCGCTAGGCTTCTTTTCTAGAAGTTGTTTTCCCTTTAGCATACCCTGTAGAGCACACCTATAAATACGATGTAAGCAGGCATAGTGTCCTGAGCAGCTAGAACAGGTATAAAATTATAGGACCAAATACAAGCTCCTTACTTAGGTCTTCATTCAAAGCATATATATCCTTACACTGCATCCAATGCTAATAGGTTTTTGATCTATTCTTCTGGATCATAGGTAATTGGAAGTATCTTATTAGAAAGCTGGGGAGTGGAGTTGCTGTTACTGTCCCTTGGCTTGAACAGCTGTGATGATGGTGGTACCCTTTCTGTGCTGAGGAAGACTGAGCAAGGGATGGACAGAGGGGGATGGAGAGGCTGTGCTTGGCTTGGAGGTGGTTGGGCAGCCGCAGAGGACAGTCAGGAAGGCCCCGGCCTGTGCGGTTCTGTGGAAGGAAAATGAAAGACAGACGTGTCATATATCTCAGGCCCCTCTAGGGGTGGATGCCTGGGAGAATGTAGGGACTGAATGAGGCTAATGCTTTTTGAGATGAATATTGGTGAAAGTTGGTACTGGGGTGTAAATTTTGAAAACATCAACTATCTAATTAGGCAAAAGTTGATTTTAATATTTATAAAGGCCTAATAAAGGTCTCCTTACTTGAGATGGGCTTCTTTCATTAAGAAGATGGGGGAAAATCTAATTTTTTTTTTCTATGAACACTCTGGTTCACTCTAGTCTCCCTTATGTTTATTAAAATATTTTTTAAAACTTTCCAAGAAGGAATTCCCTGGCGGTCCAGTGGTTAGGACTCCACACTTCCACTGCAGGGGCCCCAGGTACAATCCCTGGTCGGGGAACTAAGATCCCGCAAGCTGTGTGGTTCGACCAAAAAAAAAAAAACTTTCCAAGAGCCCCCTAAGCAAGTCCTCTCCCACGTGTGCCTTCCTGTTTTCCTATCTGCAGAACAGAGGCAAATGAACTTGATCATCTCTGATGATAATTTTTTTTTTTTTTAGAAAGCTGGGTCTAAGGGCCCCATTTAGTTAAAGCAACCACTCTTAAGAGGGGCCCAGAAGCTCTGAGTTTTATTATGTACACGTACCCTCTTGCGTAAGGCTGGCATGCCAAGGTCATTTGGCCCTGGCCCCCGGGGGACTGAGTCCTGTTTGGTTTGGGAGGTGTGGGGATGCATCTCCCATCACAGCCAAGGCAGCCGAGGCCTCCTCAGCCAGCTTAACTAGCAAAGCTGCTCCAGAACCTTCTCTCACTCTGTGAAATCTTTGATCCTGAAGAGAGCTTTGTCTTGTTCTTTTTTCTTTTTTTAATTTAAGTTTTACACGATACTAGCTTCTCCACGAGCAAACTTCCCCTGAAACCCCCCTGGGAGGAATGCCCGCTGACTTATTTTGCTGGTGAGAGCAGTGATTTTATTTCCTTTCACTCTGTGTGGGATGGTTTCATGGCATTGATGCTGAAGCCACTTGGTGGGAGAGCCTGCCAAGTGTGTAAAGGTGTCATTATTTACTCTTTTAATATTCTCGAACAGTGGCAGTTGTGTTGCTTGCTTGAAATAAAGGCATTGAATTCAAGACCCAGTGAGCTTTCGGGAGGGCACCTGCAGCAGGCAGCGTTTGCTAATTTCAGTCTCAATTTCGTCTTGACCATTTGAGTCACATGTTAACCTTTTGCCAAATATTGACTGTTCCTATCAGATGGGACATGTTGCCTTCTGCACTGATCATGGAAAACTCCTTGAACTGATCAGGTCAGAAATAAAGGGAAGAAAGCAAATTGCATGATTAAAATAAATTGAGAGATCTGTGTTCAAGCCCCTGAAGGCTGGAGAACAGGAGATGAAGTCCGTTAGCCCAGCCAGGAGGTGACAAATATCCTTCTTTCACCAGACTGTTGAGCTGGGAATGTGAGACCCGTTAAAAAAAAATAGCAAAGACTGAGGGCAAACTTGATTGGGGGGAAACCCATAGGTTACCATCTCCCTGGAGATGGTCTCCAGGGAAGATGGAGTTGATAGGCCTCTTGCAGGTCACTTGGCTCACATTGTCTGGATCCTGAATCCTATTCACTCATATTTTCTCCCCTGCCCATCACCCAAGGCTGCTCCCAATTTTTTTTTAATGAAATAAATGCTGAGTCTTCTACTTTTAGTGTCTGCACACTTGCGTGCATTTTAGATGGAGGGAGACGGTGTGCCTGGGTTTTTATACTGTCTTCACCACTTACAAGTGTGGACCTTTCTGTATTTCTGGTTCCTCACCTGCCAAATGGAGACGATGATTTCCACCCAACGTCAGAATTAAAAGTGAATAAGAGGTATCGCGCACTGAGAAGTGCAGGGGCTTTGAAAGTAAAGCAGACATAGTTTGCATCCTGGTTTTGTTTCTTTGCTGTGTGATTCAGGGCAAATTATTTTACCTCTCTGGGCCTTAGCATCCCATCTGTATAACCGAGGTAATGGCTATGTTTTGGAGTGATTGTAAATGACATATGGAAAATAATGAGCCCAGGGCATGGTACCTGAAACATGCTCAGTGGACAGTAGCTGCTATCGTTGCAGGCTATTATATACATATCCTGATCCCCAGACTTATGACATTTAAAAATCCAGTATAAATCGGGCTGGCCTTGAGCTTGTCTAGACGAGGGTGAATTGTCAACACCGCATCATACCTGGTTTCTTAATGAAATTTCATAGCATTGGCACTGAAGGCAGCATTTCCGTGGCCCAGGCAGCAGAGCCTTTAAGATTACCTCTCAGGCAGACCCCAGCGAGCTGGGGTGTCTTGCTGGACTTTGGTGTTTTGTGGCTGTCAGTTCGTAGGGCAAGACCTTGATTCAATGGCGTCCTAGTATCAGGATCTCCAAGGCCAAAGTCCACTGAGTGTCAGCCTCGGGTATTATTTGAGTCCTTTCACAGGTGAGGAGGTGGTTATGGATGGTCCACAGACTTTGAGGTCCTGGGTTGTCACATCATGGAGGCAAGAGATATGGTTGCACCAGGGGCCCCTGGACTGGGCATAGTTTTCCAGTAGAGTAGCATCTATCCAAGTGGGCTCTGAGAGCAGGATGTTGATTGTTATTGCACAAAATAAGGATTCAGTAGACAAAAAATTCAGGAAATGAGAGGAATGTATCTTGAGTACAGAGATAGACACGAGTATTCACTCCACATGTCCTACCTACTGCCCTTCCTAGTGTGATCATAACATTAAAACATTTAATCAGGCTCCTAGAAGATGCCCAGCACTATGCTTGGCACTTTATATATATTATTTTTAATCCTCCTGAAACCCTGCAAGAGTCCTTTGTCGTCTTTAGCATTGCAGGTGGAAAAACTGATGCTCAGGAACGCGGCTGCACGACGGCCACTAAACTAGGGGAAGATCTGGGCTTTGCTTAAACCCAGGCTACTCTGATGCCAAGTCCAGGCTTCCTGCACTCTTGAGGTGCTGTGTATTGCTCAGGAAGAAAAACAAGGCACTGCCTAGAACGATACTTTGAAAGCCATAGCTCCACTGGGCTGATCTGGGGATGGTGAGGTGGTGGTTTTGCCTGGGAAGAAGTAACTCGGTATGATCCTGTTACTCGTGAACCACAAGAAGAGGAAAGAGGTTGGAGTGATGCTAATATTCACCAAGTGGTAAGGCAGGGGGACCACTCAATCTAAAGATCCTGGCTGTAAGCCTGAAACAGGGTCCTGGTGGCAGCTGAAGTGGCCGCTGTTATCATTTAGACGCTGAATCGTGGGGGAGGTTCTAGAAAGTTCCCAAAGAGAGACCAAAGGCAGTCAGGGTGGGGGACATGCACAGGGATTCAGGACTGCAACCATTTTCCAACTAGCTTAGAAGTTTTGTTTTGCTTTAAGTATTCTGGGGTCTCGTGCGCTGGGGCAGTTGCTGACAAGCTGAGCACCAGCCTCGTCCGAAGGGGTAAGGTGGGTCGGAGGCCCTCCTGACTTGCCAGGTGGTGGGCTGCACACCTGCCCCTATGACTGTACAGCCTTGCTTGGTTTTTAGTGGAAGGGGCAGGAAGACAAGTGGTTCTGTGGGGAGAATCTTTTGTCTGCCTCAGCTGTTTTCTTGTTTTAAAGCCAATATTGATAGAAAGAGTCCTTTGTTTTTTCAGCATTGTTTACTTTCCAGGATTTATATGGGGTTATCTATCCTGCCCTACCTTGGAGCACTGTTTTATAAAGGATAAGCAAGTTTAGTTTCTTCAGCTTCTCCTAAATTTTAGATATGAGAAGAAGTCCATGTTTGTTTGGTTTTTTTCTGTGGTGGTTGAAATTAGAGCCAAAAGACATCTCAACTCCCCTCATTATCTTCCCCATGAGTGATTGTTCTTCCAGATTCATCCTTTTCTGGAAAATGTTCTGCAAAACACATTGATTTTTATTTCAATTCAACAAGGCCCCAGTGTCCTAGCTGATATTAACTTAAATGCTAGGTTGATTTAAGATGCAGGAGGTTCAGGACTTGTTTGATTTGCTTCCCAGATGCTGCTTTTGTCCTGATTCCTTTGGGGACCTGGTCGTCCATTCTGCTCTTTGCTCTCCTCCACACTCTGGCTGGGGACCTGGGGGCTTTTCTGGATGTGGGGACTTACTGGGGAGAGAGGGGACTTACTGGGGGTCTGGGGGCTTTTCTGGACGTTTGGTGAGGAGTGTGTGTGAGTGGTGGGGGCCCTGAGAGTATGGAAGGAGAGGCGGTTAGGTTTAGGGTCAGGGTCTATTTTCTCTATCAATTCAATAACATTTACAACCAGAATGGTAAAGCACTCATTTTTTTCAGCATCCAGGACATTCTCTTTTGGCAGAAGGTACACCTCACGGCTCCTTTGCCCAAACTTTCAGAGTAAATCAGTGGCCAAACCAGGTCTTGGTCACTCACCTCAAAGACAATGAATTTTGTCATATTATAATAACTTTCTCATTGAAGATTCCCCTGACCCTCAGCTTCCAGATTTTGTGGCTTCCCATCCCTCTTCCAATCCAATAGGAAGCTCATTGTTTAGCAATTTCCTCTGCAACATCGTGGTTCTGAACGGTGACCCCGGGTTGATCCCCACTAATCCCATCAGCAGGGACCTTGGGACCAGCCTGTCTCCCATCACGATCCAGTCTTCATCTGAACAGATCTGAGGAAGCTGGACTGGGTAAGTGAACCACCCAGCGAGCAGGCAGCTGTACCCATTCAATTTCAGGAAATGCCTGGATTTCCTGTGGCGTGTAGGCCAGAGACAACCAGAGCCAGAGGTGCCTCTAACCACTTGGTGACTTCATTTTCAAAACCAGACCTGAGAAACTGGCTAGTCCATCGTGGGTGACTCAGAAGCAATGGGACACAGTGTCTTGTGCTTAGAAGGCACTGATGCTTGTTTGCCAACATTACTTGATAATGGTTTCATGCCATGAATGTGCAAGTAGAGAGATCTTACCGAATGCCACTGCTAAACTAGGTAAAGCTATTTGCTCTTAGAGATGCTATTGGCTTGAATAAAGATGAGAGTATATTTGCTGTCATCCTGCTCTGAAGGAGGAAGGAGGCCTTGGTCTAGAAGATGATGGAATAAGAGCCAAGCCACTTGGGCCTTTGCGATGCTGGTGACAGCTCAGTGAGTCACTGCACTCCTTTGCGCCAAGGTTTCATGGCAAACATGACAGGGGTCGTTCTCGGGTTTGCAGAGTCATAGGAGGATTTGAGTGAAGCTGAGATGCCTGTTGTGTGTATGGGCAAAATGGATGGGTTAAGTTGGGGCCCATAAGTCTAGGGGAAGGACTAATGCTAAAGGGCCATAAAGTGAGGGTGAGAAGATAAATCCCAGTGCAGAGGAGGAGCTGGAGCCCCCAGTTCTTAGGGGGGACACCACCCAGGAGGAGGGCGAAAAGAGGAGGAGACAGCATTTTGCAGTCCAGGAGAAATGAATATCTGAGAAGGAAGGAGAATGAACTTATACTGCTGAGCTGAGGGAGCATAAATGGCAAGGGCCTTCTAATAAGGATGCTGCCTCCTTTCTTTCTGCTGAAGTGTCAGAGGCTGACAAAGGACCATCCACGCAGAGTCTCTGTGGTGAAGAAAACGGTTCCCAGAGCAGCTCCAGGGGCTGCTTAGGGCAAGTTCAACTACAGCTCTGAATCAGGCCCAGGAGAAATTGCTACCGCCCAGGAGGGGCACAGTGTTGTGTTAGCCTGGGTGAAGGTCCTGGGGGCTGAAACATTCTTCTGCGGTGACCAAGGTGCCAGAGGTGACATCAGGCTCAGGAGGGGAGCAATTCCAGACTTGTTTGGGAAGGAGGCATTTGAAGGAAAAAGTGAGCACTGCTTCTTGATATATATGGAAATGTCGTTAGGATGTTCCAGGCTGTTCTGTCCCTCAGGTAGGCAAGGCATCTTCTGTCAGCATCCTCCCTCCCCAGCCAGAGCGGGGCTTCTCCTTTCCTCCATCTGGTCTGCTGTCCTGACGTCCCCCCCCCCAGCTCCTGCTCCTCTGGGTTTGGCTATTGATCACTCTTAGATAACACCCCCATCTCCTGGCCACCCCTAAATGGTCAGCTTAACCCAGCCCCGTATAAATCATATAAATGATCATATAAGATAGAAATTCTATAATATAGTAGAAACCCTTTGAAAATATTAACTACCATCTTAATATGAAATGTAACAGAATATTTTTATCATCTACTCAAAATTACCTGGGTAAAGGTAATAATTTCACCTTCACTCCACGATTCTTACCTGATTCCAGTTTCTTCATCCCAGTGGACGGCAGCATCTTGTATCTCTGAGATTTCAGGTTACAAATCTGAGAAAAATTTTGATTCATTATTTGTTTGAAGGGACCGTCTGAAACCCCAGCTCCTTTACCCCAGCTTCTGGTCAGTGACACAAGGAGTCAGATGCTTGGGTTTAAATTCTGCTCCACCTCTTACTAGCTGTGCAACTTTGGACAAGTTTTTTTCTGTCTCTCCATGTCTCTTTTTTGTCTTTTGTAAAATGACAATAATAATAATAATAATAATAATAATAATAATAATAATACCTACCTCCTAGGGATGTTGTAAAGATTTAAGAGGCAGAAAATATCTGGTTTTTGATAAGTGTTCAATATACGTTAGCTATTGTTATTATAAATATTAGATTCATAGAATTCCACTGGGACTAACTTCTTGTGGGGTAGGAGGAGCATGATGGGCTGGACACTGATACAGACCTGGGTTTTAATAATGACTTTTTTTTTAAATCCCTCCCCCACCCATTTCCCCTTGGTAACCATAACTTTGTTTTCTATGTCTGTGACTCTTTTACTGTTTTGTAAATAGGTTCATTTGTATCATTTTTTTAGATTCCACATATAAGGGTTATCATATGGTATTTGTTTTTCTCTGACTTTCTTCATCTCTAGGTCCATCCATGTTGCTTCAAATGGCATTATTTCGTTCTTCTTCATGGCTGAGTAATATTCCATTAGTACTGACTTTCACAGTTAGAGGTCACTTGGCTTTTCTGAGTTTCACTTGTACTCATCTGCAAAATGATACCATGATACTTGCATGCAGTGATGTAATATATGTCTGTGCCTGGCATATGTGTATAGGTGGTGTATGTGACACAGGTAGTGTATGCCTGTGGGTGGTATATGTGTATGCAGGTAGTATATGTGTATGGGTGGTCTGTGTGACACAGGTAGTATACTTGTATATGAGTATTTTATATAAAACCAGTAGCACAGTGCCTGGCTGGAGGTTGCCTTCCCATAAATGGTAGCTACTATTATTATTATTGTTATTTGCTTTTTGTGTACAAATGTAGGCTTGGGATTACCCATGGGTAAGAAACATAATTGATATTCAAGGGACAACCTTTCCTGTCTCAGAATTAGTCTTGCTTTGAGTTTCTACTCATTCGCACTGTTGGTTCAAACTTCTTGTCCTTTCTTGACTTGGACCTAGTGCCTCCTCTGACCTTTTCAACCTTCGTCTTTCCAGTGTCACCTGGTCCTCTGAATGTTTGGGCTTCTTGTTGTCACCCTGCCAATCAGTCCATGATCTCAACAGTGTAGCACCTGCCTGGGTTCACCTCCTGGCTATAGCACGTACCTTAAGCCTGTGTCTTAACTTGCCTGAGCCTCGGCCATCTTTCAAATGGTAATTGAAATAATAATTTCATTGAATGGTTGTGAGACCTAAAAAAAGTACCTAACGGTATCCACTGTTCAGATGGTCCTCTGTCTTAAATTGGTTTCCCTGGAAACAGACTCTGAGGTGGCGATTTACATGCAAAAGATTTTGGAGGGCAGTGGTCTTTAGAACACCATGTTTAAGGAAGTGAGGGTGGCTGGATTGGGCAGAAGGAGGAATTGAATTGCAAGGTAATTGCAACTGAAGCCTCAACAAAACCCAAGGGGAGACTGGAGTCAGGATGATCCTTGGGAATCAGGGAAAAATCCCCAGGCTTTGTTCCTGTATCAACGAGTGATTGAGTGGTGCTTCCCAGGGGAGGCGGTGTAGCCTTGAGTTACCAAGGGCTTCTGCTGGGGAGGGATGCAGTTGGGTGCTACCAGCAGGGTCACTTCCGGTAGCCGAGGATTGGGTGCCTGGGTGTGAAGGAGCCAGGTGCAGCCATGATGCCCACTGCCTGCCCAGTGATGGGGAGCAGGCTCTGCCCTGCCCTCTGGCATCCACTTCCTTTCTCGTCTCACAATGCTAGGTTTCACTCTGATTAGCAGTTGCTTTTTCCTCTGGGGACCTGTACTTCCTATGTTGTCCCTTTTGAGCTGATATCTAAGGACTGTATAGGTTATTATTTATCATTGGTCAACCTTCTTTTGGGTCGGTGGGCAGAGATCAGGGCAACGAGTTACTCATCTCTCAATGTCCAATGAATAAAGACTTAAAGTAGAGGTGCTATCTTTCCTTTTTAAATGTAAAGGCTACTTCTGATCATTTGTCAGTATGAAGCCTGCTTAGAGTGCTGAGATGAAAAGAATTTTAAGGCCGTGTCTATGCTTGGCCAGCAAGAAGGCTGTGGTCAATTGGAGGTGCCTGCCATGTGAGGTTAGAGACGGGGTTGGGGGGGCACTCATGCACCATGTTTGCTATCCCATGTGTAGAGCCTGGTCTTTCTTTCCAGTGTTGGATGTTAGAATGCTTTCAACTTTCCTTAGTCTTCCTGGGTGAATTTCTGTGCCCATGCTTACATCTAATTATCCCCTTTCAGTGTAATTAAGACTATGCCTAGGGACTTCCCTGGTGATGCAGTGGTTGAGAACTACCTGCCAATGCAGGGGACACGGGTTCGAGCCCTGGTCTGGGAAGATCCCACATGCCACAGAGCTACTAAGCCTGTGTGCCACAACTACAGAGCCTGCGCTCTAGAGCCTGCGAGCCACAACTACTGAGCCTGTGCACCACAACTACTGAAGCCTGCGCGCCTAGAGCCCATGCTCCGCAACAAGAGAAGCCACTGCAATGAGTCGCCCGCACACTGCAACGAAGAGTAGCCCCCTCTCACCGCAGCTAGAGAAAGCCTGTGCGCAGCAACGAAGACCCAACACAGCCATAAATAAATAAATAAATTAATTAATTAAAAAAAACCCCATATGCCTAGAATTGTTTCTCAGATCACCTTAATCACTCCATCTACACCTTCATCTCAAGGAAAACCGCCATTAAATAATTAGTTTGTTAGAAGGCTTGGGTCACTTTCATGAACATTTGTTTATTTGCTTCCCTTTAAATCTGGGCTCACCTTTTGTGAATATATCACACGAAGGCTTATTTGTTTGTTTTATGGATTTGTTTAGCATATCACTTGAGCACTGTTTCTCTGCCATCCTTGTCTGTCTTAGATTGTGTAAGCTCCCAGAAGGCAAATACCATGTCTTTTTAGGTTGCATTATACAGTGTTATGCACAATTGAGCAATTAATTCTCAAAACACTGACAGTGGGAGAAAACACAAGGGAACTGGTAATATCTTAAATGATTAAAGTGATGTCTTTAATATATTGGTTATTCCCAACTTTTTTCTAATAAAAACTGTCAGAAAAAAATGAGATAATGTTCAAAGAATACTGAGTTTCACTGAACTAAATCATTGGTTAAATCAAAATTATTATAAAAATAATTAGTCTTAGGTATTCTGTCTACATCCATGAACTCTTATTGTTGGACACTTCTACCAGGCTCTTTAAATTGTCCTCATGAAGTTAACAGGCTGAAGAATAACTATGGTGGCTGGCAATGGGGAGAGTGAAGGACCCATACTTGTTCTGAGTAGAAGTTGGTAAACTTTTTCTGTAAAGGGCCATACAATAAAAGCATCTTCAGCACTGTGGGCCATGTGGTCTCTGTCACAACTACTCAACTCAACTCAGCTGTTGTAGCAAGGAAGTAGCCATAGATAATATATAAGCAAATAATCATGGTGGTATTTCAATAAAACTGTATTTACAAAAACAGGAGTGGGCCGGATTTGGCCTGTGGGCTGTGGGTTGCTAACACCCGATCTAAGAGATAAGATGAAATTCCATTGATGGACTACTCATGAACTGAGTCAGGAATACATTACTAAATTGAACCAATGGCAAGAGAGACACAATTTCAAAGTCAAGAATGTGAAAATGGTTTTCGTGACTTATGCTCATACCACTTGTTTCCTAGTTTGGTTATTCCTGGGCGTGGTGTGCAGGAATGCTCACTCAGGGGTGGGTTTCTAATTCCAAGGGTCCAAGGCACTTTGATTTTTAAGATCCTGGCCACCAAGTGGTCTCAAGATGGGCTCCTGACTTACTGACTCCCAGGTTGGAGAATCCACTGAATGGCTCTGCCCCTGTCTTCATATCTCTTTCCTTGATGGACTGAACTGCGATCTCTTCATTACCAATTTACCTGGGTTGTTGTGATGGCCAAGCAAAACACCGCTCAGGAACATACACATTCCTGTTAAAAATTAAGGAATATTAAATTTGCTTGTCCCCCTATTTCTCTTAAGCTGAGCATGGAAGTTGATTTTTTTTTTTTCCTGGGCTGGTGTGTGTGTGTGTGTGTGTGTGTGTGAGAGAGAGAGAGGGAGAGAGGATATCCAAATACTGTTGGATAATTGAATGATTCTTAAGCTTTGCTTCACATCTGACTCACCTGCAGCACTCTTAAAAATCCTAATGCCTTGGCGACATCCCAGATTAACTGAATCTGAATCTCTGGGGATGGGACTCAGCCATTAATATTTTTTCAACTACCCAGGTGGATTGTTTTCTATTGCTGTATAACAAATTACTGCAAATTTTGTGGCTTAAAATAACACATATTTATTATCTTACAATGTTGTAGGTTAAAAGTCTGACATAGATCTCACTGGGCTAAAATCATGAGGTCAGTGAGGCTGTATTCCTTTCTGGGGTCTCTGGTAGAGAAGGTGCCCCCTACCTTGTCCAGGCTCTGGAGGCCACCCACACTCCCTGGTTTGTGGCCTCCTCCTTTCTTTTCTAAAGCCAGCATCAGTGAGTCCCGTCCTCCTTACACTGCATCACTGTGACCTCCTTCTGTGGCTCATCTCTCTCTGACCCAACTCTTCTGCCTCCTCTTCCCCTTTTAAGGACCCCTGTGATTACATTGGACCCATCCGGATAATTCAGGATTATCTTCCTATTTTAAGGTCAGCTGATTAGCAATGTTAATTCCATCCATAATTAATGGATTCTTCTGTGTGGTGTAACCTAACGTATCATAGGTTCCGGGGATTATGAGGTGGACAGCTTTGGGGAGCCATTATTCGGCCTGTCCTGCCAGCTAATTCCAGTTCTGAAAGAGAGCAAACTAACTAGACTAGAACCTAACTAACTAGAACAAATCATACCCACATGATTCTATTGATGGCTAAGGAATAAGCATCCATTCCTTCATTAATTCACTCATTCATCCATTCTTTAAACATGGAGTGAATTCCTATTGTGTTCTAGGCATTAATGCTTGAGATGCAGTGGTAAACAGGATATTCAAGGTCTAATGAGAGGAAAAAGATACATAAATTGAGAAAATTCAGGTGTCTTGAGTCCTCATAGGAAGGATCGTTTCCCAAATGTTGAGACCAGGTAAAGATTCATGGACGAAGCAACATAGGAATTAAGTAGGTATAGAATGCTGCCTTGTAATAGCCTGAGTATCTTTTATAGATGACATGATACTATACAAAGAAAATCCTAAGAGACGCTCCCAGAAGTCTACTAGAGCTCATCAATGAATTTGGTAAAGTTACAGGATGCAAAATTAATACATAGAAATCTATTGCATTTCTATACACTAACAATGAAAGATCAGAAAGGGAAATTAAGGAAACAATCCCATTTACCATCACATCAAAAAGAAAAATACCTAGGAGTAAACCTACCTAAGAAGACAAAGGACCCGTACTCTGAAAACTATAAGATGCTGATGAAAGAAATCGAAGATGACACAAACAGATAGAAAGATATACCATGTTCTTGGATTGGAAGAATCAATATTATTAAAATGACTGTACTATCCAAGGCAATCTACAGATTCAACACTTAATGCATTACTTTTGATACTCACCACAAACTTGCATGGTGGGTACTATTACTGTCATTTGGCAGATGTGGAAATGGAGTCTCATAAAAATTAAGTAACAGTAAAAGCCCTCTGTTATTCCATGAAATAATGAGATTGGTTCTATACTGAGGCATTAGAATGGCCATCCTTTCTTTAAGCACTGGGCTAACTTACTGCTCTCTTCCAAGTCCAGTGATCTTTCTGAAGGAAAACAAAAAAGCAGAAGCCTGATCAAGCCATTTGGGTGTAGCCATAGGGTTATAAGCTGCACATAAGCCATTGTGTGCTTAGCCTAATCGTGTGTTTTCTGTCTGAACCGGGGGTGGGGGAGAGGGTGGCGGGGAGGTCCTTGTGAAGGTGCGGGCAGTGCTAACTTTACTGGCTTAACAGGGCTCCCAGCATGCATTGCCAACACAGTCATTCATTGGTGATCTCAGGGCTTGCTGCCCTTCAGAGGGGTGAGCAAGAGGACCCAGGACAGTACTTAGACTCACTCAGCTCCTCCTGTCCACATGAGGCTGGAAGATTCACTCGGGGTACTTCCACTGTGAATCTGCTTTTAGTGGGTTACTTGGCTCTCATAGGAAACCAGATTTACTTTCTGTGATGAGAATATAGACAATGGTTCCTGGATAACCAACAACTACAAGCCCTGAAGGAACCACCTACAGTGTGTGGTATACAGTAAGTCCCCTACATACGAAACTTCAAGTTGTGTACTTTCAAAGATGCCAACGTGCGTTCACATGTCCAATCACATAAATTAGTTCACGTGCCTGGCGTATATTGTCACGTGCATGCATCCTCTACAAATGGTTGTCCTTTTGTGTACTTTACTGTACTGTATAGAGTACAGTAGTACAGTATATTTATTTCAAGCCCAAGATGTCTGGAAGCAAGCGTAAAAGCAGTGGTGATGTAGCTGGTACTGTACTGTACTTTTCAGGTACTGTATTGTAAAATTAAAAATGTTTTCTTTATTTTTGTGTTTGTTTGTTTTTTATGTATTATTTGTGTGAAAAGTATTATAAACCTATTGCAGTACAGTACTATCTAGCTGATTGTGTTAGTTGGGTACCTAGGCTAACTTTGTTGGACTTATGAACAAATTGGACTTACAAATGGGATCTCGGAATAGAACTTGTTCGTATGTAGGGGCCTTACTGTATTGGGATCTGTTGGAAGTTGGTAGAAGGGCCTTTTAATAGTTTCTTTGGGTTGCAGTGTTATAGGCACTGATGCTTGGAATATAATGGTAAATTGGGAGACCGAGGTCTAGTGAGGAAATACAGACAATTAAGTAAAGGACTTCTTAGGGAGGGGCTTTAGGCTGAATTTTAAGACCAGGTAAGGATTCCTGGAGGAAGTGATGCTCAAAGGTGATGGAGGATTTAGGTTGGGAGAGAATCTTGGGTCATAATAGTCTGAGTTCCTCCTCCAGGTAGTTAATACATTATTTTAAATTCTCACCAAGACTTTACATGGTTTGATACTATTACCACCATTTGGCAGATGAGGCTCCTACAGATTAAGTAACTTTTAAGGTCCCACCAGGAGAACGGCAAAACTGGATTTGGACTGGAAAAGAACTCCAAGGCTGCAGTGGCTAGCTAGTACGGTGGCCATTGACCACATATGGCTATTTGAGTTTAAATTAATTAAATTAAAAAATGCTAAGCTCCTCAGTCACACCAACCACATTTCAAATGCTCAGCATCTTAGAGGGTGATGTCTGCAAGACGGCAGAGTGGGAGTTCCCAGCACTGGTCTCCTCACAGAGAATAATTCAATTTGAACAATAACCATCCAGCTGGCTAGAGCAGAGAAATAAGGAAACATTCATTGAAGAGGGTGGGAAGGTCAGCAGGGCAGATAGAGAGGCAACATCCTTGTGGGGAAGCGAGAGTGATGTGAAAGCAGCAGGGCCGTACCCCCTGAGGCCCAGGGCTAGGGCTGCCATGCTGCCGAGTTCAGGTTAAAGAATGTTTTCTCCGTCACAGGAAGTTTACTGAACAGCCCTGCTTTAGGGCATCTGGAAAATATTGGAAGGAGTTCTCGAAGGTCCGTCAGGTTGAGGCAGGAGATAGGTGGGCTCCAGGATATTTACAATCAGCCTCCTGTTTACACTTCGAAATAGAAATAACAGAAACACGGTAAGTAGCCAGGCTTTGTCTCCTGAGGACACTCTAAGATAACAGTCACGGCAGGAACAGAGAGGGGCTAAACCCTGTTTGAGTAAAGATCAAGAGGTCACATGTTTCCCATCCTTAGGGCAAGGGAGACACTGCACATGCGCAGAAAGCCTCCTCAGGGGTCAAAAAGAAGGGGATGCCAGACTATAATAAGTCATGCCAAACCCCCTCCCAGAGGCCCTTGCGCTGAAATCCATCATGGCTGAGGGGTGTGTGAGCACCTAAGGGAGGGCCCTAAGGCAAATTAGCCATGGGGGCAAAGCAAGACTATTGGCCAGGGGGAAGACAAAGACCTGGAAAACTGCCCCCTTATAAACGATTTAAACTTCCCAAAAGCCGTGACTCTCTCCACTCTCTTGCTGAGTTCGCCCATGCGTCTTTCCCCATGTACTCTGCTTTTCCAATAAATGCTTTACTTTTCTCTTTACCTTCCACCTCCTCGTCAGAATTTTCTATTCAAGGCAGGCAAGAATGGGGGATTTAGGCTCTAGCCGCTGGCCTTTGTGGTCTAGCAGTTAGGACTCCTGGTTTTCATCCAGGCAACCAGGGTTCGATTCCTGGTCAGGGAACTAAGGTCTCACTTATAGCTACTGCTCACTGCTGCCTGCGTCCTAAATCAAGGTCAGCAGCAGGCTCAGTAGCACATGGGTACCTGGAATATCAGAACAGGAGGCAGACTCTGTATCTATGCCTGGTTCTGTCCTTATTGGTCACAAGGTAGATGATGAAAGAGTCAGAGAGGCTTTCACTCACTGTGTTCTGCTACAGGCTCATGGAGAACGGGGGTAGAATTCTCGGAGTCATCCAGTTAGTGTTTTTGCAGGGGACTCCATGCCCCTCTATGCTGGATCTATCTACAGGGGATGCAGGAGGCCCTTGGCTAAGGCATGGCGGTGACCAGGGGCTATTTTAGCACAGTGAAGCCCTGCTACTTCCCATGTGATCTGGGTCTAGGGATTAATACTTATAATCATATATAGTGAGAACACATAATAAATCAGTCAAATGTGTAAAATTAGAAATGATTGCTCTGCTTGAAGATAATTTTCAAGTGATAGCTAAGCCTTCGTTTATAGATAAACTAGTAATATGCTAGTAAATTATTCTTATCTGTTCATTAATACATATCTTTAGAGGACTCCAAATTTATTTCTCTTGTCTTAGTGGAAGTTTACCTTTGTCTTCATGATCCCAACTTTGCAGAGCTACTTTATAAGTATTATATCCTAGCATCTTCCAAACCATCCTCTGAAGATGGGCAGGTATCATGATCTGCAATGAACAGACAAGGGAAATAGGGTACTTAGGGTTTTATCTTTCCAACCAAAGCAGGTGAGCTGGGGTTGATTCCATGCCTATTGGCTCCTAATCTTAGGGTATTTCTAAAAGACCATAAAAGGAAGGCAACCTCACTTAATTAAGCAAAATGCATCTATAATGGCTACTTTCCCCCATTATTTAGAAGGTGTGCCCTCTACACTGTTCATATTAATGAGATTTTACTGCTCTCAGAAAAGATGTCGATTCATGAAGGAGTCATGAAGGAGACTGTGGACTGTTTTATTGCATACACATCAATTGTTGTCTCAATACTGAGGTAATAGGAGACGATGATGTTAGCTGCTGTTTAATCACCTATTAGGGACTAAGTACTAAACAAGTGTAAGCACCTCAAATGGATCTTAATTTGTTGATTACCAGAAAATGTGCATTGTTTCTCTGTTTCAGTTTGTTAGAGTGAAACGGTATTGTTATTGATGGTCTACGTAGCAATTCCAGTGTGATAGATGCCAACAAACACACATGGCGTAAACGGTCTTGCTCTGGTCTTCAAATAGAGATCAATGACTATTTTATTTGTTCAGCCCTCCCTCCAGCCCGTGGCTGGGCCTCCATCCTGAGGGAGCTGGGATGATTAATGATCTCTTGGAGGTATTAATGCCTCATGTTTTGGTACTCTAATTATAGAAGCAGATTGGAGCCAAGCTCTAGAGTAGGTTTCAGATTGAAGGATATTTACAAAGTAGGTGATTGGTCCAACACTTCTACTTCTTTCCATTTCACCATAAATCAGTCATGAATGATTTTTCTACTGTAATTTTTCATAGGTTTTGAACTTGGGTAATGAGCATCCCTGTCTCGGGTGAAGCTGTGATTTTCCTGGATATTGTTGGAAAGAAGATGAAGATTTATGAAGAGGCATAAAGGGAAATAGATTGCATTTCTTCTTCCCCTCTGCTTGTTTTTTCCCTCCTCTCCTATACCCCAGCCCTGATAAGTCTTAGCTTTCACACCTGGCGTATACTACTGGGGAAACGGGAAAGCTCCAGTATGTCTTGACCTACTTTGCAGTGACTGTACGACCACAAATAAGCAGCTGATACTGTATAAAGTAGTGCTGGATTCCACACTGAGGAGAACATCTGAAGAAGCAAAGAGTGTATTTGCCTGGGTAGCATGATTCTTATTTGCTGAATATGTTGACTTCAGATTTTTAAAAAAACATGGGGCAGCCCAACGTGTTGCTACCACCAAAGAAGCTACCCTGAGGGCTATGAGCAAATGTCTTAGGAACCTGGGTGAAGGGAGGGGCTTCCTTTGGAATCTTTTGACAAATTTCCTCTCCCCACCCAGGACAGCAGCTACCCTACTGTGGGCAACACCCTGCACCTTTGCCTGGTGGAAACCTGGCTTGGAAGTCGTGGAAAAGCACAGGTTTTTTTTTGTATTTGCGTAATTTTTGTTTTTTAAAGAATTTTCTTATCTGAGAAACAGAGTGGGTCAAATAGATACTTTACAGAAACCCAAATGGAACAGATGCTCAACTTTACCTTTATACCATAGCACATGGAAAGATCCACCGTGGCTTTTGAGATGCTCAGTTTTTCTATCGCTGTAAGGCTGTTT
Organism: Eschrichtius robustus; assembly: GCF_028021215.1. Taxonomy (NCBI): domain Eukaryota; kingdom Metazoa; phylum Chordata; class Mammalia; order Artiodactyla; family Eschrichtiidae; genus Eschrichtius; species Eschrichtius robustus. The sequence continues at coordinate 56,296,968 of NC_090835.1, read as the reverse complement.
GAAGCCCTGGGTGTCAGAGCCATATATTACATTTATAATCCATTTAAAGTAGGAGGGTCATTTATTAACAGATTTGTATTCATGTTCTATAAATGTTCGAAAAGAATGCTCCTCTTCCTTTGATCCTTCCTTCCTTCCTTTCTGCCTGCCTACTTGTCTGCCCTTCTTCCTAAAATACCAAAGCACTAAGCTGGTCCTGGGTGGGAGAGAGAGGTGATTTTGAAAATAGATTGGACTCAGTTCTTGTCCTCTAAGACATTATGCTCTGCGGGGCAGGTGGGGAGGGAGTATAAGTTTATGTTGTTGTTCAGACAACAGAGTCTACTCTAACCAAAAAAAAAAAAAAAAAACCCATTTATTTGAGGGTGTTAGGTAGCTGACAAAACCTTGGAAAGCCCTGGGGACTGCATTTGGATGCCATGCAGCCAAGTGTGAGAGCTGCCAGGGGCGGTACCCAACCACAGCCTTGCTCATGACATCAGGCAAGACCCTCTGCCATCGCTGCCACAGGAGGGATCCCCCTACACCAGGCTTGGAAGAGCCCATCTCCCCAGGAGCATCAGTGGTCTTGCATTGCCTTCTTCTTTATTCCAAACCTCTGCAGGTTACATCTCCTTGGCAAAGCCTAGGTCACAGCAGAGATCTCGACTGCAGAGTCATCTGGGAAATGTAGTTTTAAGCTTTCCAGTCTCTGCCATGTAAGAAGTTAGACTAGAAAGGCTGGCATGTGTATGGAGGAAATGAATCCATGGTACCCACCACAGGGAGATGGACAGGCTAGGATATAACCACAGTAAATTGTGTAAGTGTTGTGCTGGAACAGATAATATTACTGTAGGAGCATCGAGTGAAAGCATCTGTCTCAGAGGGAGGAGGGGCTCAGGGTTTTACTTACTGAGGCTTGAAGCGTTTCACGATTGTGTTAGTCAGCATAGGAGAGAGATATGATGTAAAAACCAACAGCTTCAAAATCTCAGTGCTCTCACTCACTTACACACAAACACACACACACACCCCTCATGCAAAGTCTGCTCCATGGGTGGGACTGGGTATCTAATTGTGAGGCCTGGTGCAAAATGAAAATATTGAACCCTCTTTCCAACAATTATTCAGAATTTCAGAACATTAACAGCAGGACACTCTGTGCTTGGTTTAGCACAGAGTGTAGGGTCCTGTGTGATTCCATAGTCGTGCCCCTGAGGCTGGCCCTGTTGGGGGTGGTGCATGTGGGGGCCAGAAGACTCTCCAGGGAAGCTTCCTTCTACCAGATAACTCAGTAATTCAAGCAGCTCTAGTCTGTGGCTGTGCCATCTCAACAGACCTGCTCCACATTTGCCAAGACTGGGCAACAAGACTGGAGGGCCGTGCTGGGGCTGTCACCACCTCAGCCCAGAGGTGACATGTCTTCTGCTCTTGTTTTGTTGGCCAGAACTGGTCACAGAGCCTTGACCGGCTGCAGGGGGACTGGGAGGCAGAGTCTTCTGTCTGCCCATGGAGTAGGGGCGATGCATCATGGTGAACCAACAGTACCTGCCTAGTGGCTCAAAGAGAAGGGAAAGACAAAAACAATAACTTTGCTCTTTGAAAATACTATCTGTATTTGAATTTTGATAAATCTAGTGTGGATTAAAAATTCAAGAAGTGTGTTTGCCTTTTGCCAATCAATTCACTCTGAACAGAACAATCTCAAAACAAATATTTTGCTAAATCCAAATGCAACTAGAATAATTAGTAGTGACTAATAAAAATTTGAGGGAGTTTGAGTCGAATGCTTTAGAGCAAGAAAAAATATTTGTTTTAGTACACATGTCTTGTCTGAAGGCACAAATTATTTTATTGAAAACAAATGTATAGGACAACTGAATAAAAATATTCTCTTGAATTCGTTATCTTTAATGAAATATATGTGCTCAGACAACAAAATAGCATCACTAAAATTATTCTGAATATTTTTACCTGCTTCTTTGAACTGTTCTGAATTATCTTTACCTGTTGTGGGCTCAGGTATACTCATGCATGAGTGAACTTGGGAAATAGGTGCTCAAGAGAAGCTGACCTTTTGTGTCACTAATGTTCTATGTCTATTACTCTGACACTTCTAATTATAACTAAAACTCAAAATAGCCAAGTTAATGATGAGGTACAGCCAATAAAAGGAGCTCCGATAAGAGATAAATGAATGTGGTTCACAGTAGACAGGTGAGAATTCCTATTGGCAGTCATGTTTCTTTCTTTCCAGTGAACACTATTATTGATGTGCACAGTTAATTTGCACTCCTTTAATTTTACTCCTTTAAATTTAGTTTTGCCCCACCCTCTTTCTTTTGCCATTTCTTCTACTCTGGTACTGAACTGCTATTAGAATGTTTTATTTTTTTATTTTATTATTTTTCTAGTTGATTTTAGAATGTTTTATTTTTATGTTACATAAAAAATAAACTGTGCTCAACTGGAAAGAAAATTAGACTTGAGAACAGATCATCAGGGTCCCATCCCAAACACTATAAACAACCTTGTAAGTGTATCTTTTGCCCTTTCCTCATCTATAAAATGGGAATGATGATTATGAGGATCATAATGATGAATATGGTGAGTAGGATGATGAGTGATTAACTGACTGTTTTTCTGACCCAGTTTTACACCCCAGAATCTGAACCAGGGGTGGGCAAACTGTGGCCAACAGATCCAGTCTGGTCTTTCACCAGGTTCTGTAAATAGTGTTTTACTGGCGCACAGACGTGCCCATTCACTTGTGTCTTGCCCAGGGCTGCTTTCATGTTGCAGTAGCTGAATTGAGTAGTCGCAGCAGAGACTCTGTAGCCTGCAAAGCCTAGAGTGTCTACTATCTACATGGTCACCAAATATCTGTTTTGATTTGAGAAAATTTAGGAATATGGCCTGAGGGAGATATGAGGCTGCCTTTAGAAAATTCTGTACTGTCTACTGTACCCAGAAAGTCCCCAAGGAGAGCCTAACCCAGCTTTCAGCTGCTGAGAGAGATGTGTAACACTGATCTTTCAGTATTCTTTTTTTTTTAAAATTTATTTATTTATTTATTTTTGGCTGTGTTGGGTCTTCGTTTCTGTGCAGGGGCTTTCTCCAGTTGCGGCGAGCGGGGGCCACTCTTCATCGCGGTGCACGGCCCTCTCACTGTCGCAGCCTCTCCCGTTGCGGAGCACAGGCTCCAGACGCGCAGGCTCAGTAGTTGTGGCTCACACTGTCGCGGCCTCTCCCGTTGCGGAGCACAGGCTCCAGATGCGCAGGCTCAGTAGTTGTGGCTCACGGGCCTAGCTGCTCCGCGGCATGTGGGATCTTCCTGGACCGGGGCTCGAACCCGTGTCCCCTGCATTGGCAGGCGGATTCCTAACCACTGCACCACCAGGGAAGCCCCAGTATTCTTTTAAATACTACCTACAGGGCTACTGTTGGCGGAGGTCATTATGCAAACACAGATTCATCTCTCCATGGTAGTACATGCAAGGCATTTGCACACATGTACATTGCATTAAGGCCTGAGTATAATGTATATACTTTAGTCACTTTATAAAATTGCTCAGTCATCTGGATGTCTTCCACTGTGTTTACCAGGAAATGTGAAATAGAGAATTGAGCAATTTTCTCATCAATTTGATCAATGTAGACTGGCAACCTGGATGCCTTTCATTTAAAAAAAAAATGCTCCCCTCATTGCTGGAATTTATTTATTTCTTTTACGAAATTACCCAGTGAATTACTCCAATTTTCCAATCTATCTTACCACTGAAGGCTCAGTCTGTTTGAATTTCGCATGTGGTTGGTACGCAATTGGGGTCTGTTCCCAAAGTGTAAGCATTTTCAGTGTAGCATTCATGTTTGTTTATCCATCTACTTGCTTGGTTCTTTTGATCTACAGCCTAAATTGTTCAAATGTCACCTTTAAATCAATCAAGAACTACTGTAGAAACACACAAAGGAGAAGAGACATTGGAATGGAAGACCAAGAACTGAAGAATTTGGAGAAATAGTGCTCTATTGACCAAGGTGTTAGGAGAAAAGACCTTGGAGGAGGCAAGCAGGTAATAGAAGGCTGTAGATGGAAGCTTTGGGAGTAGTTTTGTAGGATGTGAGAGAAGCAGAAACAGCCAGTGCTTCAGAAGGGACCCTTAGTGGGAGAGCTGTGATCTTTTGGTTCATAAAGATAGATGAAGGAGAGAGAATGTTTTAAGGAAGGTTAATGGCCAATACGGTTATATTCAAGAATAACCAATCTGGGAAAATAAAACTGGGTGTGAATTACAACATGGGCCTTGTTGAAAGAGAGGATCTTGAACTGGTTCCATCTGGTCCTACCTTGGTCAGATGTGGGAATTTTCTTATCATGCTCCCGCCACCTCCCCCTGGTGTTCAAGATCTCTCGAACCTCCAGGGGTTAACGAGCATCCTTATCATTAAGGATGTCTGTGTGGAGTGGTCCGAGGGGGTCAGGAGCAAAGGCACAGGACCAGACAGATGTCATCGTTGAGGGACATCAGCAGGCATCGTGTGCCCTGCAGTGTCCTCAGTGGCATCATTGAAGAGACATCTGGATGCTGGCCCCTCACAGCCCCAGCTTCTGGCCACGGTTGCTGCACTTTAGGGAGGATGTTGGTTTCTGAGTCTCATGCCTTCCTGCTTACACAGCTCTTCTCCTTCCTCTTTTCCTGCTCATTTGTGCCAATGGTTTGTACATTTTGAAGCATAGTTTTTGAACTTACAGTGAAGTAGTTTTGTAGTCCGTTTCCTGATTTCCCCCAGCGTCACTCATTCACATTCTAGAAAGAGCCCTGGGACTTCTGAGGAAGGAGTTTCTCAGGAGGAATAATGCCTTAAAATACTGTAACCTGCCAAAAGCGGTTATTAGATTTGATGATTTAGAGTTTATTGATGACTTCTGACACTGAACTGGAGGAAGCCATGTCTTAGGACCAAGATTCAGAGAGCATTCAGAAGGGTTTTCTTATTGGTTGGTTGGTTAGCTGTTTCTAGATATGAAGTTTTAAGTGAATACAAAAAGGCACTGGAACCTTCCAGAGTGATGGGGAAAGACCACAAACTGGTCCAGTTCTCAGTCACTCAGAGCTCAGAAGACATCTGTCACAATTAAAGCCAAGAACCCAGGAATAACAGAGGAAGCAGTGGGTCAGGTCCAAAGGAATGAGATGGAGAGAGGTTATTGGCCAGCGGGTTGGAAAAGTTCCTGTAGAGTTTTGCAGTGACTGACATCTTTTGAAAGACCTTGCTTCCTGCAAGTGACCTTTCTCAGTTGCAAGGGACTTTCCACAGTTTGATGAGTGAATGCCCGAGGAAGTGGTAGTTAACTTGTGTCTGGAAGGAAATATAGGTTAGCTTGGTAACTTAGAGGGAATAAAGGTCATTCTAATTAAGAGGATTTACTGAATGAGGACAGAAGTGGTCTAAGTCTGGCGTATCCTGAAGACTCTTAGCAAACTGGCGTATTCAAATCAATGTTTTCCAGGAGTTGGTGTGTGTTCTGAGAGTCTCAGTGCAACTTTGATTTTGTGTCTTGTGCTTTTCTTCAAGTGTAAGTGCGTAAGCTATTTAAGTTAGGTTATAAATGTGAAGGCTCAGACTACATCTTTTATCTCAAAGGGCAGACAACGCTGGTGGAATTATAGCCCTTTTGGTATAGTTTTAACAAAATGCTGTGATTCTTTGTTTTCCTTCCCTTACCTCACCAAAGAGCTTCTTGACCTAGATCTGTGCAGATTATGATGTACACACAAATCACTTGAGGATTGTCAAAAATGTAGATTCTACCACTTATATGTGGAATCTAAAATATAGTACAAATGAACTTATTTACAAAACAGAAACAGACTCACAGACATAAAAATCAAACGTATGGTTACCAAAGGGAAAGGGGGGAGGGATAAACTAGGAGTTTGGGATTAACAGAGGCACACTATCATATATAAAATAGATAACCAACAAGGTCCTACCATATAGCAGAAGGAATTGTATTCAATCTCTTGTAATAACCTATAGTGGAAAGGAATTTTAAAAAGAATATATAAAAAAAGAATATAGATTCATACATATATATGTATAACTGAATCACTTTGCTATACACCTAAAACTAACACAATATTGTAAATCAACAATAGTTCAATGAAAAACAAATTGCAGACTCTGTTTCCGTAGGTCTGGCGGGGGAGAGGCCTAAGAGTCATGCTGATGATGCAAGTCTGAGGACCATATTTTGAGTAGAAGTCACTCAATGAAGGGGAATATGTTTGGTAGCAAAAAGGGGTTGAGCTTTATAACCAGGAAGGCCTGGGAGGTTTGAATTCTGGCTCTGAGACTTACGATGACTTGAAACTTGTGTGACTTAGACAGGTTGTTTAAGCCCTTTGAGCCTTGTTTCCTTTTCTGGAAAGTGGGGATAATGACTCTGCCTTTACATGGACCATTCTAACCTATACATTTCCTCCTACATGTCTTGTTCATCCTTTCATCTCCAGTGCTAAGCACAGTACCTGACATATAACAAATAATCCATAAACGTGCAGTGAATGAATGATTGAGTGAATTAACGAATTACCAAAAAATAGGTTTCATTGTAAATTTTAGGATGTAAATGGAATATGCAGCAGTGTCTGGCCCTAAGAGACATTTTCATAAATGTTGGTTTCTTCCCTTCCCTTTCCCTCTGAAACCAAAGCGGAATTTGGGTGCGTCTCTCAAACTGCTGAAGCAACAACATATAAAATGGGTGCTCTCTTTAGGATCCTTCAGTGAAATAACAGTCACACTTCCAATGAGAGACGCTTGATGGATGTTTGAGGGAGCAGTTCCATAATGTTGTTGTTCCACAGAAATGGACCAGGGTAAATTCGACAATCCCTTCTCACAAATTGACCATCGGAATCTATGTACATGTCTTACCTGCTGCTGGAGCCCTGGTAGGGAAGCAATTGTGAGAAAACACAAAGCTTTTTAGAATTCTGTGCATTTAGAAAAGACTGGAACTGGATATACAGCTGAATTTGGAAATACGAATTTCACAAGAGTTAACATGAATTCATGTATTAGTATGACTTAGTTTAATCAGATTGCTTTCCTCACTTTCAGTCAGTCAACAGTATTTACTAAGTACCTGCTGTGTACCAGGGACTGAAGGAGATGCTGATCAATCTCATCACATCTTAGGCAGGAAACCTTGGGCAGTTCCTGAATTAATGATGATGAGTGAGCCCATGAGCTGGCTGGATAGTCAGGTAGATGAGACAACCATTGATTCTAAAAGCAGCCAACCACACTAGTGGTGACCAGTGGGGAGAAGGAAGGAGGGAGGGGCAAATTAGGGCCATGGGATTAAGAGATACAAACTACTATGTATAAAGTAGATAAGCTACAAGGATATATTATACAGCACAGGGAATTATAGCCATAATCTTGTAATAACTTTTAATGGAGGATAATCTCTAAAAATACTGAATCACAATGAATTGAAGCTAATATAATGTTGTAAATCAACTATACTTCAACAAAAATAAGTAAAAACTGAAAACAGTCAACCATATTGAGATAAGGAGTACTTAGAAATGTAAATGGCATCAGTTGAAGTACTGTCACTGTGTTTTTTATAGCTGTGAGAGAAATACTGAAAAGTGGTAGAGGGGAAGAGGGGTATAAGCAAAAAACACTGTCAGAACAAGTTTTCTTATTGTTCTGGAGATATTGTCTCAAGAAATCAGTCTTTTCTTATTAGAAAAAGTGAAGGTGAGAAATAACTGCTCTTATTGTTTAATAGGTAAAGTGAGTCAGAGCAGAAAGACCTCTCAGAGTTATATCTTTTTCTGGGAGGATAAGGGTGGAGACTGAAGGGGCCAAGTATACTGAAACTCGTTTCCAAATGGGAGAATGTGGTCTTGAGAGTAGGTGCAAAAAACAGACCAATAAGGGAACCATGTGGCAAGAAGGCAGTACACCAGGAGGAAATGAAACATGGCCCTAGGCTTGAAGCAGAGGAAGAGGAGGGGGTAAAAGAAAAGGGGCAGGGGGGGAGAGACAGAGAGAAAGACAGAGAGAAAACCAGGAGAGAAATCTACACCTTAAACTAGCCATGTGTCCATCCTTCCTGTTAAGCAAAGTGGATGGACTATACTAAGTGGTTTTCTGATTGTCCTTTGTACATTTTAGGGGTATGGGAGGGGTCTTCTCAGGGTGTAGGTGTTCAAAAGTGGCTAGAAGCTAATGATCCAGGGATGATCTCTAGATCTAACAAATTAGGATTTTCTGACTTTTATCATCTCTCTAATAGGGAAGGATTGATGATGAAAAGCAAAATAACACTTCTATTTTATGCTTCCAATTAACTGAGAAACTTACTGTACTTGCTAAGTAATCTGTATGTAATGTGATTTGATGATTTGCAATTAACACTAGTATTTCCAAAATCTTGTTAATTTCATGCATGCATCGTTTGGAAGAGGAGTCCTGAATTCATTTTGACTCATTGAACCCACCAAGTTCCAATAGTGGTGTCAGGATGGAATAGGAAATGGACTAAGGTCCTGGAAAGAATTGCTGTACAAGTGATGCCCCCAATAAGCCACACATTGTATACAACTGATCTTAATTCGGGCAGGTTATGAGCTTAGTGTTGGCATTAGATTTTATTTGATTGGGTAATGTGGAGACTCGCCCTCTCTTAGCTCCGGCGAAGTAAAAATGGTTTAATAGACCGGCACCCATAAAGAGGTACCAATGTTTTATAGGCTTTTTTGGTAAAATGAAATGGCAAATTATGGGGTAGGGAGGACTCTAAGAGAAGGAGGGAAGAAAGGGCAGGGTGATGGTGAGGAGCCAGTTAATTCCTTATGCGCCGATCGTAGGGTGAATTACTGACTATGCCGGGTTAGGAAAGGATGCACAGAGAGAGGATCTATAGGGCAGACAAAAATAAGGTGTTGACCAGAAACTCTTTTCTGTAGTTCAGAATGCTGACCCCACAGTTCGGATCACAGGTTTTTTGGAAGGTGGATGGGTCTTCTAGGTAAAATGAAGGAAACAGCATAAGCGTCTCCCAACTCATTAATAATCAAGAGTGCTTTTTTTAGGAAAACTTTCAGTGTGGTTAAGATTGACTAAAAGAATCTAATTCCTATAATTTTATCTTTGCCAATATTATTTTAATAGAAAACTGATTTTTAAAAATTCTTATTTGTAGGAAACAGTTTATGTTTCATTGTTGGCAAGCAGTAGCTGGCCATGTTGGTAAACTGTCACACAGATGCTGTGGGACACTTTCTCCTTGAAAGAACTGACAGTATTAGAGAAGGAACACAAAAGCCGCTGGAGTGTGTATTGACTTTGTAAATCGTGTTCCGATAAGATAAGTGGCTGCCACCACCAGGAAGACCCACGGTCAAGGCTCGGTTCACTCCCCTAGCCCTTCAGCCCCCTGAATTTGCAGAAGCTACATCTCATCTGCCTGTTAGTTTCAGGGTAGGTTTGTGCTGATAATATTCTGACAAAGGTTAATAACTATCTCAAATAATGTTGTGTTACATCCAACACATTAAAAATAAAAAGCCGAAAGCAGTTACTGAATTGTTTTCATCTGGCAGTTAATGGAGATTGGTTTTTGACCTGTCGTTATGTCCATAAATAGTTAATCCCATTATTGTAAAGAAAATGAAGCTATTAGCCTTATTTATAGAAGGATGTTTTAAAAGAGTGAACAACTGGGGCCGGAGAATACTTTCTCAGGCTTTTAAACGCAATTAGGAGATTTTCAACTAAGAAACCTAGAATGGAAATTACTCTTCTAAATGTAATCTGAACACAGTATTTTGTGTATCATTATCTGTACAGAAACAACTATAAGAACCATATATTTTGAAGCCAAATGATTTTCCCGAATCATATGCCTTTTCTAATCCATACAGCTAAACATTCTGATACCCCCAGGTCTTATTCTGGAGCCGTTTGTCAGAATTATATCAAAAGCTTAGTGCATATGCTGTCATATTATCACCAGGGGTGATACCTTCAAGCCCTAAATGAAATAAACATGGATAGTTGTAATTTACCTGCTCACCTCTTTTTTGTTTTTTTTTCCCACCGTTCTTTACTGTTGTCTGTAAACAAAGTCACACCTCTGTGACTTCCAGGACTTCGAACAGTTTACGAGAATGTTAGAATCATTTTTGACATTTCAGGGCTTGACACACATGACTAATGATGTCCTTGATAATGCAGGATGTGTTTTGCTGCTTGAAAGCTCTAATGTACTTAAAATTGATGGAAAGAACTAATTTCCTTGAGGTGACAAGTCAGTGTATAGTGAGTTAATTGCATGCACAAACTCTCTTTTCAAGACAAGCCAAGATTTTATTTTCCAGCACGGAATGGTGAATGCATGATCAGATCCCCTAGGTAACTGAAGCCTTTCCTCCTGGCGTGCAAAGTATTTAGTGTCTGGGTGCATTTCACAGAGTAACCGTCTTCCGTTTAGCATCCTCACTCAGCGAGGATGAGGTTACCCATCATAACCGTGAATGGCCTGGCCGTGTGAATTAGAGATTTGTTGAAAGGCTGTGGCAACACTGATCCTTGGCTCATTCCCCGCCCCCTGATACTGAGTTTACTGTAAGGCTCCATACATGTTTTTTGGCCTTATCATTCAAGTCCTTTGTCACATTAACTGAGCCATAGCATCTGTCTCCTTGCTTTTCCTATCCCACTTCAATCTCTAGAAAATTTGCAAATTTCTTTGCTGTGATTTTCCCACTAACTCTGACCTCCTGGAATGCCTTCTGTCCTCCTGAATCCAATACACTTTTAAGTCCCACCCTTTCTCTGAAGGCTTCGCTGACCAGCTTAGGGACCACCTTGGCTGTGTTCTCAGTCCCCTGGACCGTCCTGTCCTGTAATTTCTCTGTGTGCATATCTCCCCACAATCCAGATTCTGGATTCTGAGCTTCTCAAAGGCAGGTTCACTACCATAATTGTGTATATCCCTTCCTTATCCAGTACATATGTGTATATGTAGTTGAAACAGTTGGGCAAATTGAAAATTAATATCCTGAGTCCATCTCTTTGCCTTTATATTAGCCTGATCCCCTAAACTAGAAGATTATAAGCTTATTGAGGACAGGGACCATGGTTGACATAACTTTCAATCCCCAGCACCCAGAGGCTACCATGTTATAGGTGCTCTGCATTTTGTTGAACTGAACTGAATTACCTCTTGAACTGAATTAACAGGATATACATGCCTGTTTTAAAGATGTTCAGAAAAAAAAAAAATTTCATAGCATTCCTTGATAACTGGGCTTCTGAACATTATTTGTGTTTAACTCGAGTTGTCCTAGCTGAGATGGCTTCTGCTTTGGCTTTGGCAAAACCTTTGGCTACTGATGACAGCTTGACTTAATCACCACTTCTAATGAGAGTTGCATTATTCATGTACACAGCCTCACAATTTAGTTTAAATACTTTAAAATAAAATGACAAATATCCCAAGATACTTTAAATTATATGAATGGGGCATATCCAGCTGCGAACTGTAAGCATGGCTCTTATTATTAAAGCTTTACATGGAGATGTATAGCTGCATTTCCAAATTTCTGAGTCTGAATCTCAGCTTTATCTAGAGAATGCTAGAATCATTGGCTAAAAGTCAAGTCATTTGACTGATCAGCTGACAGTATTTCTCTATATTGACTGGTGGATGTACAGCCTCTGACAGCACCCCCTGGTGACAGTCCCCACATTTACCACCCAAAGCCTGTTTGGAACATGATACGGTTGGTGGCTGATGAACAATGTTGAGACATGGTATTAAAACTCACAAAATGTGATTTTCATTTGCCCTGCCATTGTCAGGGGCATTCCAACCATCTTTGAGAATAAATCCACCAAGAACAGACCCACCCTCAAATTTCCAGGTGACAAGATGTTCATTTCCATTGTCCTTTAAATGTAAATATAGATATAAATACTGAGAAAGATGTACTGTTATTAAAATTCTGTCAAAAGGAGAGCAGGGCTGGGGAACACATAGCCTCTTCCTCCCCCCAGGCGTATCCTCACTGTTCTCCATCACCTAAAGAGACCCTTCCCTGAACCTCAGACCCGAGAAATTTGTTGGACATAGTATGTAGTCTGGATTTTACACTCAAGTAAACACTCTCTGTGTGCTCCCCAAAAGGCCAATATTTATATATCAAGCTCACCAGGTTAAATTTACTTTCCCACATTAAGCCTGTATGATGAATGGCTTTATCTTGCCTATTATAGCCTGTTAAATCATAAATCCCCAGGCAGGAGAAGGAGAAAAAATTACTTCTATGAAGAAAACCACTGTGGGACAAACTATTACCATTTAAGATGGTTACACTGAACCACATTTGCTAACAATAATATGTAAAAGACCTTGGAAAACCCATTTACTCTTATTTTCCTTCCATTTCAATTTCTTTTGTTAACAACAACCAAAAAGGAATGTTGATACAGGAATAGATATTCTAATGACTAACCCAGTATTTCTATTTCCCTATTTTATTACCTCCATAATAAAGTATTCCTGGAACCAATTTTACTTATATTCTTATTTGTTAGATGAGTAGAGAAATGACTGAATAAACATGAGTGTGAAAGTGCTGCCATGTTCTAGTAGGGAGGCCCTCCTGCTGACCGAGGTCCCACCTGCTCCTCAGTGTTTAGGACACTCACTGCTTCTCAGAGCCTGCCTCCTGTGGTTGGTGGGGCTCTTGTCCTCCTGCACCACGCTTCTATAGAGGTTTGTATTTTGTTTAGGTAACTATTTTAATCTGCTTTGTATTAAAGTCATTTAAGCAGTGTTAGTGGTCACCTAGAGAGCATGTTGTTTAATTTTAAAACTACCCAGATATGGAAACAACCTAAATGGCCATTGACAGATGAATGGATAAAGAAGATGTGGTACATATATACAATGGAATATTACTCAGCCATAAAAAGAATGAAATAATGCCATTTGCAGCAACATGGATGGACCTAGAGATTATCATACTAAGCGAAGTAAGTCAGACAAAGACAAATATCATATGATATCACTTATATGTGGAATCTAAAATATGACACAAATGAACTTATCTATGAAACAGACTCACAGACATAGAGAACAGACTTGTGGTTGCCAAAGTGGAGGGGGGTGGGGGAGGGATGGATTGGGAGTTTGGGATTAGCAGATGCAAACTGTTATCTATAGAATGGATAAACAACAAGGTCCTACTATATAGCACATGGAACTAGATTCAATATCCTGTGACAAACCATAATGAAAAGAATATATATATGTATATGTATATGTATAACTGAGTCACTTTGCTGTACAGCAGAAATTATCACAACATTGTAAATCAACTATACCTCAATAAAATTTTGAAAAAACTACCCAGATAGTGTTTTTTATTCTTCTTTCTTTGTATTCCACAAAGTGGAGCATAGGGTATTTAGAAGATAGGTTAGCATCACGTAACCGTATAATTTATAGTCCAAACTGGACACTCTTGAGAGTGAAGGAGGTGGTATTAGAAATATGCTGGGACAGCAGGACCCTCCAGGGCAAACCAGATAGGAAGCACGAATGATAATTCTGATTTAAATAAGATTGAACATTAATGAGATTGTACAGAGGGCACTATGTTTGGGTCTGTTTTCTGACACCTAAGAATAGACTTTAGGGGGTTATTGTGAATAAATTTATTCTTCGTATTCCTACTGGGGTTACACATTGGAAGACAAGAGAATAAACATGGATGGCAAATTGTTGGATGCCTCAGCCTCCAATCCTGCAGGTGAGAACATAAATAAGATATGTGGTTTCTATTGTACAGGTTCTGTATACTGGGTACTTTCAGGAAATAATTGTTTGTAGCTTAACATGATGGCTGTGTACATGTCTGTCTTTGTTACTACACTATAACCAACTTCATGGCAGAAAATGTTTGTTATTTATGTTTGTGTCTCTCACAGCCTCTTGTATGTGCAAGTCAAACACCGTGTGCTGTGAAATTGTGTGGAATCTTGGAAGAGCTTTGCTAGTTCAACCTATGCTTAGTGAAGGCTCTTCTATAAAATTCTTTAAAAAGAATTTTTTCTCCCTCTTATTATATTTTATTTTATTTTTTTTGTTTGGGTATAATTGCTTTACAATGTTGTGTTAGTTTCTGCTGTACAATGAAGTGAATCAGCTATATGTATACATATATCCCCTCCCTCTTGGACCTCCCTCTCACCCCCCACCCCCATCGCACCCATCCAGGTCGTCACAGAGCACCGACCCGAGCTTCCTGTGCTTTATAGCATGTTCCCGATAACTCTATTTTACACATGGTAGTGTACATATGTCAATCCTAATCTCCCAATTCGTCCCACCCTCCCCTTCCCCCTCTATGTCCATAAGTCCAGTCTCTATGTCTACATCTCTATTTCTGCCCTGCAAATATGTTCACCTGTACAATTTTTCTAGATTCCACATATATGTGTTAATATATGATATTTGTTTTTCTCTTTCTGGCTTACTTCACTCTGTATGACAGACTCTAGGTCCATCCACATCTCTACAAATGTCCCAGTTTCGTTCCTTTTTATGGCTGAGTAATATTGCATTGTATATATGTACCACACCTTCTTTATCCATTCATCTGTCATTGAACATTTAGGTTGTTTCCATGTCCTGGCTATTATTAATAGTGCTGCAATGAACATTGGGGTACATGTATCTTTTTGAATTATGGTTTTCTCAGGGTATGTGCCCAGTAGTGGAACTGCTGGGTCATATGGTAGTTCTATTTTTAGTTTTTTAAGGAACCTCCATACTGTTCTCCACAGTGGCTGTATCAATTTACATTCCCACCAACAGTGCAAGAGAGTTCCCTTTTCTCCACACCCTCTCCAGCATTTACTGTTTGTATTGTTTTTTTGATGATGGCCATTCTGACCAGTATGAGGTGATACCTCATTGTAGTTTTGATTTGCATTTCTCTAATAATTAGTGATGTTGAGCATCCTTTCATGTGCCCATTGGCCATCTGTATGTCCTCCTTGGAGAGATGTCTATTTAGGTCTTCTGCCCATTTATTGATTTGTTTTTGTTTTTGATATTAAGCTACATGAGCTCTTTGTATATTTTGGAGATTAATCCTTTGTCTGTTGCTACTTTGGCAAATATTTTCACCCATTCTGAGGGTTGTCTTTTCGTCTTGTTTATGGTCTCCTTTGGTGTGCAAAAGCTTTTAAGTTTCATTAGGCCCCATTTGTTTATTTTTGTTTTTATTTTCATTACTCTAGGAGGTGGGTCAAAAAAGATCCTGCTGTGATTTATGTCAAAGAGTGTTTTTCCTACGTTTTCCTCTAAGAGTTTTATAGAGTCCGGTCTTACATTTAGGTCTTTAATTCATTTTCAGTTTATTTTTATGCATGGTGTTAGGGAGTGTTCTAATTTCATTCTTTTACATGTAGCTGTCCAGTTTTCCCAGCACTACTTATTGAAGAGGCTGTCTTTTCTCCATTGTATGTACTTGCCTCCTTTGTCATAAATTAGGTGACCATATGTGCATGGGTTTATCTCTGGGCTTTCTATCCTATACCACTGATCTATATTTCTTTTTTTGTGCCTGTACCATACTGTCTTGATTACTGTAGCTTTGTAGTATAGTTTGAAGTTGGGACGCTTGATTGCTCCAGCTCCGTTTTCCTTTCTCAAGATTGCTTTGGCTATTTGGGGTCCTTTGTGTTTCCATAAAAATTGTAAAATTTTTTTGTTCTAATTCTGTGAAGAATGCCATTGGTTATTTGAAAAGGATTGCATTGAGTCTGTAGATTGCTTTGGGTAGTATACTCATTTTCACAATATTGATTCTTCCAATCCAAGAACATGGTATATTTCTCCATCTGTTTGTGTCATCTTTGATTTCTTTCATCACTGTTTTATAGTTTTCTGAGTACAGGTGTTTTGCCTCCTTAGGTAGCTTTATTCCTAGGTATTTTACTCTTTTTGATGCAATGGTAAATGGGATTGTTTCCTTGATTTCTTTTTCTGAACTTTCTTTGTTAGTGTGTAGGAATGCAAGAGATTTCTGTGCATTCATTTTGTATCCTGCAAAGTTAACAAATTCATTGATTAGTTCTAGTAGTTTTCTGGTGGCATCTTTAGGATTTTTCTGTGTATGGTATCATGTCATCTGCAAACAGCAACAGTTTTACTTCTTCTTTTCCAATTTGTATTCCTTTTACTTCTTTTTCTTCTCTGATGGCCATGGCTAGGACTTCCAAAACTATGTTGAATAAGAGTGGTGAGAGTGGACATCCTTGTCTTGTTCCTGATTTTAGTGGCAATGCTTTCAGTTTTTCAACATTGAGTATGATACTTGCTGTGGGTTTGTCATATATGGTCTTTATTATGTTGAGGTAGGTTCCCTCTATGCCCACTTTCAGGAGAGTTTTTATCATAAACGGTGTTGAATTTTGTCAAAAGCTTTTCCTGCATCTGTTGAGTTTATCATATGGTTTTTATTCCTTGATTTGTTAATATGGTGTATCACATTGATTGATTTGTGTATATTGAAGAATCCTTGCATTCCTGGGACAAATCCCACTTGATCATGGTGTATGATCCTTTTAGTGTGCTGCTGGATTCTGTTTGCTAGGATTTGGTTGAGGATTTTTGCGTCTATATTCATCAGTGATATTGGCCTGTAATTTTCTTTTTTGTGATATCTTTGTCTGCTTTTGGTATCAGGGTGATGGTGGCCTTGTAGAATCAGTTTGGGAGTGTTTCTTCCTCTGCAGTTTTTTGGAAGAGTTTGAGAAGGATGGATGTTGGCTCTTCTCTAAATGTTTGATAGAATTCGCCTGTGAAGCCATCTGGTCCTGGACTTTTGTTTGTTGGAAGATTTTTACTTACAGTTTCAATTTCATTATTTGTGATAGGTCTGTTTATATTTTCTAATTTTTCCTGGCTCAGTCTTGGAAAATTGTACCTTTCCAAGAATTTGTCCATTTCTTCGAGGTTGTCCATTTTATTAGCATATAGTTGCTTGTAGTAGTCTCTTATAATCCTTTGTATTTCCACCGTGTCAGTTGTAATTTCTCCTTTTTCATTTCTAATTTTATTGATTTGCATTCTCTCCCTTTTTTCCTTGTTGAGTCTGGCTAAAGGTTTATCAATTTTGTTTATCTTCTCAAAGAACCAACTTTTAGTTTTATTGATCTTTGCTATTGTTTTCTTCATTTCTATTTCATTTATTTCTGCTCTGATCTTTATGATTTCTTTCCTTCTACTGACTTTGGGTTTTCTTTGTTCTTCTTTCACTAGTTGCTTTTGGTATAAGTTTAGATGTTTATTTGAAATTTTTCTTGTTTCTTGAGGTGAGATTGAATTGCTATAAACTTCCCTCTTAGAACTGCTTTTGCTGTGTCCCATAGGTTTTGGGTCATTGTGTTTTCGTTGTCTTTTGTTTCTAGGTATTTTTTATTTCCTCTTTGATTTCTTCAGTGATCTCTTGGTTATTTAGTAGCACACTGTTTAGCCTCCATGTATTTGTGTTTTTCATAGTTTTCTTCCTGTAATTGATTTCTAACCTCATAGTGCTGTGGTCAGAAAAGGTGCTTGATACGATTTCCATTTTCTTAAATTTTCCAAGGCTTGAATTGTGACCCAAGATGTGATCTATCCTGGAGAATGTTCCGTGTGCACTTGAGAAGAAAGTGTAATCTGCTGTTTTTGTATGGAATGTCCTATAAATATCAATTAAATCTGTCTGGCCTATTGTGTCATTTAAAGCTTGTGTTTCCTCATTCGTTTTCTGTCTGGATGATCTGTCCATTGGTGTAAGTGGGGTGTTAAAATCCCCTGCTATTTTTGTGTTACCCTCGATTTCCCCTTTTATGCTTGTTAGCGTTTGCCTTATGCATTGAGGTGCTCCTATGTTGGGTGCATATATATTTATAATTGTTTTATCTTCTTCTTAGATTGATCCCTTGATCATTATGCAGTGTCTTTCCTTTTCTCTTGTAACAGTCTTTATTTTAAAGTCTATTTTATCTGATATGAGTATTGCTACTCCAGCTTTCTTTTGCTTTCCATTTGCATGGAATATCTTTTTCCATCCCCTCACTTTCAGTCTGTTGTGTTCCTAGGTCTGAAGTGGGTCTCTTGTAGACAGCATATATATTGGTCTTGTTTTTGTATCCATTCAGTGAGTCTGTGTCTTTTGGTTGGAGCATTTAATCCATTTACATTTAAGATAATTATCCATATGTATGTTCCTATTACAGTTTTCTTAATTGTTTTGGGTTTGTTTTGGGGGGACTTTTTCTTCTCTTGTGTTTTCTGCCTAGAGAAGTTCCTTTAGCATTTGTTGTAAAGCTGGTTTGGTGGTGCTGAATTCTCTTATCTTTTGCTTGTCTGTAAAGCATTTGATTTTCTGTCAACTCTGAATGAGATCCTTGCTCGGTAGAGTAATCTTCGTTGTAGGTTTTTCTCTTTCATCACTTTAAGTATATCCTGCCACTGCCTTCTGGCCTGCAGAGTTTCTGCTGAAAAAATCAGCTGATAACCTTTTGGGGATCCCCTGGTATGTTATGTTTCACTTTTCCCTTGATGCCTTTAATATTTTTTCCTTGAATTAAATTTTTGTTACTTTGATTAATATGTGTCTTTGTGTGTTTCTCCTAGGGTTTATCCTTTGTGGGACTCTCTGTGCTTCCTTGCCTTGGGTGTGCTTCCTTTCCCATGTTAGGGACGTTTTTGACTATAACCTCTTCAAGTATTTTCTCAGACCCTTTCTTTTTCTCTTCTTCTTTTGGGACTCCTATAATTCAAATGTTGGTGCATTTAGTGTTGTCCTAGAGATGTCTGAGATTGTCCTCAATTCTTTTCATTCATTTTTTTTTTTTTATTCTGCTCCTCGGCAGTTATTTCCACCTTTCTATCTTCCAGTTCACTTATTCGTGCTTCTGCCTCAGTTATTCTGCTACTGATTCCTTCTAGTGTATTTTTCATTTCAGTTATTGTGTGTTTCATCACTTTTTGTTTGTTCTTTAGTTCTTCTAGATCTTTGTTAAACATTTCTTGTATTTTCTTGATCTGTGCCTCCATTCTATTTCTGAGATTTTGGATCATCTTTACTATCATTACTCTGAATTCTTTTTCAGGTAGGTGGCCTATTTCCTCTTCATTTATTTGGTCTCGTAGGTTTTTACCTTGCTCCTTCATCTGTAACATATTTTCTTGTTGTCTCAATTTTTTTTTTTTTTTGATGGGTAGGACTGTGTTCCTGTCTTACTGGTTGTTTGGCCTGAGGCTTCCAGCCCTGGAGTTTGTAGGCTGTGGTGTAGAGCCAAGTCTTGGTGCTGAGATGAGGAACTCCGGTAGACCTCACTCCGATTAATATTCCCTGGGATCTGAGGTTCTCTGTTATTCCAATGGTTTGGACTCAGAGCTCCCACTACAGGAGCTCAGGCCCAACCTCTGCCCCATGAACCAAGATTTCACAAGCCGTGCAGGGAGGCAAAAAAAAAAAAAAAAAAAAAAGTCCAGAAAAAAAGGAGCAGAACAATAACAAAGAATAAAAAATAAAATAAGATTAGAACACTAACAGATATGATAGAAAAAATAAAAATACAGATGAAGCAACAACCAGAAGGTAAAACAGAACCACAATAGCAAAAAAGAAGGAAAAAAAAGCCAGAAAAGGCCTTGGCTGTGGGGGGCAGAGCTTATGCAGGGGTCGAGGCTTAGGTAGGGGAGAGGTTTTGGTGGGGGGCAGGGCCTATGCTTAGGACCCATGCAGCTGGAAAAGGCCCTGGGGGGTGGGAGCGGAGCTTAGGCTCAGCATGGCTGGAGGTGCCCTGAAGTGCCTCTGGCATTCGAGTGTGGATCATCAGGCCCAGGACTTCAGCAGCCTCCCTGGGCCCTGAGTGGTTGGCAGAAACACTCGCTGCGCCTCCCCCCTGATCCTCCGATCCTGGAGGGTCCCTCCCCATTTGCCTCTATTCTTCTTATCCCCCTCCCTCCCATGCCCCTAGGACCCAAGGTGCCAGAGGGGGCCTCGGAGGGTGGAGGGACAGGCCCGGGAGCCCAGCAGGCTTCCCAGGGCCCAAGTGGGCAGGGGAAATGGTAGCTGCATTCCCCCTGATCCTCTGAACCCCCTCCCCTCCCCCAGCCACCCCTCAGGGGCACTGGCACCGTCTGGCCTCCACTTCTCCTCCCCCCCTCTCTCCCCCCCACATCCTACCCCGTCACTCAGGAGTTCCTCCTGTCCCCTTGGGTGTCAAGGCCCCCCACCAGCGTCTAGCAGGTGCCCTAGTTGTGGGGAGATGCATATATATATATATATAATATATAATATATAATATATATATATATATATATATATATAATATATATATATATATATATTTAGATTTATGTATCTGAATCACTGTGCTGTACACCTGAAACTAACACAACATTGTAGATCAACTGTACTTCAATTAAAAAAAGGGATACCCAGTTCAGAGCGAGATCTGCCGGGTGAGGTCTGAGCAGTGCAGGTGATAGCAGTTTATCACCAAGGCTGCTGTCCATTTGTGCAGGCTGCACACTGTGCAGTGGTGCCTGGCAAAGGTGGTGTAGGGAGGCCAAATTCCAGCCTGCACTCCCCCCACTAAACCCCCTGCCCAGGTTGTGTCTTCACAGAGGAGGGGCCTCCATTTTCTCATCATCACAAAGGCATGATACAGACCTGCCAGTACCAAGTAAATTACTCTGACCTCTTCTCACCTTGCCCACCTTCTAGACTCTGTGCATCATTAAAATACAGCCTAAGATTTCCTACCCTGTTTCAGCAAGTGTATCATTCATGCATCATTTTGACCTTGTGGCTACTGAAAGTCCCTGGGCCTTATTTATATGAGCTTCTGTTCAGCCAGGTTTCTGCTATTGTATCTGACATTGATATATGTCATTGAAAAGTATAAAAACTTTCTGCAACTTATACAGATTTTCTTCCACATTGATTTGAAGTTATTAATCAACACTCTTTAGGAATATTTTTTTCAGCCAGCTGATAATTCATCTCACTCCTAGTCCTTTCTCCATGTTCTTTAAAAGGGTACTTGAAACGGTAAAATCTTTTGCTGAGCTTGTTATTTTATGTCCCTGAATCAGCCAGATTTGGCAACCTTATCTAGGTAAGCAAATATTAATTCTTGGTAATCACATCTTCTTTTGAAGCAGCCACAATTTATTTAATATATGCTTTAGAATTTTTAATTATTTTAATGAAGTATCAATGATTTACAGTGTTGTATTAATTTCTACTGTACAGCAAAGTGACTCAGTTATACATATATATACATTCTTTTTCATATTCTTTTCCATTATGGTTTATCACAGGGTATTGAATCTAGTTTCCAGTGCTATACAGTAGGACCTTGTTGTTTATCCATCCTATATATAATAGTTTGGGGTTAGTAGATACACATTAGAATTTAATTAAGGCATGATATCAAGCTCACCAATTTCTGGAGTCTGTTTTCTTTCCTCATTGATCATCCCCACTCCCTTTGTAAATCAGGACGTTTATTTCTCTCTGGATACCTGGCAGCTCTTCTATTCTTCTTAAATCTCCAGGGGGTATCTGTGAAGACAGCTGCACAGTCACTCATTTTGTCCACCTATTCCTCTTACCTCCTTTTCTGGAGCATTACAGCAACCAGAGTAAGAAGGCTGGAGAACCCTTGAGGGTGGGCCTGTGACCCCACATTCCCCAGAGATTCCCAAGAGAACAGGCATCGAGCTTGCTTCTCAGAGTCATTGGACAAGAGTCAAGGGACAAGCAACAGAAGGTGGTTTACTTCACCATAAATATTGGGCTTGGTCAAGATGATGACTTCTGAGATTTGTGAGGAGCCCACCTCTCCCCACCGACTGCTTCTGCTCTTTGGAGGGTCCCCAAGTGCTGACTCCATTTAAACACAGTGTTTTACTCCATGGGGAAGCTGAATGTCTCCTAGTCTCGGTATGTAAAAGGAGAATATCATTTGTACTGTGAGAACTTGAGATTAGAAAGTTTTCATTCTCATATCTGAGAAGAACCAGCTCGTTCATAGCTAGCCTATTAGTGTAAGAAATACCCCTTTCTGCTCACTCTCACCACATGAGAAAGTCCAACATCTTTATCTGCACAAGTTACTTAATAGTGACTAGAAAAGCACAATTTTACCAGAGAGGAAGACTAAGTAGGTTGTACAGTAGGACATGCGAGACTTTGCTGCAATAACAAAAGACCCCCAAATTAAGTGGCTTAAAATAAGCTTAATTTTCCCCCACCTGCTATGTTCACTGAAGGCTGATCGGAGGGCTTTTCTCCACAGCATCATTGTTCATACTCTGAGGCTCAAGGTGGTAGAAAATCTTCTCTCTGAACAGTGGTGATTGCTGGGACAGAGAGAAAGGAGTGTTATGGAAGGAGTGTAAAGGAAGCATGACTATCCCTTAAAGTGTTATGGAAGGAGTGTAAAGGAAGCATGACTATCCCTTAAAGCTCTGCTCTGAAGTTACACACAACACGTTCCTCAATTTAATGGCAGAAGCAAGTCACACAGAACTTCACGTGGGCAGGAAGTACAACCCACTATGTACTGAAAATGGAGAGGACTGAAATATGTGTGAACAGCCAAATTAAACAGTTGAAAAGGTTTTCCTATTGAGATAGAAGTAATAGAATTGACAGATGCAAACTTTATCAAAAAGGTAAGAAGATTTTTTTAAGTGATGCAATTAGAATCTCCAAATTCTAGAAGTAAGAAAAAAATGCTTTGCAAATTAGAAAAAAAATCAGCACACAATTTGAAAGAATAGTCTCTTCTGAAGACCAACTATAATTCCTAGGAGATCAAGTGTAATGATTATCTCACAACACAGAGCAAAAATACAAAGAAATGAATATACTGAGTGAAAATATGTGATGTAGAAGGCAGTTCCAAGACATTTAATTTGCAAATTAAAATTTTCTGGGGATGGGTGAAGGAACAGATAAAGGAGCAATAATAATTTTTAAAAAAGAAGAAGAAAAGTTCCTTAAGATAAAGAAAGACTTGAAATTTGTTTGAAAAATATAATCCAGGTCCAGGCTGGTTTCATGAAAAAACAAAAGAATGGGTGTATATGTGTATATACATACATATGTGCAGACGTGTATATATCCACAAATATTTATACACACATACAAATATATACACACATGTAAACACATCCATGAATACATGTGGGTGTGTACGTTTTGTATGTATAGTACTATGTATAAATAAAATCCACACATACACACAGGGCTGTGTGTATGTAGCAGAATGTATGGTATATATGTATAATCTCTATCTCCTGGTGAAATTCTGGAAGCACATGGAGACAGAAATTTTTCTAAGCTTCCAGAGAGAAAGAAAATATTTCTTAGTTGGGAAGGAGAATCAGACCAGCACTAGCCTGCAACCACTGAAGCTAGAAAGCAGTGGGGTGTTGAGAGAGCATTGAGATTTCGCTCATCAACCAGAGAAAAGACATGCAAAGCCTCAGGCTGCCATCTATTCTTATGCTCTGTCTGTGAAAGTATTGGATGAACTAACATAACCAAATGAAAATTGAACCAGAATAGACATTTCAAGATGGAGAAGGACAGTGATGAACAGTGAATTTCACAATATATAGTTAAATACTTTCTTATCAAAATCACTCTATGAATGTGTTACTCGTTTTTTGACCAATTTATAAATGGGAAAACAGAGGTTTAGAGCAGATTAGCATTCACAATAGCCGAGCTGGAATCGAGATGAAGCAGTTTGAGGATAGAGCCATGGTCTTAGTTACCTGACAATGTGACTTTCCTTGAAGCCTGGGTGTCTTAGTCTGTACTGGCTACTATAACAAAATACCACAGACTGCATGGCTCACAAAGAGCAGAATGTATTTCTTCTTGTTCTGGAGGCTGGAAGTCTGAGATTGGGGGTCAGCAGGGTCCAGTGAGGACCCTCCTCCAGCTGTGACTTCTCCTTTGTCCTCACATGGCAAAAGCCTCTTTTATAGACCTAGTCACCTCCCAAAGACTCCAGCTCCTCATGCCATCACACTGAGCATTAAGATTTCAACGTATGAACTTGGGGAGGATGCAAAACTTTCAGAACATAGCACCTGGGTGGGGGAGGGTACTGCTTAGGTGAAACAAGAAAACTAGGAGTTATAGAAGAAAGAGAGACACATTGGTAAACAAAAAGTGTTTGACAAAAGATACCAAAGACAGAATCTAAAGATCAAAAGTAGACTTGGAAAAAAGTATTTCTAACACAGGGCAGGACAAAAGTTAATGTAACTAATATGATTGCACCGAATGATATAAAACTAAAAAGTGGGCAAAGTATATGAACAGGCCGTTCACAGAAGAAAGAATGCAAACTGCCAATAACTTACAAAAATGTCACTCACCTCATTTGTAATCTGGGTGGCACAAATTAAAATAACATTGGAATAAAATTTTCCACCCTTTCGATTGGCTATGATTAAAATCAGGTGTACCATTCACCATATAACTGACGAGGACTCCACTGTGTGTATCCTTTCATATGTTTATGGTCACAACATAAATTTATCTATTAAGGAAAATAAAATCTGGTAGCATGTATAAAAATTAAAAAATACACACCCAGTAAGCCCACTGGGAAACACAGTTCTATAGAAGTCACAGCTGATTACATCAAGACGTCAGTGTACTGGTGAATGTTTAACCAATGGCTCTCAAGAAAAAAAGAGAGGAAGAAAGGAAAAGAAGAATGAAAATCTCTCATTTGTAGCACTTGCCAGTTTCCATGCTGTAAATACTCCCACCATGGCCAAGTTCAAACTAGGAACATGCAGACTTGGGGAAAGATGCACACGATCCTACAGGCACGCTCTAGCACACTGCTGCTTCTAGACGTGTGCACAAGGACCTTGACTGCAACGTTGCTATGATCCCATAACTTTGTCTTCTGGATTCTCTTTGTATTGTTAGACTTGTTTTAAAAAAAACATTTAATACTTTTCTAGGTTTTGAAATTCTTATAAAAATTGTTAAAGAATGAGATTTACTACTGTCACTGTTTGCATATGACATGATACTATACATAGAGAATCCTAAAGATGCTACCAGAAAACTACTAAAGCTAATCAATGAATTTGGTAAAGTAGCAGGATATAAAATTAATACACAGAAATCTCTTGCATTCCTATAAACTAATGATGAAAAATCTGAAAGAGAAAATTGTGCCTATACAATGAAGCCTCCATAAAAACCTAAGAGGACAGGGTTTGGAGAGTTTCCAGGTTGGTGAACACGTGGAGGTTTGGGGAGAGTAACTCACCCAGAGAGGGATTGGAAGCTCTGAGCCCTTTCTCCATACCTCTCCCAGTCATCTCTTCTGTCGGGCTGTTTCTCAACTGTATCTTTTTATAAAAACCCAGTAATCTAGAGATGATGGATATTCACTAAACTTACTGTGGTCATCATTACATGATGTATAGGAGGCAGAAAGAGGAAAAAAGAACTCAAGATGCACAGGAGCTTCTATTGAAAGAGACTAGTAGATAAGGTCACCAAAGACCAGAAATAATGAGTTTTCCATTTAGAGTCAGGGAAGAGAGAAATGGGAAACTTAATTCTTACATCGCTTATGTGTGTATGTGTATGCTTCTTTGTGTGATTTTGTCTGTATAGGTTTGCTTTTACCATATGTCCAAGGGTTCTGTCTGTCCATTTTTTTTAGCATAGTTTTTAGTGCTTGTTATCATTGGTGGATATGTTTATTGGTTGGGTTGCTCTCTTCTTTTTTTTCTTTTTATTTAAAAATTTTTTATTTTAATAATATATTTTTTATTTTAATAACTTTATTTTATATTCTATTTTTCTTTCTTTTTTTTTTCTCTCCCTTTTCTTCTGAGCCGTGTGACTGACAGGGTCTTGGTGCTCTGGCCAGGTGTCAGGCCTGAGCCTCTGAGGTAGGAGAGCTAAATTCAGGACATTGGTCCACCAGAGACCTCCCAGCCCCTCGTAATATCAATCAGCAACAACTCTCCCAGAGATCTCCATCTCAACATTAAGACTCTGCTCCACTCAATGACCAGCAAGCTCCAGTGCTGGACATCCCATGCCAAAAAACTAGCAAGACAGAAACACAACCCCACCCATTAGCAGAGAGGCTGCCTAAATTCATAAGTTCACAGACACCCCAAAACACACCACCAGACACGGTCCAGCCTGTCAGAAAGACAAGATCCAGCCTCATCCACCAGAACACAGGCACAAGTCCCCTCCACCAGGAAGCCTACACAACCCACTGAACCAACCTTACCCACTGAGGGCAGACACCAAAAACAACGGGAACTATGAACCTTCAGCCTGTGAAATGGAGACCCCCAAACACAGTAAGTTAAGCAAAATGAGAAGACAGAGAAATACACAGCAGATGAACAAGCAAGGTAAAAACCCACCAGACAAAACAAATGAAGAGGAAATAGGCAGTCTATCTGAAAAAGAATTCAGAGTAATGATAGTAAAGATGATCCAAAATCTTGGAAATAGAATGGAGAAAATACAAGAAATGTTTAACAAGGACCTAGAAGAACGAAAGAGCAAACAAACAATGATGAACAACACAATAAATGAAATTAAAATTTCTCTAGAAGGAATCGATAACAGAATAACAGAGGCAGAAGAAAGAATAAGTGACATGGAAGATAAAATAGTGGAAATAACTACCATAGGGCATCATAAAGAAAAAAGAATGAAAAGTCTTGAGGATGGTCTCAGAGACCTCTGGGACAACATTAAACACACCAACATTCGAATTATAGGGGTCCCAGAAGAAGAAGAGAAAAAGAAAGTGACTAGGAAAATATTTGAAGAGGTTATAGTTGAAAACTTCCCTAATATGGGAAAGGAAAGAGTCAATCAAGTCCAGGAAGCGCAGAGAGTCCCATACAGGATAAATCGAATGAGAAACACGCCAAGACACATATTAATCAAGCTATCAAAAATTAAATACAAAGAAAAAAAATTAAAAGCAGCAAGGGAAAAGCAACAGATAACATACAAGGGAATCCCCATAAGGCTAACAGCTGATCTTTCAGCAGAAACTTGGTGAGCCAGAAGGGAGTGGCAGGACATATTTAAAGTGATGAAGGAGAAAAACCTACAACCAAGATTACTCTACCCGGCAAGGATCTCATTCAGATTCGACAGAGAAATTAAAAGCTTTCCAGACAAGCAAAAGCTAAGAGAATTCAGCAACACCAAACCAGCTTTAGCTTTACAACAAATGCTAAAGGAACTTCTCTAGGCAGGAAACAAAACAGAAGAAAAGACTTAACAATAACAAACCCAAAACAATTAAGAAAATGGTAATAGGAACATACATATCGATAATTACCTTAAATGTAAATGGATTAAATGCTCCAACCAAAAGACATAGACTGGCTGAATGGATACAAAAATAAGACCCATATATATGCTGCCTACAAGAGACCCACTTCAGACCTAGGGACACATACAGACTGAAAGTGAGGGGATGGAAAAAGATATTCCATGCAAATGGAAATCAAAAGAAAGCTGGAGTAGCAATACTCATATCAGTTAAAATAGACCTTAAAATAAAGACTATTACAAGAGACAAAGAAGGACACTACGTAATGATCAAGGGATCAATCCAAGAAGAAGATATAACAATTGTAAATACTTATGCACCCAACATAGGAGCACCTCAATACATAAGGCAAATGCTAACAGCTATAGAAGAGGAAATTCACGGTAACACAATAATAGTAGGGGACTTTAACAGTTTCACCAATGGACAGATCATCCAAAATGAAAATATATGAGGAAACACAAGCTTTAAATGACATATTAAGCAAGATGACTTAATTGATATTTATAGGACATTCCACCCAAAAACAACAGAATACAGTTTTTTTCTCAAGTGCTCAGGTAACATTCTCCAGGAGAGATCATATCTTGGGTCACAAATTAAGCCTTGGTAAATTTAAGAAAATTGAAATGTATCAAGTATCTTTTCTGACCACAATGCTATAAGACTACATATCAATTACAGGGGAAAAAAATGTAAAAAATACAAACATATGGAGGCTAAACAATATGTTACTAAATAACCAAGAGACCACTGAAGAAATCAAATAGGAAATCAAAAAATACCTAGAAACAAATGACAATGAAAACACAATGACCCAAACCTATGGATGCAGCAAAACCGTTCTAAGAGGGAAGTTTATAGCAATAAAATCCTACCTCAAGAAACTAGAAAAATCTCCAGTAAACAACCTAATCTTACACCTAATGCAATTAGAGAAAGAAGAACAAAAAACCCCCAAAGTTAGCAGAAGGAAAGAAATCATGAAGATCTGATCAGAAATAAATGAAAAAGAAATGAAAGAAACGATAGCAAAGATCAATAAAACGAAAAGCTTGTTCTTTGAGAAGATAAACAAAATTGATAAACCATTAGACAGACTCATCAAGAAAAAAAGGGAAAAAATTCAACTCAATAGAATTAGAAATGAAAAAAGAGAAGTTACAACTGACACTGCAGAAAAGCAAAGGAAATGCAAAGGATCATGAGAGATTACTACAATAATCTTTATTTTATATGCCAATAAAATGGACAACCTCGAAGAAATGGACAAATTCTTGGAAAGGTAACAATTTTCCAAGACCGAGCCAGGAAAAATTAGAAAAAATAAACAGACCTATCACAAGTAATGAAATTGAAACTGTAATTAAAAGATCTTCCAACAAACAAAAGTCCAGGACCAGATGGCTTCACGGGCGAATTCTATCAAACATTTAGAGAAGAGCCAACATCCATCCTTCTCAGACTCTTCCAAAAAATTGCAGAGGAAGGAACACTCCCAAACTCACTCTACAAGGCCACCATCACCCTGATACCAAAAGCAGACAAAGATATCACAAAAAAAGAAAATTACAGGCCAATATCACTGATGAATATAGACCTAAAAATCCTCAACCAAATCCTAGCAAACAGAATCCAGCAACACATTAAAAGGATCATACACCATGATCAAGTGGGATTTGTCCAAGGAATGCAAGGATTCTTCAATATACACAAATCAATCAATGTGATACACCATATTAATGAAGGATAAAAACCATATGATCATCTCAATTGATGCAGAAAAAGCTTTTGACAAAATTCAACACCAATTTATGATAAAAACCCTCCAGAAAATAGGCATAGAGAGAACTTACCTCAACATAATAAAGGCCATATATGACAAACCCACAGCCAACATCGTTCTCAATGGTGAAAAACTGAAAGCATTTCCACTAAGATCAGGAATAAGACAAGGTTACACACTCTCACCACTATTATTCAACATAGTTTTGGAAGTTTTAGCCATGGCAATCAGAGAAAAAAAAGAAAGAAAATGGTACAAATTGGAAAATAAGAAGTAAAACTGTCACTGTTAGCAGATGACATGATACTATACATAGAGAGTCCTGAAGATGCTATCAGAAACCTACTATAGCTAATCAATGAATTTGGTAAGGTCACAGGACACAAAATTAACGCACAGAAATCTCTTGCATTCTTATACACTAATGATGAAAAATCTGAAAGAGAAATTAAGGAAACATTCCCATTTACCATTGCAACAAACAGAATAAAATACCTAGGAATAAACCTGCCTAAGGAGACAAAAGACCCGTATGCAGAAAACTATAAGACACTGATGAAAGAAATTAAAGATGATACAAACAGATGGAGATATATATCATATTCTTGGATTGGAAAAATCAACATTGTGAAAATGACTAAACTACCCAAAGCAATCGACAGTTTCAATGCAATCCCTATCAAACTACCAATGGCATTTTTCACAGAACTAGAACAAAAAATTTCACAATCTGTAGGAAAACACAAAAGACCCCGAATAGCCAAAGCAATCTTGAGAAAGAAAAACGGAGCTGGAGGAATCAGGCTCCCTTCCTTCAGACTATACCACAAAGCTACAATCATCAAGACAGTATGGTACTGACACAAAAACAGAAATATAGATCCACGGAACAGGGTAGAAAACCCAAAGATAACCCCACGCACATATGGTCACCTTATCTTTGAGAAAGGAGGCAAGAATATACAGTGGAGAAAAGACAGACTCTTCAATAAGTGGTGCTGGGAAAACTGGACAGCTACATGTAAAAGAATGATGTTAGAACACTCCCTAACACCATACACAAAAATAAATTCAAAATGGATTAAAGACCTAAATGTAAGTCCAGACACTATAAAACTCTTAGAAGAAAACATAGGCAAAACACTCTGTGTCATAAATCACAGCAACATCCTATTTGACCCACCTCCTAGAGAAAGGGAAATAAAAACAAAAATAAACAAATGGGACCTAATGAACTTAAAAGCTTTTGCACAGCAAAGGAAACCATAAGATGAAAAGACAACCCTCAGAATGGGAGAAAATATTTGCAAATGGAGAAACTGACAAAGGATTAATTTTCAAAATTTACAAGCAGCTCATGCAGCTCAATATCAAAAAAACAAACAACCCAATCCAAAAATGGGAAGAAGACATAAATAGACATTTCTCCAAAGAAGATATACAGATTGCCAACAAACAGATGAAAGAATGCTCAACATCACTAATCATTAGAGAAATACAAATCAAAACTACAATGAGGTATCACCTCATACCGTTCAGAATGGCCATCATCAAAAATCTACAAACAGTAATGCTAGGGAGGGTGTGGAGAAAAGGGAACCCTCTTGCACTGTTGGTGGGTATGTAAATTGATACAGCCTCTATGGAGAACAGTATGGAGGTTCCTTAAAAAACTAAAAATAGAACTACCATACGACCCAGCAATCCCACTACTGGGCATATACCCTGAGAAAACCATAATTCAAAAAGAGTCATGTACCACAATGTTCATTGCAGCACTATTTACAATAGCCAGGACATGGAAGCAACCTTAGTGTCCATTGACAGCTGAATGGATAAATAAGATCTGGTACATATATACAATGGAATATTACTCAGCCATAAAAAGAAACGAAATTCATTTATTTGTAGTGAGGTGGATGGACCTAGAGTCTGTCATACAGAGTGAATTAAGTCAGAAAGATAAAAACAAATACCATATGCTAACACATATATATGGAATCTAAAAAAAAAAAAAAAAAGTTTCTGAAGAACCTAGGGACAGGACAGGAGTAAAGACACGGACTTAGAGAATGGACTTGAGGACATGGGGAGGGGGAAGGGTAAGCTGGGACGAAGTAAGAGAGTGGCATGGACTTATATATACTACCAAATGTAAAATAGATAGCTAGTGGGAAGCAACTGCATTGCACAGGGAGATCAGCTTGGTGCTTTGTGACCACCTAGAGGGTTGGGATAGGGAGGGTGGGAGGGAGTCACAAGAGGGAGGGGATATGGGGATACATGTATACGTATAGCTGATTCACTTTGTTATACAGTAGAAAGTAACACAACAATGTAAAGCAATTATACTCCAATAAAGATATTAAAAAAAAAAAACCAGAATGAGTTTTACTGAGTATTCTACAATTACCCCAGAAAGCCTTCAGCATTTTAGGATCTGATTTATTGGGCTCTGGTGTGTCAGACTCAGTCAAGTGCTTCATGACTATTTCCTCATCCTCTCTTAGACATTGTAAAGAAATCTGACAGCTCCATTAACAAAGTGAATCTTCAATATTCCAAGGTTGGCAAAGGAGTGATGGATAACTTCCTTTCTAACCTTGGAGGTTCTGTGTGTGATTGCATCAAAGGATCTTCCGGTTTTACTTCAGTGTTAATGCCACCAGAATGCAAGTTCCATGAAGTCAGTGACCATGTTGTCTTCCTCTCCAAAGTTTGCAGAAATTCAAAGGATTGTACAAGTCCTAGGCACTTGGGAGTGACTTAATAAATGACCAATCTGCTTGTACATAACTAAATAAGTAGATTTTGTCTTTGCCATGCTTGACCCTTTTGTTTGAAAACCATCTTGATAGAGAAATGACTGCAAAAAAGCTTTTCTGCTCCTTGTCTGCTGTGAACATTTGCTCTGCTACAGGTAGCTGTACTGCCCTACCTTTGTTTTCCTTTTCTCCTTGAGTTTAAAAGTAGGGCTCATAGAAGAAAAAGGTGCTTGTGTTTCTTTATATTTTTCTGAAAATTGTTTGGTTCTTTCTCATCCTTTCTGACATTGTGTGTCCTTCACGTTGCCCATGCTTTCTGTCTTTGTTCTTACCCTTTGGAAAGATTAGCTCATCAGAGCTTTCTGGGCAGCCACTTATCATCTACACATCTACTCCTGTTTTCTTCATTTGGATCTTATGATAATATTAGCAGAATTTTTCCCTTTAATAATCTCTAGCTTCTTTTGAGCCATCTCCCTTTTTCATTTCTCAAGCCATGTTGTCCTGGTTCTTTGTTTTGTTCGATAAGCTCAGTATTTATGATTTTTCAGCCTCCTTAGCCTACTGGAAATGAGTGTCACTAGATATTGGAGTGTGTTCCTCAGTTTTACACCTATCTTTGCTTCTCAGCTCTCAGAAGCCCTGGGGCTGTGGTATAAGGCAGTGGTCCCCAAACTTTTTGGCACCAAGGGACCGGTTTCGTGGAAGACAGTTTTTCCATGGATGGAGGGGGGCTGTTCAGGTGGTAATGCGAGCAATGGGAAGCGGCAGATGAAGCTTCTCTCGCTCGCCCACCACTCACCTTCTGCTATGCGGCCCAGTTCCTAACAGACCACGGACCGGTAGCAGTCTGTGTCCTGGGGGTTGGGGACCCCTGGTGTATGGGACAGGCACTTCATTGTCCTTCACAGTCTGGTGATGAGGTAGTGTTTGCTCAGTGCCCACTATCTGTCTGTCTGAGTCAGTGTTGCCTATTTTAATATAAGCTCTTAGGAAAAAACAAATGTCAGAGGATCTAATATAGGGTGTTCCTATGGGCACTTAAATACTGTGTGTGCTTGTGTGTGGTGTATGTGTATAAAGAAAATATTTTATTTACATGTTTTTAATGGAAAAGTTCTGAAATAGGTTGGTACTTAAGTATTTAAGTAATTCCAAGTACTTTTAAAATAGTGTAGTATCTGTGAGCAGCAGCTATGGAGGGTTGTGGAGTAAACCTTAAAGTAACAGACAGAGTGACTCAATTTCATTGTAGAACTCTTTCTCACATTAGAAATAAACTATAAAAGCGTTCACAAAATTGGTCATATCTCTAGAGTGCCTGTTTTATCCTTTTTGCCAAAGCCATGCAAAGAAGAGAAACCAGGAAATCTGGAAAGGGAAAAAGGGAATATTCTGTGCTAAGTAGTCTGGCAGACAGGAGAGATGTATTCTTCTGTTAATTTCAATGTTAGAGAAAGTGAAAACTTAAATATGAAGAAAGGCCACGTGGAGGTAGACACTCATAATGCTGGGGAGATGATTTTTGAGCAAAGAGCCCCACCCAAAACACAGACACACATAGACACACACAGAGGTAAGAAACTTAGGCGGCAGGAGGTCCAATCAGGTTTATCTGTGATCACGCTTAGAGAGAGCAGTGACTGATAACAGTGTAAGGTTTGTAAACGGGGCACCTAATCTACTAGGTGTTTGAATTTCTTTGCTATTGCTCTGTGTATTGTTTGACTAAATATAAAGAAAGATAATTGTTTTAATAAGCAGGTCTATTTTATGGAAAAAAACCTTACCTAAGTGGAATTATTGTGCTATTTATATGTGTTTTAGCCTAGGAAACCATTGTTAAGCCACTACTGAATATCTAAATCATATCTGTATTTAGGAAGAAATAAATAACCTCATTCTGTAAAGCCATGCCTAGAAAATGACAGTAAATGTCATTGTCATTAGCTCTTACACTCTGATTAGGGACAGATAAACCTGCCAAAGGATCTTTGTCTTGAAATCTGTGGTCTAAACATTCCATTGTCTGAGCTCAGGAGACAGAGCTTAAATCTCTAAGGGATCTGGGATTATTCACTGAGTTACTCTTTGCTTCACCCACAAAAGTGGACATACTCTTTGTCCGTTGCCAGATTCCTAAGGGGGTATAAAGAATGGAGTCTTTCCAGCTCTACAGAACATATATAAATAATCATTTTAATTGAACCCTCTTCTTGGGCAGATAGGCCCTGTGATATGACAGGTTCCTTCTCATCTCTATTACCTTTAATGGAAATGCCTACTCCCATCTGTTGGGCTCATATGTTAGTATCTTCACGGGGTCCTCATGGATCTGCCAACCTGGAAAGATGTGATTTCTCACCAGCTTCGCATTCCGGTTGTGTAACAAACTCAGAAGCCCAGGCAGATCCATTTGGCTTTTCATGTTGCCCAGCACAGTGATGAACTCACCCCACTTTCTCCAGTGAGAGCACCGAGAAGAATCTTCAAAGGTCGATGTGTTTTAAAATGATGACCAGACATGAATTTGGGCCTAATTCAATTCAACAAGTTACTACAAGGACACCTACTAAGTATAGGACATTCTAGTAAGTGTTTACTAGGTGGAATATTTCCGAATGCCGATAGTACTTGGTCTCTTTTCTCAAGGAGCTTAAAATGCAACTTAGCAGGTAACAGAATACATATTTAATACTAGTGAAAAGAAATTGTGGTGACTGAGACCAAATTGCCAAGGAGAGATTAACTTTGTCTGATAGAATCAGGGCTAAGTAGACAGAGAAGGTGATTGGAAGTAAGCCTTGAGGACTTAAATTTATGATTGTTGTTATTTCTGCAGCTTTAAAGCTAAGGGCCTACTTAGATATAGGTGACAATGGCCACCGAAGAGTGCCATTTGTTGGATGAATGGGCCTGAATGGGTAGGGTCAGTGTCTAACCCCGTGAGTGTTCACTAAGTCTTTAAACAAATGAGAAGCTTTAGACAAATGAGGAAGCAGAGGAGGGAACTTCCTGAGAGAAGAGTCTTCCCAGAGCCTGGTTAAATGGCGAGGCTGTGCGTGCTTCACACAGACTTTCTGAAGAGACTGATCTCCACGTGGTGGCCATGGAACCGGGGTGGGAACCTGAGAAAGAAGTGGGATTCTAGAGCATCAGGTCCTAACAGGAGACAAGATGTGAAGAACAGACAAGAACAAAGGAAAGGAAGTGCAGATGAATGAGAGAAAGTAGCCAATAAACACATTTTAACAAATAGGGCCCCGTTTTTCGCCTTAGATTTGAAGGGAACTTTATGTTTGGGCAACTGTCGATTTTGCTGATACTTTACAATGCTGACTCTTACCTAGCATTCCAAATATTTTTATGCAGTTTTGCTTTCATAGAAGATACTGTTGGATTCCTGAGTGTTTTACCTTGACAGTGTGGATATCCATAAGCCCTGTTTAGACAAACAGTGGTTTGGGATAATTTTGTTTGTCTACCTAAGTATCATTCTTTCCCTGCAGACATCAGACAGTACTGTTGGTGGTCCTGAGGACCATTGGTTTCAGAACTGTCAGATGAAAAGAGAACCGAATTCTAATTTTGTATAATAAACCAGAATGCAGGGCACTTCATGCAGTAGTTTTTTAAAAAAGAAAATTAGTGGATCCTTTGGATTTTGTTGAAAAATATAAATTATCTTTTGGATTTTATATAAGAGAGAAAGTCGGTTAGTGTTTTTTCCTCCTGCCTCTTCCCAGTTTGTATAAATTAAGACAGGGTCACATCAATTTCATTAGTCATTAACAACAACAAAATAGCACCAGCCTACTGGTTAATATTGAATATATTGATGAAACCAATACAGAGAAAGCACTTTGTGATCCAAGAGTTTAGTAGGAACTAGAGCTTCATGGAAAAGTTTACT
Organism: Eschrichtius robustus; assembly: GCF_028021215.1. Lineage (NCBI taxonomy): Eukaryota > Metazoa > Chordata > Mammalia > Artiodactyla > Eschrichtiidae > Eschrichtius > Eschrichtius robustus. The sequence goes on along the minus strand of NC_090835.1, from coordinate 56,261,036 downwards.
GGCCAGGAGTCAGGAAACCTAGCTCTCTATTTTGACTTTGCCACCCACCAGCAGGGACCAGACTACACTGCTTTTTTCTCTGGGTCTCTGTGTCCATGTTGGTAAAATTTAGTGTTTAAACACTTGTTTCTTGGTTATGAATATGTTTACATTGAAACCATTGCAATTTGACTCTTTCTACCTCTATAATTTTATCTATAGAGGAAACCTAGGAATTTGGTAACTTACAAGCCAAATCTGCCTGCTCGATGTTTCTTGTTTGCCAGCACGGGAATTACAAAAATTTATAGTTGCCAATATTTTAATACCAGGAAGCTTGCCATAAATAATCTAGATTTCTGACTTCTTTTGAAAAATGGAAAGATCTGGCATCCCCAGGCCTTAATCCCTCCGTGACAAGTGACCACTGGAATGGAAATCATGTGATATCAGGTTTCACATGCACCCACCCAGCCCTCTTCATTGTCTCTGTTACCTCCAGGGCCTTTGAGTTCATGTGAGTTTGTGACTTCTGGATTAAATTAAAGATTTCTTCTCCAAAATCAAGGCATTTACAGGTTTGCTGCATAGCACAGCGTGTGGGCTATTCCCCTGGCCTCCTCCTCAGGGCATCCATGGGAATGTGAGGCATAGTGGTGTGGTACCTCTTTTATGGGGCTTTTATAGACAGAGGATTTCTCCAGGGTCAGTGACATTTCAACTTCAGGAAGGTGAGAGGAGTTGTAATTGGCCCTGTCACTGTTTGGGTTTGATGCTGGCACCTCACGTCTCTTTCCCCTTTGTGATGATCTGGCAGATTCTTTGCAGTATTGACATCAGTGAGCTGCACACGTGGCTTTCTGGCGTTGACAATCTCCTTCCCAGCCTCTGTCTTTAATCAGTGGGTTACAGGTAGAAGTGGGAGAGGAGTAAATGAGAAACAGTGGAAGCTCTTTGCGAGGAGGCTGATTGGCACCATCCTTATCAGGGACACTTCTCTGGGACCTACCCTTGGAAGCCTGGGGGACGTCTAACCCCAGTTTGGAAGCACTGCAAGATAGCTCCTAGTACAGAAGACATGCAGATGGCCCAAAGCACATGAAAAGATGCTCAACATTGCTAATTATTAGAGAAATGCAAATAAAAACTACGATGAGATATCACCTCATACCAGTCAGAATGGCCATCATCAAAAAGTCTACAAAATGCTGGAAAGGGTGTGGAGAAAAGGGAACCCTACTACATTGTTGCTGAGAATGTAAATTGGTACAACCACTATGGAGAACAGTATGGAGGTTCCTTAGAAGACTGAAAATGGAGTTACCATATGACCCAGCAATCCCACTCCTGGGCATATACCCAGTGAAAAACATAATCTGAAAAGATGCATGCACCTCAATGTTCATTGCAGCACTATTAACAATAGCCAAGACATGGAAACAACCTAAATGTCCATCAACAGAGGAATGGATAAAGAAGATGTGGTACATATATGCAATGGAATATCACTCAGTCATAAAAAAGAATGAAATAATGCCATTTGCAGCAACATGGATGGACCTAGAGATGACTATTCTAAGTGAAGTAAGTCAGAAAGAGAAAGACAAATACCAAATAATATTGCTTATATGTGGAATCTAAAAAGATGATACAAATGAATTTATTTACAAAACAGAAACAGACTCACAGACTTAGAAAACAAACTTACAGTTACCAAAGGGGAAAGGTTGGGGGAGGAATAAATTATGAGGTTGGGATTAATATGTACACACTACTATATATAAAATAGATAATCAACAAGGACCTACTGTATAGCACAGAGGGGAAAAAAAGCTATGTCCTATTACAGTGAGCATCAGATTTTTTATTAGGAAATATAGTCACCTTAACTCAACATCCAGCACTCGACTAGGCATCATGAGACTTACAAAAGGAACATGCATAAGAAGGCTCAACCTTCAGGGAGTTTATACTCCAGTTGCTAAAGACAAGAATGTGTCTAAAACGTTCAAATAGGAGTTTGTAGTCTTCTTTGGGCCACTGACCATCAGCATCATAAAAACACTCCACACAATTAATAATCCCTTGCCCGTTCCTGATTCGTAATACCCAGAGACTGTCAAGGACAGATGCAATATGAGGGTGAAGGAAAAGAATTGCTTTAGAGCTAAGGTGGGGAGATGTTAAACTGCTTTAGGATTAGAGACCAGGCAGAATTAGAATTGACTTCATTCAAATAAGCCTCGCTTTAGTATGCAGCTACTTTCAACATTAACAGGGCTACCAAGGGGCCATGTTTAAATGATAACTTTCTACAGTTTAAATAGCCAATGATAAGTTCAGTGCAAACTTGAGCAGTTTGGGATAGTAGGGAATATTTTTCACATGACTCTTAAGGAAATGCCCAGTTCTTCCTTCCTTGTGGGTAAAGTCATTGGCAACACGTGACATTATCCTCAGGCAGTGATGGCCCCGTAACATGCATGCAAAGAACCCGGAGAGTAAATAAGCTTGATGGAATGTGTTCCTTTTTTCCCTTTTGCCATGGTTCTCTTTAAGTTGACCTGCAGCTCTGAAGGTGACTAATGAAACATCCCACAGGCATTGTGTTTCTCACGTGTGAAAAGTTTAGTAGAGAATTTCTCCCATAAAGAGTGTGCAAAATCCTTGTGAATTGGCAAGATCATTTAGAGCTTCACTCTGAGAACACATGCCCTGGCTGTTGTGTGTGTTTTTGATGTATCTCGTGTATGATGGTTTGTTGGCTAAGTCAATTTATCTGGCTGTCAGAGGAAGCCTTTCTCTGCAGACAGGCTGCAGTTAGAGGAAGTTTGCTATGCGTCCTCACGTTCGGTGCGAAGAGGTCTCTGGTTGTCACATGCGTCCCTCCACACCCTTCTTAATTCTGGCTTCTTTCCAGCCATTGTGACAGCTGTTTATTGTTCGTTCCCAGATGAATTACCCATTGCTCTGTCTGCTTGTCACTGTTGTAGCTTCTTCAAGTTCCCATGTGATGGGGGAAAGAAAGCAAACCAGTCTGGGATCTGTAAAGGGCTGGACTCTCTATTCAAATTAGAATTATTTTTAGAAAGCTGCTATAGAATTTAAATTTTCTCATTTAGCAGGATTTATGTAAAACCATATGTTGGTGTGATTTCTCCAGAAAAAGTCTTAGAAATGTTCTTTTAGGTTCCCAGAGCTGGGGCACGGTGCAACCTGTGGGCAGGATGTCCCGTGTGCCTGCAGGGATGCAAGACTCCCTGCAAGGGGCTGAGTGCAGGGACTTGAGTGGCCATTCGCTTGTGGGGCACCAGATTCAACCAGGAAGGGCCGAAAGGCTGTGACAGTGACCTCTGCTAGCAGCCTAGCTGCAGATGTGAGTGATCTATTTAATCAATACCTTATCTGGATTGTCAATTGCAAAAGGCTTAGAAAATAATGCAACAAAATACTCAGTTCTGAAACAGAGTGTCATTTCACCTTTCTTTGATTTGGAGGGTCCTTTAGAATCAGCTCTGTGCTTTGTGACCACCTAGAGGGGTGGGATAGGGAGGGTGGGAGGGAGGGAGATGCAAGAGGGAAGAGATATGGGAACATATGTATATGTATAACTGATTCACTTTGTTATAAAGCAAAAACTAACACACCACTGTAAAGCAATTATACTCCAATAAAGATGTTAAAAAAAAAAAATCTTTGCATCCTGGGGGAGCTGGTTAATAACGATTCCAGGTCTAGAATGGCTGATGAAACTTTATTTTATTTAGGAAGGGAAATAGTGGAGCCAGGAGAGGGTTGAGAGCCCCAGGCAAAGGGGGGTGTTTGTAGTCAGGGGTGTTAGTGCTCAGTCCTACCTGCCTCTGATAATTGTCCCCCAATCTTCCCTTCTAGGGTATAAGATGGGTCAAGGTAGGGCCTCCTCTTTACCTGTTTTGGTCCCTCACCTATTAGCACTCAGTTTTGTGATGTACTTTGAGGTGCTTAATAAATCAGATGGCTAATGATTTTCAGCAAAAATGCCAGGATTTTCAGGGAAGGTCTCCTGGGGAAGGACCTGACTTTGTCTAGGCCCTCAGGCTCAGTTGACCTGGACAGGACTCTCACTCAGAAAGGGGCTGAGAGAGCACATCTGAGACTGCAGCATCTCCCGTCCTGCTGGCCTGGAGGGCGTGGAGGGCACCACCTGACCCTGCTGTCCTGACTTGTGCCCTGTCTCAGTGCCAGCATCCATTCTGGGCTTCCAGGCTCATCCTTCAAAGAGTTGAAAATAGCATCCCAGTTTCCTTCTCTTAGGAGCTTTCTCACCCTTGACAAGCCCATGGACCAAATAGACCTGACCTCTGTGGCCTCCTCTCTGTCGGCCCTGATTGAATATTCACTCTGCAGAGCGTCATGCTAGGCGTGGTGTAAAATTATAGAAAAAGGACGTGATGCCCTCTTGGCCTTTGAGCATCTTATCAACTTACAGGAGAGACAGAATCAGCACAATGCAAAATACATGAAAGCTCAAATATCAGCCAGATATATATCATTCATTATTTATAAATCCAATTAACATAGCCTGGGAACACATATTTATATATACACAGATGTATATGTACACATATTTATATATACACAGATCTATATGTTCATATATTTATATATACACAGATCTATAGGTACATATATTTATACACAGATCTATAGGTACATATATTTATATATACACAGATCTATAGGTACACATATTTATATATACACAGATCTATAGGTACACATATTTATATATACATAGATCTATAGGTACATATATTTATATATACACAGATCTATAGGTACCTATATAGATCTGCCAGCTCTCTGGGGAGGGAGCATACAGACAACATGGTAGCAGACGAGCCTGTTCCACAGCAGATCCACTTCAGAGGCACTGACCACAGCCGCCCCGGTCTACTCCGCCAGCGCTGTCAGTCTCATCCTTTATAAATAAGAAGGACACCAGGCTGAATCCCCAGTGCTCGCTGGTCACCCCACCTCCCCGACCCAGCTGAGATGCTGAAGGACACGCTGACCCATCGCATCCCTGGCCAGTCTTGCTCTCGTCCTTCTGCGATGGTTCCTGTGGATGAATCAGGACTTCACGCCACAGATCAAGTGATGGTCTCACATCCACATGGGGTCAATCTGTCTGCCAGCCCCGATGTGGCCTTCAGCCCAGGCAGTGAGTGAGTCCACGGGCGTCCTAACTGAGCCACCACTGCCTGAACCCTCACTCCAAACTGCCTCCTGCCTCCTGTCTGCTGCAGCTGGGAGCCCGGACCCCCCTCCCTCGGCCGCCGGGCCACAAGCCCTCGAGGAACCTGCAGGAGAAAGCCTGTGGTCCTGGCTTCAGTGTCACCCCGTCACTTCAGGTCTTCATAGATGGCAATTCCCTCAGTCTTCCCTCCCACCTCCCTCCTTCCAGGCCATGGCTCTCATCAGCACCGTAAATGTGGCAGAGGCTGCCAGGGTCCTGCCCTCATCCCTCAGGCCTTTCGGAGGCCAACCTCCAACTGCCATTAGTTGCATCTCTTTGCATGAGTGTTTCCTCCAAAAACCATCTGAGCACGGCAGTCCAGGAATCTCTGGGTGTCACCTCTTCCTGAGGGGCATCCTCAGCCAGCAGCTGATGGAGCCCGGGGTAGTTTTGAGGTACATGATTCTCAGCTGTTCTCCAGAGTCCCCATGGGCTCGAGCCCCAGTGTCCACGTCACCCACAGCTGGCCCAGCGACACCCTCTACTGGTTGCTGCCCTTTCCCTGTCCTCCCACTGGTGTTTCCAATACGCCCCCATCAACTATTAGCTCTCAAATCCTTCTCCTAGGGTTACTCCTGGGGAACTAAAACTTAGTAGAAAACTACCATTTTCCAGCTCCAGTCACTTCAGCCATTTCAGCAAATGCTTTAATTTTACTTACGTATAGATCTATGTGTGTGTATATATAAATACACGTGTACATGTAGATCTGTGTATATGTAAACATGTGTACATATAGATCTGTGTGTATATAAACGTGTACCTATAGATCTGTATAGGTACATATACAGATGTACCTATACATCTGTGTGTATATATAAATATATATATTTATATATAAATATATGTGTATATATAAATATATGTATATATTTATAAATATGTCCATATATGGACATATATAAATATATGTCCACGGACACAGGTCGCTGGGCCCCAGGCTTTGGCTCACACCCCTGCAAGGAGTCCCCAGTGCTGATCTGCATTCATGGAGATGGGCTTTGATTACTCCCTCTAATCTGTCAAATTATGTGATTTCATGTGCTTGACTTCTTTTTCTGTCCTGCATTTAGATGCTGGGCAGAGAGAATCTAGCATAGAGATGTCAGAATATGTTGATAATTTATTGATGTCTTTTATCTGGGAAAAAGTAGACGTGCTTGTACGTCCTTATGTGCAGGGTGACAGTTTATCCCCGGAAGAGGGAGAGGAAAGGGTGTCTCAGGCTGGGTTGGATTAGGAGACAGAAGCTACACAAGTTACTTTAGCAGGAGGAATTAGTAGGAAGACTTGTGCAGGGAGAAAAACATTTTCCTCAGCCCTCTTAGGGTCCCTGGCTGGGTCTGAAAATTAAAGGGACAAGAACAGATTAACAAGAGAAAGGCATACACATTTATTAATATACGTTTTACCTGACACGGAGCCTTCATAAGGAAATGAAGACCAGAAGAAACAGACCTGCGTATTTCTGTGCTGCGTGTGGGGAGGGGAGGGCCGTGGTGGAGGAGTATGACAGGTTAGGAGTGTGAGGTCAGCGCAGTGACCTGGGGGAACTTAGCAAGGCCTGTTTGCTGGGATTCTTCTCTGCATCCCTTTGTCTTTGGAGATGAGGATGCTCCTTTTCTCTGGGTGTAGGGAGGGCACCTCTCACAGGAAGGTTTTATGATCTGTTTCAGGGAAGAAGTGAGAGGGGAGGAGGGCAGAGTGAGCTTGCTGCTGCTGCTGTTTTCTCAGACTCCTTCAGCTGCACATATTCAATATGCAAGGTGCCATATGCTGGCAGAACGTGTCCTGAACCCCATCCCTTGTTAACCAGTAGTGGACAATCCAAGAGGTGAGGTGGGAAACTGAGAGTCCAGAGGGGGTGACAGCAGGGAGCAGCTGTGCCTCTAGGGCTGGGGGACAGAGGGAGGACGTTAGCATGATGCAAACTTAAACACTTAGCCGGTGGGCCCTGCAGAGGGAAACCCAGACCCCCGAGGAGCGGGAGCTGGACAGCGGCTGTGCCGGGGTCTCTGAAGGAGGCGTGGAGAAACTGAGGCTGGGAGAACAGAGAAACTGCAGAGTCCTCAATTGCTCTTCCTGGAGCCGGCTGCTGCTGCCATGCAGTTATACAAATCACCATCATAGTAGCCTGGACACGAGAACTTGGTTCAAGGGGACTGACATTAAGGACCCTTATTTAGCTTGGGGAGGGGTGGTGATTAAGTTCTAAAGTCAGGGCATGAGGGGAAAACATATATAAACACTAGAATCTCTTCCTAAAGGTAGAATCTGACTTTTTTATCTTTGTCCTCCCTTCCCCACTCTTCAGATGCTCTCAGATGCTGTATTACTTGATCGCACTAACCCTAGAAATGGTATTACTGTGCCTCCTTAACCGAAAAGAGATCAGATGCACAGGATGGTGAACTAATGTGCTGTGGGCACAGCCAGTAAGTGGTAGAACCTGCATTTCAAAGTCAAGTGTGTCTGCCCCACAGCCTAGGCTCTGTAAATAGCACAGCCCCGCTGCCCCTGATGAAGGTTCTGCCCTGACTTCATGTCTAGGGCAAATCATGTTGACGCCAACATCAAACAAGGGCCCCTGTGAGGTCTGTAGATATGATAGACCCACACTCGCCAATCTGGCAGCCACTGGGCATGTGTGACTAAAGTTAAATTAATTAAAATTAAGTATAAGTTAGAATTCAGTTCCTTGAATGAGCCACTTTTCAAGAGCTTGGCAGCCATGGTGGCCAGTGATTCCTGAACCAGACGGCACAGAACGCTTCCGTCCTCGCAGGCTGTGCATCCACAGGCCGGTAACTTAACCTCTCTGTGCCTCAGTTGCTGCTTCTGTCAAATAGGGATAGTCAGGCAGCTCCTCATAGGGTTCAGAGGAGGGTTAGATAAGACACTCTTGGTAACATTCTTAGCGTGGTACCTGGCACGTTGTGTGTTCTTAGTATGCATTAGTTACCTAAAGGGGGAAGCGGTATGTTAGCACTAACATTATGTGATTTTCTAAACACTCTACCATCTCCGTTTACCTCTGATATTTCTATTTGGGGAAGGTGGTAGGGAGTTTGAAGCAGAGGAAGGAAGGTCTTGATAATCTGTACTTGGAGTGCTTCATGGAGTCAAGGAGTTGTATGTGAACTCACAAGACTGTTTTATTTCACATACATTTCTGTCGTTCATATCATGTACCAGGTTCTGATCTAAGAGCCTAACAAGTATTCCCTCATTTAATCTCCAAACAGGCCTACGTGGTAGGTATTGTATACCCTCATTTTTAATACCTTCCACATTTCTGTACCTTCCACATGTTATGACATCTTGGGAAGTCCTGCAGGAGTGGCGAAGGGAGGACAAAAGAATAAGATTCTGTCTTTAAGGAGAGTAGAGAAACAAATAACTTTAGAGGGTCTATTATCTCAGGCTCGACATATTGTGTGCATTTTCTAATTGAATGCCTAGCCCTGTGAGAGAGGGGAGAGTCTCCCCAGTTTATAGACATGGAAACAAGCTACAGAGGTTTAATGACCAGTCCACCATCACACAGCTGGTTCAGTGTGAGAGCTGAAGTTCTAACCCAGGCCTGATTCCAAATCCCATACACTTTCCACCGCATCTTCATGGCGACTAGTAGGCAAGATAACACTTTTGCATGTTTAACTCTAGTGTAAGGTAGAAATGAAAGATGTAGGTAAGCTGCCCTCGGGGTTAAGATGGGGAAGGGATGACCCCCAGCCAGGGGGGTCGTGAGAGTCTTCCTTGAAGGCATAGCATTTAAATGGATCTTGGAAGTGGGTTGGATATGGCTGGTGGGATTGGGGGAAGCAGATTTCTGGTGGAGGAAGGGGCACAAGCAAAGACTCTGGTGAGATGAGGCCAAGGAGTGGGGGGTCTGTCTGGGTGGGAAGGAGTATTTTGCCACCCATACTGCTTAGAGTTGCCAGTGAGTGCATGGTCGTAGTGAAAAGCACACTGGCTCTTAGTTTTATTATTACTTTTAAATTCTCTGCAGACAATGTGCCCTCTTTATTACGTGTGCCCAGGACAAACTACCCCCTCCAGCCCCTACCCACTGGCAGCTAGGTTTGTTTGGATAAGTGTCTCTGGAATGCCTTCCTCTCTCCGCCTTCCTGGTAGCTCTCCAAGTTCCGGGGGTTCTCAGCCCCATTCTTTCCGGTGTGCTCCTTACCTCGTGTTCTGGGGACACAGGTCCTGTGAAGGACAGAAGGGTGGCCCTGGGCTCTGCGGGAGGAGGGGCAGATGTGGAGCCAGGCGCCTGTCTCACTCCAGGTCTGGAGCTCTGCTGCCCTAGGCAGGGAGCCTGACTGTGACAGAAGCTTCCTTCAGGAGCCACACCAAAGGGTGTGGACCACTGGCCTGGGGGACACTCTTAGAGATTTGTCACCTGGTGGCAAGTGGAGAGTTGGAAGCTGATTGGACTCACTAAAGAGAAGCCCAGGTGGTGGTTGATGCCCCTCCTGCCCTGCCTGTCCCCCTGCCCGCTGCCACCCCCGGCTAATATCCACTGCGTTTTGCTCTCTGTTGTATAGTATCTCAGTGGCAGGACCCACTCGGGAGAGTTGGGGCGAGGCTGGCTGAGGTTCTCGAGGAGCTGAGTTTTGGGCTCAGGTGCCCGCCCGGCAGTGGAATGATGCTTCCCGACCTTTCAGACCTTTGAGACCTCTGCACACTCTTAGAAAGCACTTCAAGCCTCCCGTCGGCACCCGGCTGCCCAGGGGAACCCCAGGGACAGGCGTCAGGTAGAGTATCCTTTCTGAGTTTATTGTCTCCTGTCCTCCCTCCCCTCCTTTCCGTGTGTCTGTGTTGCTCTGTTGTGTCTCCCTCTCCTCAAGGTTCCATAGGCCAGTGATGCAGGGGAATTGATTTATGTTCTTGTCAACAGAGAGATCGTGGCCTGAGAGGTGATGGATACCCGGATGCACTCACGACAGCATCTCAAAGATTCCACGCCACTAGCTGCTCCCAAGCATGAAGCCACCTTCCTGGAGAGGCGGCAGGAAGCCAGCCTGGAGGAGGTGAGGAATGTCACTCTTCCCTCTGCCCTTGACTACATCGGCGTTTAGCTGTCAGTTGGTTTGGGCCCCAGCATGACAGGCCTTTTCCTGTGTGTCCTTCCACAGGTTCTACTTTTTATCTGGAGGATGGACCGTCTTCTCAGGTGTCCTGGATCTGCTGAAGGACCCTGATGAGGAGGAGGATGCTGGTCCCCAAGACAGAGCACAGCAGGTGGAACGGAGAAGCACCCAGAGCGGGACGCAAGCCCAGCACCCTTCAGACTGGAGCACCCTGAGCTGCGGTTCCTGATTGGACTGTCTTTGCTTTGTCATCACCCAATTGACACCAGTTCTGGATGATTTTGAATGGTTGGCTTTTTTCCCCCCTGTCTTTTCTTTTTTCTTCCTTGACCTTGGGGATTGTAAGAGAAGAACTGCTTTGGAAAATATAATTCTGTGGCTGAAATTAGCCTTGTTTATGAACCAATTCTGTCCCTAGGGATTTTTGAATTGTCATCCCAGATTACCTAGTAAATGGGGCTGCATGGTTTGATGTGTGTAGTACCTATCTTTAGATTAAAAATACATTTTCTTTCTTCCTTTTTTTCACATCTGGATCCAGGTAATGGCCCGAGTCCCATTTGCTTCGCTACTGAAGCAACGTCAGTGCGGCATCGCTTGGGGTTGAAATAAATCAAACATATGTTATACCCGGGGCTCTTGCATGCTATTTGAGATGTATGATACTCCACAAAGAAACACAAACCTTGTAGGTGGAAATTTAATTCCTATCTGATCCTGCAGCTAGAATGGTGGAGAAATTATGGATATCAAAAGTGGCTTCAAATACTTTGAATGTAAACTAACCAGGAGTAAGTGGATGCTTCTCTAAGGTAGAGCAGGGACCAGAGATCACCTGCCCCGTCAACCGTGCCCCTTCTGGAGGAATCTGAGAACGAGACCCACTTCTGTGTTTGCGTTTGCGTAGACTGTGGCATTTCTGACTTGTGTTCTGTAACTGTGCGTGCCTCGCAATAAAACACCTTCCACTGACTCAGCAGCAAGGTCTCTGTCCATTTCCTGCAGTCCTGTGTCCTCATTGGCTTTGCAGGAAAGTCCAGGGTAGGCATGCGAGTGGCTGCCCTGCCAGAGATCTCAGCTGGATGCAACGCTATTGGTCCTTCAGGAATGTCTGCACATGGGGTCAGCATGTGTGTCCACCTCTTCTGCTCTCCCTATTATAGTCACCTTCAGAACTTTCTAGTCAGGCGTTGCCCTGTGAGACCAGTGTGCTGCAGTCTGCCAGCATGCTCTAATTCTGGAGCCCCATTTATTTCTGTGAGACTTGAGGGCACACACCCTCTGAACCTCCATTTCCTCATACACAAAGTATGTGGAAATATGAGGATAATGGTGCTTCCCATAGTGATGGTGCTAAGTGCCCATAAAAGGACGTCACAAGGTTGGTTCTCACACATTGTACACACACTGGGCTGGGGCCGCACTCAATAAATGGTGGGGATTTTATTTCTTAATAAAGAGTTGAAAGAACATTTGAATTCCTTAGAGTTGGCCTTTGGTTGAGAGCACCGAGTAACCTCTGATTTTCGTCTTAGGTCTCCTTGCTGAAAGCGTTTAGAAGGAAAGGTGGAGGTTCATGGGCAGAAGTCAGGGGAGGAGACTGCCAGCCCCTGCCTGGACCTTGTACCCAGACACCTTGGTCCCTCCTGCAGGACAGGGTCGGGCCGCACCCCCTCCTCAGGGGCAACGCTGCTGCCTTTACAGAAAGTGAAACTGACATGCACTCAGGTGTGTGAGATGCCACCTTTCAAACCTGTTTTCGCCACCAGGCCCAGGGCATCCAAGGGCAGTCGTGTCTCTCTAAATACTGGCACAGAGGTCTCATTCACCTCGGGGAAGAATTCCACCCAGGCCTCATCAGACTGGATCTGCCACTTCAGCAGAAAGCAGTTTCCAGAAAACCCCAAGCACTCCCCACCTGTGCACATGAGATTTCAAATGTGACGCACAGACCAGAGCTAAGGTAACTCATTCCGTGTTGGGTGGCGAGCAGGATTTGCTCTGATTGCCGTGGTACGTAGTATAGTCCCACGGATGTTATGCTGGACTTCAAGCCATGCACGGTAGAAAGAACATTTCCTACTTTCTACCTTGAAGTCATTAAAATGGTAATAATAACACAAGAGCAAGTAACAGTTATTAAGTCCTTACCACATACTGGGCACTGGGCACAACACTTTACAAGCACTGGCTCATTTAATTGTCACAAAACCCACATGAGGTAGGTCCTGTCACCTCCCATTACTTGGACGAGAAACTGAGGTACGAATGGCTGGGTCACTGGGCCAGACCCCCAGCTGGTGGGAGTCCCAGCTGGGATGCCCCAGGCCTGCCTGACCCCAAAGCTTGGGCTCTTTACCACTGTGCTCAGCTGTTCCCTCACCTGGGTCCCAGCCCCTGTCTGCTTTACTGCCTTCTGACTTTGAACCTCACCTTGGGAACTTCATTGTCCTTCCTTGTAACTTGGGGCCATTGATTACTATCCTCTCCTGCCTGCTTCCTACAATTATTGTCTAAGCTCGGCAAATGTATGCCAACTAACAGCAAATCAATATGAAAATTAAAGGTTTTATTTTAAAAATTAGTATTTTTTAAGTTAAAAAATATGCCTATTTCTGAGTGGGATCCAGGTTCAGCCCACAGTGTGCTGAATTCGACCTCTCTTTAGCATTCTGATGTTCCAGAGTGATGCACCCAGCGGAGGGCCTAGCGGACAGGAATGTTGAGCCCAGGAGCTACCTCAGGGGTAAATGAACGGACACCTACTAAAGGCGACATGATGTTAGATTCTTCAGCAAAACGATACTGACTCTAACCTTAGTTCCTAAAGTCTGTATTAAGGGCATCATCAAGTGGGACGGAAATAACCTCTTCCTAAGTCCCTCCAACATCTTATCAAGGAGGTGGTGTTATTGTGTGTCTTTCTGAAGGACCACTGGCGTTGAAAGCAGTTTACATATTTGCAGGCAGATTGTAGCGGACGCAGTTGGCTCCTTGTCCCTATTTCTGAGGGCTTTCTTGGACTGGGGTACCTGTGTGCACCCCAGGCCGGAAGTTCTGGGGCGTCCTCCCCTCTCCACTGAGTCTAGCCCTCAACCAGGACTGAGGAGCGTTGGTGTATAAATGCCCCACCTCCCTCACCCTTTGGAGAGACGGACTGAGGTGCATTCTAAGCTGGCTCTGAGGTCCCCAATGAGGTGACACTTCGGTGGCCCATGGTGGGAACTAGTTTGTGAACCCACTTTTGCTGGCTGCCTTTCCTTCCTTGTTTCACACCTCACTTCTCAACCAGTGTTTCCTGAGATCACCTCTCCAATAAGTAGCTAACTTGCACACAAATACAAATACCTCTGCAATGTTAGGAACTGAAAAGGAGACCTTATCAATTAGAGACCCACTTGCCAGGGGATAATTTCCATCCTGTGAAACAGGCACCGTCACAGGCTATGAGACATTTTTTCCTTTAAGTGAAAGACTCAGCTAACTTACGAGACCAAGCGAGAGTCACCTAATGGCAAATCAAATTACAATTCACTGGCTAGAACAAGTAATTAAATATAAAGGGGTAATGGGAAAAGGAAAGAGTCACAATCCCCAAGCCCCCCTGTCACCTCTCAAGGACTCCTATTTGTCTTTGAATCACTTCTGCTTCAATTAACATTGATGGAGCCTGCCCAAAGTGCCTGGCTTTTGTCAAATCCCATTACAAGAGGCTCCAAGACAACTGTCCACAGCCTTTGTTGTGCCGGTACCTTTTTGTGGAAATATTGAATATTGTGTGGAGTAGCTAACAAATTGGTCAGGACTGTTACACAAGAGGTTTGCTTTTTCTGGCACCGCAGTTTTGTAAGTGGGATTTCATCTCTGCCTTTATTGTGATCAACTCAAACCAATTCTCTAAGTTCAAGTTATGATGCTCTAAAAAGCATGTCAGACTAACCCACGACTACTTGTCAAGATAAATGTTGAAAATGTTGACCCTGTAAAGTAAGAAAATGTGCCCGAATCTCTGTTGGAGGCATCGCACACCTCATTTGTTTTTTTGTTGTTGGGTGGAGGACACATACAAAAACCCACGTTTCCTCTATGGTGTTCCCAGTAAAGACTTGGTGCATCAGAGATGTAAACAGGATTATCGTTGTACCAGAGTCTGCCTTACCTCTTTTCACTCCTTGCTCAGGTCTTGGAGGGTAGGGCTATATTTTATGCTTCTTTGCTTTCAGTGTATGACTGAGATCAGGGCTTCCTTCATTATTGGTAACCATTCCACCTTTACTCAAAAATGACTGAAGTAGACAATGGAAAATAATTATTTTATAGATTTCCTATTGAATCTTAGTTTAAGCCAACAGTAGTGTGTACCTAGCCCTGCACTTCTGGGGGAAGGAAGGAGAAATCAGAGCCCCATCCTTGGGTGTATGATCTGATATTGAAAGGCAAAATTCCTACTAGGAAAAATCAGAGAATAACATCTTCTAGGATCTCTAGTGACCAAGGATGTTTAATGATCAAGGATCTTTAGTGACCAGGTGTAGGGAAAACACTGGCTACTATTGGTAACTTTTTAATTGCTCACATTTGTAATCTTATTCATTATTAAATTTGTTCCTCAACATTCAAACACTACTTTTGCCACTAATAAATCAAAACATACTTTAGGAATCAAATCATCTTAAATCTTTAATTGCTGATTACAAATTTAAGTAGACAGCTGCTCCTAAATATTTCAATAAAATCTCTATCAATTTCATTTAAAAGCTTCAGAAAATTCAAAAGCAGACAGCATGCACATACGTGCATATAAACACACAAGTAATCACAATGGGATTCAAAATGTATTACACCTATACTTAAGTGATCAAGAAATATTTATACTATGGGTTTGATTTATGTCTTCATTATTTATAAACTTGTTTTATACCTTCCCTGTATTTTATACTTCTCAGTGTTTCTACTTTCCTAGAGCTACAGTAATACAGAATGCGGTGTCAGACCAGCTGAGTTTACAGATTCTGGGTTATCAGTCATTTATTTTTGGTTGGCATATGGGATCTTAGTGGATCTCTTCAAAATTGATTCCATCCTGAGCTGATGTTTTCTGGCCTGAATTTTGTCTTAGAGTCAAGGTTCAGTTGCTATGGCAATGAGTCATCAGAAACCCTTATACTAGCAACATGGAGCCCCCCCGAGAGCGCCCCGTCCATCCAATCTTAGTCCCAGGCAGTGAGCCTTTACTTCACGATGCCTTCATTTCTCAGTATTTTTGGAATAAAAACACCCAGTGGTTTCCTCATTGAAGGAGTGAAAGGGGGAGTCTAGGCAGCAGACCCTCTTCTTCGGACGCTGCCTCATACCTCAGCATCTAATACACGGCTAGACTTCCTATTGACTGTTAAGTGTGGCCATAGGAAGTGATCACTCCTCTGGTTAACCAAGAAAAATCTCTAACTTTCCTTGAGTTATTTGACTTAAAATTAACTCTATCTGTTCTTTTCTATTTACTTAGAAGGAAAATCAAATAAAAGAAACAGAACATCTATATCGTATCTATATTTCTATATCTGTCTCTATATAAATTCTCTAACCTACTTATTAAAAATATTTTAAAAAAAATAAATATGCCCTTGTTTTTGTTTTCCAATGAACTTTTTGTGTACCTCACACTTTTTCATCGTTGGGTACTATTATGCATCAAGGCATTCCATAGTCATGTTGTCCCAGTGAACTATAATTATTCATGTTGCTCAAATGATTGCAATGTGTACACTCCATTAAGCTGCCTCTTTTGTCTTCCTGAGGCATTTTTGAAAGTCTGTTTCTTAAAGGCAATGAGATGTTTCATACCCGTATTAATTTTTTTCTACTATTAGCTAAGCTTTTAGTCCCTGAGAAGCCCTGATTCCTATTAATAGAGAATAGCACTAGAGTTGCATCCATTTTATCCCCATGAGTGTGGTGGTAGATAAAGTAATGCTACTTTTGGCCACTGTTATGGAAATGCCGAAACATATATATTTTAAGATCATAAGTTTTATTATCATTTTCTAGTAGGAGAGTGCTAATATTATTACCCATTGCACATTTTTAACTAATATTAATTTTAAAAATTTATTTTCTATACCAGGCCCTCTTGGATTATCAACTCAAACTGTAATCATGCTCCTTTCCCAGTTATTCGCCTTATATGTTTTATTGATCACCATTTTGGAGTTCTTTTCTTAACAAACATAAGACAGGATGCAAGTGGACATAGCTATGAAATACAGTAGAAAGATCAATCTTCTCATTTGTAAAAGGAATGTGCTGTTGAGGTTTAGAATGGAGATGTTGTCCTCTGGGCACTGGACTAATCCTTGGAATTTTTATCATTGGTCTAAGGTAGAGACCACACTCTGAGGACCACTGGTTTAAGGAACATAAAGTAAGGTTTGTTGGCCAGGTAGGGCTAGACTTTGGGACCTTGAACTTTGAGGCTATTAATCAAGCTGAAGATTAAGTTAAAAAAATAGTAACTTCTAGAAAGACAAATCCTTGGGTTATAAAAATTGAAATTATCATTGTGAATCTTGCATATTCAACCAGGTCTGTCTTCTACTCCTTGGTACCAATTTCTTCAGGCAACTCTGACTGCTTATCAGTTGTAGATCTCATATAGAGACTGAAGTGCAGAGAGGTATAAAAACCTCAATGAAAAATTAACAGAATTTTCATAATTCACGTAGAAAATTATTTTCACCATAAACAAACACCAGTGAAATTTCTCTCCCCAAATTCTTTGGATGGGGAAAGAATTCACACAAACAAAGGAATTTTGTATCTTTAAAACCCAGATCCTAAATCCTGATTTTATTTTAAGGTGGAAGCGTACACCTTGCCTCCTTTTCCCTGACATCTGTTACAGCAGGAAGTCTCTTCCTAAGCGTTTAAACAAGTGCCAGGTATGCTGTCACTTCGAGATGAATAATAAACAGCCATGATAAATGGATGTTGTGGGTGACATTAATAAGACATTTGCAATCCTGCAGGAAGAATAATGCTGGAAGATAAATAGATGCATTTATTGATACTATTGTTAGGAACTTGAACTTCTGACACACAGAGCACGTGTTCAGTCTATTTTGGAACTTCCTGATGAAACTTCTTTGCTTCCCTCTTCCTCTAGCTGCCCCCAAATGTAGATGTTCCTCAAGGTTCTGCCTTTTCTCTTTGTTCCTTCACCTCTGTATTTTTCTATCAGTGAACTCTTCTGCACACTTTAAGTTGTTATCTCTAGAGGAGATGATTTCACAGTCCAACCAACCCCTCCCCCCATTGAATCTTCATTTCCAGTTGACTGTAGGGCATCTTTATCTAGATGTCATTCAGGGGACTCAAACCACTTGCCCATAGCAGGACTCAGTGCTTCCTCTTCCCAACCCAGTTTATCCTTATTTTTTCTTCTCTTTGAATATGAGCCACATTATTTGCTTCACTAAAACCTCTTTCTTTATCATCTCAGACATCCACAAGATTCAGCCTCCAGGATGTCTCTCTGACATTGGTATCTTTATTTCATCTTCTACTGACAAAACTGGATCTTAGGCACCCAATGCTGCCATTCAACTGATTGTTAAAGCTTCTTAACAGATTTCCAGTCTCTCTCCACTACAATCCATCTTAAATATCATTGCAACACAAATTTGGAATTTTTCTGGATGCCCAGTATATAATGAGATGGGGTCAAACTCTTTATCCTGCCATTCTGGATTCCTGGGACAGCCCTGACTGGCTTTCTCACTTTTCTCTCTCACTCTTTGCTTATGAAACCTCTCACTCCATTGGTGTAATATTTATCGCTAAACATGTCTTTCAATGTAATCTTTTGTTTGTATTATTCCTCTTCATATCATCTTCTCTTTTTTTTTTTTTTTTTTTTACCTATTGGAATCCAATGCACGTTTTAAAGATAGATAAGAAATGCTACTTTTCTATAGAGTGTTGCTTAATTCACCTCAACCAATACCATCTTCTTTTTCCTTAAACTCCTACATTACTCTCTGGGGTTTTCACTTATGCCTGTACTGGGTGGTTGTGATGAGGTAGACCATTCTTTGTTAGCTCCTGAACTCTCAAATCCTGCCATGCATCTATATGGGAAGTGTTGGGGTGGACATTCCTGGCAATGCATGCTGTTACAATCACTCCCACATTTGAGAACCTTTTCTTGGCCAGACACTGTGCCAGGCATTGGAGCCACACTCAGTTCAGGCTTTCATAGAGCTTATGTTCTAGAATAGAGACAAAGACAAGAAATAAATTAACGTAGGCTGTGATTTGTACTAAGAAAAGAAAACAAAGTGATGTTCAAGAGAGTTGTGGGTATGAGATGTATGTAGTTAGGGCGAGTTCCTCTGAGTCAGTGAAATTTAATATGAGATCAGAAGAATGAGAAAAAGCCAGCCTGGCAGAGGACTGGGGGAAAGTGTTCTAAATTGAGGACCAGCATGTGAAAGGCCATGAGCCAGGAATGAGCTTGGTATGTTTAAAGAAGAGATGAAAGGCCAGTGGGATGGAGTATCGTAAATAAAAGTTGTATGAAATGAGATTGAAGTACAAGGTGGGAATCAGATCATACTGGGCCTTGTAGACTTTGGGAGAGCATTTGGATTTTATTCTAAGCATGATGAGAAAACATTAAAGGAATTTAAAGCAGGCTAATGCTCTGTGGGAATGGAGTTAGAGTGGCACAGAAGAAGAAGCAAGCAGATGGTTTATTGTCCTAATATGTTAACTTCAAACTGTCATTTGGAAACTCTAGGTTGGGTGAGCTGGCCTATGGTTGGGTCTCAAAAATTCCCTTTGCTTTGTGGTCTAGATCAAAAGCAAGTCAATTTACCATCTTGGCCTCTTTCCCCATTGGCCACAAGCTTACCTTGGCCCTCGATATCTTGTGAATCCTAGGGCAGGAAAAGGAGGGAAAGAACAAACTCAAAGATAAATGTCCCAAAGATGCTCAAGGACCCAGGGGCATGGGAAAACTTTCAGAAAAGGGAAATTCTAAAAATACAGGAAATCCAAAGAGTCTAGGCTATGCGGATCGTACAGTTTTTAACTTTTTGGCTTATAACACTGTAGCTTCTATGATTACAGCAAAGTTTCATGCTCTATCCACGAAGCCAAATAGTGATCTTGGCCTGTGTCCCATGTCAGTATCCCCTCTTAGGGACGGACAAAAAAGGGTCTTGAGCTCTTCATAAAGACTTTCAATTTTTTATTCCTTTTTAGGAATGGCATGTATATAATAGGCACAAAACATATAACTGCTAAACTAAGTTAAATATTTTATAAGCCACTGTCTTTAATCAGACACTCAGAGGTAGTCACACTCTAGAGTTTTTGCATAATTAGTTAAATTCTCTCCTTATTGTTTTTTGCTGAGTCCAACATAATCTGTACCTCTTTTTTTCCTCTTTCCTCTTTTGTTAGTTACTCACTGGAGTAATCCCTTTTAAAAATTTTAAAGGATATAAACATTATTTAGGAACTTCTCTGATCTTTTTATAATTTACTTTTTCATGACTTTTTAAACTTTACTTGTTTTGAGTCTCATGACTGCTGGATCATTCTTAGGTAAGATTATTAATTTATTGATGAACAATAATAACTTGATACAGCATTTTCCCCAGATTAAAAAATAAATTGTTTCAGCCATCATAGCCTTAAAGTAAGGAATAGTTAATGAATCAAAGTATTATCTGATGTAACATATGTTTATTGGCTTCATGTTCTAGTTCGTGTGCTAGAATCAGAGGTGAGGAACAGTCTATGGCTCTAAAAGATCACAGTCTAAACTCCAGTAAAATCTCAGGGAAGGGATTTTAAGGATTATCATCCAAAGCTTAAATTCTCTCTGTAGAGTTGCTGCCAAATTGTGATCCAGCTTCCCTTGTAAATCCTCAGTGTCAGTGACCTTGTTATCATCTATGGCAATCAGTGCATCTCTGGGAAGCTCATGCTTATTATCAGGTGAAAAATCTCTCTCTCTGTGAACTTACCCAGGGATTCTCGTTCTAACTCAAGAAATCCAAATCCAAATTCCTACAGAGACATGGCAGATGGTACACATGAGTTAAGCAATCCAGGTATTAAAATTAAGAAGTTCAAGTGTTATAATAAGTGGCAGCTGGTATGTGGCCACAATGTAGTGAGGACAATAGGGAGTGGTAGGGACTATGGTAAACTGAAGAGTATGCCACTTTTCAGCTCTCATTTATTGTTTCTTTGGGCCAAATGTGGGCCATATTCCTATGGGTTTTTTTTCAAATAAACCAGAATGTGGCCTTAACAATGTGTCTCTGTGGTATGGTCTGACTATTAAATTGGCAACCAATAAAAAACCTTGAAAATATTCTGTGGGTCAACACTCTGAGGGGGAAACCACACATCTACAGCTGGATTTGGCCTGTGGGCCATTCACTTCCAACCTTTGTTCTGAGCCCCACAGCTGTAAGGAAGGAATGCAAATTTTCTTTTACCTGACAGCCCAACAGCCAATCACCATCATTCATTACCACAGTCTTCTCCATAATTTCTTCCTTCATTTAAGCAGCACTTCAGCCAAACTCGCAGGAGATTCTTGATCTAATCCACACACTGCCAGTAAATAATTGTGATTAGGTGACATCCATACAAGGATTACGAAAAAACTCAAGGATTATAACTAGGAAACGTTTGCCAAACTGTTTCTTACCTATATAAAATGTTATTCTTCCAGAAGACTCAGGGCACAAAAATAAAGCCAAATCTTATTGAATGCTGGACATTTCACGTTGACAGTGAAAATATTTGGGGAAAGGTTTTCTCAAATCATCCACCAATTCTACATATGACTTTAATTAGATAAAATGCCTAGTCTGGTGTCTGCATAGTAGGCATTCCTGTGCTAGTTATTCTCCATTTGCCTCCCACCTAGACCCACTCTGACACAGAAGGGTGGTTCCTCTGGACCACACAGCCAGGCTCCTTCACCAGGTGGCTTCCATTAGGGTGTAGCCAATGGAGCCATCAGAGATCAGAGCAGAGTGAGGTCAGGCTGTTTCTTCCACATTCCCTCCCTGCTTTGCAGGCCCACCTCTGACAAGAGCTGTGTCTCTGTGTGGCCCCACGTGTATCCAGAAAGCCCTGTGCCGGGGCTCCCGTGATGCTGATTGTCTCTGCTGCTGCCTTGGCTTCTTAACGTTAATGCCAGATGCCTCAGCATCCCTTGTTTGTCCCTTACTCTTGCCCCCAGTAGCTCTGTCTCTTGATTTTAAATATTTGGGACGATTTTGTTTTTCTACCCTGACAGATACATACTCTTTCCCTTCCTCCTTAGCTCTTACAATGCCATCTCTCCATCTCTGAATGAAGGAACTTGTCTCTAAAGAAAGGTTTCTAATTTGTAGTTAGGAGTGTTCCTCGTATTCTCTTGTTTCTC
Organism: Eschrichtius robustus; assembly: GCF_028021215.1. Lineage (NCBI taxonomy): Eukaryota > Metazoa > Chordata > Mammalia > Artiodactyla > Eschrichtiidae > Eschrichtius > Eschrichtius robustus. The sequence continues at coordinate 56,239,228 of NC_090835.1, read as the reverse complement.
TCTTGGTGGGTGTCAGGATCTTCTTGGACAAGTCAGTCTCCAGAGTCCTGTTTCTAATTACTAAGCACTATCCCATGGACCCATGGGGTGCAAGAATATCTTTTTAAATTTTTTTTTATTTTTTTAAAATTTTATTGGAGTATTTTATTTTATTTTATTTTATTGGATTTACAATGTTGTGTTAGTTTCAGGTGTACAGCAAAGTGATTCAGTTATACATATACGTATGTTCATTCTTTTTTAGATTCTTTTCTAATATAGGTTATCACAGAATATTGAGTAGTGGGACCTTCTGTGCTATACAGAAGGTCCTTGTTGGTTATCTGTCTTAGTGAGTATATAAGGCTGCCATCTCCAGTAAGCTCTGCACATCCAGAAACCTTAGTTCTTCCTAGTTTCTGAACTGGACCTGACCTCTTAGGATGTATCAGAAACTTTATTCTCAACAGCAGGATAGGAGTTTGTCTTCCTTTTCTGACCCCTATTTCTGGCGAGCTTGAAAAGATGCCCACCAAACCTATCTTGTACTATAATTTCTGCACTTTGCGTCTGCTCCTATGGTATTCTCATTTCATACCTAGAGACCTTCTCTAAATTGTACAAACTTCCCAGAATCATAGCCCTGCCACCCCACCTAATCTCAAGTATAGAGGGCTGCATGGATTCAAGCCTCTTAGCCCCTGGAATTTCGTCCTCTGGCTTAGGCTGTACCCAATCTCTTCTTTCTTTCCTTTTCCTTATGCCCTTCAGTTAAGGTCCAGCAATGGCTTGGGGAAGAATCTGAACCAGTTATGACAGTGTAATATAATAGGTCACCTTCTGTCAACAAAAATGTTATGACTGTTAAATGTCAGGGACCAATAAACATAGCACTACAGCCAGCCCTACATCTGTAAAATCCACTAACAAGTAATTAGGGAGAAATGAGTAGAGGTTTGGTTTAGAAACTCAGAATATCTCTTAGCAAAATCCATTTTTAAAACAATATAGGTTTTAAAAGCTACACTAATGATTTTAATATGGTCTTATCTTTAAAGCACTTTCTAAGTGCTAATTCTCCCAGCATGTTCCTGAAGTATGTATCATTACCAAAGGTGTGTGCCAGACTGGGTTATTTTTAAAACAAATTAGTATAGTGAATAAGCATTCTGCTTTTGCCTTAATAGTTAAATTGGATTTTGGGGGTATCAGTTAAAACTACACAATCAAGGCAATTAGTTTTACTCAATCGGTTCATAGACTAGGTTATATGTAGACATTTTATAATGTTATAGTCAATGCCCATTTCTTTTCTGTTGTGTATTTCTACAGAGTGACCCCCTAGAGCAGAGATTCTCAGCCAGCAGAAATTTTGTCCCCCTTGGGATATTGGTGATGTCTGGGGACATTTTTATTTTATTTAATTAATTAATTTACTTATTTATTTATAAGTATAGTTGCTCTATAATGTTATATAAGTTATAGGCATACAATACAGCGATTAACAATTTTTAAAGGTTTTACTCCATTTATGGTTATTATACAATATTGGTCATATTTCTCGTGTTGTACAATATATTCTGGTAGCTTATTTTGAACCTCATAGTTTGTAAACTCTTAATCACCCATCCCAGTTTTGCCTCCCCCTGCCTCCTCTGGTAACCACTAGTTTGTTCTTTATATCTGTGAGTCTGCTTCTTTTTTGTTACATTCACTATATTCACTAGTTCATTGTATTTTTTAGATTCCATGTACAAGTGCTATCATACAATATTTGTCTTTCTCTGTTTGACTTATTTCACTTAGCATAATACTCATCTGGAGAAGTTTTTCCCCGATGGGGAAGAGAGGGGTCAGTATACTACTGGTATCTAGTGGGGAGAGACCAAATATCCTAAATACCCTACAATGCACAAGAGAGACCCCTACAACAAAGAAGGATCTAGTCCAAGATGTCAATAATGCCAAGGTTGAGAAGCCCTGCCCTAAAGAGAAACCTTGTGATTTGCCATTTCTGCAGGCTGTCTACCCTGACCCCTCTCCAACCCCAGACTAGGGCGAACACCTTACTAACTTCAGGTCATTTCAACTAAGGGGGAGTTTTGCTTAGGATTTCTTCCATCTTGCTACGTAGTGGCTGTGCATGTGATGATACTGTCTCTATAGCTGAGTGGAGAACAGGGGTGCTCATCATGATCTCTCAATCAAAACACGTGTGGCCAGGAGACGACATTGTTATTTGAAACCCAACTGACTGTAGCTGCCTTTCCTGCTAAGAGAAGGGGTGGGGGTGGGGGGCGGGTGCGGGAAAATAGATGATGGTAGCATAATTCTTATCATGAAAAATAAATTCGTATACGGCTTCTTCTCTTCACAACGACATATTGAGGACAGAAGCAGGCGAACCTGCAGTTGTAAATTCTGGGTTTCTGAAGGTGAGGATCTGAACAAATGGCCCTTTAGTTTAACTGAGGATGTTGATGAGTTTGGGGATTTACACAGGGAGGCCTGTGAGGGTAACTTGTTCAGTATAATAGGATGAGGGGGTTGGCTTTCTGGGTAAAGGAATCCAAGTCTGAGAGATCAGGAAAATAAGAAAGCCAGAAAAGGTGTAGAGTCTAGAGGAAGAGGAAGATTACCAAGCAAACAGTAGGAGACGAGAGATGGTTGAGATAAGTGACCTGTGGGAGATTCCACTCCTGGTGGGGATTCTACATGGCTTTACAGAGAAGGTATGTCTAACACTCAGTCAACTCAGGTTATCTGTCTCTCTGTGCTGTAAACACACACACACACACACACAGACACACAGACACACAGAGACACACAGAGACACCCCTTATGAGTAGTTTTGGGCAATGTCAAAGTAAAGGGGATAAATTCCACGGCTGAATCAGTGTAGTGTGCAGAGAAATGCATCTACATGGGACCATCAGACTTCACTCGACACAAAGTAAGGTCCCAGAGCTAAATGCAGGTAGGAAACTGTAAATCCTGGCAAACTTGCAGACATCTTGGGAAAGGCAAATGAATTACTATAGAATAAAGGGAAGGGGATACAAATACATTTTATTTAAATCTCAACGGATGAGGTTACTTCAGCTGGATCTGAGTAACATCATATATTAGAAGATGCCTGATTTCCAGTAACAGAAATCTACATCAAACTGGCTTAAGCAACAAGGGAATTTATTGGCCTCGATCGTTGGGAAACCCCAGAGGCAGCTGCTTCAGGTACAATTGCATTGAGAGGTACCAACTGCCATAGGGCCTTTGACCGTCTCCATCTTGGGACTTTACTGTCTGCTATGAAGACTTCACTTCAAGGATCGTTCTTCTCATGAGGCAGCACAGACGGCTCCTGTGTACTCCAGGCTTCTGTACACTTTGGTGTCTCCTATCTCAGAACGAAAAAGGCTGTCTTATTTGGGTCATGTGCTCAACCCCAGGTCAATGCCTCCACCTAGAGGGCAGCATAGTCTGGCCTCCCTGGGTCATGTGGTCATACTCTTGCCTGGGGAGTCAGGATCCTGTGATGGGTAGGCCCACCAGGTTTAGGGGGGCATTTCTCCAAAGGAAAAATTACTAAGGAGACAAAAATTTAATGAATATACACTGAACACAAATTAATCTCTGGCAGAGGGTGGGGTGCAGCGGGGAAGCACAGGGAGGTGGAGACATCACCCCCATCCCTCCCAGCCCAAGCCTCGCCCACTTCTACACTGTGGCAGATAAAGGAGAAGAAAGCCCCTGGGAAGGAAAAGGTCCCTCGGTGTTGTGCCTGGGACCTGGCCTGACCCCAGGGGGCTCCACCCCCATGTCTCTTCCTCCCTCTCTCCTGTGCCCTTGTGCTTTCTCTCTTTCTCTCTTGAACTGCTTGAACTGTCTTTGTCTGCCTTCGGTTTCAGGGAAATACTGGCCTCAGAAAATGAGTTGGGAAGTGTTTCCTCCTCTCTTTTCTGAAACAGATTATGTAAAATTGTTGTTAATTCTTCTTTAACAACGTTCTTAAGGGAATTCTTAAGGGAATTCTTAAGGGAAACCCTCTGGCCCTGAAGATTTCTTATTTAGGAACTTTTAAATTACAAATTCCTTTTCTTTCATGGTTATAGACTGATTCAAATTGTCTACTGATTATTGGTTGAATTTTTGTCATTTGTGGTTTTTGAGCAATTGACTCATTTCTTCTAATTGTCAAATTTATGAGCATAAAGTCATTCATAATATTCCTTTATTATCTTTTTAACGCTGCAGGAGCTGTAGTTATATTCCCTAATTCATTCCTGATATTGGCGATTTGTGCCTTCTCTCTCTCTATTTAAAACAAACAAACAAAAAAAAACTTTGTTATTCTTAGTAAAGGTTTATCAGTTTTATTATCTTTTCTGAAGAACCAGCTTTTTTTGTTGTTGATTTTCTTTATCGTTTTTCTGTTTTGTTTCACTGAATTTTGTTCTTACCTTCATAATTCCCTTCCTTCTTCTTTTTTTTTTTTTTGGATTGAGCAAAGAATTTTTCAGTTTATTTGGTGAGAAAAACTATAGATGAAGTTTTGAATGGCAACCTTAACTCAGCTGTGTACACAACATAGAGCAGTTCTCTTATGTAAAACAAGCAAATAAAAGGAGATACCAAATTTGTCGTTATGAGCACCTGTAGAGCCAGTTAAGAGGAGGGGTTACAATGACAATGGTTAACATTTACTGTGTATTTACTCTGTATCAGACATTCAAGTAACAGAAATGCTTTACATTTAATCCTCACAAATATAATGGAACTGCTATTATTATACCCACATTATATATAAGAAAGTACCAAAGACTGAATCTTAGTTTCTTCCAGTACATACAGTTAATTCAGTAATCTTTCAGGTAAGCTCTTGGTGTTTAATATCACATTCCCCAGATAACATCTGTGTGTCTCCTGGGGAGGAAACCTGCTTATGTAACCTTGTCGCTATTTGAGGGGGGTGGGGGGCGGGCCAGGGCTCTGAGATACATGCTGATCCTCGGGTCCTTGCTTCAGCTACAGATTTTTTGTTTTGGGGTTTTGTTTTTTGGTTGTTTTCTTGTTTTGTTTTGTTTTGGGTTCCTGACCTCTTGAGCTGGTATCTTTAGATAAACTGCTGGTGAATATGTGGTTTGTACTCATGACTTGATCAGGGACAAGGGACTCTCATGTTGCCTCAGCTCCATCTCAATGACTGCTGGTGCTGATGACTTCTCAGAGTTAACCTACATTTTCTGTCCTACTCCTGGATTGACCTCTCATCAAGGGAGCCTCTACAGCAAACCTAATGGCCAAAGCTGCTTTCTACTTCATGAGACATGTGTGGATTTCTGGGGCATTACACTTTCCCACCCCACACAGGAGTCAGAGACAGCAGGGTAATACTAACTCCGGTTCTCTTTTGTACTAACTGTGCCACACTGATTTTTTCTTTGCTGTCTTAGGTTGATGCCTAACTTCTATCTATAGAGTCCCTTACCCCATTCACACACAGAGCACACACAATTGTGAGGTCTAATTTCTCTGATTTCAGCCTTCCTCTCAACCCTGGAGAACCTCTCACTCTATTATTTTAGCCCAAACTAGGAAGTCATGCTGTATAACTATGCATCCTGGCAACTCCATAATTCTCATCTCTCTTCTGATTCACTCAGCTCCATGGGAGAAGGGGTAGGTTATCGACTCTCTTCCTCTCTGTGAGTCCGCATGTCAACTTTTCCTCCATTCTGAAGAGGTACCTAATCTGCTCCGTCACTCAAATTCTTCAGCAAAATAGCACCGAGAATTTTAGAGATCTAAAGTTAGTTCAATTTGGGTTCTTTTTATTTCTTTTTCTTCTCTGATTGATGTGGCTAGAACTTCCAAAGCTATGCTGAATAAAAGTGGCAAGGGTGGAGATCCTTGTCTTGTTCCTTATCTTAGAGGAAATGCTTTCAGTTTTTCCTCCTTTGAGAATGATGTCAGCTGTTGGCTTGTCGTATATGGCCTTTATTTTGGTGAGGTATGTTCCCTCTATGCCCACTTTCTGGAGAGTTTTTATCATAAATCGGTGCTGAATTTTGTCAAAAGCTTTTTCTGCATCTATTGAGATGATCATATGGTTTTTATTCTTCAGTTTGTAATGTGGGAACTCTACTCAGTACTCTGTAATGACCTATATGGGAAAAGAATCTAAAAAAGAGTGGATGTATGTATATGTAGAACTGATTTACTTTGCTGTACACCAGAAACCAACACAACCTTGTAAATCAACTATACTACAAAGAAATTAATTAAAAAAATAAAGTTAGTTCAGACTTGGGATTAGTATTCTAAGCAGAGATCCACCTCTCGATTATCCTGAGGCCTTCAGAAACACCTTCCTTCTTCTTGCTTTGGACTTATTTCATATTTCTTTTTCTAATTTTTTGAGGTAGAAATTTAATTTATTGATTTAAGATTTTTCTTTTTTTCTATTGTAAGCATTTAGTGCTATAATGTCCCTCTAGAACTGCATTATTTGAACCCCATAAAATGTGTGCTTTGTCTTGCTTTATTCAGTTTCATGTATTTTTTTTCATTTTTTGAGACTTTTTCTTTGACCCATGGATTATTCAGAAGTGTGTTGTTTATTTTCCATGTTTTTTACAGATTTTTGTACTGTCTTTCCATATTGATTTCTAGTTTGATTATATTATGTTCAGAGAACACACTCTACATAATTTCAACTCTTAAAAATTTTTTGAGGTTGTGTATGACCCCAATACAGTTTATCTTAGTGAATGTTCTATGTGCACTTGAAAAAAAATGTATATTCTGCTATTGTTGGATGGAGTGTTCTATTGATCCTATTGGTTGATTGCGCTGTTTAAATATTCTACATCCTTGCCGAATTTCTGCCTAGAAATTCTATCTCTTACTAACAGGAGAAACTGGACAATTTTTCCAGTAAAAAAAAAACAAACAAACAAAACATGTACGAACATGCATACAATTATTTACACACAATTTCAAGGATTTTCTAAGTTTTTTTTATTGCTCTTGTAAGGACAATAGTCTCTATTTATAATCTCTGGTCTTGATAGAGATTTTCACTCTTTTCCATACCATAAAACAGAGATTGTCTGATAAAGTCTTCAAGTAGGGCAATAACTATGAAGGGAAGAGGACTTCATCACAGATGAGATGATGTTGACAATTTGCATACTTCACAGTTTTGCCCAGGCTTGGGCATGGCTGCTTTAATATAAATAATAGTAGAGGGGTTCCATGTAATTAGGGATTGTGATCATCATAAACATCCCTCTAAATGTAGGGACGCCATTTAGGCACCACAGGTGATGTTCCAAACGTCAATAACCTATCATAATGTAGCAGGTACAAAGTGTATGTCCAGAGTCTTGGTGTGTGTCAACTCCACTGAGGTTAATATATGTCAGGTAGACCAATGATCACATGGTGAGGAGATGAAGATGAGGCCTGTATCAGTTAGCTATGCCTGCATAACAAACGCTCCACAACTTAGGGGCATAAAACCATAAATATTTATTATTGCATACAGGTCTTTGGTTCAGCTGGATGGTTCTTCTGGTCTCAGCTGAACTAACTCATGTGAATGAGGTGAGTTCCATGTTGGGTCAGCAGCTCTGCGGACATTGGCTGGGCCCTGTCCCATATTCGAGGAGTTGGTTGGCGAATGACTGGTCATTGATACTGCCCTTGGCCAGGACAATGTGGATCTTCCCATGTGGTCTCACTGTGTGACAGTGGTGGAAGTCTGAGCTGGAGAGTCAAATACACAAAGGGCCTGAGGCCTAAGCCTAGGATGGACATACCTCTCTCCTGCCACATTCTACTGGACAGAGCAAATCCTCGGCCAGTCCAGACAAAAATAGTGAGGAAATACACTCCCCTCTTGATGGGAGGAGCTGCTGCGTCACATTGCAGTGGGAGAAGACACAGCATGGCCATGAATTAGGTCATGACTGCAGTTAGTCTCCCTGATTCCTTAAACAAGAATACTGGGAAGTCATTTGGTTTTCAATTACTGAAGCTTGCTTTAAAAAGCTTTCTGCTCCTTAAAATGATAAAGAACTTTGTGAGATTTTGTTCTGTCTTAAGGTAATTGGGTACTATTTTCTTGACTGTAGGTAAATTGTTGTCATCATATATTCCTAGAAATAAGACTACAAAACAAAGAGGGAGGGAGAGAGAAAAGAAATGGAGAGAGGGAAGAAATGAGGGACGGAGGGAGACAGAGAGAGAGAGAGAGAACAGCCTTGTGTTATGAAATCCAGACGTTATGGATTTCCAGGGCACTGATAACAGCTGTTAATTCTGTTAGGCCGAATAGACCCCTACTTGCTATTTCAAGATAATCCTGTCAAAGGCGGTGGCTCTGTTGGAAGGCATTACAGTTATTATTCAGCATTGCTAGAATCCTTTATGTTTGCAAAGTGCTTTACGGTCTCCTTTATTTTTATTTTTCTATGAGTAGTTTGGTATTTTTAGTTTTGTTTTATAGCCGAGTAAGTGCGGTCACACTCTTTTCCTACTGTTATCCCTTGAATATTATTATAGAGCCAGAGGGCCTTTGAGAGGTCATGAGATAAAGAAAGGATGGGGACTTTTCATTTGGTCTTGCCAGAAGAGAAGGTTCTGGAGACTCTGGAATGTTCTTTGGCATCCCCATTTCAATATTTTGTCACTGTGACAGGTAAGTCCTCTTCATGTGCAACCCTAACACCTGCCACTTCTTCTTGTTCAGTCTTACAAGGGCATAGAATGCAATGGCCAGCATCTTCCAAAGACCACCATTAACAAAATGGATAGAGTCATGGGGGGTTCTCCTTGGGGAAGGAAAAATTTTTCTGAAGTTGTTGGAGATTTCTAGTGATAGTTCCTTAATGCAAAATCAGTCTAAGAGGCAGAGCAAAACAGTGTATCTAGGCCAGATAAATCAGGTTGAAAAACTAGTGTTCATTCATGTAGTTATTCAATCAATCAAATACCTTCCGGCTGTCATGTGCTGTTCTAAGCCTTGAGGTGATAAATGGGACGCATTCCCTGCCCTCAAGAGCTCGCATTGGAGTCCAGGAAAAACAGACTTGTAAACAGATAAATTACTATTTTCTGTCACAGGTAAACAAGTGATTACTATACATTCTGTCACCCATGGTTTTTTTTTTAATTTAATTTAATTTATTTTTTTTATACAGCAGGTTCTTATTAGTTATCTATTTTATACATATTAGTGTATGCATGTCAATCCCAATCTCCCAATTCATCACACCCCACCATCCCCCTGCTGCTTTCCCCCCTTGGTGTCCATACGTTTGTTCTCTACATCTGTTTCTCTATTTCTGCCTTGCAAACCAGTTCATCTGTACCATTTTTCTAGATTCCACATATATGTGTTAATATACGATATTTGTTTTTCTCTTTTTGACTTACTTCACTCCATCCGTGTTGTTTTTAGAGAGACAGCCTGAGAACAGAGAGGGATTTCAGATACCATGACCTATTCCTTCTTGCCATCTGCTGTTAGATGCCTTGTGTCTTCCTTGCAAGGAGCTGTCTGCTCTTTCAGCCAAAAAATATCTGTTGCATTCTAATTCCTCCAGTTTAGGACTTAATACTAGACTTTGGAAGGTCTTCCACAACAAAGTGTAAAACTATTCACAGTGTTTTTGTTTTTAACATTTTTAAAAATTTTATTTATTTAATTTATGTATTTTTGGCTGCATTGGGTCTTTGTTTCTGTGTGCAGGCTTTCTCTAGTTGCGGTGAGCGGGGGCTACTCTTCGTTGCGGTCCGCAGGCTCTAGGCACCCAGGCTTCCAGAGTTGTGGCTCGTGGGCTCTGGAGTGCAGGCCCCGTAGCTGTGGCACGTGGGCCTAGTTGCTCCGCGGCATGTGGGATTCTTAACCCACAGTCGGATTCTTAACCACTGCACAACAAGGGAAGCCCCTCACAGTGTTTTTTGAAAAAAAAAAAATCTCATACCGTTTTAAGAGCAATGGAAGAGCTTACTTTTGAGGAATGACTTGTCAAAAGTTTGAGAATTCATAAATCAGGTTTCTGCTGATAAAAGAAAATGGGCAACTTGGTAATAACTTGGTTTAGTTGGGCAGTTGGCAACGGAGTGGGGTGCTTTATTTGGATAATTGAGATTCAGATGGAGAAGTTTGGAAGAATGACTCAGCTCTCCTGTGATGGTTTTGTGATGGGCCCCAGGACCACAGAAAGCCTGCCATCAAGACAGTACTTGAAACATAATGTGATACATGAGCAAAGATGAGGTCAAATCATTCATCAAATTCCCTAATTACGCCTGAGAAAACCCTGCATATAAAGTATCCCAAAAATGTAAAATAGAGATGGTCTCTGACTATTATCAGGTAGGGATACTTGGTATTAGCGTCTTTGTCAAACAAAGGGAAAATTTGTAGAGGAAAGTCTGTATTTTGGGATGAATTCAAGTGGAGAGCAGGAAACCACTCAAACGTAGATTCTCTAACACTTAGCAGAGAAATATACTTTTTGAGATGCTTAGTAACTGGGACTAAAGTTTGTGCCAATGGAGACACTGATTTGGGAGGGTCTCAGACCCTGATTAATATAACAGCAAAGAGGCATGGGGGGTATAGAAAGTGCAGCATCTGGGATTTACATATTTGTGATTAAGAGTTAGCTTACTTGAGGTCTTAGATATTCTCATCCTCCCAAGGCAACGTGGGCCTCACACTTGTAGGCCTGTTCCAGAGAGACGGGTCCAATTTCTGAGTGTGTTAGTCAGGATAGGCTAGGTTATGCTACTGTAACAATCATCTTCCAACCTCAAGGGTTTAGCACAAGAAAATATTATTTCTTTCCTCTTGGATCAGGCAGGAAAGCAGGTAGTGGCTTTAAGGCTTTTCTGTGGGAATCTTTCTAATCCTCTAAAGATGGTTAACATGCAAAAATAAAATTTAACAGAGCTGCAAAAATATGTTTTTCTTCTAGCTTCTACTTTGGCAGTCTCAGCACTGGATATAGGAGGGTGCTTCTGGTTCCCCTCTGAAAGAGAAGGCACATTCCTTTGGCAAGTTTTTCCATTCTTGTATTTTAGCTGAATGAGACTGGGAAATAGAAAACTGTTTCATTTATCACATTTAGTGATAATTAAAGAGAACCTTGCAGCTTTTCTTGAAAAAAGTTAAAAATAAAATTATGAGAGATTGAAATTCATACAAGCAAAGCATGTTACTATAGGAAAATGTGTTGCTTCAAGTAGTGCTCATTGGCTCAGATATTGCCAAGCATGAATCTTTTTTCATCACTTAGGAATATTGGAAACCTGAAATATTTTAGCTATGTTGTAGTGCCTCATTTGGCCTGGTACCATTGACATAAGCCACACGTTACCTTGATTTGTGTCCATTGAAACAACTGAAACATATTTTTATGTCAGATTGAAGATCTTGTTCTCACCCTCATCATCTTTGTGAACTTCGTTGGGATGTGGTGGAGTGGTACAGAGTTCCCTGACCTCAGCGCTATTGACATTGACCCATCTTCTTTGCTGGGGAGCTGTCCTGAGCATGGCAGTATATTCAGCACATCGTGGACATGACTCACTAGATGCTAGTGGCATGTCTTCTCTGGCCCAGTTTTGACAATCAAAATGTTTCCAGATCTTGCCAAATTTCCCCTGGTGCTATTTCCACCCCCAGGTTGAGAACTAGGGGTGGGTACCAACTGAGTTGAAGGTAGCCAATATTTTTTGTTTTTTTAGTTTAAAAAAATTTTTATTTTAATAAATTAAATAAATAAAATTAAATAAATTAATTAAATAAAAATTTTTATTTTATTATTTATTTATTATATTATTTATTATTTATTTATTTTATTGGAGTATAGTTGATTTACAATGTTGTGTTAGTTTCAGGTGAACAGCAAAGTGATTCAGTTATACATATACATATATTTATTCTTTTTCAAATTCTTTTCCCATTTAGGTTATTTCAGATTGTTGAGTAGAGTTCCCTGTGCTATACAGTAGGTCCCTGTTGTTTATCTATTTTATATATAGTAGTGTGTATCTGCTAATCCCAATCTCCCAATTTATCCCTCTTCCCCTTTCCCCTTTGGTAACCATAAGTTTGTTTTCTATGCCTGTGAGTCTGTTTCTGCTGTGTAAATAAGTTCATTTGTATCATTTTTTTTTTAGATTCCACATATAAGTGATATCATATGGTATTTATCTTTCTCTGTCTGACTTATTCCACTTAGTATGATAGTGTCTAGATCCATCCTTGTTGCTGCAAATGGCATTATTTCATTCTTTTTTATGGGTGAGTTGTATTCCGTTGTATATATGTACCACATCTGCTTTATCCATTCATCTGTCGATGGACATTTAGGTTGCTTCCATGTCCTGGCTATTGTAAATAGTGCTGCAATGAACATTGGGGTACATGTATCTTTTCAAATTAGACTTTTCTCTGGATATATGCCCAGGAGTAGGATTACCAGATAATATGGTGGCTCTATTTTTAGTTTTTTGAGGAACCTCCATACTGTTCTCCATAGTGAAGCTAGCCAATATTTAACCAATTGAATTTTTTTTTTTAAGTGAGATTCTCAGTGGCAGAGAACAATTAGAATGTTTAATTATAGCTACACAGGCCAGTTCCTTTTTAAAGACTACATTCAATTTCCCAATTCTGCGTAGTGGTTGTCACAGAGGAGGTCATAGATTTCATAAGATGTTACAGCTGGAAAGGAACTGAGAAGTCATCTGTCATAACCCCTCTGTGACAGATGAGGAAACTGAGGCTCAGGTTGGAGGCAGCCCACTGATGCCAGCAGCTCAAGGTAAATACTGCTGTCTTTCTAATGCTCTTTGGAAGAGTGTTTAGACCTAATGATTTTCTCCGCTGTGTAATTTTATGCTGATACAGTTTCTACAGAAACAGGGCCACGGTGCATTGGGCTAATTTGACACCACACTTAAAGAGGCTCCAGAAGAAAAGAAATAGGGAAAACCAAGTTGGTTTTCATCAAAGTTCTCTTCTTATAGCCACTTAATCTGGATCCCAGAGTTGTGGTCACAGGGCTGCATCCCTCCTACTGGGATTTTGAATTTGTTTGCCCCATGCAGGTTTTTCTAAGGAAGCAGGGATGTGGTTTGTGTTATTAATGCCACTTTTTATTAATTGTTTAGCAGACACTGTATTATTATGCATTTGCTGTGCATTGGGAGCTAGTGTATTGTGATGTTGACCTGAGGAAAAATGGAGCCCAAGACCAAACAGCAGGAAAAAACCAGAAAGATGACCCTTCAGGAGAAATAGAGCTAGCATCTCAGAGGTAAATATATGCTTGATACATTCACATTAAGGATAATAACACAGAATCATAGAACTAAGAAATGGAAGGACCCATGATAGCATTTGGATAGGGGAGGGCAAAGATGCAGCATTCAGATGGTCACTTCCCCTTCCCATGCGGTGACAGTTATTAACCAGTTATGACACCTGTGATGGACACAGGCTTATCATCCTTCTCAAGACAGCACTCCAGGGAGTCACTTCCAATGCACTGGCATCGACAAGGAAATAGATCTATGATTTAAACATGCTTTTCACCTTAAAGGTATTCTGGGCGTCATTTTTTTTTTAAAAGGGCATCATTTTTTTTAAAAGGTAATGACCCCAAATCATGAAACTAGTCATTTAAAATATTAGGAACCAGAGTGTGTATTTTTTGAGTCACTGGCTATTTTTTCATTCCCTCTACCAGGCTGGGAGATTGTGCTAGAAATTCTTCCAGGAGAAGACATATGATAAGGGGATAAACATGTGCCAAGTTTGGTCAGGCAGAAACCTGGGACAGGTGATGACTGCTGATCAGACCGACCTTATTGGCACCAGAGGATGGGGAATGGCCTTGTGTTAAGGAAACTGGTGGTCCAGGGTCACTCTGCAGCCATGGTGCTTTGCAAAACAACGCTAGTGAAGAGAGTGCTTCCAAATCTAGGGACTGGCCGTGGTTGGACACACAGGGTGGATTATTGAAGAATGCTCCCATCTCCTCTCTTGATCAATGGAGTTCTTTCTTTGAAAGGGACAGAGACTTACTCAAGGTTCCATGTCTAATAGGGGTGAGAGGATTGAGAGGGTATCCAGAAGCAGAGAACACAGACTCAGAAAGAAGAGGAGGCAGAGAGTTTTCCCCTAGCGATGCTGGGGGCCCTGTCAGGAGGTTTTGGGGGAAAAAGAGAGAGCAGAGATGACATGGTATATAACACGGTTACCGGGTCTGTCTCTTCCTTGGTGACCATGGATAGAGCAAGTGCAAAGATTGACATTTCTGGTACATCTTCTTTCTACTACAGCACAGAATTGGGGACCAAATTTCAAAGTCTTAATTTTAATCATATCTCTGTCACTTGGAAGTTTACTGGCCACAGTTTCACTTTATTCATGGGTACAAGATAGCAATACTCACACTTGGGAATCTGTAGGGATCAAATTTGATGATAACTAATATTTAAGTAGACTGTACAGTTTATAGCCACTTATTCATATGTTTCTCAATTGGTCCCTCAAGTAAACACAATGGAAAAGTATTTGTAAACTTCGATCTGCTATAAAACTGTAGTTCTTGTGGTTATTATATTCCCCAGGAAATCTTGAGGAAGAGAGATGTTTCGTGTGGTCCAGCCTGGCCTGCACACGCAGTGACCACGCACTTGTGTCACGACTCTCATACCACAGTATCTGCTCTTGCAAAGACGACATACTCAGGCCCTGGTTTCTAATGCTTGCATAGGACCGAATCAGGTAGTATATGCTCCCCACTCTTGGAAATTGCTTTTACAAAAAGTACATTAACCACATGCATTTTTCAGAGAACATCATAGACCTAAAAGTCTTAACTTTGGGAACTTAGCAAATGCTTATTTATGGTACAATTTTAATGTCCATAAATGAGTATCTCCACACTCTCAGTTCCCATGGCATCTATAGTTAACTATTTCTCATAAGTCAGCTGTTGTCAAAGTGTGGTCCTTGGACCAGCAGCATTAGCATTGTCTGGGAACTTGTTAGGAATGCAGAGTCTCAGGATCTACTCCAGCCCTCCTGAATCAAACCTTCTGGGTTGGGCCCAGCAATCTGTGTTGTTGTTTTTTTTTTAAATTTTTTATTTTGTTGAAGTATAGTTGATTTACAATGTTGTGTTAATTTCTGCTAGACAGCAAAGTGACTCAGTTTTATATAAATATATAACTGAATATATATATATGTACACATTCTTTTTTTATATGTTCTAATGAGCCTTCCAGGTGGTTCTAATGCTCTAAAGTTTCTTAGCTCGTCTTAGTCCTGCTGAGTATTTGCGGGGAGCAGGAGTTGTGCCTTAATTCTTCCTGTTATGGTCTTCATAGTGTCTTGCATGTAGGAAGTGCCTGATAACCATGGGCAAGTGAGGCGGTGGGGGTGGAGGGGATGTGAGGACTGCCAGATCGGGAGCCAGCCGACCTCAATCCACATCTTGGATTTGTTACTTAACAATTAACACAAGAGCCAGTGTCCACAGGCAGATGTGACATCACTGTGGCAGAGGGAGGGGAGTCAAGATTTTTATTTCCAATGAGGCTCCTGCTTTAGACGATTCTTAGTTATTGAATGAAAAGTCACCTTTCCATCCACTTGTACCCTGAAACCCAATCTTTTATCTTCTTTCCATCTCTCAAGCCTGTGTCCCGTTGTGAACAAATATCCCTACATTTTCACACTTGCCTGAGCCACCTCTCCACCTCCTTGAGCCTGATGGACCCGCTTTTCCAGGAGGCAACTTCTTGCCCTGCTGTGTTTTCCAGGGAAGCACCCATCTTTTCTGGCTCCTGGCTGCCACCTTCACAACGCCCCACACTTGGGTAAACACTGAGGAGGCTGCCAACTCCCATCAGCATCCTCTCCCCAGCTCGCTCATCTGCTGAAAGCATCCCCCTTACGTGGGCACTGGTAACAATCCACGGCCTTACCTTGAATTTTGACACCTCCGAGGAACTTTCCCGCCCCCCACTTCCTTTTCTTAATTTTTTTTCTGTTTTGTGAATCTCAAACCCGGCATAGTCTTGATTACAGAGAAAGTGCTAATTTCTTGTTGATTTTGAAGGAAAGCATGTTACTGAGATAGCATAGGGTAATACACAAAAAGAGTTTAAGAGTTCTCAAATAGGTCAGTGGTATCATCTAAATTTTAAAACAGTGCCTTGGCCTGTTGATTTGGGGCTGAGTGAGTTGGGTCTTTTTCAGTACTCAGAGGGATTTTCTAGACATATTCTGAAACATAAATATATATATATAATATATATTTATATAAATATATAAGCATATATAAATATAAAATATATATAAATATATAAATATGTATAAACATACATATAAACACACACACACACACACACATATATATATATATATGTGTGTGTATATATATAGTGTAAAACTCAGACATGGACATGATTTAAAAGTTCAAAAGTATACAATGTCCTGCATAACTGGAATGTCTCCATAATTTCAATTATGATGTTAGCTGTTGTTTTTCGATCTTACTGTTTATCCATTATGACAGTTGACAATTTATAAAGAGTTTTTTCCTTTTTAATCAGTTTTTGCTTTTTACCAGATGTCCTTTGGCAGCCAAAAAGATGATTATGTAATTCACCTCCCTTGGTCTAATGAGGTAATACATTTTGTTAATAGGTTCTCTAATATTAAACCTCTATTACACCCCTGGGACAAACTCTTGTTGGTTATAAAGGATAAAGAAAAAATTTATTTAAGTATTGACTCCCTTTTACTATAGTTTTCTGCTCAGGGATTTGTGTCTTAATTTTAAAGAGACTCGTTTTGCAGCTATACTTCCTCACAGAGAAATATGTTTTCAACTTTTTAAATATTATTTTTTTAAAAAAAACTATGTTAATGATTTTAAAATGCAAATAGTACAGAAGTATATAAAATGAAAATTAAAAGTTCTCCCATCTCAAATATGCACTAACTTTACCCCGCACTGTGAAAACAACTCTTTAAATGAATCTTTCTAGACATTTTTATGCACATAAAAGTGTATTAAATTATATGTGTAAATTCGTTGAATACAAATGAGCTTATTCATGTTATATGTTATTATTTTTAAGAAATATATTTGAAGATCTTTCTACATTGCCAAAAATATACCAAAAGGTGCATAATATTTCATCATTTATTTTAATGCCTTGTTGATGACCACTTAGGTTGTCCATATTTTCAGTATTATAAATGGAGCTGTAACACATAACTTCACATGCACGTCCCTATGTATCTGTGTATCTTACAGGCAACATTATTAAATTGGAATTGCTAATTCTTTTTTTACATTCTTTTAAAAAAATGTATTATTTTCCATTATGGTTTACATTGGATATTGAATATAGTTCTCTGTGCTATACAGTAGGACCTTGTTGTTTATCCATTCTGCATATAAAAGCTTACATCTGCTAACCCCAACATCCCAATCCATCCGTCCCCCAACCCCCTCCCCCTTGGCAACCACAAGTCTGCTCTTTTTTTTTTTAAATTTTATTTATTTATTTTTCTAGCTGCGTTGGGTCTTCGCTGCTGCGCGCGGGCTTTCTCTAGTTACAGCAAGTGGGGGCTACTCTTCTTTGCAGTGCGCAGGCTTCTCATTGCAGTGGCTTCTCTTGTTGCAGAGCATGGGCTCTAGGTGCACAGGCTTCAGTAGTTGCAGCATGCAGGCTCAGTAGTTGTGGCTCATGGGCTTATTTGCTCTGTGGCATGTGGAATCTTCCCAGACCAGGGAACAAATCCGTGTCCCCTGCACTGGCAGGCAGATTCTTAACTACTGTGCCACCAGGGAAGTCCCACAAGTCTGTCCTTTATGTCCGTGATTCTGTTTCTGTTTCACAGATATGTTCACTTGTGTCATATTTTAGATTCCCCTTATAAGTGATATCATATAGTATTTGTCTTTCTCTTTCTGACTTACTTCACTTAGTATGATAACCTGTAGTTACATCCATGTCACTACAAATGGCATTATTTAGTTCTTTTTTATGGCTGAGTAGTTGGAATTGCTAATTTTTAATGTTATGATGGATATTCCCAAGTTACTCTTCAAAGAAGTGGCACCAGTGTGTGGAAAGAAGTAATTGGTTACTTACCTGGGAGGCAAGTCCATGCATCACGTTCTTGGGTAGGGGTCTGATTTAAGGCTGGGACCCTTGGGTCCAGCCTCCACCGAGCTGGCACCTGGAAGGGCTGTCCTTAGAGTCTTCTTGGCTCCTTCCCCTGTGAGCTCTCTCTACCTTTTCTCTCCAGGGTCATCAAGGCAACATTAAAGACACTTTATTTCTACCCATCTTCTGGGTAGAAATCTACTCTACCTGTGAGAGCTTTTAATTTTAAAATTCTCTTCCACAGCCTCCAACCAACTTGAAGTTCTTTAGCTTTTAGAAGGAAAAGCATTTCCAGAAACCATTAAGGGAGAATTGGTAACAAAAATTCCCATTTGGGCCCCATGCAGTTGTGCTTTTAATAAGCTCTAAGAAAGGGCCCCCAAGTTGCCCTCCATCGCAGCCTCTTTTCTCGCTCCCAGGAGGACAGTACCACCTCATAACCTTCACTCTGCTCACTTCTGCCTTTCTCTGTGAACAATTTGGCTGTTTCTGTTCTCTCTCTTTTCACCTCACTGTGCCCCCACTGCCCTGTTGACATGCTTTCTATCCTGTCCTTTAGCCCAGCCCTTCCCGGTCTCCTGTTGGTCCGGCTTTGAATATCAACTCTTTCTAATCTCACGAACTCCGCACATGCCCTAATTCCATAGGGACCTCAGTGTCTGTATCACCACCATGGAAATAATTGGAACGTGTCTACTTCATAGCCTCCTTGGACGCATCACCTGAAAAATGTATGTAAGCTAAGGAATGGTGCCTGGTCCATAGTTAGAGCTCAGGAAGTTCTGAGAGGGCCTGCTCCTACTATTGTTATTGTTGTAATGTACAAGCAGCTTTTTGTCATCTTTTTAGAGCCTCACAAAGTGCATGGGGTTCAGAAAACTGAGATTATGGGAGGGTCCATGACTCCCTTTCCTACATACAGCAAACCTTTCACAACCAGCAGAATCAAAGGCTCACAAAGGTCACTCACAGAGACAGGATTTCATGACTTCCAATGGAATCCCAACTCTCCAGGTGTTCTGAGAAAATTCATAACGGTCAGTTATACATGTGTACATTCTTTTTTATATTCTTTTCCATTATGGTTTATCACAGGATATGAATTTACCCAGAACACCTGGAGAGGTTGGGGCTCCACTGTTAGCTTTTGATTCTGCTGGTTGTGAAAGGCTTGCTGTATGTAGGAAAAGGAGTCATGGCTTCTCCTCTGCCAGTTGCCTCACTGACTCTTTATAGGGAAGAGACTAACCACTGGACCCATCTCTCCTTTGTAGCGTGACCCACAGAGATGCAGGGATGGGAAGAGCGTGGCCATGAGAGCCTCATAAAGTTGGATTCCCATTATGTCATTTTCTACCATGTGACCCCAAAATATTTGCTCATGTGTTTTGAGCTTATTTCCCTCTTCAGCCCAATGAGGATAACATCTAGCCTAATTCCTATGAGGATGAGAGCTAACACACTACATGGCCATCATATTGGCGAATGTCAACTGGAGGTTAATATGGAAGATGAGATGCAATGGAAAACCGGGACAAACACAGAGGGGTGACTTCTTTAAAGGATACAGGCGGAGGTCCAGACACTCTGAAAGCAGGGAAGAGAGGTCAACACTTCCCAAGTCCAGACAGAGCTGTTTCTCACTTACTCCTAACAGCCTCAGAAGTGGGGATGCAGTTGAGAAGAACATTGAGTGAGAAGAAGCATGTCTCAATGCCCCTCTCTGTGCCCTCCTAGGCCTCTATACCCAGGATCATCAGGACTGGGGCCTAGCACCACGTCCTCTGACCCACCTTGTGACTCAGAGTCCTACAGAGAAGAGGGACTAGCACGTTGCCCTTGGGCAGGGTCACAGCTCTCATTGATGGGCCTCTGATTTCCAGGCCTGTGCCAAACGCTTTCCTGACCAGAGCTGCCAAAGGAGAATAAGGTGGTAACCCATCTTCCTGGGATGTCATTGTACAGGCCCTGGGCTCCCTTTAGGGCCCATCACGAGGGATGTAAGGGCCTGTCCCCAGGGAGCACACATTCAGAGCCCATGTCATCACCATCTTCTTATTGTCACTGGTGTCTCTCCTCTCATTGCATGACTTAGTGCCCTCACTCATCAGACATTTGTTGAGCATTTACTGTAAGGTCAGCATCATGCCAGGCACTGGGATCCAGAGCTGAACAAGACAGGTACAACACCTGCCCTCGTGAATGTAAAAACACCATGTGGCTCCATGTGACAACTGTCATAATGGGGGGATTGCAGGATGCTTTGGGAGCACATAAAAGGCCACCTAACCCAGACTTAGAGGATTTGGAGAAAGTTCCTACAGAAAGAAAAGCCAAATTTGGACACTGAAGATTTCTCTTCTTCATTTATTCCATTTTTCACCTTCACTCATTCAACAAATATTTATTGGCCAGTCCTTTCCAATAGAAATATCACGGGACTTCAGACTATATTACAAAGCTACAGTAATCAAGACAGTATGGTACTGGAACAAAAACAGAAATATAGATCCATGGAACAGGATAGAAAGCCCAGAGATAAACCCACGCACATATGGTCACCTTATCTTTGACAAAGGAGGCAAGAATATACAATGGAGAAAAGAGAGCCTCTTCAATAAGTGGAGCTGGGAAACCTGAACAGCTACATGTAAAAGAATGAAATTAGAACACTTCCTAACACCATACACAAAAATTAAAAAATGGATTAAAGACCTAAATGTAAGGCCAGACACTATAAAATCTTAGAGGAAAACATAGGCAGAACACCCTTTGACATAAATCACAGCAAGATCTTCTTTGACCCACCTCCTAAAGTAATGGAAATAAAATAAAAAATAAACAAATGGGACCTAATGAAACTTAAAAGCTTTTGCACAGCAAAGGAAACCATAAGCAAGATGAAAAGACAACCCTCAGAATGGGAGAAAATACTTGCAAATGAAGAAAATGACAAAGGATTAATCTCCAGGATATACAAGCAGCTCATGCAGCTCAATATCAAAAAAGCAAACAACCCAATCCAAAAATGGGCAGAAGACCTAAATAGACATTTCTCCAAAGAAGACATACAGATGGCCAACAAACATATGAAAAACTCAACATCACTAATCATTAGAGAAATGCAAATCAAAACCACAATGAGGTATCACCTCACACTGGTCAGAATGGCCATCATCAAAAAATCTAGAAACAATAAATGCTGGAGAGGGTGTGGAGAAAAGGGAACCCTCCTGCACTGTTGGTGGGAATGTAAATCGATACAGCCACTATGGAGAACACTATGGAGGTTCCTTAAAAAACTAAAAATAGAACTACCATATGACCCAGCAATCCCACTACTGGGCATATACCCTGAGAAAGCCATAATTCAAAAAGATACATATACCACTATATTCATTGCAGCACTGTTTACAATTGCCAGGACATGGAAGCAACCTAAATGTCCATCAACAGATGAATGGGTAAAGAAGATGTGGCACATATATACAATGGAATATTAGTCATAAAAAGGAACAAAATTGAGTTATTTGTAATGAGGTGGATGGACCTAGAGTCTGTCATACAGAGTGAAGTAAGTCAGAAAGAGAAAAACAAATACCATATGCTAACGCACATATATGGAATCTAAATAAACGGTACTGATGAACCTAGTGGCAGGGCAGGAATAAAGATGCAGACATAGAGAGTGGACTTGAGGACACAGTAGGGGAAGGGGAAGCTGGGACGAAGTGAGAGAGTAGCATTGGCATATATACACTACCAAATGTAAAACGGATGGCTAATGCGAAGCTGCTGCACAGCACAGGGAGATCAGCTTGATGCTTTGTGTTGACAACGAGGGGTGGGATAGGGAAGATAGGAGGGAGGGGTTATGGGGATATGTGTATACTTATAGCTGATTCACTTTGTTGTACAATAGAAACTAGCACAACATTGTATAACAATTATACTGCAATAAAGATATAAAAAAATATCATAGGAGCTGTATATGTCATTTAAAATTTTCTAATAAATTCTAATGTGAAATTGACTGCCATTAAACAAAATTAAAAACATAAGTGAAATTAATTTTTTTTTGTCTGAAGCAGGTAGTGTTTTATTTCACAGATGTCTAACACTACTGTTTTACAGGCTACTTTGTTTTATTTTTTAACTTTTAACTGGAGTATAGTTGACTTACAATGTGTTAGTTTCAGGTGTACAGCAAAGTGAATCAGTTATACATATACATATATTCATTCTTTCTCAGATTCTTTTCCATATAGGTTATTGCAGAATATTGAGTAGAGTTCCCTATGCTATACAGTAGGTCCTTATTAGTTATCTATTTTATATATAGTAGTGTATATATGTTAATCCCAATCTCCTAATTTATCACTTCCCCCACGTTGCCCCTTTGGTAACCATATAAGTTTGATTTCAAGATATGTGAGTCAGTTTCCATTATGTAAGTAAGTTCATTTGTATTACTTTTTACTAGATTCCACATATTAGTGATATCATATGATATTTGTCTTTCTTTGACTTACTTCACTTAGTATGACAATCTCTAGGTCCATCCATGTTGCTGCAGATGGCATTATTTCATTCTTTTATATGGCTGAGTAAAATTCCATTGTATATATGTACCACATCTTCTTAATCCATAATTCTAAAGATACATGCACCCCAATGTTCACTGCAGCACTATTTACAACAGCTAAGACTTGGAAGCAACCTAAATGTCCATTGACAGAAGAATGGATAGTGAAATTAATTTTAATAACATGTTTTAATTAATCTAATATACATAGCTAAGATATTTCAATTTGTAATAAATGTAAAAATATTAAGGCAGTTTATGCTTTATTGTGCTAAGTCTTTGAAAAGCAAGTATGTATTCTATACTCACAGCACATCTCAATTCAGACTCAGCACATTTCAGTGCTCAGTAGTCACGAACAGCAAGTGGCTTGCATATGGGATGTCAGAGGTGTGGTAGGTCCCAGGCCCTGGACTAGGTGCTCAGTGTACAGCAGTGTGTCCCTGCCCTAACTGAGCACATAGTCTGGTCGTGAGCAGTTGTTAGCTGGGCATGGAAAGAAGGAATGTCCTGGTCAGAGAATCAACATACGTGAAAGTCCAGTGGGGAGAGACATGGTGAGCTTTGGAATGGAATAATACAGTTTCAGGGAGAAAAGGAAAGCCAAAGCAAACAGTGAAATAAGAGGCTGCAGAGGTAACTGGAAGCCAGTAATGAAGGTCCTTGAGTCTGTGCCTAACCCTAACCCTAACTGAAAATTGGACTTGATCTCAAAGCCAGTGGAAAGCACTGAAGGGCTTTAATCAGGTGAGACTTCATCAGATTTGCACTTAGGAACAGTAATGTGGAATGGATCACAGTGGGTTGATCAGGGTCATGGGGATCGTTTGGGAGGCTACCACAGAAACGTGGTCAGGGATGACGTTGGCTTGGCCTGGGATGGAAGGGATGGAAGGGTGTGAGGGAGCCTCAGACTGTCTGGGAGCTGGTGATTGACAGACTGCAGTGGGTGAGATGGGGAGGAGTCACCCAGGATGTCCAGGGTCCTGGAAAGTCCTAGAGGATGGATGGTGGGTCATTCACTGTGGCAGAGGCTGCAGGAGAGTCAGGTGGGGTGCCAGTCATGGGGAGATGAGGGATGATGAATGCCTAGTTCAGATACAGTGAATCAGAGTACAGATGCACGCTTGGAAGGCAACATTGAAGAGCTTTTACTAGAGTCTCTTTACAAAGTTTTGATCAGGGTAAAGGGAAATCAACAGTGGCCAGGGAAGCGCTCTGACATCAGTGATAATGGAAAGCCACTGCCACCATCTGTAGGTCTGAAGGTCAAAGAGAAGGCATGGTTTTCAGAATTTGCTTTACCAATAGGAAAGAGTCACCCAACAAGCCTTATGGCCTTAGGTGGAGTATTCTGGTCTTGTCAAAGTATAGCCTGGCAGGGAGGAAACTGGGGAAATAAAAATTGCAACCTCTCTCCTCCTCTGACCACCTGCCAGTGACCGATTAAACGCCCCTAGAGTTCAGAAGTTTGGGGAAGTAGTTGATGAGGTTCACAGAGACACTCTTCTGGCACCCAGAGCAGAGTGAAGAAAGGTAGAGAGTGTGTTTGGAGTGACAAGTGAAAACTGACCAGTGCAACATGCCTCCAAGACATCCATGGGGAAACATAGAGTGAGCTATTGCCTATGCTGGTCTGAAACACAGAGGGATCATTTGGGTTATAGCTAAGGATGTAGGAGTCAATGGTTGAAAGTGAAAATGCAATCCATCAAAGCGGTGACAGCTCCTAGGAAGAGTGTGTAACGTAAGATAGAGACTTGAGGACCACCTGTATCCACCGTAGAAACTCTCCTTATTGGGCCTCCACTGTCCCCTTGGAGAGTAGCTAGGGAGCTGCTAGCACGTTGATCTGCTAATTTTTAAAAAGGACCTTTTATGTTATGAATCAAACTGCTTGCAAGTCATTGACTTCATAAAAGTGGCCAGTCAGTGATTATTTTTAATGCTTTTGCTGTACAGTTTGCAGGCTTTCCATCCTTATGACTTCCTTAAATGCCTAATCACCACTCCTGGGACTGACTTGCTTCCTGCTAATGATGTGTACTTGCTGAGTCTGTCTTTTGCTTTTTTCCTAAGATCCCATCATCTAGTTTTCCACTTCAGACTGGCAGGTAAGCAGGCAGGGCATGGTTCTTTAGTTGCTGGAACTCCCTAAGAGAAAATGCAGATGGAAAGCACAAATTTGAGGAACTAAAACATTACAGGAAATGAATATTTTATAGAAGAGATGGCGAAGACAGAGAAAGAATGAGAAGGAAGGAGAGATAAGAGCAATTTAAAAGTTTGTTGTCAACTGAGCAGGATGCTGGAGTCTCAGTGGGAATAAGCAGAGGCAGGAAATCAGTATATGGAAAATGGCCTTTGGAGGTGAGGATGAAGGGGCTTGTTGTGCAAAAAACTGAGGCTTTGGGTGCATGTAGGGGTAGGGTCCTAGTGTTGCTGCAGTGTTTGAATTGTAGGTCAGGAAACTACATGGAAAGAGTCTAGTCATCTGCGAAGAGAAATGACAATACCTAGGTGAAGAGTGAAGAGCTAGGATTTTCGATGGGGGCTTTAGTGATGGAAAGGAAATTGGGAATTAGAGCCTGAGAGAAGGTTAGTTAGTTAAGATCATTGGAATTAAATGGTGGGGATTAGAGAATGAGGCTGCTGCCTTCTCACCCCCTCACCTGGGTACCAGTCTACGCTGGGCACACTGGTGTAAGTTTCCATTCCATCTCTGCACAGTTGAAGGCACAGTCTGGCAGTATCCTAGAAGCCTTGTCGGGGAGGAAGGTATTACCCTCTGCCCTTCTAGGTTCTTCTGGCTGGCCTAAGAATTAAATCGACATGGAACAGTTTAACAGGAGAAAATAAAACAAAGTCTAATAACATGAATGCATGGGAAAGACCCAGGAAAACTCAGTAACTCCTCCCAATGGCTAAAGTTCTCACCTTAAATGCTATCTTCCGCTAAAGACAAAAGAGGATGTTGAGGGTAGGGGTTTGGGATTTCAAAGGGAAGGAAGGCAATTCACATGGAGATAGAAAAGCAAATGTTTGGAAAATAAATGTGTGCTGGACCTGCAGAGACAACAGGGATACAAAGTGAACTCTGATTTCTAGGGCCTGCCGAGTTCCCTCCACCACACCCAGCCCATATTCTTTGCAGACATCTCTGCTGATAGCTCTATTCCAAGGACAGGGCTTCTGTCTAAATTCTTTTAGGCAGTTAGGGGGAGGTAACAAGAAAAACTTGAGTCTTCTGTTTCTTAAAAATAATCAGCCTACATTAATCCTCATGCCAAAGAGACACAATTTGGGGTGACAAATTTGGTTCCCTTACAGCTTCTTCACATTAGCAAGTGTAAGCACTCTGTTGCCTTCATACACCTTCATACCAATTCCAAAACAGAGTCATTAGTGCTGAAATAAATGTAAGTGAATTGCTCTGGGATCATCAGATAGTTACCACCTAAGCCAGGTGGAACCTTGAAAGATGAGGAGGATTTTGTTTGGTTAGGGTGGAAAGGTGACAGGTGGAAGGGGCAGTGTATGGAGAAGTAGAGTGGTGTGTGTGAGTGTGTGTGTGTGTGTGTGTTAATGAGGAAAATCAGTCTTCATAATAAACAGAATTTTGTATCACTTATTCTAGGAGTTAAACTCTCAAAAACTAATAAATCTTTAATGTAGTAATTAAATTTAATGTAATATTCAATCATTTAGTAATCAAATACAGTTGACCCTCTGTACCCATGGGAGGTTGATTCCAGGACACCCTCAAATACCAAAATCTGCAGATGCTCAGGTCCATTATATAAAATGGTGTAGTATTTGCATATAACCTCCTGTATACTTGAAATCATCTCTAGACAACTTATAATACTTAATACAATGTAAATGCTATGTATAGTTACTGGTATGTGGCAAATTCAAGTTTTGCTTTTTGGAACTTTCTGGATTTTTTTTTTTTAATATTCTCTATCCACAGTTGGTTGAGTCTGTGGACGTGGAACCCAGGGATGTGGAGGGCCGACTGTACCACAGACTTCTTCAAATATATGTTGTCAGCATCTCTCTCAGCTTTCTTGGATTTGCTAAGTCATGTCCATGCCATGAGGGCTACAATAATGGGAATTCTAGGGGGCTCAGAAAAGTTCACAGGAGGGGCCATGTAATCCAGTCTTGAGGAGTCAACGGAGGTTTCCTGTGAAAGGGATACCTAAGGTGCCTCCAATAGGTGAGTCAGAGAGGAGACTGAGAAGAGTTTCCCAATCAGAGTGAGGAAGATATTAAACATGGCCTCAGTTCTTTCCCTCTCTGGATGGATGAATCAGGCCTGTTGCCAATTTTGCAGTGTCCCCACTATTGTTGCAGCCATTGACGTTTTGTGCTTGTTTGTTATGCAGCATTGTTTTAGCAACAGATAACTGATAGGAGGCTTCTGGGGCAATGAATGAATAGGGCATTTAAATCACTAAAAGGAGTTCAAACAGTAACCATCCCCATTTGTTTTCTCGACATATTGTCTCTGGGCTGCTGTGAACAGTTTAGAGAGAGTTTCCATTGTATGATCAATACCAACAGAAGGGCGAATGAAGAGTCATGAGGTAAATTATTTTGTTTTTTTTTGGCTGCACCATGCGGCATGCAGGATCTTAGTTCCCCGAACAGGGATCGAACCTGTGCGCACTGCAGTGGAAACGCAGATTGTTAACCACTGGACTGCCAGGGAAGTCCCAGGCAAATTCTGATATGGGTCTGACTGACCTTAGTCAAGGAATTTGAAGCCAGCTTAGCAGAGGCTATAGCTAAAGAGCTGGAGATGGTGATGGAGTAAGAAATCAATGGGATGAATTCTGTAGTATCTCTGAGTAAAGATTTATAAACAATCAATAGTACTCTCTTTTGTTGTTTCTCCAAAATATCTGGGACTATCAGATATGCCATTTAAACATGGACTCTATCAAGTGACTAAAGCCCAGGAAAAGTAAGGCAATTAATAACCTGCTCCTGTGTTAGCACTTTTCTTTCTGACCTAAACATTAGAACTAATACCCTAGTCCAGTGGTTCTGACTCTGATATGCACCAGAAACACTTGAAAGGCTGGTTAGAATCACGTTGCTGGGCCCCACCACAAAACCTTCTGATTTGAGAAGTTTGGGGAAGGCCCAAGAACTCATGATTCCAGCAGCTTCCCAGGTGATGTTGAGTGTGCTGGCTGAGACCAAACCTTGAGAACCACTGCTTCATGACTGAGGTTTATTTTGATGTGTCAGCTTGGCTAGACCATGGTGCTCAACTGTTTGTTCGAGATGTTGCTGTGATTATCACCTAAATCAGTAAATTTTGAGTAAAGCAGATTACCCTCTGTACTGTGGGTGGGTGTCATCCAATCAGTTGAAGGCCTTGAGAGAAAAGACTAGGTTTCCAGAAGATGGAATTATGCCTCTGGACTGGAACATAGAAATCCTGACTGAGTTTCCAAACTGTTGGCCTGAAAAATGGATACAACATCAACGCTTAGGTGAATTTCTAGCCTGCCAGCCTAACCTACAAATTTCAGACTTGCCAGCCCTCACAGTCATATGAGTCAATTCCTTAAAATAAAGGAATTCTTTATACCTTTATTTCTCTCTTCTCTGTTTTTCTTTCTTTCTTTCCTTCATTCCTTCCTTCGTACCTTCATTCCTCCATCCTTCCTTCCTTCCCTCCTTTCTTTCTTCCTTCCTTCCTTCTTTCCTCCTTCCTTCCTTCCTTCCTCTCTCTCTTTCTCTCTCTTTCTTTTTCTCTCTTTCTCACTCTCTCTTTTTCTTTCTTTCTTTCTTTCTTTCTTTCCTTCCTTCCTTTCTTCCTTCCTTCCTCCCTCCCTTCCTTCTTTCCTCCTTCCTTCTTTCCTTCCCTCCTTCCTTCCTTCCTTCTTTCCTCCTTCCTTCCTCTCTCTCTCTTTCTTTCTCTCTCTTTTTCTCTTTCTCACTCTCTCTCTTTCTTTCTTTCCTTCCTTCCTTTCTTCCATCCTCCCTCCCTCCCTTCCTCCCTCCCTCCCTTCCTTCCTTTCTTCCCTTCTTTCTTCCTTCCTCTCACTCTCTCTTTCTTTCTCTCTCTCTCTTTCTTCCTTTCTTTCTTTCTTCCTTTCTTTCTTTCTTTCTTTCTTTCTTTCTTTCTTTCTTTCTTTCTTCCTTCCTTCCTTCCTTCCTTTCTTTTTCTTTCCTTCTTTCTTTCCTTCCTTCTTTCTTTCTTCCTTCCTTTCTTTCTTCCTTTCTTCCTTTCTTTCTTTCTTTCTTCCTTCCTTCCTTCCTTCCTTTCTTTCTTTCTTTCTTTCTTTCTTTCTTTCTTTCTTTCTTTCTTTCTTTCTTTCTTTCTTTCTTTCTTTCTTTCTTTCTTTCTTTCCTTCCTATTGATTTTTTTCCTGCAGAACTATGACTAATACAGTGACACTACAACCAAGTTTCCTTTAAAAAAATTTAAAAAAACTAATTTTTTTAAAAAGACATCATATCTTGGGTCACAAATCAAGCCTTGGTAAATTTAAGAAAATTGAAATAATATCAAGTATCTTTTCCTAAACACAATGCTATGAGACGACATATAAATTACAAGAAAAAATCTGTAAAAAATACAAACACATGGAGGCTAAACAATAAACTACTTAATAACAAAGAGATCACTGAAGAAATCAAAGAGGAGATCAAAAAATACCTAAAACAAATGACAATGAAAACACGACGACCCAAAACCTATGAGATGCAGCAAAAGCAGTTCTAAGAGGGAAGTTTATAGCAATACAGTCCTACCTCAAGAAACAAGAAACATCTCAAATAAACAACCTAACCTTACACCTAAAGCAATTAGAGAAAGAAGAACAAAAAACCCCCAAAGTTAGCAGAAGGAAAGAAATCATAAAGATCAGATCAGAAATAAATGAAAAAGAAATAAGGGAAATGATAGCAAAGAACAATAAAACTAAAAGCTGGTTCTTTGAGAAGATAAACAAAATTGATAAACCATTAGCCAGACTCATCAAGAAAAAAAGGGAGAAGACTCACATCAATAGAATTAGAAATGAAAAAGAAGTAACAACTGACACTGCAGAAATACAAAGGATCATGAGAGATTACTATAAGCAACTATAGGCCAATAAAACGGACAACCTGGAAGAAATGGACACATTCTTAGAAAAGCACAACCTTCCAATACTGAACCAGGAAGAAATAGAAAATATAAACAGACCAATCACAAGCACTGAAATTGAGACTGTGATTAAAAATCTTCCAGCAAACAAAAGCCCAGGACCAGATGTCTTCACAGGCAAATTCTATCAAACATTCAGAGAAGAGCTAACATCCATCCTTCTCAAACTCTTCCAAAATATAGCAGAGGGAGGAACACTCCTAAACTCATTCTACGAGGCCACCATCACCCTGATACCAAAACCAGACAAAGATGTCAGAAAGAAAGAAAACTACAGGCCAATATCACTGATGAACATAGATGCAAAAATCCTCAACAAAATACTAGCAAACAGAATCCAACAGCACATTAAAAGGATCATACACCATGATCAAGTGGGGTTTATCGCAGGGATGCAAGGATTCTTCAATATATGCAAATCAATCAATGTGATAAGCCATATTAACAAACTGAAGGAGAAAAACCATATGATCATCTCAATAGATGCAGAAAAAGCTTTCAACAAAATTCAACACCCATTTATGATAAAAACCCTCCAGGAAGTAGGCATAGAGGGAACTTACCTCAACCTAATAAAGGCCAGATATGACAAACCCACAGCCAACATCATTCTCAATGGTGAAGAACTGGAATCATTACCTCTAAGATCAGGAACAAGACAAGGTTGTCCACTCTCAGCACTATTATTCAACATAGTTTTAGAAGTTTTAGCCACAGAAATCAGAGAAGAAAAAGAAATAAAGGAACCCAAATCAGGAAAGAAGAAATAAAGCTGTCACTGTTTTGCATATGACATGATACTATACACAGAGAATCCTAAAGATGCTACCAGAAAACTGCTAGAGCTAATCAACGAATTTGGTAAAGTAGCAGGATACGAAATTAATGCCCAGAAATCTCTTGCATTCCTATACACTAATGATGAAAAATCTGAAAGAGAAATTAAGGAAACACTCCCATTTACCACTGCAACAAAAAGAATAAAATACATAGGAATAAACCCATCTAAGGAGACAAAAGACCTGTATGCAGAAAACTCTAAGACACTGATGAGAGAAATTAAAGATGATACAAACAGATGGAGAGATATACCATGTTCTTGGATTGGAAGAATCAACAATGTGAAAATGACTATACTACCCAAAGCAATCTACAGATTCAATGCAATCCCTATCAAACTACCAATGGCATTTTTCACAGAACTAGAACAAAAAATTTCACAATTTGTATGGAAACACAAAAGACCCCAAATAACCAAAGCAATCTTAAGAAAGAAAAATGGAGCTGGAGGAATCAGGCTCCCAGACTTCAGACTATACTACAAAGCCACAGTAATCAAGACAGTATGGTACTGGCACAAAAACAGAAATATAGATCAATGGAACAGGATAGAAAGCCCAGAGATAAACCCACGCACATATGGTCACCTTATTTTTGTTAAAGGAGGCAAGGATATACAAAGGAGAAAAGACAGCCTCTTCAATAAGTGGTGCTGGGGAAACTGGACAGCTACATGTAAAAGAATGAAATTAGAACACTCCCTAACACCATACACAAAAATAAACTCAAAATGGATTAAAGACCTAAATGTAAGGCCGGACACTATCAAATTCTTAGAGGAAAACATAGGCAGAACACTCTATGACATAAATCACAGCAAGATCCTTTTTGACCCACCTCCTTGAGAAATGGAAATAAAAACAAAAATAAACAAATGGGACCTAATGAAACTTAAAAGCTTTTGCACAGCAAAGGAAACCATAGACAAGATGAAAAGACAACCCTCAGAATGGGAGAAAATACTTGCAAATGAAGCAAGTGACAAAGGATTAATCTCCAAAATTTACAAGCAGCTCATGCAGCTCAATATCAAAAAAACAAAAAACCCAATCCAAAAATGGGCAGAAGACCTAAATAGACATTTCTCCAAAGAAGATATACAGATTGCCAACAAACCCATGAAAGAATGCTCAACATCACTAATCATTAGAGAAATGCAAATCAAAAGTACAATGAGATATCACCTCACACTGGTCAGAATGGCCATCAAAAATCTACAAACAGTAAATGCTGGAAAGGGTGTGGTGAAAAGGGAACCCTCTTGCACTGTTGGTGGGAATGTAAATTGATACAGCCACTATGGAGAACAGTATGGAGGTTCCTTAAAAAACTAAAAATAGAACTACCATGTGACCCAGCAATCCCACTACTGGGCATATACCCTGAGAAAACCATAATTCAAAAACAGTCATGTGCCACAATATTCATTGCAGGTCTGTTTACAATAGCTAGGACATGGAAGCAACCTAAGTGTTCATTGACAGATGAATGGATAATGAAGATGTGGTACATATATACAATGGAATATTACTCAGCCATAAAAAGAAATGAAATTATTTGTAGTGAGGTGGATGCACCTAGAGTCTGTCATACATAGTGAGGTAAGTCAGAAAGAGAAAAGCAAATAGTATGCTAACACATATATATTGAATATAAAAAAATAAATAAAATGGTTCTTAAGAACTTAGGGGCAGGACAGGAATAAAGACACAGATATAGAGAATGGACTTGAGGACATGAGGAGGGTGAAGGGTAAGCTGGGACGAAGTGAGAGAGTGGCATGGACTAATATATGCTACCAAATGTAAAATAGATAGCTAGTGGGCAGCAGCCACATAGCACAGGGAGATCAGCTCGGTGCTTTGTGACCACCTAGAGAGGTGGGATAGAGAGGGTGGGAGGGAGATGGAAGAGGGAGGAGATATAGGGATATATGTATATGTATAGCTGATTCACTTTGTTATAAAGCAGAAACTAACACACCATTGTAAGGCAGTTATACTCCAATAAAGATGTTAAAAAAAATTTTTTTTTAAGGCTACAACTCTGCACATGTTGGGCTTTCACATGGAATGCCTTTCCCTACTTTTTCACCTTCTGGAAGCCTCCTGAGCCAGAAGAAGACCTATTTCAAATATTCCATGTTGGATGAAACTTTCCAGATTTCCTCTGGTGTCAGTTTCCTTGTTCTGTGGGCTGCTCTATCATTGCATTATAAACTGTTCATCACAGATGATGTTCTAGAAGGTTAAGCATTATTCTAATCTTATCTGCATTATAAAATTGTTCATGAGTCCTGGCCCATAGTCAGCATTTAGTAAATATTTGAATGAATAAATGGGTGAAATAATGGCTTCTGTTCTTATTGAAATTTATTAATGTAGCAAAGGACTATAAAAATAAAGAACTACCAATTAGCCCTAAGAAATACAAACATATATTTTCGCCTTACCAAGCTCACCAAAAACCTAGGAGGACAATAGATGTCACATAAATAAAAAAGCTGCTATAGTGACAACAGAACTGGTCTCCTGATTTGTGCATGAGTGTTGGTCGTATAACTGTAGGCTTATTCATCCATTCACCAAGCATTTATTGAGTGCCGACTGTGTACCTGGCACGGTGTCAGGTGGTGTATATATTACTGATCATGCATGATGGCACTTTTCATCAATGTTCTTAGGAAATTTTCACAAGTAATATCAAGCCAGTGTATTTTCACACATCTAGAAAATTAGGCATGTTTTTCTTACATTTTAGAAATTAAAAGAAAATTAAGTAAATGACACTAGAATTAGAAAGAATGAACAATTCATTAGGCAATAAGAATATTAAGTAGAAATTGGGAATCTCTTTCCTATTTTGATATGCACTTGAGTTTAATTGGCTAAGTTTTGAATACGGAGTGATGAGTTGAGTTGTTAATAAAAATCACACACCTTTTGTATAATTAATAAAATCCAAGAGTCTGGGATGCCTTTGTGTTGCAGACAATTTATCTGCAGGAGTCAGTGAGTTGAGTAATAGAGAGGGATAATAGGAAATCAGTGGCTGAGAAACCCATAAAGTAAATTAATGCGTGCCTTACTTTATTAATTTATAACAATAATGTAATGGATAAATCAATGAGGAGTGCTTTGAGAGAAATGAATAGAGGGAAGAGTTCCTCCTTTTTGCAGTTTGTTGAAATTATTTCCTCTGCAGAGGAAATGTCGGACAGAGGTAAAGAAATGTCTTGCTCTTGGCACAGAGGGGAAGCATGCAGTGTAGCAAAATCTGTGAGTGCTTTGCTCTATCCTTGGGCCTTATGACTTCAGAGAGCTCCCTTTGACATGCAAATGCTAGTGTCTGCATCTCTTTGCCTGAAGACTTTTTTCTAAAGCCTCCACTTTAGGAAGCTGGCAGCGAGTGGAAAATAACTTATTCCCTGCTCCTCAGCAGCCCTCAACCAATGAGGAATAGCAGTTGGTGTATCAATACCCCGCTCCTGCATTCCTTGGGTGGTGTAACTCCTAGGTATTATTTTACACAGTATCTCAGTGTTTCCACAAAGGATCAAGCTCCATTTTCCTACAAGAAAAGCTGGCTTGATGGGCTGCCTTCTCTTCCCTGTGTCACTTCCCCACTTTCTTAGTAACGCTTCCTGCATCTCCCAAATAAACGCTTGCACTTGAATCTGTGCTTAGAGTTGGCTTCTGGGAAAACCCAAACTAAGATAGGCACGAAGACTGTGGTCTCTGTGTACCTGTTATTCTTTGTTGAACCTGGCAGGGCCTGATATTTCAGCTACTACTCAGAAGTACTAGTTATAGAATCCCATTAAGTGGCACATCGGGTTTTAAAGTTTTGAGGAGGTGGTTTGGGTAGGACTTAACAGAGGAACATTCTGGACAGATGGGGGTCTTCCTTGTCATCCTCTCTTCCCATCAGTTGTGTCTGGCAGCCTTCTCAACAACACACGCTTGGGGAAGACAGATCAGTGCTAATCAGACTGAGCTCTGTTCATTTTCCATTGCCCATCTTCCCTGGAGACAGTAAACATCTGTCTCAGTGACATTAAAAGCTAGCATTTTTCTCCTTTCACTCCTTGCATTGCTGGCTTAATTAACAGTTTGCTCAAGCTACATCATGCTTTTTGGAGCTGTTCTATCTTTGTTTCCTTAGGGGAGAGAATGTCCCCTTTCAAAAGTGTGTGTATGTGTGTGTGTCTATGGAGTTGTGCAGTAAGAATTTTTCCCTCAGCTGTCAGCTTCCACCTGAGCTACTGTGAATAGTCCCTTCACTCATCCCCTGCTTCTCTTAAACTGCAAGAAGCTGTTTTCCAACCAGCAGCCAGAGTGGTCAGTTAAGATAGAAATTCATTCATGATCTTTCTCAGTAATGCCCTCCAAGGATTTTCTCATGCATTTCCTGTACAATCCAAACTCTCCCCCGTATTACAAGGTCTCACCCCTCATGCCCATAGGTCTTTGCTCAAATGTCACCTTCTCAGAGAGAGCTCAGCTGACCATCCCGTTTGAATTTGCAAGTCCATCCTCAGCACTCCCCATCTCCCTTCTCTGCTTTGTTACTTTTATAACACATCACTATGTGATTTACTGCATGCTTTGCTTATTTGTTTGTGATTATCTCACTTCACTAGAACAGCGCTTCTTTCACTTAGCAAAATGCGTTTGAGGTTCATCTGTGTTGTGTATCAGTGGCTCATTCCCTTTTATTGGTGAGTAGTGTTCCCCTGTGTGGAAATGCCTAAGTTTGCTTATCCATTCACCAGTTGAAAGACTTCTGGATTGTTTCCAATTTGTGGTGATAATGCATAAAGCTGCTATAAATATTTTTGTACAGGTTTTTAGGATAATATAAGTTTTCATTTCTCTTGGGCAAATACCTAGGGGTGGGATTCTTAGGTCATATGCTAAGTCTATGTTTTACTTTATAGGAAACTGTCAAACTGTTTATAGGAAACTGTCAAAGTGGTGTACCATCTTACATTCTCACCAGCGATGCGTGAGGGTTCCATTTGTCCTAATCTTTGCCAGCGCCTGTGTTGTAGGTTTAAAAGCATGGCGGGGGGTGGGGAATTCCCTGGTAGTCCAGTGGTTAAGACTCAGCACTTCCACTGTAAGGGGTGCATGTTCGACCACTGGTTGGGGAACTAAGGTCCCACATGACTCGCAGTGTGCAAAAAAAAAAAAAAAAAAAAAGCATGGGGGGTACTTTAGAAGAGTATCTGAGATCCATCAATTTAATCAGATTTCCAGATGGTGCCCAAGTGCAGGTCTTATTTTTGTTTTTTAATAAGATCTATAATTTTAAAAGATCATTAATATCCATAGTTTATTTTTTAGAACAGTTTTAGGTTAACAGAAAAATTGTGCTGAAGGTACAGGAAGTTCCCATACATCCTTTCTTCCTCATTAGTTATAGTTGGTGAACCAATATTGATACATTATGATTATCTAAGTTCCATAGTTTACATTAGGTTTCCCACTTTGTGTTGTACACACTATGGGTGTTGACAAATGCATACTATTATGTATCTACCATCACAGCATTGTACAGAATAGTTTCACTTTCCTAAAAATCCCCTGCACCCCACCCATTCATCCTCCCTACCCCACTCTGAACCCCTGGCAACCACTGATCTTGTTACCGTCTTTGTAGTTTTGCCTTTCCCAAGATGTCCTATAGTATGAATTTTACAGTCTGTAGCCTTTCTAGATTTTCCCCTTTCACTTATTATTTTCCCCTTTCACCACGTTCACAGAAACCTGAATATTCCTCTCATGAACTCTAAGGTTGCTTTTACACCAATGACCAGCGACCCACTGAACTGATATTTTGGCTTGGCTGGAGTTTCCCACCCCCTGCTTGGCTGCACCTATGCTGGTTACCACCTCCCCCAACCCAGGCACAGCACACCACCCCTCCCTCCATAACTCGTTCATCACCCTCATTTGGAAACCATCTCTTTCACTCTGCCTCTCAAATCCTTCCAGAATCTCTACAGCTAACTCAGGTTTGATCTCTTGCAAAAGACTTCCCCTGGTATCCCAAACCCTCCTCTAAACTCTTAAAATAATTATTGCTTCTAGATTCATTGGACCTTGTGAAGCACTATCTGTTCTTTCTATTCTCTTGCTCCCCTGAGCTCTTATTTCAACTTGATCGCATTATTTTCCTATATTTCAACCAGATTCCCCCAACAGCACTCTAAGTACCCTAGGGTGAGAGATTGTGTTATTATTCACTTTTGTCCCCCCAGCACCTAGCATTGTACCAAGCTTGATGAATGTTTGCTTTTTTCTAGTTCAGAAAACGATGAACAATGATGTAATGACAATAGTGTGGGTCTAGGGCACCCAGAGATGGGGTTCTAGTCAGTTAACCTCTCCAGGCTTAGGTTTCCTCATCTGCATAATTCATGTTTGTACTGAAGCCTCCAATTTCTCTATTTGTACCATTCTGTGTTTTGATTATCATAGCAACAATAAGGTAATTGGGCAAATGACATAATTGTCCTAAATGGACATAGCTTCTGTTGGGATTAAGTATCAGTCTTTGAAAACAACAAACAGGGATAAAACTGTTAGCCTGAGATCGGTTCTGATTTCCATGAAAATTTTTCAGGGGTTATTTTCCTGTCCCCAGTACCCTGCCCCTCCCCTGGAATACTTCCTTTCTCTCCATGCTTTCCTAGCATTCAAAGGTACACTCACGTTCCATCTCATAGAATTCTTCATGGTTTGTAACTTTTTAATTTGTTTTTCACTTGTTTTTGTATCTTTCCCCTGCTGTCCACCAGCTTCATGAGGGAGGAACTGTGCAAGTCGTGTTTGTCATTGTATCAGTGCCATAAATGTCTGTTCAATGAATTAATGGTGTTAATAAATATGCTCTGGAAAAAAAGTTTTTTCTCTGCAAATAAGTGCTGGAAACACTGTGTAGTTTACTTTTCCTACTTGGAGAGACAATGTCTTGCATACAAGACCTGTTGAATTTTGTCACTCCAGGACT
The DNA here is from genome assembly GCF_028021215.1 of Eschrichtius robustus. Lineage (NCBI taxonomy): Eukaryota > Metazoa > Chordata > Mammalia > Artiodactyla > Eschrichtiidae > Eschrichtius > Eschrichtius robustus. Next base: position 56,201,414 of record NC_090835.1, on the reverse strand, counting down.
TACCAAATTTATTTGATCATAGACCTCCCTAACCTTTTAAAATTTTCCTTGGATCATCTACTTACTCAATAATTACACCCACATTAATAAAACAGTAGCTAACCAGTGTTAGACAACTCCCATGCAACCAGGCTATTCCAAACACTTTATAACCTTCCTTTAGAACAATCCCAGTTTTACTATCTTTGAGAATTATGGAGAATTATGGAGAAAACAGAGGCTCAGAGAGTTACAGTAACTTCCTAAGTCACAGGGTCCCTTGAGAAATCAGTCATCAGATTGCTCAGCATGAGAAATGCTGGTTTAATGGAATTCACAGGCTCTGGGCTAAGACAGACCTGCTTTGAATCTAGAATGCAGCGGATCCTGGAACAGATCACTTTCTAAATGGGGGTCTGGGCCTCATTTACCTTTACCTATAGAACAATGATGGTCATACTCACTTGAAAGGGTGGTTGTAGAAATTAAATGAAATAACATATGTGAAGAAGTTAACATTGTACATGGCTGGTGATGAAGGCTTGAGACATTGTAGTTATTATCAGCAGAGAGGTTTGCCCAAAACAGTACTTGTTGAACATGTTACATTGTCTGCTACTCTGCCTTTTCATTGTTGAGGCTTTGGTGATTTGGTTTACCTGGAAACTTCTAAGAGCAATGAATTAGTTAGGTGAGGCTAAACGCTGTCACAGCCTTGAAATATTGTGAAAGCTTATGTCTCATTCACAAGAAATCCACAGTGGATTTCCTTGATCCGGCAGCTGTGACTCAAGTCCTCCACAACATCCTCTGCCTTCAGCACAGAGACAAGGAAAGAGCAAGCAGACCATCTGAGGAGGATTTACGAAATATTATAAATGCAACACTTTTTTAAATTGCCCAGTTCTTAAAACATTGACCCTGGATGAAGGCTCAGGAGCCCCATGAACTTTCTGGTTATATTTAGGTAATGAAAAGTCCAGTAGTAAAAATGTCCAATCTATGTAATTAGCAAAAGAGTGAACATGATTTGAAGTTAACTAGTTTTATCATCTACAAATTGAGCTGGTGGCCGGTGGTCAGTTTAGTGGGAGAGGCTGGATATAGTCATTAACGCTTCACTGTTTATCAATCTTCACTCATCATTCTGTAGACCTTTTTCAAAAATAAAATTTTATCATGTCATGTATATAGATTGATGAATTTTCAGAAAATAAAACACTCAGGTAATACCTAAAAACTCATGTAATACATAAAAAGATAAAACATAAAAACTTGTGTACTTGCAAATGCGTCAGTTTCCATTCATTGTGAAATGTCTTATTTCACCTTCGCTGCTTTTCTCTCAAGATTTAAAAAATTTCACTCCACTGTCTTCTTGTTTGAGGCAAAGTTGGATGCAGTTCTGATCTTTGTTCCTCTGTAGGTAACATGTTTTCCCTCTGGCTTCTTTCAGGATTTTTCCTGTATCATTATTTTCTGTAGTTGAGGATGGTATTCCTAGGTGTAGATTTTTGACATTTGTTCTCCTTGGTGTTCTCTGAGCTTTGTGGAGCTGTAGTTTGGTGTCTGGCATTAATTTGGGGGAAATTTTCAGTCTTTATTGTTGCAAATATTTCTTCTGTTCCTTTCTCCCTTTTTCTCCTTCTGGTATTCCCATTACACATCTGTTACACCTTTTGTAGTTGTCCACAGTCCCTGGAATTATGTTCTGTTTTTTTCAGTCTGTGTCCCCTTTGCTTTTCAGTTTTTGAGATTTCTATTGAAATATCCTCTATCTCGATGAGTCTTTCCTCAGCTGTGTCCAGTCTACTGACGAGCCTGTCAAAGGCATTCTTTATTTCTCTTACAGAGGGTTGTTGTTGTTTTTGTTTAATCTATAGAGTTTCTTTTTGGTTCTTTCTTAGGATTTCCATCTCTCTGCTAGCATTGCCCATCTGTTCTTGCCTGCTATCTACTTTATCCATTAGAGACCTTAGCATAGTAATCATAGCTGTTTAAAATTCCCTGTCTGATGATTCCAACATCCCTGTTATGTCTGGTTCTCTGATGCTTGCTCTGTCTCTTCAAATTGCATTTTTTGCATTTTTGTATGTCTTATGATTTTTTCTTTATAGCTGGCCATGATGTACTGGGTGAGAGGAACTGCTGTGAGTAGATCTTTAGTGATGTGGGGGTGAGGTGTGGGGGAGGGGTAGCATTCTATGTCTCAGGCCCCCAGTGAGCCTATGCCTCTGGACTGTGAACGCACAAGGGTTTCTCAGTTTTCTCCCCACTTAGGTGGGAGAGGATGGCTCGAGTGGCTGGAGTTAGGGATTTCCCTTTCCCCAGGTCGGTTAGGCTCTGATTATGCCCCCAGCAGGTTAGGCTCTGCTAAAATACAGCTGACCCTCGAACCACGTGGGTTTGATCTGCAGGGTCCACTTATACATGGGTTTTCCCACTACAGTTCTACATGATCTGTGGTTGGTTGAATATGCAGATGCAGAACCATAGATACTGGAGGGCCAACTGTAAAGTTATACGTGGGTTTTTTACTGCAAGTGGGGTAGGTGCCCCTAAACCCCATATTGTTCAAGTGTCGATTGTAGCTTTCCCTGAGGGCAGCCCTTGCTAAGAAGAACAGAGAGCTCTTTTATATTTCAAAATGGTTCATGATTCCCTCTCCCTGGAAGAAGCCTGAGGGACTTTTTCTCAGGTATTTACATGAGAATCTGGTGGAGTTCCTGGAGATAAATCTCACAGTATTGTGGGGTCCCCCTGTGACTGGGTCCCCTGGAGGATTTAACTCTGGGAGTTCTCCACACTGAGCCTCAAGCAATTCATCAATGACAGGTCAGGTCTTCCTACCCTGGTACTTGTCCTGCAGCAATTCCCTCTTGTGAGTCTCTGCTCTGAAAAGCCATGATGATCTGTATGCCCTGTCTCTCCAAACTTGGGGGCAGCAGTTTGCCCTTTGTCCTCCCCTCTCTTATGGATCCAAGAAGAGTTGTTGATTTTTTAGTGTGTTTAGTTTTTACTTGTTCTTGGGAAAGAGTGACAACTTCCAAACTCTTTACACCCTCCTCACCTTCATTTTTGAGGTATTCACTTTGTATGGAATTCTAAGTTGTATTCTTAACTTTAGTAATTGTATTTTTTTTAATTCCAGAATTTCCTTAATTTGCCATAGATTCAAGTTCTCTGGTGAAATGATCATCTTGACTCTATTTTCTTGAACATATTAATCAGTTATTTTAAGTCTGTGTCTGGTAGCTCATATATCTGCATCACCCTAATATCTGTTTCTTTTCATTGCCTTTTCTCTTCTGTCTCTTTATATGCCTGGTAATTCTGAACTGAATGCTGGAAATTGTGTTTAATAAATGTTAGAGTCTATGTATGGATGCTGTTTTCTTTCTCCAGAAAGGATTTTGTTTAGTTTCTGGCTAAAGGATTAGAGCTGATTTGAGGTTGTATTTCAGTTCTTGTAAGATCTGCTTTATTCTAACCATGGAGTGTAATTCTGCAGAGATTTGTACTAGATGGGCCCTAAACTTCTGATTTTGTCCCCCCAGCATGACACAAGGTCAATAGGTCTGCTTAGCTGGCAGCTGCTTTCTGCTCTTTTTTCTCCAAATTTAGCCAATTTGTTATGTACATTGATAGATGATTAGATTGATAAAGGTGGTGTAGAAAGCTATTCTCACCTCAGTGATTTCTTGTTTCTGGTCAGTAGCATCATGGACATTCAGTTCCATCTGCCCTGATAACTCTGCAATGCCTTCAAACATCTCTGATTGCTTTTTTTTTTTTTTTAACATCTCTATTGGAGTATACTTGCTTTACAATAGTGTGTTAGTTTCTGCTTTATAACAAAGTGAATCAGCTATACATATACATATGTCCCCATATCTCTTCTCTCTTGTGTCTCCCTCCCTCTGACCCTCCCTATCCCACCCCTCTAGGTGGTCACAAAGCACGAAGCTGATCTCCCAGTGCTATGCAGCTGCTTCCCACTAGCTATGTATTTTAAGTTTGGTAGTGTATATATGTCCATGCCACTCTCTCACTTTGTCGCAGCTAACCCTTCCCCCTCCCCGTATCCTCAAGTCCATTCTCTAGTAGGTCTGCGTCTTTATTCCCGTCTTGCCCCTAGGTTCTTCATGACCATATTTTTTTCTTAGATTCCATATATATGTGTTAGCATATGGTATTTGTTTTTCTCTTTCTGACTTACTTCACTCTGTATGACAGACTCTAGGTCCATCCACCTCATTACAAATAACTCAATTTCGTTTCTTTTTATGGCTGAGTAATATTCCATTGCATATATGTGCCACATCTTCTTTATCCATTCATCTGTTGATGATGGATGCTTAGGTTGCTTCCATGTCCTGGCTATTGTAAATAGAGCTGCAATGAACATTTTGGTACATGACTCTTTTTGAATTATGGTTTTCTCAGGGTATATGCCCAGTAGTGGGATTGCTGGGTCGTATGGTAGTTCTATTTGTAGTTTTTTAAGGAACCTCCATACTGTTCTCCATAGTGGCTGTATCAATTTACATTCCCACCAACAGTGCAAGAGGGTTCCCTTTTCTCCACACCCTTTCCAGCATTTATTGTTTCTAGATATTTTGGTGATGGCCGTTCTGACTGGTGTGAGATGATGTCTCGTTGTAGTTTTGATTTGCATTTGTCTAATGATTAATAATGTTGAGCATTCTTTCATGTGTTTGTTGGCAATCTGTATATCTTCTTTGGAGAAATGTCTGTTTAGGTCTTCTGCCCATTTTTGGATTGGGTTTTTTTTTTTTGATATTGAGCTGCATGAGCTGCTTGTAAATTTTGGAGATTAATTCTTTGTCAGTTGCTTCATTTGCAAGCATTTTCTCCCATTCTGAGGGTTGTCTTTTTGTCTTGTTTATGGTTTCTTTGCTGTGCAAAAGCTTTTAAGTTTCATTAGGTCTCATTTGTTTATTTGTGTTTTTATTTCCATTTCTCTAGGAGGTGCGTCAAAAAGGATCTTGCTGTGATTTATGTCATAGAGTGTGCTGCCTATGTTTTCCTCTAAGAGTTTGATAGTGTCCGGCCTTACATTTAGGTCTTTAATCCATTTTGAGTTTATTTTTGTGGATGGTGTTAGGGAGTGTTCTAACTTCATTCTTTTACATGTAGCTGTCCAGTTTTCCCAGCACCACTTATTGAAGAGGCTGTCTTTTCTCCATTGTATATTCTTGCCTCCTTTCTCAAAGACAAGGTGACCATATGTGCATGGGTTTATCTCTGGGCTTTCTATCCTGTTCCATGGATCTATATTTCTGTTTTTGTGCCAGTACCATACTGTCTTGATTACTGTGGCTTTGTAGTATAGTCTGAAGCCTGGGAGCCTGATTCCTCCAGCTCCGTTTTTCTTTCTCAAGATTGCTTTGGCTATTTGGGGTCTTTTGTGTTTCCATACAAATTGTGAGAATTTTTTGTTCTAGTTCTGTGAAAAATGCCATTGGTAGTTTGATAGGGATTGCATTGAATCTGTAGATTGCTTTGGGTAGTATAGTCATTTTCACAATGTTGATTCTTCCAATCCAAGAACATGGTATAACTTTCCATCTATTTGTATCATCTTTAATTTCTCTCATCAGTGTCTTATAGTTTTCTGCATACAGGTCTTTTGTCTCCTTAGGTAGGTTTATTCCTAGATATTTTATTCTTTTTCTTGCAGTGGTAAATGGGAGTGTTTTCTTAATTTCACTTTCAGATTTTTCATCATTAGTATATAGGAATGCAAGAGATTTCTGTGCATTAATTTTGTATCTTGCTACTTTACCAAATTCATTGATTAGCTCTACTAGTTTTCTGGTAGCATCTTTAGGATTCTCTATGTATTGTATCATGTCATCTGCAAACAGTGACAGCTTTACTTCTTCTTTTCCGATTTGGATTCCTTTTATTTCTTTTTCTTCTCTGATTGCTGTGGCTAACACTTCCAAAACTATGTTGAATAATAGTGGTGAGAGTGGGCAACCTTGTTTTCTTCCTGATCTTAGTGAAAATGGTTTCAGTTTTTCACCATTGAGGATGATGTTGGCTGTGGGTTTGTCATATATGGCCTTTATTATGTTGAGGCAAGTTCCCTCTATGCCTACTTTCTGGAGGGTTTTTATCATAAATGGGTGTTGACTTTTGTCAAAAGCTTTCTCTGCATCTATTGAGATGATCATATGGTTTTTATTCTTCAATTTGTTAATATGGTATATCACATTGATTGATTTGTGTATATTGAAGAATCCTTGCATCCCTGGGATAAACCCCGCTTGATCATGGTGTGTGATCCTTTTAATGTGCTGTTGGATTCTGTTTGCTAGTATTTTGTTGAGGATTTTTGCATCTGTGTTCATCAGTGATATTGGCCTGTAGTTTTCTTTCTTTGTGACATCTTTGTCTGGTTTTGGTATCAGGGTGATGGTGGCCTCACAGGATGAGTTTGGGAGTCTTCCTCCCTCTGCTATATTTTGGTAGAGTTTGAGAAGGATAGGTGTTAGCTCTTCTCTAAATGTTTGATAGGATTCGCCTGTGAAGCCATGTGGTCCTGGGCTTTTGTTTGTTGGAAGATTTTTAATCACAGTCTCAATTTCAGTGCTTGTGATTGGTCTGTTCATCTTTTCTATTTCTTCCTGGTTCAGTCTCAGAAGGTTGTACATTTCTAAGAATTTGTCCATTTCTTCCAGGTTGTCCATTTTATTGGCATATAGTTGCTTGTAGTAATCTCTCATGATCCTTTGTATTTCTGCAGTGTCAGTTGTAAATTCTCCTTTTTCATTTCTAATTCTCTATATTTGAGTCTTCTTCCTTTTCTTCTTGATGAGTCTGGCTAATGGTTTATCAATTTTGTTTATCTTCTCAAAACTAGCTTTTAGTTTTATTGATCTTTGCTATCATTTCCTTCATTTCTTTTTCACTTATTTCTCATCAGATCTTCATGATTTCTTTCCTTCTGCTAACTTTGGGGTATTTTTGTTCTTCTTTCTCTAATTGCTTTAGGTGTAAGGTTAGGTTGTTTATTTGAGATGTTTCTTGTTTCTTGAGGTAGGACTGTATTGCTATAAACTTCACTCTTAAAACTGCTTTTGCTGCATCTCATAGGTTTTGGGTCATCGTGTTTTCATTGTCATTTGTTTCTAGGTGTTTTTTGTTTTCCTCTTTGATTTCTTCAGTGATCTCTTGGTTATTAAGTTGTGTATTGTTTAGCCTCCATGTGTTTGTAATTTTTACAGATTTTTTCCTGTAATTGATATCTACGCTCATAGCGTTGTGGTCGCAAAAGATACTTGATGTGATTTCAATTTTCTTAAATTTACCAAGGCTTGATTTGTGGCCCAAGATATGATATCTCCTGGAGAATGTTCCATGAGCACTTGAGAAGAATGTGTATCCTGTTGTTTTTGGATGGAATGTCCTATAAATATCCATTAAGTCCATCTTGTTTAATGTATCATTTAAAGTTTGTGTTTCCTTATTTATTTTCATTTTTGATGATCTGTCCATTGGTGATAGTGGGGTGTTAAAGTCCCCTACTGTGATTGTGTTACTGTCGATTTCCCCTTTTATGGCTGTTAGTATTTGCCTTATGTATTGAGGTGCTCCTATGTTGGGTGCATAAATATTTACAATTGTTATATCTTCTTCTTGGGTTGATTGTTGATCATTATGTAGTGTCCTTCTCTGTCTCTTGTAATAGTGTTTGTTTTAAAGTCTATTTTGTCTGATATGAGAATTGCTACTGCAGCTTTCTTTTGATTTCCATTTGCATGGAATATCTTTTCCCATCCCCTCACTTTCAGTCTGTATGTGTCCCTAGGTCTGAAGTGGGTCTCTTGTAGACAGCATACATACGGGTCTTGTTTTTGTATCCATTCTGCCAGTCTGTGTCTTTTGGTGGGAGCATTTAATCCATTTACATTTAAGGTAGTTATCGATATGTATGTTCCTATTACCATTTTCTTCATTGTTGTGGGTTTGTTCTTGTAAGTCTTTTCCTTCTATTGTATTTCCTGCCTAGAGAAGTTCCTTTAGCATTTGTTGTAAAGCTGGTTTGGTGATGCTGAATTCTCTTAGCTTTTGCTTGTCTGTAAAGGTTTTAATTTCTCTGTCAAATCTGCATGAGATCCTTGCTGTGTAGAGTAATCATGGCTGTAGGTTTTTCTCCTCATCACTTAAAATATGTCCTGCCACTCCGTTCTGGCTTGCAGAGTTTCTGCTGTAAGATCAGCTGTTAACCTTATGGGGATTCCCTTGTGTATTACTTGTTGTTTTTCCCTTGCTGCTTTTAATATTTTTTCTTTGTATTTAATTTTTGATAGTTTGATTAATATGTGTCTTGGTGTGTTTCTCATTGGATTTATCCTGTATGGGACTCTCTGTGCTTCCTGGACTTGATTAACTATTCCTTTCCCATATTAGGCAAGTTTTCAGCTATAATCTCTTCAAATATTTTCTCAGTCCCTTTCTTTTTCTCTTCTTCTGGGACCCCTGTAATTCGAATGTTGGTGCATTTAATGTTGTCCCAGAGGTCTCTGAGACTGTCCTCAATTATTTTCATTCTTTTTTCTTTATTCTGCTCTGAAGTAGTTATTTCCACTTTTTTATCTTCCAGGTTACTTATCCGTTCTTCTGCCTCAGATATTCTGCTATTAATCCCTTCTAGAGAATTTTTAATTTCATTTTTTGTGTTGTTCATCACTGTTTGCTCTTTAGTTCTTCTAGGTCCTTGTTAAACGTTTCTTTTATTTTCTCCATTCTATTTCCAGGATTTTGGATCATCTTTATTATCATTATTCTGAATTCTTTTTCAGGTAGACTGCCTATTTCCTCTTCATTTGTTAGGTCTGGTGGGTTTTTGCCTTGCTCCTTCATCTGCTGTGTGTTTCTCTGTCTTCTCATTTTGCTTAACTTACTGTGTTTGGGGTCTACTTTTCGCAGTCTGCAGGTTCGTAGTTCCCATTGTTTTTGGTGTCTGTCCCCAGTGGCTAAGGTTGGTTCAGTGGGTTTTGTAGGCTTCCTGGTGGAGGGGACTAGTGCCTGTGTTCTGGTGGATGAGGTTGGATCTTGTCTTTCTGGTGGGCAGTTCCACTTCTGGTGGTGTGTTTTGGGGTGTCTGTGGCTTTATTATGATTTTAGGCAGCCTCTCTGCTAATGGATGGGTTTGTGCTCCTGTCTTGCTAGTTGTTTGGTATAAGGTGTCTGGCACTGCAGCTTGCTGGTCATTGAGTGGAGCTGGGTCTTGGCGTTGAGATGGAGATCTCTGGGAGATTTTCACCATTTGATGTTATGTGGAGCTGGGAGACCTCTTGTGGACCAGTGTCCTGAACTTGGCTCTCCCACCTCAGAGGCACAGCCCTGATGCCTGGCTGGAGAACCAAGAGCCTGTCATCCACACGGCTCAGAATAAAAGGGAGAAAATAAAGAAAGAAAGAACAAAGAAGTTAAAATAAAGTAAAGTAAAATACAATAAAGTTATTAAAATAAAAAATAAAAAATAATTATTAAGAAAAATTAAACAACAACAACAACAACAAAAAAAAAACGGACAGACAGAAGCCTAGGACAAATGGTAAAAGCAAAGCTATACAGACAAAATCACACACATAAGCATACACATACACACTCACAAAAAGAGAAAAAGGAAAAAAAATATACATATCGTTGCTCCCAACATCCACCTCCTCAATTTGGGATGATTCGTTGTCTATTCAGGTATTCCACAGATGCAGCGTACATCAAGTTGATTGTGGAAATTTAATCTGCTGCTCCTGAGGCTGCTGGGAGAAATTTCCCTTTCTCTTCTTTGTTCGCACAGCTCCCGGGGTTCAGCTTTGGATTTGGCCCTGCCTCTGCACGTAGGTCGCCTGAGGGCGTCTGTTCCTGCTCAGACAAGATGGGGTTAAAGGAGCAGCTGATTCAGGGGCTCTGGCTCACCCAGGCCGGGGGGAGGTAGGGATATGGACTGCAGGGTGAGCCTGTGGTGGCAGAGGCTGGTGTGACGTTGCAGCAGCCTGAGGCACACCGTGTGTTTTCCAGGTGAAGTTGTCCCTGGATCACGGGACCCTGGCAGTGGAGGGCTGCACAGGCTCCCGGGAGAGGAGGTGTGGACAGTGACCTGTGCTTGCACACAGGCTTCTTGGTGGCGGCAGCAGCAGCCTTAGCGTCTCATGCCTGTCTCTCGGGTCTGTGCTGATAGGTGTGGCTCACGCCGTCTCTGGATCTCCTTTAAGCAGTGCTCTTAATCTCCTCTCCTCGTGCTTCAGGCAACAAAGAGGCAAGAAAAAGTCTCTTGCCTCTTCTGCAGGTCCAGACTTTTTCCCAGACTCCCTCCCGGCTAGCCGTGGTGCTCTAACCCCTTCAGTCTGTGTTCACGCCGCCAACCCCAGTCCTCTCCCTGCGATCCGACCGAAGCCCGAGCCTCAGCTCCCAGCCCCCACCCGTCCCAGCAGGTGAGCAGACAAGTCTCTTGGCCTGGTGAGTGCTGGTGGGCACCGATCCTCTGTGCGGGAATCTCTCCGCTTTGCCCTCTGCACCCCTGTGGCTGCGCTCTCCTCTGTGGCTCCGAAGCTTCCCCTCCACCACCCGCAGTCTCTGCCCATGGAGGGTCTTCCTAGTGTGTGTAAACCTTTCCTCCTTCATGGCTCCCTCCTACTGGTGCAGGTCCTGTCCCTATTCTTTTGTCTCTGTTTTTTCTTTTTTCTTTTGCCCTACCCAGGTACGTGGGGAGTTTCTTGCCTTTTGGGAAGTCTGAGGTCTTCTGCCAGTGTTCAGTAGGTGTTCTATAGGAGCTGTTCCACATGTAGATGTATTTCTGATGTATTTGTGGGGAGGAAGGTGATCTCTGCGTCTCTTCCGCCATCTTGAAGCTCCTCCTCTCTGATTGCTTTGAAGAGAAGTTTTTAGTTTTGTTTTTCTTTGTTTCCCATTCCATCTACTTTTTCCAGTTGCCCTCAGTAGGAGGATTTGTCTGACAGGGCTGATACATTAGATGCAGAAGTGCAGGTTTTAGAGGCCAGATCTAGAAGTGGTATATATCACATTCTTTCAGATTCCATTAACTAGGAAAGAGCTCATGGCTCCTCTCAGATACCAGTTGGGCCGTGAAATGTAGTTTTCCTGTGTGCCCAGGAGGAAAATATGACAATTTCATGAAAATATAGCTTTTTTTTTGCTATAGGAAATGACTTGCGGATTTATTATATACTTTGGAGGTTTCATTATTATCTTTACACATTTTCAACACAATTTTAAGCTAATGCTTTAAAGGTAAAGAAGAGTCCATAGAATAGTCTGTGTATAATTTTTTTAAACTCAGTGTTTATTAAATTCCATTTTTTTTTTGTTCTGGTACATTCACACCCATCCTAGTCTTTTTTTTTTTTAATTTTTATTTTATATTGGAGTATAGTTGATTTACAAGCCATTCTAGTCTTGAATCCTCACATGAGTCCTGCAAAGTAAGTATTCTTATTTTCCACATTTTTTTTCAAACAGTGAGTATGAGACTGAGGTTGTTATTGAATTTGTGCTGTGTGATGTGGACTAAAGACTAATTAATTAATTCCATAAAATGATTGTTAACAGTTGTTCTGAGTTACTCTTATAGCATCTTGTTGCAAGATAATATAGTAACTGAAACCCAGAGCTCTGGACCAGGCTGCTGGATTTCAATCCTGTCTCTACCACTTCCCGTTTATCAACCAGTGGGCAATTTACTTCATTTCTCTGTGCCTGTTTCCTCCTCTGTAAAATAGAGGTGATAGTAGATTGTTATATTGAATAAATTAACTTGAAAAAAAGCCTATAAATGGGAAAGAATTTGAAAAAGAATCGATATATGTATATGTGTAACTGAATCACTTGGCTGTACACCTGAAACTAACACATTTAACAGTGTAAATCAACTATACTCCAATATAAAATAAAAAAAGAAAAGAGCCTAGAAAAGTGCCTATTACATAATAAGCACTCAATACTAATTAACTGTTAATATTATGCAGAAGCTGATGATTGCATTGCTCTTTCTATTACAGATTTACATAATGCTTTGTTTTGTAGTTTTGTAAGAGCAGCACTAGAATGTAAGTTCCCTGAGTTCAGGGACTGTTTCCCTCAGTGGGAAGGACAGCATTTGGCACCAACTAATGGTGTAAGCTATCAAACTTCAAATCATAAAAGGAGAAAAATTTGGCTCCCCTTTTTCACTATATCCCCTTCAGTTCCAGCCAATAGTGTCTATTGTATATTTTTTCCCTCTTTTGTTTGCCCATTTAAAAATTTTTTTTTTGGAAAAGAAACTCTTTTCTCCACGGTTAAAATCCTAAGTAGTTCTGAATATATTGGTTACTAATATAACTCTCTTGAATTGGAGATCACTGTGGAGCATGATTAAAATGTTGGGGGGAGCTCGTGTAACTTGGACAAGGTGGTAGATATTTATTTTCTAACATGGTGAAAAATGTATACTTTTACACTGTCACAAAAGAGCTTGTGCTGTGACTTAATGTTTCCCAATTTAGGTCCTCGATATCATGTACCTTTGACAGTTCTTTCCTATTGCTGATAGATTTTTTTTTTCCCCCTTTAGAGGTAAGGGAGGCACACATTTCTGTATTTGTTTGCACTTTTGTTCTGCTTGTGGTAGTATCTCTCTTATCACACAAAATATAGTTACCTGTCAATCAATGCTTATGAAGCACTTACTGCATCTTTAATGCACGTCACTAAAGTCTGATGATCGGAAAATGTGTGCAAGGAAAAGGAAAAGATCTCATATTAAATCGTTGGAACTGAGTTAACATGTGCAAAAGCACTAAAGGTAAGTGAGGTCTTGCTTTCTTGTTATTGTTATTATCTGGTGTATTAGTTGCCTATGGCTGCTGTAACAAATTACCACAAACTGGAAGCCTTCAAACAACAGAAGTATATCCCCTCTTAGCTCCAGAGGCCAGAAGTCCAAAATCAAAGTGTCAATGGGGCTGGTTCTCCCGGAAGCTCTGGGGGAGAATCTGTCCCCTGCTTCTCTCTCCTGGCCCCTGGGGACAGCTGACGATCCTTGGCTTGTTCATTACTCCATCCTCTGCCTCTGTCTTCATATCGCCTTCTCCTGTATTTCTCCTCTTCTCTTAGAATCTTCTCCACTGATAAGGACACTTGCCATTGAATTTAGGGCCCACTCAGATCAGCCAGGATGATCTCATCTAAAGATACCTAACTTGATTACATCTGCAAAGACCCTTTCTTTTTCCAGATAAGAGCACGTTCTGAGTGGACATATCTTTTGTGGAGCCGTCATTCAACTTACTACATCTGGTACATGTTATTTTTCTTTGAAAAAAAATTTTTTTTTCAAGTTTCCTAAAAAACTCCCTCAAGGACAAGAAACATATTTTATATGTCTTTTGTTCCCTAGAGCCCAGTTGAAGGCTCTACCCAATAAAGCCCTTTTAATGTATAAAGATGTATATGTATCTTAAGAGGTATGAAAGGAATGGATGGCAGAGGAACAGAAGCATGTGATGATATCTTTGGAGTCTAGTGATGAGATTGACAAACAGGAAAACAGCGTGGTGCGAGAGTAGTGAGTGCTATGACACGGTTAAGTATATACAGAAAGTCATCTGACTCTAGTCTGGGGGAGTTGGAAAGGCTTTTTGGAGAAGGAGGCGTAGCAAGTGAAATCCAAAGGCCTGTGTGGACAAGGAGGAAGGGTATTCCAGGCACACAGAACTACACACGGGAAGATTTCCAGGGCAAGGTCTCTGGGGCCAGCAGGAAGTATGGTGAATATGGAAGATATGGTGCACTGGGTGGATGTATGACTAAGGGTTGGTGAGCAGACAACAAACAGCAAGGAATGACATTGGGGTTTCATGAGGGCTGGACCATGAAGGGCCTTGCATGCTCTACCCGGGAGTTTGTATATACTCATAAAAAACCGAAATCATTTGATGTGGTGGCTAAGAGAGCATCAGATGGACATTTCATAAAACTCCCACTGGCCGTAGTGGTGAAATGCATTGGCTGTTAGTGAGACTGGAGGCAAGATGGTCAGTTCTTGCCACCGTTACTCTCCTCCAACAACATATTTTTTAAATAGAAGGAACTAATCTTTTGGCAAGAAATGTGTATTACAATCCAAGTTCTCCTTTCCCTCTCTCTGCTTTTCTATCCTGCATCCTGATTTCATCACACCATGGACCGAAGAAAAAAATCCAAAGTCATTCTCTAACGCCTGTTGTTCCTCAGTGCCTTGCAACTTCACCACGTGATTGATTGTCCCACCTCCACCCTGGCACACATGTACTGTCCCCCCTCCACGTGAACACACAGGGAATGAACCCGGGCACACGTGAACTGTCCCCCCTCCACGTGAACACACAGGGAATGAACTAGTAACCCCCGGTTAAGATCTTGGGCAGCATGTTAGTCTTCTCATCTGTAAAATGGGTGTAATTTTATCTATCTCACAGACTGAGGACCAAATGAAATTAGATACACATGACAAATGTGTGAATTGCTACTTACTATACCTGGCAAAAAGTAAGAACTCAATAAATGGAACTTTATTATTATTATTATCACATAAGACAAACTCTGCAAACAGATCTATCTTGCCCTTGGAAATCTTTATTTCTTGCTTGGCCACATTACAAATTACTGGCGACCCCCATGGACTTTGATCTCTACATTCACACTTAACCTGTGTTGACAGGTGACCTGGTTTCTCCTGCCTCACCCCACCCACATCCTTCTGAATTTCTATAACATTTAGGGTCTGTCTCACAACATTTCATACTGGATGATTGAACTATCTGCTCTATGTTCACGTTGCCTTTATAAATAGACCCTAAATTCCATAAGTGGATATATCTAGCAGGACGCCCAGAAAAATACAACAAATGGGATGAGTTGATAATAAAAGGGTCCTTTCTCAGCATCTCTCTCCTCTTTGGGAGTCTTGTTGAAGTTCTGACTTCCCTGTCCTCTCTCTGTCTATCAAAATTAATCTGCAAGTTCTAAAGGAAGAAAGAAAGTGAAAAAATGAGGAATATGTAACTTTTTAAAACCTTGGTCTCAAAACGGGGAGAATGTTGGTTTTAGAACATTTTGCTCTTCTTGGATGTATTTTCTTTCATTCGCTGACAATTCCAAAATTGCAATAGTAATTGCATTGTTCCCCCAAATGCCCTAGTTAGAACCAAAGCCAAGATTATTTTATCTGGCTATTAGGAGAGAGCTGTAGGAGGAGCCCCTAAAACGTGCTTTCTTGATAAGAATGCAGATCATCTCACAGAGGAAGGAAAATCAGCCTCAGGCAGCAGAAGCCTTTGCTAGACAGCACTAGAAGCTTCTGCAAAGTGCCTGGAGCAACACAGAGCAGTTGCACTAAGAGGCTGCTTCAGATAGAAGTGTGTTTATGTGGAGACTCTTTAATTTCATTTTCTAATTCTATTCATGGAATCTAAAGGTTGTATAACTTGGGCAAAAGACTCAGGCATCCTTTCGAGTACACGCTCTGGTACTTTTAATGAAGGCAAATGTACTTCACCTCTTCAAGCTCAGTTTTCTTCTTTGTGAAATGCGAATGAAAATATTTCCACCCAAAGAGAACATGTAATATCTTTCCCTGTAGGTATCTGGAGAGCAATAATAAGGCAACAATCTGTCTCTTGACTCTTTGAGCCATTGAAAGCTACATATAAATGTGTTGGCAACTCTTCTAACTTTCTACGCAAGTATAATTAAAATAAAATTAAAACATGATGATCATATCAAAGATTTATTTAATTCATTAATGAGGGAACCAGCAGGATGTTAAAGCTGATTCAAAGAGAATTTGAAAATCTCATTTTATATAGGCCCTGAAAGAATTACTCCTGGAATAAGACTGTTAAATTTAGATACAAAATTTGTCTACTTCCTTCAGGGCAATAAAACTGGTAAAATGGTAAAAATATAAGTAATAAAAATGGTTATTTTGGCATTACCATTTCTAGTGTTCAGGTATCATTTGCGTTTGTATCAGAGAAAATCTAAAGTTAACATTTAACTTCAAAGATTACAATTCCTAATCAAGGGAAATAGCTAATAAAACAAAGGTACCTTCTCCCAGAAAATTAAATAATCCTGAGGACGTCTGGCTAGACAATATTCCTCTGACATTGAAAGGATGTGCGGTCATGATTTTATCTTATTCCCAAGCTTTGAATATATATTTTCATATTACCTATTTGTTTTCCATATTTCCTATCATTCCCATTCCGGGTTGGTACCTTCAATTATTTTTCTTTTTTTACTTCTCTTTGTCCCTATAAGTCCCCCTGTCTCTAACTCTCTTTTCCCATCAGTCATTTATTGACCAATTACATATGTCGATCTTTGCCAATTCTGCTTTCTCTTTGAGTCATTATTTGAGTCTGCCTTAATCCTTATGCTAAAAGCTGACTTAAACCTAATTGGCTATGCACAACTAGCTTCCTTTTAGTATTAGAGGTGGTAAGATTCGCTATTTCCCTCCCTGTATCTCTATGAGCTATAAGGAAAACAAGTCTCAAACAGCATTCTTCCATACATCTAAAATCTAAAGCAAGCAAGCCCAAAGTTCTTTAAACTTAATGAAATCCTGGTTCTCTGTCCTTTTGTCCACTCCCAAATCACCTGGTATGAAAATTTCACTTGAGGCAAATGTGAAATAATCTGTGGCATACATTTTTTCACCATTTTTCTTTTTAGAATCAAATGATCAAGAATCTTCCAAACCAGGCTTCCCTGGTGGCGCAGTGGTTGAGAATCTTCCTGCCAATGCAGGGGACACGGGTTCGAGCCCTGGTCTGGGAAGATCCCACATGCCGTGGAGCAACTAGGCCCATGAGCCACAATTACTGAGCCTGTGTGTCTGGAGCCTGTGCTCCGCAACAAGAGAGGCTGCGATAATGAGAGGCCCGCACACCGCGATGAAGAGTAGCCCCCACTTGCCACAACTAGAGAAAGCCCTCGCACAGAAACGAAGACCCAACACAGCCATAAATAAATAAATAAATAAACCCAAAGTTAAAAAAAAAAAACAAAAAAACAAAAAAACTGTCAAATACTAAAAATAAATATTGTAAAGAAAGAATCTTCCAAACCAGCATCCCAGGACCAAGTAGGAATTAAACGTAGGGAGCTATTACTAAGTGTGGGAGGTGTGCTAGAGTTTTAAAAATTCTCTGTTCATGTAAGAGTAGGGATATATCTGCCATATTCTAACCCATCCTTATATCTTGAAGACTGTAATTTTCACCAAGGAAAGCCCATATCTGATACTCATTATGCTTATTAACAAACTATTGATTTCACCAATGACAATCCATTTATAATATTCATGACGCTAATTAGCACACTTCTGGGTTGATCAGAGATCAAACTAGCTGAAGCCTTGTGGATGCCATCTCTGGTGTGTGGTCTTCTGAATAAATGTCAACTAACTACCGCTGGAGTGTCCTCACATCGAGGAATTATCTTCCCCAAGGGTGTCACGTTCATTTAGATTACACAAGCTTTGCTGGAAGTAGTTTGAAATGTAAATATATGTCATCACAATCTGGGTGACCTGTTTCTAAATGGAGATATCACAGCCTGCCACTCTCTGTGGAAGGCAGGGGTGACATGGTACTCACCACCATGAAAGTTTCCTGTCTCTGGACTCCAGAAGTTGGGGTAGTGGCAACACTTCTTTGGGGATCCAGGTCCCATTTACCCTGGCCATGGGGAATTGAGCAAAGGAGGCACACAAGTCTGAATGTCTTCCTGGAGAGTTGGGGTACCCCCAGGATGAGCCGCCATTGCCCAAGAATTGCCAAGGCTACTGGCTACTGGGAAAAGATGAGGAAGCGAAGCGATGTGTCCTGACCTATTGTAAAGAAAGAATGTCTTTTTATATTGCTCATTTCTTATGGGCACTAGCGTCTGTCAGAGCTTCCGGGAAAAATAAAGACCAAAACACCTCTGGTTTAAATTCAATTGTAATTGTGTCAGGTTTTATATTATGATAAAATCTTGGCCTCCTTACAAGGAGGTTAAATCCCTAGTTGATTCAAAGTGAATTTCGTTTCTCCAAAGATGAGCAGAATGAGACAAAAACATGACCCATATTTTTTCTCCTCAGAGTCCAAATTCTTGCTCTATTTTATTTTCCCCTCCCATCTATCTTAGGAGGTTTTCTCACAGCCAACAGGGTGGAGGTGTGCTCTTGCTGCTTGGGGAGCAGAAAAATTCATGGCTTCCTTCAGCAGAAAAGATCCTGGATTATTTTAGGAAAAGAGAGCAGCCTGGAGTGATTGACTGGGCTTGCTGCACCCCATCCAGAGCTTTTACCTGTTTACGACGATATAATTTCATTTGCTTTTAGAGATGCACTTTATGCCTCTTCTGTCAGACTAACTCAGAAATATGTCCACCAGGCAAGCTACTTCACCCCTCTTGCCATCTACATTGCAGGAGGTGGAGTCAGAGGCTGATTTCTGCTCCTCCCTGGGTAAGCAGAGGGGTTGCAATAGTTGCTGAAACCCCCAAAACCGGGGGTTCTGAAAGTTTTGACTCTATGCAGTGTCGTGGTCTGCATGCCAGGACTTAACTTCCTACAATTGAGAACACAGTTTAGGAGATTATTTCAATAAATGTCCTAGAGTTAGAATCATTTTTTGCCATGTGGATGGTAGTATACAGTGTGGGTTTTGTTTGTTAACCTCAGCCCAGGTTTTGTCTTACTTTATTCTACTTTTTTTCTCTTTATATTTATTTCCTAAGTTTTAACATTTTTAGTGTAATTTTTAGAGACTTTACACGTATACAAATGACTTTAGTGCAAACATAACAAGCCCCCATGGATGCCCCTTCCACTCATAGATCGTCATTGTTTTCCTCAGATTGGCTGATTCCATTCCTTTGCCTTCCTTTCCAGAAAGAACCATTCTCATGAATGTGATGTGTTTTATTCTCATGCATGTTTTCATATTTTTAATACACATATCTATAAATGGTACATAGTTTTGGCAGGCATGTTTTAAAATTTTATAAATACTCTATAGTTTTCTTTTGTCTGATTTTGCCATAATTTATTTATCCATTTTCTTAGGATGTTTCCAGTTTTTCACTATCACAAACAATGCTGCAAAGAACATCCTTATCCATTTTTCCACATGTAAGTGTTCTTCAGAGGCTCAGACTACAATGGAATTGCTATGTTTTGGGATATGAATATCTTCAACTTTACCAGATATTGTGGAATTGTTCTCCAAGGAGAAATGTTGGTGTTCTTTATATACTCTGGGTACTAAAACATTGTTGGTGATACGCACAGTAAATGCATTTTCCAGTCTGTGGCTTGTCTTTTCCTTTTGTTCATGTGGGTTTTAAAAGTAATTTTAATTTCAATATATTCAAAGGTATCAAGTTTTCTTCTATGTTTTTTGCATTTTGTACCTTGTTCTAAAAATCCTTTCCTTTCACATGGTTGTGAGGATGTCACCGTCTCCCTCATTCTCTGGTTCCTTTGTCTATGAGAGCAGGCTTCGTAGGTGGCCCCAAGCACTGGCTTAATCCATGTGAATCTAGATGCAAGATTTAGCACTTCTTGATATTCTCAAAATGCATTAGTGAGCTAGGTAGATTTTACAGTAGGGACCAAGAAGGAGTTCACGTCTACTCCACGATAGATAAAGCAACCCCTCCTGTTAGCTATTTCTGTTCTCTCCCTTTGTTAAATTGACCTTACTAGCACTTTCTCTGCCAGAATTAGTCCTGATTTTTTCTCCCTTTGGGGAGCAAAAATAACTCTTTGCTTCATGAAAAACTCCACCTGTTTCACTATAAAGCTTGGGTGACGGTTGACTTATAAATTGACAAGAAACAACATATAAAAGTATCATCTCAATTACAGTGGCTCTCTCACATAAAGAAATTCTCTTAATCATTTATTCATTTATTTAAATCATATTTATTAAGCACTGACTAAGTGTCAAGCATTATACAAGACACTGAGTGAACAAAACAATGTCCCAGGTGGAAAAGATCAAAGAGGGCAGTCTGGGAAGGCTTCTCTGAGGAGGTAACATTTAAAGTGAGATGGGAAGAATAGGGAACTAGCCATTTCAAGGGGGGAAAAACATCTAACAGGAGGTAAATGGCACGTGCAAGAGCCAAATGCAAGGAAAAGGGCTTGGCATATAGGGGCAACTAAAAGGATGACAATCATCACTAAAAGGAAATGTTGAAGGAGGAAAATGATATGGAATGTGGATGGCTGTGGATGGAGAGCAACACGGGTGAAATTATTTAGTGCCTTTTGGGCTTTCATAAGGAGAGGCTAATTTGATTTGATGTGTGTTTTTAAAATATAGCATTGGCTGTATTTTGTAGATAGACTAGCAGTAAATGCTATAGAAGAAGGAAACTGATTAGGAAGCTACTGCTGGGGTTTAGGTGAGATGCGGTGATGACCAAGATTATTCTGTGAAAGAAGAGATGTAGAGAAATATACCTCAGAGGAAGTGATGACAAGATTTTCTGAAGAGATAAATAAAGAGAGTAAGGAATCAAAAATGGTTCCCTGTATTGCAATGTGATTAAGTGTGGGACATTAAGATGGTGAGGCCACCCCCCCCCCAGGTGGGTTTAGGATAGGACAGGGATGGTGGCAGTCAAGAGTTTTGTCTTATGCACATCACTTCTGGTGCCTATGGGGCATCCCCTGGAGACATGGAGTATTCAGTTGGATCTAGACCTCTGAGAAGAGGTGAATTTGGGAATATCAGCTGGTAGGAAATGACATTTTCTACTTCATGAAGGAGTGATAGATATATAGATAAGAAAAGGGAATGAAGGAAGATCTTGCTTTATATTCAGCCTAAATTTTAGATTCCAGTGACTACCAGCCATGGCCTTGAACTTCTGTGCATGGATGGGGATTTTGGACAGACTAACTCAGGAAGCCCAGGAAAAGGCAAAAGATGACAATCACCCATTTGGTCCCATTTACACATCTAATTATTCCTCTAGGGGTCTGTTGGTTTTTAGAATTTTCAGTTAAGTGCTAGAAAGTACCAATGTACTTCAAAAGTAATGAGGCTGCACCCTTTAAAGGAAAATTTGGATTATATCATTGAAGGTTTATTGAGAGACTTGTATCTACAATGTGTGTGTCAATAAGCAGCAAAGCTGGCATGCCTGTGTTTGAGCAACATTAACAGTTCCAAAACTTTTACTGGGTTTCTGTTGATATTCCCAAAGTAGATTTGTTGATTATTTCTACGTAATTAACAAGGAATCTGGCACTTCAGTAGATTGTGCTTACTTTTTCTTATTGCAGTTAAAATGATGAATTGTTGAGCTTCTTTGGCAGAATCATCTGTATGGCCATCGAAAGATTTATTTGCAGCTTATACTTGTGTTTTCTCTCAGTGCTGAGTCCACTTATATTTACCTTCAGCTGCAACTTGCAGACAAAATTCTGGACTCAGTCATCCTGTCTTACAGATGACAAGTATACTTATTAGTCAAAAAATATTGGGTGCCTACTATGAACCAGCTGCTGTGGTACCCACGAGAGTCACCATAAAACTAGGTCATCATTCTTGAATCCATGAAACTTACAGTCTGGAAAAGAAACAGGCTTGTAATTACCTACATATACTGCAAGATAGAATGGGAAAATGGTTATAATAGATTTTTAAAAATATGCCGAATCACTTTCAGGTAACAATGTCTGCTTGACATGGGTTTACAAAATATCTTTAATGAAATGAATAAAAGCTAGTAAAAACTAGCACTAAACAAAAAATAGATCACCAGTAGAATAAAATAAGGAAAGGGAAAATAATTGAATGCCCCAGATTTCCCCAAGTGGCAGCAAGAAAAGAATTAAAATACTATAGTGAGACGTGGCATATCTCTGAACCACAGCTCCAAGATTTAAGAAACAATACTGGTGAGTATACTATTCAGGGTAGGGCAATTGTTGAAACACGCAATGATACAACCTCTGTGTTTTATGTGTTACATGCTGTTTTCTTGCTCATTACACACCAACATGGTTACTCCACTGAGGTAGCTTCCAGGCTCTTTCCATCTATGGATCCTTCTTCCTCTAAGGTCTCAGGGTCCTCTCCATTAAGGAGAAGAAAGTTAGAAAACCACAAACGATAAGTTGTTATGGAATAATCTTGGAAGTGGCTGACCTCACCTGGTCAGAAGACCTCTGAGACATGGCCCCCCTTAACTGCAAGAGAGGCTAGGAAATGTAGTTTGTGCATGCCCAGGATGAAAGGAAAAGTTTTGGCAGATATAACATCTTAATCACAGAGAGTATACAAAAGCCCTAAAATTCCCATTCATCATCCTCAAACTGGAGAGAAGTGAAACAAAGGACTTCTTCCATTTTCTCTCTTTTCACTGGGGAAGTAGAAGAGTTAAATGAGAAGTGAACAACCGAGGATGACCCTCCCTGACTGAGGACAGGCTCCAGGGCTCCCCCAGGAATGGGGAGCACTCAGACTATCTGCCAGGGTGATAGGACACGCCACCGCTACACAGGTGTCACAAACGCTGGTTTAAAACAGTCATCTATCAAAATCCAGAGACATTAAAGTTCCGCATTTAAGAAGGGCTGCTCGCAGCCTCAAGTAAGTCCCCTCTTTCCTTCTCTTTCAGCCACTCCACTTGAGCTCTCCAGGTCCACCAAAACAAAAGCAAAAACAAAATTAAAAACAAACAACCTGCTAGGACCTGGAATGCCCGTTTGTCGTTTAGAGGGATACGAATAGGTCTCAGTGGAAAGGAACATAAGGGGAACTTACTCTCTCACACTGTAGCAGATCAAATAGAAATTCTGGACAAGTGTCTCATGATAACCATGATACGACAAAGAAAACCTCATGGTAACTATAACTACACTGCAAAGTAGGAGAAAACATAAGAAGAAAAGACAAAGAACCTAGTCTAGAAGAACACTGTAACTCAGGGAATAAAAGAAAATCCCATGCATATCCTTTATGCTATAGAAGACTGTGATAGAATTGAGAATTTAATTAAAAAAAAAAACAAAAACCTCAAAGATGAAATCACAAGGTAACAGGGTGTGGTCACAAGGGCAAGTGACCCTGGATGACCACAATCTCATTGTTGGTCCTCAAGTCACAGAGCAAGGCAGAAGAAGGCAAAAACTGGACCAGATAAACAATAATCACCATGCTAATCTATTCAGTAGAAGGAATTTAGTGTTTCCTAAAACCCAAGGATGGAAATAAAGCCAAGCTTCCAGTAGAGAGCAGAACCGAGGCTTGGGAAGCCCCCAGGACTCTCACCATTTCTTGCCTCTGCTGTTGTGCTGTAAAACTTCTTAATCTCTAAAGAGTCTTCACAGATTCTGAGTCCACATGGAAGAATATGTTTTATGTTATGCTTCCAGCAACAGAGAAACTCTCTACCTGACTCTCAATCACAATTCCAAACTCCCAGGAGAATAGTCTGATAGATCCAGCTTCTGTTATGTGCATCACCTTGGTCCAGTTGGCTTCAGAGAGGCATAAAGTCATAAGGCAACACTAATTCACAGTTCCTGTGTGGGAACCGGATGCCAGCACTGGGCCAAGTGCTCACCATGGGGCATCTCACACCACCTTTGCACAGGAGGGAGAGCACTAATGTCATTATTTTAAATGGGTGATAACACCACGGCTCAGAGAATTTAAATTGCTTGCCCAGTGTGACAGAGGTATCATGTTTCAGAGCCAGTTTCAAATGCAGGTGGCCAGCTCCAAAATTTGCTCTCAACCTTTATGCCAAATCCCCAGTACACACAGGAGCCAGTTACCAAAGAACAGGGGATGGTGGTCTATGGATTGGACAGATTCCCTAAAAAATGAACATTATTTTCCTAACATTTCTTTGGGATAAAGTCTTAAAAGTAGACTTATTGGGTCATTGGATATATTACTCAGTGACTCTCCTGAAAAGTTGCTCCCATTTACATCCCATGAGAAGTGTATGGAAATGCTTCTCTCATCACATTATTGCCAACAGTGAGTACTAATATTTTATTTCATCTTTGCCAATTGAGTAGGGAGATGGAGTAGGAAGACTTTATTCCGACTGAGGGATTGGGGGAATCTTCAGAGGAGAGGTCAATGTGGGCACATGAGAGCAAAGCAGACAGGCCAAGAAGTCCATGGTGATGTGGAAAAGGCAGGGAGGGTGCCCTCTGGATGACTTGAAAACAGAGTATAGAGGGCTGTACTGAGCAATGATTCCAGGGAACCATGAAAGCCAAGGTGAAGTATTGTGACCTTATCATAGCGTTTTAGAGAGGAGAGGTGTTATTATTCAATAGAAATAGTCTCTAAATAATCTTTGTGTGAGATATTTGCCTAAGACAGTTACTTTATACACACACATTTACATTCACTATATACATTCTTTCCTTCACCACCACCCCTCCCCACCATACAATCATTTTCAGACAAGTAACTGTTTTGTTTTAAGAATGCTGACAGGATTCATATAGGATTGCCTGTATTAGGGTAAAAGCATTTTACTAATTGGATGACAGGTGTGAGGGCTTTTCAGCTTTGAAATGCATCCGACTAGCAACATTTGCATTCTATGAGAAATCTATGCTAATATTCACACTCCAGGGAGAAGTTTAAATTGCAAATTTTGAAAAACTTGAAGTCAGTAAATAATATTTTGGGGAGAGGGGTGGCCGTGCCACAGTGATATCAGTGAGGAAGGCTAAATGAAAGGAATGCATTTGCCAGGTGTGAACTCTCCTGAAGCTGAAATCACCTGTGATGCCTGGGACTGGAAATGAATTCTGCTTCTTGCTCACAAACTTTAGAGTGCATTAGAATCACCTGGAGGGCTTGTAAAAACAAAGTGCTGAGCCCACCCCCAGAGCTTCTGACTCAAGAGGATTGGGGGTTGGCTGAGAATATGCATTTCAAAAAAATTCCCTGGTGATGCCTGTCCCAGTAATTATACTTTGAGAGCCATTTCTCTAGAAAAATCCTAATAGTGTACTTGCTTGTCAAAATGGGTGGAAGTGGGGACTGTGGACATGATGGTGGAGTAGGAAGACCCCGAGCTCACCTCCTCCTATGGGTACACCAAAATTACAACTATTTACAGAACAACTATTGATGAGAATGACCTGAAGACAAGCAGAAAAATCTTACACAACTAAAGATGTAAAGAAGGGACCACAACGAGATAGGTAGGAGGGGTGGAGTTGTGGTATAGGTGTACCCCTCGGTGGACAACCCACAAATAGGAGGATAACCACAATTGCAGAGTTTTCCCCAAGGAATGAGGGGTCTAAGTCCCACAATGGGCACTCCAGTCCAGGGGTCCTACAATGAGAACACAAGCCCCCAGAACATTTGGCTTTGAAGGCCAGCAGAGCTTGCTTTCAGGAGAGCCAGAAGGTTGTTAGAAACAGAGACTCCACTCCTAAAAGGTACACACAACAACTCACACATTCTGAGACCCACGTCAGAAGCAGTAATTTGAAAGTAACCTGTGTCAGACCCACTTGCTGATTTTGGAGAGCCTCAGGGAGAGGCAGGAGGCAACTGGGATTCATATGGTAGACATAGATGCTGGCAGTCATTTTTGGAAGTTCATTCTACCATGAGGACGATGGTGCTGGCAAGCAACATTTTGGAATCCTCCCTCTGGCTTATTAGTGCAGGGGTCCAGCCCCACCCACCAGTGGGTCAGCACCAGAAATGGGACTCCGCAGTTCTTGCAACCAGCCATGCCATGATCTGGCCCCATCCACCATCAGCCAGCTGCCTCTGCACTAGGTAGGAACTGGCAAACAACTGGGTTGGGGGCCAGTCATGCCTACCAGCATGCCCACAGTGGTCAGCCCTGCCCCAACACAAGGACCCACACAGCCCACAGAAAGGGTACCCCTAGAGCCTATAGCTCTGGTGAACAGAGGGACATGTGCTGCTGGACCCCATAAGCTACCTTCTACATAAGACCATTTCTCCAAGATTGGAATATATAACTGACCTGCTAATACATAGAAATAAAAACAGAGAATCAGGCAAAATGAGGCAACAGACAAATATTTTTGAAATGAAGGACCAAGATAAAAACCCAAAAGAAGAGCTAAGTGAAGTGGAGATAAGCATTCTTCCCAATAAAGAATTCAAGGTAATAGAGGTGCTCAACAAACTCGAGAGAAAAATGGATCACAGTGAGTAGCTTAAGAAAGAGTTAGAAAATATAAAGAAGAACCAAACAGAGCTGAAGAATACAATAACTGAAATGAAAAATACACTAGAAAGAATCAACAATAGATTAGAAACTACAGAGGAATGGGTTAGTGAACTGGAAGACAGAGTAGTGGAAAACACTCAAGCAGAATAGAAAGAAAATAATTTTAAAAAGTAAGGACAGTTTAGGAGACTTCTGGAACAGCAGCAAGTGTACTAACATTTGCATTATAGGAGTCCCACGAGGAGAAGAGAGAGAGAAAGGGAAAGAGAACATATTTGAAGACATGATAGCTAACAACTTCCCTAACCTGGGAAAGGAAACTGACAACTAGGTCCAGGAAACACAGAGAGTCCCAAACAAGATCAACCAAAAGAGGTCCACACCAAGACACACTGTAATTAAAATGGCAAAATTAAAGATGAAGAGAGAATATTAAAAACAGCAAGTAAGAAGCCACAAGAACTACAATAAAGCTAGCAACTGACTTTTCAGCAGAAACTCTAGAGGCCAGAAGGTAGTAGCATGATGTACGTAAAGTGATGAAAGGGAAAAACCAACAACCAAGGATACCCTACTCAGCAATGCTCTCATTCAGATTTGAAGGAGACATAAAGGGTTTCACAGATAAACAAAAGCTAAAAGAGTTCAGCACCACAAAGCTGGCTCTACAAGAAATGTTAAAGGGACTTCTCTAAGCAGAAAAGACACACCTAGAAATGTGAACATTATGAAAGGAAAAATCTCATTGGTAAAGGCAAATACACAGCAAAGGTAGTAGATCAACCACTTATAAAGCTGGTAAGGTTAAATGACAAGTAAGAAGGTTAAATGACAAAAATGGTAAAATCATCTATGCCCACACTAAGAAGTTAAGGGCTACACAAAACAAAGAGATGTAAATAAATATGATACAAAAAATTAAACATGTAGGAGGGAGTAAAAATGCAGGGTTGTTAGAATGCTTTTGAACTTAAGAGATCGTCAGTTTAAAATAATCATGTATATGTGTATATATAATCATATATATATTGCTATATATAAACCTCATAGTAACCACAAACCAAAAATCTATAATAGATACACACACACACACACACACACACACACACACACATGAGATAGGTATCCAAGCATAACACTAAAGATAGTCATCATATCAAAAGGGAAGAGAGCAAAAGAATAAAAAAGGAACAGAGGAACAAAAAAAGAATTATAAAAACAACCACAAAACAATTTCACAGAAGGGCAGTAATTACATACCTATTAATAATTACAGTAAATATAGATAGATTAAATGTTCAAATCAAAAGACACAGAGTGGCTGAATAGATTCAAATGCAAGACCCACATGTACGCTGTCTACAGGAGACTTACTTCAAATCTAAAGACATACACAGACTGAAAGTGAGGGGATGGAAAAAGTTATTCCATGCAAATGGAAATGAAAAGAAAGCCTAGGTAGGAATACTTAGAAAAAATAGAGTTTAAACAAAGACTCTAACCAGAGACAAAGAAGGATGTTACATAATGATCAAAGGATCAATCCAAGAAGAAGATATGACAGTTGTAAATACATTTGCACCTAACATGAGAGCCCCTAAATACACAGAACAAATATTAACAAACATAAAGAGAGAAACTGACAGCAACACAATCATAGTTGTGGACTCTACCCACTTACATCAATGGACAGATCATCCAGACAGAATATCAATAAGAAAACACTGGCCTTAGTGACACACTAGGTCAGATGGATATATATACATAACACTCCATCCCAAAGCAGCAGAATACACAGTCTTTTCAAGTGCACATGGAACATTCTCCAGGATAGATCACATACTTTGTCACAAAACAAGTCTTAGTAAGTTTAAGAAGACTGAAATCATATCAAGCATCTTTTCTGACTGCAATGCTATGAGACTGGAAATCAATTACCAGAAAAAAAACTGCAAAAACACAAACACATGGAGCCTAAATAATGTGCTAATAAACAACCAATGGGTCACTGAAAAAATCAAAGAAGAAATTAAAAAATACCTGGAGACAAACGAATACAAAACAAAATAAATATGAAAATGTAATGATTCAAAATCTATGGGACTCAGCAAAAGCAGTTCTAAGAGGGAAGTTTATAGTGATACAAGCTTACCTCAGGAAACAAGCAAAAACCCCTAAAATCTAACCTTACACTTAAAGAAACTGGAAAAAGAACAAACAAAATGCAAAGTTAGTAGAATGAAAGAAATCATAAAGATCAGGGAGAAATAAATGAAATAGAGACTTAAATAACAATAGAAAAGATCAATGAAGCTAAGAGCTCATTCTTTGAAAAGATAACCAAAATTGATAAACCATTAGCCAGACTCATGAAGAAAAAAAGATAGAGGACCTAAATAAATGAAATCAGAAATTTAAAAGGAAAATCAACACCAATCAATACCACAGAAATACAAAGGATCATAAGAGATTGCTATGAACATACATAGGCCAATAAAGTGGAAAACCTAAAAGAAATGGACAAGTTCTTAGAAATGTACAATCTTCCAATACTGAACCAGGAAGAAATAGAAAATTTCAATAGACCAATTACCAGTAATGAAATTGAATCAGAAGTAAAAGAAAACAAAAACAAAACAAAACCTTCCAGCTAACAAAAGTCCAGGACAAGACAACTTCACAGGTGAATTATATGAAACATTTAGAGAAGAGTTAACACCTATCCTTTTTAAACTATTCCAAAAATTGCAGAGGAATGAATGCCTCCTAATTCATTCCATGATATCCAGACCAGACAAATATATTACAAAAAAAAAAAAAAATTACAGGCCAATATCACTGATGAACATAGATGCAAAAACTCTCAGCAAAATATTAGCAAACCAAATTCAACAATGCATTAAAAAGATCATATACCATGATCAAGTGGGATTTATTCCAGGGTTGCAAGGATTGTTCAATATTTACAAATCAATAAATGTGATACACCATATTGACAAATAGAAGAATAAAAGTCATAAAATGATCTCAATAGATGCAGAAAAGGCTTTTGGCAAAGTTCAACATCCATTTATGACAAAAACTCTCTGCAAAGTGGGTATAAAGGGAACATACCTCTACTACATAATAAAGGCCATATATGGCAAGCTCTCAGTTAACATCATACTCAATGATGAAAAGCTGAAATCATTTCCTCTAAGATCAGGAACAAGATAAAAATGCCCATTATCTCTACTTTTATTCAACACCAGTATTGGAAATCCTAGCCATAGCACTCAGACAAGAAAACGAAATAAAAGAACTTCAAACTGGAAAGGAATAATTAAAATTGTCACTGCAGATGACATGATACTATATATAGAAGATCCTAAAGATACCACCAAAAAATTATTAGAAGTCATCAATGAATTTTACAAGGTTGCAGCATACAAAATTAATATACAGAAATTTTTTGCATTTCTATACACTAACAGTGAACTATCAGAAAGAGATATTAAGAAAACAATCCCCTTGACAATCACATCAAAAGGAATAAAATACCTAGGAATAAGTCTAACTAAGGAGGTAAAAGACCTATATTTGGAAATGTAGGTCTATGTTCAATTAATCTATGACAAAGGAGGCAAGAATATATTGGGTTGGCCCAAAATTTTGTAACATTGTAAGGAAAACCCCGAACAAAGTTTTTGACCAACCCAATACAATGAGGAAAAGAGAGTCTCTTCAATAAATGGCGTTGGGAAAACTGGACATCTTCATACAACAGAATCAAACTGGACTACTTTCTCATGCCATATACAAAAATAAATTCAAAATTGATGAAAGACTTAAGTGTAAGACCTGAAACCATAAAAATTCCAGAAGAAAACCTAAGCAGTACACTGTTTCACATAGGTGTTAGCAATATTTTTTTTGGATATGCCTCCTCAGGCAAGGGAAACAAAAGTAAAATAAACAAATGGGACTACATCAAACTAAAAAGCTTTTGCACAGTGAAAGAAACTATCAACCAAACAAAAAGGCCACTTGAATGGGAGTTGATATTTGCAAATGATATATCCAATAAGCGGTTAATACCCAAAATATGCAACAAACTCATACAACTCAACAACAAAAAACAAAAACAAATTAAAAAATGGGCATAGGTCCTGAATAGACATTTTTCCAATGCAAACATACAGATGGCCACTAGGCACATGAAAGGATGCTCAGCATCACTAATCATCAGTGAAATGCAAATCAAAATCACAATTAGATATCACCTCACACCTATCAAAAAGATGATTATCAAATTAGATATGGTGACCGATGATGATTAGGTGGTGATCCTTTTGAAGTGTATAGAAATATCATATCACTATGTTGCGTACCAGGAACTACCGTAGTGTTGTAGGTCAATTATACTTCAATAACAAACAAACAAACTCATAGAACAAGAGATTAGATTTGTGGTTATCAGAGTTGGGGGTGGGAACAATTGGATGAAAGTAGCCAAAATGTGCAAACCTCCAGTTATAAGAAAAATGAGTACTAGGGATGTAATATACAACATGATAACTAACACTGCTGTATGTTATATATGAAAGGTGTTAAAAGACTTAACTAGCACAAGGAAAAATATTTTTTCTTTAATTTTGTATCTATATGAGGTGATGGATATTTACTGAGCTTATTGTGATAATCGTTTCACGAAATACATAAGTCAAATCATTATGCTGTACATCTTAAACTTGTACTGTATGTCAATTATGTGCTATATATCAATTATATCTCAATAAAACTGGAAGAAAAAACCAAAAAAATGAGTGGAAGAGAATAATTAAATAATAACTAAAGATTCTGCCTGATTAAGTCTGGCTAATGCCTCCCTATAGCTTTGAAAGATTCTTTTATTTCTTGGAAGGACCTTTTGGAAAGTAGAAGCAAGGGCAAGAGGTAAACACAGACACTCCCAGGGAACAGCCCTGGTCCCTAATTTCCTTCCTTTTTTCTCTGAGCTGCCAGTTTGAAGGAGAGAAATCCACTGTCTCCCAGGCAGCCGCAGCCACTGCTGAGAACAGCATCTTATGCCAGTTTTCCCTGGCGGCTTCCAAGCCGGCCAGCCAGCCGCTTACCCTGGGTGATGATGTCAGTGCTCTTCGCTCCATCACACCTGGCTCAAGGAATCAGATAAGCTTCCAGGGAAGAAGCCGAGGAAGGGCACAGTCTTGACAGGTGAACCAAAGACCCTTTTGTTTTCTGGGCTGGAGCTGGCTGCCAGGTTTGTGGATTTCTGTCAATCAGCGGGCTGCTACCCTTCTCTGCTTCTCTGTTTTCCCAAAAAGAAACCATCATTGATTTGCAAAGCTGCTCCAGAGCACATAAGGCTTTAATGTGAGACCGAAATTGAGCTAGGATTGGGTAGCCATCTCCGTACCTTGGCAGGAGGCCACCTACAGAAGTGGGGCTGATTAATTACACAGCCCAGGGAGCTGTTCAGGGAGGCAGGTGCTCACTCAGTGGTGACTGAGTCCTGCCTGGTGTCTTTGGCTGGAATTCCTGAGCAGCACTCTTCCAGGTGCAGTGGGGTCCAGGCAGCATCTCTACATCCTGGTCTCTCTGGGCAGGTAGCTCACCTGGATCATTGTCCTGTCTGATGCCTTCTTACTTGGGACGCCAGTGATTTTAATCCCACCATGGATCCTGCTCTGTGCTTCTGAGGAAACCCACCGTGATATCTTTGAGAGTTAGAACCTTTAAGGAAAATGTTCTTTGTGCCCAGAAAATTTTGAGCCAATCTTACTCATTTTGGATCAGCCAAGGTGGCAGTGGGCTAATCCCCCCTGTCTGGGTTTCCCTCGTACCGTGCAGTGTGTTATGCGTGTGGAGATGGGGAGCAGTTCAAGGGACACTGGGGGCTTCCTCTTTGGATAGGACTTATTCGTTTATAGAGGGCTTTGTATTTTTATGTTAATGCAATTGTTTGCAGGTCTAGAGAATGTTCTTAAGAATATTCCTTTAAGAAGGAAGGGATAGAGGGCAAGCTGATGCCTCCTTTCTGTGGTGCAAGAGTGAAAAATAACCCCAGGGCTTTGCTCTGTGTTGCCTGGATGAGCAGCTAGACCAGAATCTGTCCTATCCCAGCCGGGGGCCACCCCAGCTCAGCTTCCAGTAGGAATCTGGCCCCCTCCCCTCTCCATGGGCCCCAGGTCTCCAGTGCCGGCCAGATGGTCTCCCCGGATACCTCCTGTAAGTAGCTAGGCCGCACATCTAGCCTGATACCCAAATGATCTGATTGCTCCCCGGGGACAGAGTTGCTCTCATGCTTCCTTTATGACAAGATGTCTCAACTTCAGCGTTGACATTTTGGCCCAGATAATTCTTTGTTGTAGGAAGCTGTCCTGTACATTGTAGGAGGTTTTGCAGCCTCCCTGACCTCCACCCACTAGATGCCAGTAGTTATGCCTATCCCCCGTCGTGACAAACAACACTGTCTCCGGATATTACCAAATGCCTGGGGGCCTGAAAATTGGCCCTAGTGGGGCACCACTGGTCTATAACAAGGGAGACTCAGTGTGGGTGGGAATCAGACTCCATGACACCATGACAGGTGGCTTCCCAGGACACTGCAGACATGCCCCAGAGAGAATGGACACCTGAGCACACGTGCCTGCTCTTCCCTCACGGATCCCAGGCCTCCATTCTGGTTTATCCAAAAGCAGAGCCCAAGATGTGGGTTCAGGCAACAAGGAAACACAAGGGAAAAAGTGAGAAAAGTGAGACTGGAAACAGAGAAAAGTTAATAAAATGTGTAGTGAGTAGATTTCTGCTGTAGATGAATGAGGCTCATGACAGGTAGGACACTCAAAGGGACCCGACTTGCAGGACAGTCTCTGACCACCATCATTCTACAAGCAGAAGGAGGGGAGAGTGCTTTCTGCAAATGCCAAGGGGGCTGAAGACTTGTTCTCTGGGGGCTCTGAAAGTGTGACAATGAAATGTGTATCCTTTCCATGTTCTCTGTTCTCACAAGCAGTGTGTGATTTATTAGGGACGTGTGTGTGAAAGGAGTAGGCGGAGTGTCCCTGGGACTTAGTATGCAGACAGCATGCTTACTAGATGCTCTGTATTCCAGCAGGTCTGATGAAAGATGGGAGTGAGAGTTAATGCTGTCTTCTGTGAATAAGGAAATTGAGACGCAGTGTGGAGGGTCTGTAGGGATTTCAGGGACCTTGGCTGGTGTTATGAGAGGCCACAAAAGCCCAGGATTATCGCTCTTGCTTATGGTCAGACAGGTTTGAATGCCGAGCTGAGGGCTTTGATTAGATAGGAAAAGCCACGGGAAGCTTCAGAGGCTTGCCTAGTGAGGAAGTGACAGATGAAAACGGTGATGGGGGACTTCATTCTTACAGCTGTTGGACGACAGTTATTCTAGTGGCCGCCCAGCTACAGAAAGCATTGAAGTAAGGAGAGACTGGAGTGGCAGAGACTAGCCAAGAAGCTGTTACAATAATTCAAGGATAAGGTAATGGAGACTGCAAAGTCAAATCTGAATCCAGATAAGAATTTCAATCTTCTAGCAGCCCTTTCCAGATCCAAAATTATTGAGGTGATATCAGCCTATACTGGTGTTAGTATAGCAAGTGTCCTCTGAGAAGTCCCCCTATAAGCCATGGAATCAGCTAGAGCTGCAGCTGGAAAGATCCAGGGTCATCTCCTCCTGTAGTGGCTGGTGTGGATGCCTGCAGAGCCCAGATGGGTCAAGTAGTGTGTGAAGCAGGTCTGATTTTAACTCAGGCAACCACTTCGCGTGGGCTGGAGTGTCAGGCACTGTCTAGGGTATTCTGGAAACGTGGTCGCACGTGCTTGTACCAGCTCATGAAAACCGATTGTTTAATTACAGGAAATGTGTAAGTTGGCGGATGTGCCAGTGGTTGCTTGAAATCAACATGGCAGGGTATTTATACCACTGAAATTGGCAAATAACAGAAATCAGGGCCCCTTTTCCTCCAGCAGCCCCCCACTGGCCCTGCGACAGACCAGAGCACACATGCCAAGGTAAAGTGCAACTGCTGCTCGACGCCAACCTTGGTGGCCTCAGGGGCCTGGGGGCTCATTATTTCCAGATGTTCTAATTTTTCAAGAGAACCTTCATTTTATAGGTGATGTAATGCAGGCCTCAGTGGCTGTGGCGCGTTTGAGGAAAAGTAAGGAGGCCAGAGTAGAAGGGCTGAGGGGACAGACACCTCAGTCAAACAGCATATTATTAGAGCCTATTAATGCTCTAAGAGACGTGACCAAATGGCCCCCATAAGCAGGGAGTGCCCCAGCCATGGCCTTCTTCAGCCTGGGCAAGTGACATTTCTTTCATGTTGTTGGGTTAGATGTGCACAGCCAAAGAACTGATGAGAAGTGGTCAGCGGCTCAAGTGACTCAGGGGGTTATTTCCTACTTCAGATGTTCACTCACTTTCACTGCAGAGCAACTATAAGTGCAAATATAAGCAAAATTACACATTCTGAGATTTGACTTTTGGGTAGATCATCAAAATTCTTGAATTCCTCCTGTATCTGTGGAAACAAATGGGCAATTTCTGTGATCCCTCTTTTTTTTTTTTTTTTTTTTCAGAAATTCACGTTCTTTTATTTACTTATTTATTTATTTATGACTGTGCTGAGTCCTCGCCTCTGTGCGAGGGCCCTCCCCAGCTGCGGCAAGTGGGGACCACCCTTCATCGCGGTGCGCGGGCCTCCCACCATCGCGGCCTCTCCTGCTGCGGAGCACAGGCTCCAGACGCGCAGGCTCAGCAATTGTGGCTCACGGGCCCAGTTGCTCCGTAGCATGCGGGATCCTCCCAGACCAGGGCTCGAACCCGCGTCCCCCGCACCGGCAGGCAGACTCTCAACCACTGCGCCACCAGGGAAGCCCTGTGATCCCTCTTAATTAATTAATTTTTGAAATTTTATTGAAATATAGTTGATTTACAGTGTGTTACTTTCTGCTGTACAGCAAAGTGGCTCAGTTATACATACATACATATGTATATATATATTCTTTTTCATGTTTTTTCCATTATGGTTTGTCCCAGAATATTGCATATAGTTTCCTGTGCTATACAGTAGGACCTTGTTGTTTATCCATCCTATATAGTTTGCCTCTGCTAATCCCAAACTCCCATTCCTTCTCTCCCCTACTCCGCCTCCCCCTTGGCAACCGCAAGTCTGTTCTCCATATCTGTGAGTCTGTTTTTATTTCATAGATATGTTGATTTGTATATTTTAGATTCCACATATAAGTGATATCATATTGCATTTGCCTTTCTCGTTCTGACTTACTTCTCTTAGCATGATAATCTCTAGGTCCATCCATGTTGCTGCAAATAGCATTATTTCATTCTTTTTGATGGCTGAGTAATATTCCATTGTATATATACACCACATCTTCCTTATCCATTCATCCACCGATGGACATTTAGGTTGTTTCCCTGTCTTGGCTATTGTAAATAGTGCTGCTATGAACATAGGGGTGCATGTATCTTTTCAAATTATAGTTTGGTCTGGGAATATGCTCAGGAGAGGGATTGCTGGATCATATGGCAACTTTATTTTTAGTTTTCTGAGGAACCTCCATAGTGGCTGCACCAATTTACATTCCCATCAACAGTGTAGGAGGGTTCCCTTTTCTCCACACCCCCTCCAGCATTTGTTGTTTGTAGACTTTTTAATCATGGCCATTCTGACCAGTGTGAGGTGGTACCTCATTGTATTTTTGATTTGCATTCCTCTAATAATTAGTGATGTTGAACATCTTTTCATGTGCCTACTGGCCATCTGTATGTCTTCTTTGGAGAAATGTCTATTTAGGTCTTCTGCCCATTTTTCGATTGAGGTGATTCCTCTTAATTTAAACCTTGGGAACACTTTTGCATGGCTGACCCTTACACGGCCTCAATTCTGTGTCCATAGATCATGATCTCTTACATCCCTCTTTTTCGC
The DNA here is from genome assembly GCF_028021215.1 of Eschrichtius robustus. Classification (NCBI taxonomy): domain Eukaryota; kingdom Metazoa; phylum Chordata; class Mammalia; order Artiodactyla; family Eschrichtiidae; genus Eschrichtius; species Eschrichtius robustus. Next base: position 56,165,172 of record NC_090835.1, on the reverse strand, counting down.
GTAATATTTAGAATTTCTTGTCTTTCTAGGCAGCTCACAGGCAAGTGGGGAAGGATCCTAAATTTAGCTAATTTCAAGAGGAAGGCTCTAAAGTACACTGCAGCAGCTACACACATGATGAATAGCAAAAGAAGCCTGCCTAATCAACTGTTGTGTGAGAGAGGTCCTGGGGAAAAAATAACAATTAAGTTAAAAGCTACCTTTGCATCATAAATCTAAGTACCTTTAAAAAGATGACTTATTTTAAGTTAATTGCAAAGACTTTTTGTGATACAGAAGTTTGAAAGACTTTCTTTACACAGAGAGTAATATAAGCAAGTAGTTAAATTCTTTCTCTTTACGTGGAAACTTTAATTAAGGCTTTGTGTCCCATAACCCTGTCAGATCACTGTCCTGGCTTGGTCTTAAGATAAGTTTTATGGCTTCTTGACGTTTATTCACCTTAGAAATAGAAGCAAGCCAACTTTCTCTTCCTCAAAGTGAAAGTAGAAGAGCTCTGAACATTTAAAAATACTGCAGAACTTCCTTGGCTGGTGACTTGGGATTGAGTTAGTGTTCTCTTGGAAGGGCTTGCTAGCTCATTAACCACTGCTCATGGCCCCTTTAATTGCTCTTTATCTTTATACCACTGAAAGTTCTGTTCTTTCCAAACCCAGTTTAACACAGGAGGCCATCAGAAAAGGAGTTACTTTATTGACTGTGAACAGCAAGCAGAGCCATACTGGTCATCATCAGATGAAGTCAAACCTTAAAGGAAGGCCACATGTTCCTCCACTGGTCTCTCCTCTGAGCTCATGGGAGATAGCACTTCTCAGACCCTGTGAGCAGTTGTAACAACGAGTCCCGATCGGGAGTGGCGTGTGCTGCTTCCAGGCTGACCCATTTATTTGCTGATGCTAGAGCCTCTGGAACACTCTTTGCCTCTGGTGTGGCAGTTAGTGATTAGCAACATTCAGACTGATGGCCTATCCACCAGGGGGCCTCTGAATGTCTTTGAGAGCACAGTGCCTCCATCCCCCTGCCTTTGCTGAGCCACAGTGGATGTGTAGCATAAGCAAGAAATAACTAGTCTTTATTTTAAGCCACTGAGATTTGGGGGCTATTTGTTACTGCAGGATAACCTGTCCTGTACTGAGTGATATATATATACTCAGGAGGCCTGTGATTCTGGGAAAAGTGATGCAAAGTGGAAGGAAGTGCCTCCTCCCCGACATGCTCTGTTGTTTTCCTTGTCAAGTGATGATGGGGGTGTAAGAGCTCAGAGCGGCCATGGATCGTGCAGAGGATGTATAGCCAGTTTTGATGACCAGCACTGCCCTTTTCTCTTTCAGTTTTTTTTTGAAGATTTATTTATTATTTATTTATTTTATTTGTTTTTGGCTGTGTCGGGTCTTAGTTGTGGCATGTGGGATCTTCACTGAGGCATGCGGGATCTTTTGTTGCAAAGCTCGGGCTTCTTTCTAGTTGTGGCATGTGGGTTTCCTCTTCTCTAGTTGTGGCGCGCAGGCTCCAGGGCACGTGGGCTCTGTAGTTGTGGCGCACAGGTTCCAGAGTGCATGGGCTCTGTAGTTTGTGGCACGTGAGCTCAGTAGTTGTGGCGTGCAGGCTTGGCTGCCCCTTGGCATGTGGGATCTTAGTTCCCCGACCAGGGATTGAACCCACATCCCCTGTATTGCAAGGCGGATTCTTTACTACTGACCACCAGGGAAGTCCCTCAGTTTTTTCACATTGACATTTGAACTAAGATCCGAGGGGTGGGAAGAAGCCAATATGTTTGTGTTTGGGTTGGGGTAAGATTCTCAAGTTAGAAGAGCAAGTGCAAAGCCCCAGAGGTGAGAAAGAGCTTGGTGTGTCAGCCTCTGGGAGAGGGTGAGAAGTTTCCTATAATGGGCACAGAGGGTGCTCTCCCAGGTCCCACTGCCAGCACAGGGCACGTAGTGAGCCAGCTGCTGATGCCTCCCGAGAGCCCCTGCTCTGGACCATTGCTCTCTACCACTGGGAGGCACCAAGGACAAAAGGTCCTAGCCCCTGCTCTCCCCCCACCAAGGAGCAGCGGCAGCCCACAGCCAGTGACCCGCTGACGTGAGGAGCCCTGGGCAAGATCACTCTGTTCTGTAGTTTAAGTTTCAGAGCTTGTTCTTGGCCCCAGTCGGGCCAAAGGTGGACTCTACCTGAAACCCCATCCTTGAGTCCCTTTCTCCTTTCTAGTCTGCTTCTCTCATTCCATTACACATTTGTTTCTTCAACAAATCATCCCCACCCATCCCTGTCTCAGGCTCTGCTTCTAGGGAGCTCAACAGAACACATGTAGTTTGATGAGAAAGGGTCCAATGGGCAAAATGTGTGGTAAAACACTACATGCTGTTAACTCCTCTTGGAAGTTCCTTATAACTACCAGAGTCTTACATCTTCTTAAGTCCTACAGCAGGGACAATTGTTTAACCTCAAATAATCTATGCAATGTTGAGAAGTTAAGAAACCTGGATATCCAAGAGTCAGGCATTCAGCTACAGACACCTATTTGCAGTTACTGTTTGTGCAGTCTCGGGAAATACCTATGCTGGGCCTCCCTTTCCTCCCACTAAAATGGGATTTTATTCATTGCTGGTGCAAAGGTAAATATGTAGAATGGGACAACCGCTTTGGAAAATAGATTGGCAGTTTCTTACAACGTTAAACAGAGACTTATCTTATGAATCACCAGTTCACCTAGGTTTTTACCTAGGAGATAATTGACGACATACATCCACACAAAGACATATACACAAGTGGTCATAGCAGCTTTATTCATTATAGTACAAAATTGGTGACAAGCCAGATGTCTATCAATTGTGTATAACCATACAATGGAATATTATTAAGCAATAAAAAGGAAAAAAACCTTCTGATATATGCTACAACATGGACCTCAAAAACACTATGCTATGTGAAAGAAGACAGGTATGGAAGACCACATAGTGTATGATCCTCTTTCTATGAAATTCCCAGATTAGAGGTGGCTTGGGCCTTGAGGTAGCAGTGGGGATTGACTGCAGACCAGGTGGGCACAAGGGAAATTTTGGGGGCGATGAAAATGTTCTAATATTGGATTGTGGAGATGATGATATAACCATAAATTTACAACATGCCATTTCAATTGTGTACTGATGATGGCTGAATTTTATGGTATGTGTGTTATACCTCATTAGAGCTGCAAAGAAACCCTTTGAGAATGTGTGTGTGTGTTATCTTACTCTGATGACCCCTCAAAATATTATTTTTGTAGATACGAGAATCTGTTCCTAATAAATGAGAAACAAGTTCCATATGACAGTAAAAGGGGGAGGGTCTGTAATAGTTACCTCCAGGGGTTGCTGTGAGGATGACAGGAGATAAAGATATAGTGTTCAAATACTTGTGGTTGCCAAGGGGGAGGGGAGGTGGGGGAGAAAAGGACTGGGAGTTTGGGACTAGCAGAGGCAAGCTATACAGGATGGATAAACAACAAGGTCCTACTGTATAGCACAGGGAACTATACGCAATATCCTGTGATAAACCATAACAGAAAAGAATATTAAAAAAAGAATGTCTGTATGTGTATAAGTGAGTCACTTTGCTGTACAACAGAGATTGGCACAACATTGTAAATCAACTATACTTCAATAAAATAAATAAAATTTAAAAAATAAAAATAAAAAAAGGCATGGTATTCAATACATGTTAGCTATTATTACTGTTTTTGGTGTAATTGAGTCAGCATTTTCTCACTTTTTTAAAGAGCAAATCTTCTTTTTCTCAGACTACCTGATAATGAGATATTTTGAGATCTGTTATGTGAGACATCTTGTCCATTGGCTGTTTTTCTTTTTAACACTCTTTAGTTAATTTTTTTTTCTTTTTTTTTTCTTTTTCTTGTAACTGGAGGAGGGCATATTTAATTTGAGAAAAAATTTTTTATACCGTGTGTACAGTTAGGTGGCTAAAACTTGTGCCTTACTATTTCAGATGCAATGAAATGTTAAGTTGTGTTAAGTGTTCTAGCAAGGGCACAGAGTTCGACAACAGGCATTACATTCTGATAAACTTCATATTGTTTTTGAGAAATACACTATGTTGGGCCAAATGTCTCTGAAAAACCAATACATATATTCCCTTTGTATCTTTTTGACATTAGACACACAGAAAATCCCACCTAGATGACCTTGTGTTTTTGAAAGGCAAATACATCTGCTCGAGTGCTGTTTTGCCTTTGCTGAAATGATTGTTAATTTTGCCCCCCAAAAGGTTAGATTACCAAAATACATTAGCGTTTTGGGCATGTGCAGTATAGGCTAATTTGGCCCAATTTAAGCCATCAGAGCAAGATTGCACCCAAACAGGAGTGCTTGTAGAAATGAATTGATGACTCCAGTAGTTTTAAATCAATGCATGCTGGGCAATCAGACTCCCTTATCGCACTCCAAAATGACCTGCTTAAAGAAAATTGAAGCACTGTTATGGTTGAGATAGCTGTGCAAGCCACATGCTCAAAGTGGTGATCACCTTCAAATTTAAGCACTTAATTTAAGAGCTCCAATAATTTTAAATTGCTATGTGCCGCAAAGAGTGACAGATGGTTACCAGAGTGCACCAGTATTTTTAAAACACTTTGGTGTTCCGTGTAATATATTTCTGTGCAAAGGTTCACAGCAAGTTGAAGCCAATTTCCAAATTAACACTGAAAAATGAAGAGCGACATTGCAACAAACATCAGGTTGGTTTTCTTTTTTTCTTTTCCTCCCCCTGCCCCAATCCCTGAAACTAAAAGTCACTCATCTTTCCTTTGTACTGAAAAACCTAGGGGATTTTTCAAGAGCTAAAAATAAGTCCGTCTTTTTGAGTATGGAACTCCCTGGTGCAGAGACACTTGGCAGTAGAATATCTCTGTGGAGGGAACCAGGGAGAATGGCCCCCACGGAGCCAAAGGAAGAGGGACAGCTTGCATATTCAGCTCTCTGAAACCTCTGCTAGAGTTTTGCAGCACTAAGGGAAGCAGCTGGAACCTGGCCTGTGTGGTGAAATTTACAGCATGTGACCTGCATGGCTTGGAGAACCAGAGGCTGCGTCTGAAAATGCCTCTGTGTGCAGATACTGTACTTCTCACCCGTCCTGAACCTCCTCGCCTTGCCCCCGGCTCGCCCCATTCCCCCAGGTTCTGGTCCTGGGGCCAGTGCCTCACCCTCTTTCCTCCTCTTGCCTCCTTCTCCTTTCTCCTTCCCTAGATGTGCCATTCCTCTGCACTCTCCCCGTGTATCTAAGTTGCTAATTATGGCTCAGCACTGATGCCACCTACCCACCCCCTGCCGTTTATCTGTAACCTTCTCATCCCCACAATGGTCTTCTACTGCCTAATAGGGTCTATTGTTTTTCCCTGCAATTGGATTCAGAGTCAACAGCCTCCTTTAAACTCTCGATTAAACTCTCAATTAAAAACTGAAAGCTTAAAAAAAAAAATCAATTCTGTTTTGCTATACGTGCAATAAACTATACCTATTTTAGGTGTCCAGTTTGGTTTTTTGATAAATGTGTGCAGCCATGTAACCCCCACTGCTATCAAGATAGAATATTTGTTGCCCTAAGATGTTCCTTTATGTCCCTTTGTGGTCAGTTCCTCCGATCCTGGCCCTAGGAAACCACCGATCTGTTTTCTGTCACTGCAGATTAATTGTGCCTGGTTCTTCACTAATGAAATGGCAATAATAATATCCACTCTACCTGTTGTCCTGCGGTTAAGTGGGGACTTGGTGTTTCCCAACCACTCTAAGGGAAAAGCAGAGAGACTGCCTGCTCCCAACCCAAGACCCTGAAATACCAGCCTCCTATATGCCTGAATTTCTCTTGAAGTTATATATTTTAAGTTAAAAATCTTATGCTTTTCCCCTACCTTTTACTTTATTTATATCCCTGTTTGTTGTAATTTTAAAATTTAAATTTTAAATTACTAACCATCCAGGAAGAGGTACTAAATTTACTCTGTGATTTCCAGCACGTTCTAATACACCAAGACTCTCCCTTGAGTGAGGAGCTCTCTTGGCTTGGTGAGCTATCTAAGACGTGTCTCCTAGCCCGTCCCTCACAGAGCTCTGACGCAGGGTCCTCAAGCTCAAGTTCAGTTGTGAACGAAGCCTGGTCTAGCAGTGGGGGGCTCCCCCAAACTGTCCTGGGGGAGGAACATAGTCTGAGAAAACCTTCCTTTGGCAATATGTTGGAATGCAGGATGCACCTCATCTGTAAGCCTTACACAGTTAAGGGCGACCTCTACATGCGGCATTCCCGACTGTGCATTTATAGGGTTTATTCAAATATTATTGTTATTTCTATGATTATGATTAGGCCACATTTATTGAGCTTCTTGTATGCACCAGGCACTATTTGAGGTGCACAATTGCTTTCTGCATTTAATTTACAAGACAATTTTGCAAAGTAGAAACTAATATCTTCATTTTGGCGATGAAGAAATCTAGCCCCTCAGAGTTATTCAATCAAGTTATTTACATGTGTACAAGGTCCCATAGAAAGTAAATGGTTAAGCTTTGGAATCATAACCACGTCCATCAGCAGCATTTCTGGATTAAAAAACTTCTGGCATTCAAAGAGTGAAAGTCCAATGATCTCATCTCAGATTTAGTGTGTCTTTACATTGTTGAAGGAGTTATTTTTTCCTGGAGTCCCCAGTGATGCCCTGTGTGTGTGTGCGTGCGTGCGTGCATGTGTGTGTGCATGTGGGTGTAACCCCCCCTTCCCCTCCAGCATCCCCCTCCCCACTTCATCTCCCTCTCCTTCCCTTGTTCAGAACTGGAAAGGATGGTTTTCTCTGGAAAATCAGATCTCTGTGGAGGACACATGGCTTTGATCGTCCTCAAGAAGAGGATCCCAGAAGGGAAATCGGGTGAATGATAAACTGAGGGGATGGGCTGCCTGGACTGATGTGGGCTGAACAGGGTTATGGCTTCTGGTTAGAGCAGGGAGTGGGAGGCAGTGCTCCTAGTTTGGAGAAGCTCTTGTTCTGTTGCAGGCAAGTAGCACAGAAATAGACAAGGCCTGGCTTTTGTGGGATGAGGGCATCAGGGCACACGTGTCCTTGGTGGTGGGCAATGATCTGGTTCCAGATGGAAACTGAACATCTCTGTGCCTCCTGTCTCCCTGCAACTCCCTCCCATCCCCACAGAGGGAGGGATAATTTTCCTTGGAACGATGCTAATGGAGTCATGTGGGTCAGTGTCTCTGAGATAAAATCTGCCACTCCCTTCTGCAGGCTCATTATTTCTACCTTCAGGCTGCAAGGTGACAGCAGAACACTAAAGGATGGGGCTGTTTCAGGGCTGACTCTCAAATATATAGATGTGTGTGTGTGTGTGTGTGTGCGCACGCATGCATGTGCACGTGCGTGCGCGACTGTGGTTTTAAAGTTCCGATGAATTACCGGCAAACCTTTTGTCTTCAGCAAAGAGGGTGTCAGTGTTTAAATTCCTTGCAGAAATTTGATTGCCCTGAAACTCTGCCCCAGTCTACTTCTGGTTGTGTTTTCCTGTTGCCGTTTAATAACAACAAACATGGCTGCATACAGGGCTAGACTCACACCCCACGAAGTCCTAATTGCCCAATAATTTAAACAGAAGAGTGGCATTGTGTTGACTCGGCAATTTGAAATCATGCTAAAGCAGGGTTTTGCCAGCTGGGCCCTCGGCCTCCTTCAGAAACATCCTTGGCCTTGTGCATCAGGGACCACTAATCCATGAGGGGAGAGAAAATGGGATTTTTTTTTTTTTTAACAAAGGCAGAGTTTTCCAGAAGTCAGCAACAATCACCAACCAAAGGCCACCTTCCTGTGACAGCAAAGTCAGGGGCATGTATTCTGGGGTTTCTTTTCCGGTGCTTGAACAAATGCATCCTTTTCCTAGTGACTTGGCTCACTTGGCTCACTGCTCCCTTGTCTCGTATCCCATGAAAATCTTGACAGTGAACGGCCCTGGTTCAGGGATCTCCAGTTTTTTGCAGCCATCCAAACCCATATGGTGCAGGCTGTCCTGGCCGTAGGCTGATGGGGGGCGGTGGGCACTAAAGACCCGGGTCCAGTGTCTGTCACGTGAGTCCACAGGCTGGGCATGTGGCTGCACGGATGACCCCTGGACCCCACGTTCCCCCCTTCACAACCAGAGCTGATTCTTATAAGATGTGAACCTGGGCTCTGTGTCGTCAGAATTTCACAATGTTCATTCTGGATTATAGTGCACATTTTCCCACTATTTAAACACATACAGCTGAGTAAGCAGCCAACAAACCTGACACTGTGCAGGCCAGAGGAGATGCCTCCATGGGCCAGGTGGGCTAGTGGACCACTAGTTTTGACGCCTGGTCTTGAGGGTCTTGGGTCCCCATCCTTTGTTGTGGGGCATACTCCCATTTCTTCTTTTAGAGGAAGGGTGTGTCTTGCCTCCTCTGGGGGGTGGGGGCTGTTGTAGGTGGTGGGAGCACATTACTTGGCATTAGCTCAGGCTCTGGCACCTTTCAGCTGAGTGATTGGAAGCAAGTGGTTTCTCTGCTCAGATCTCACGTGCCTGCCCCATCAGTGACATGTGACCAGATGCTGGCCTGGCTCATTTCTTGGTGTTTTTGTCAGGATTTCATGCAGAATGGACTTTGTGAACTCTGGAGCCCGCCCCACCCCAGAGTGACCTTGGGGTTGCGTCCTATTGACCATATAATTAACCAGCTGTGGGAATCCTTCTGGGTTTCTGGATTCTCACCTGTAAAGACCAGGCTTTCCTCCGGGAGGCAAGGGTGAACAAGAGCAGGCAAGCCTAAAGTCAAGTCAGGCTGGGGCAGTGACTCACCATGTGATCTGGGGCAGCCACGTGATCCGTGTTGGTGGGAGTTGTCCAGCAGCAGCAGCTGTAGGAGATGCAGAGTCTCGGGCATCACCTCAGCCCTGCGGAGTCAGGTGGTTTGCTCCACGAGTAGTTTGTAGGCACATTAGAGTTTGAGAAGATTGACTCAGTCTAGTGCTTCTCCAAGCATGGCCCTGGACCAGCCACATGATCCTCCAGATGCTTGTTAGGAAAGTGACTCCCAGGGGCCCCTCAGACCCACTGAATCAGGAGTCAGGGCCTGGGGACCAGGAATCGCCGTTTAACAAGGCCTCGGCTTATCCCAATGCACCTCTGATTTAACCTACTGCCTCATCCTCAGTGTAATTGCAATAATAATATGTATATCATGAGGCCATTTTAAGGATGAGAAAAATATGACAGTGTAATATAGTAGAATATAATATACCATTATATATTATAATACATAGAGAGAAAATGATATATTTATGATGAGCAGAACTTGATAGCTAACATGCAGTGAAGAACAGAAAAGAAATTGAAAGCAGGGTCATCGGTAAGGGTCTGTATCAGTTATGGGCTTTTGGTTTCAAGCCAATAGGAACTAATCCTGCTAATTTAAGCAAAATAGAATTTATTGGAAGAATAGGGTATAGGTCATAGAATTAAATTTAAAAGAAAAAACTGAGCCTCCAGTGCTTGGAAAAGGTAACAAGGAGGGAAGCTCCAGTGATCTAGGACAGTTATAGAAACTAATAAAGGGTCTCTCCAGGGCACCCCTAGTTGCCCTTGGGCCATTTCACTCAAGATCCAAATTTTGGGTAAAGAAAGTTCCTGCCAGACTTGGGTCACCTGGAGGACCAGGCGCCTGAGCTGCCTCCTGTAGTGGGGGTGGAGGAACTTCTCAAAGGAATAGACTGTTGTTATATATAAAAAATATTGTGAGAATGGGACCTAGGCCAGCACATCAACAGATGCCCATTGCAGAGATTTCCAGCCCCGACGTTCTGACTCCAACCGGGACCTTGGACCTGGCCAGTGATACAGAGTCTGGAGCTGGAGGCTGGGAACAGGTGCCAGCCCGCTCCACGGCCACCGCAGCTGCAGGGCTCTTCTTTAGGTCCGGACCTGAGAAGTTTGCTGGGCGATCCCGGGAGCGGCACGTGTCTGGAACTGCTTGTCCCTTCCGGACCCCCTGACCTGAAGCTGAGAAGTTTCCATCAAGAGAGGGCAGCTTGTCCCTGGCACTAACGAGCCCGTGCAGGGGCCGCAGAGCGCGGGACAACGACACCCTGGGCTCCTCTTCCTTCCTCCCCCAGTTTTATGAGTGATTATTTATAAAAACATGCTCAGGTCTGAAATGTACTAGGTTGGCTCCACGCTCTGTTTGCTTATATGCATACTGTGTTCACAGGCACAAATGGCCGAACGTGGCTTGAGCTCGGGCTCTATTCTTTTTGTCTCCTTTAGATTCTACCAGTTAATCACAGGAACGACCCCTCTGTGTGGGGCTCTTCCCTGGCTTATGTCCGTGCCACGGTAACGGGAGCTGGTGATGCTGAGTCTGAGGGGAGATTGACATGAATGCTGGTGTGTTTCATGTGCACGTCGGGGAGGAAGGGTTTCCAGAGCCTTTTAAAATGATTGTGCTGATAGGTCGAGCATCACATTTGCTAAGCAAAGCACGGAGACCTAAAAGGCTGGGCGGTCCAGTGGTTACAGTACCTGCCCATTGAGCGGTCTTGTCCCAACATTGGCCATTAACTCACCTCTTCACAAATCCTGGGCAACTTGGTGTTTCTTTCATTACATTGGAGATGCCAACATCATTCTTAAAAGCTGTACTTAAAGTAGTTGTACTTAAAATAGCCAGTAGACAAAAGCCAGGCTAGCCAACACCAATTCAAAAAACGAATTGGTTTTAGATCTGAAATTGTATGAAGTTCCTGAGCTTTATATTACTCTAAATATTAAATATTAAAGATGTGTTTGCATCTGCAGGAGGAAGAAGGCTCTTGAAGTGCTCTGTTGAAAACAGGTATAGTGGTGTCTCCTCTGTGAAAGGGTTTCCTTCTGAAGTCCTTGTGGAAGCTAGAACTTGCATACGATTAAGATTACCTTTGAAAATCTGTTAAATTTCAAAATAAGTTCAGTATCTATAGTTTTGTATACATATCTATGCAGCAATATAATACATAGTGTATAAAATATGTAATATCCCTATATAACATTTATATAATATGTGCATATAATGTGCAATATATACTCTATATTTAATATTAGTATATTATATATAATTTACATCTGATATGTAATATTATGTATAATATGTATTGTATAGTGTAATACATTGTAAATAATATGTAGCATATTGTATATATTTATGTATTGAACATATGAGATATTCATATATTTATAATAGATAAATAAAACAATAAATATAAATAATGCACATAAACACATTTATAATATACAATACATACATATTATCCAGAATACATAATGTATATATTGTGTACACATATGAACTGTGCAAGTTTATAAATTTATATACTTGTATATGTAGCATCTATAGTTGTATACACATTCAAAATGTAATTTTACAGAATTTTAATTACATAAGTAAATATATCTATATTTGAAATCCCAGACATTATGGAACATGTGATCAGCTTTTCTTCACTTCAAGGCTTTGCTCTAGAGTAGAAAGCTCCTTCTGATGGTTCCATTTGGAATTTCTTCATTTTATCCCTGTATACAGGTATAATCTGAGTTCAGAATTTGGAATTATGCTGGCTTTTCTGCCCAAACGCTATGAATTTAAGCTATGCATAAATATGAGGCCTGGGTGGTATTTGCAGTCTGGTTGTCTACCAGTCTCAGTTTTGGACCCAAGTAATTTGGGAGCCAAGAAGCCAGAGAAATTGCTGGTATGCTAGAAATGCCGTCAGGAATGGCAATTGTTGAGTGCTCATTCAAAGAAAAACTGAGTATTCCTGGCCAATGGATGATATTTTAAATCCTCATAATTTATTTACTCTTATTTTACCCTTCATAAAAATGGTAATCTATCAATTATACATGAAACTGAATACTCAAACTAGAGGAGAAACATGCTGGCACGCATTTCCTTTCAGCCAGTCGCCTCCAATCATAAACAAGTTAGTTCCGTGTTTATGTCCCTCTGCAAAAACTCACGTGTATATTACAGATGTCAGATATCGTGTAAATCGCTAGTTATCACTGCCTTACACACCATTTTCCTACAGACTCTAATTCGATTTTCATCAACTACTGTTTCTCGAACATGTTTAGAATTTCCCTCTGCAATGACCTCTGTTTAATTGAGTATATAATGTGCCTTCTCTTTTCATCGCAGTTAGGAAGCAAAAGAGGCCACTTTGCAAACTAGATTTCTTCCTGTCCTTCTTGTGGAAGGTGATACAATGGGGGTATTTTCTCATTTATTGGTCATTTTTTTTGCTCTAATTTGTTCTGGACTGACTATAAGGAATTGAAATTGGTTTTTGAGTGTGGTTCTTGGACTCCTCATTACATGAGACTCATATTTTGCATCTGATCATTGAAAAAGTAAATATTGGGGGTGGGGGAAAGGCCCAGATCAGGAAATGTAGAAAAGAAAGTTGAGTTTCAAATGCAATTTCCCACTTGGTTCTCCCTAAGACCTGCCTATAGAGTTTCTAAGGAAACTCTGCCGACAGCCAGATGAGGGCCTGCCCAAGGCCCCAAATATGCACAATACCTTTCGTTATGACAGGACTCTCTAATTGTCATTTCAGCTTGCTCCAAATGACAGGAATAAAACAGAAAACAAGAGTTTGGTGTGGAATGAGTAGAGTTCATCATGGCTATTAAAAATTCTAATGACATGAAAGCCAATTATTGTGACTTCAGGTGTTTATTCTGAATACACTGAGATATGTGACAGCCGAGGTAAACATTTCAGCCCTGACAGTTGCATTAATTAATTACCGCTCAGGATTCTAAAGCTTGCTTATTAGATGCTTCAAGAGCCAAGCAGAATACTTATAAGATACATATTCTAGGCAAGTCCAGACAGGCAGACTAGGCACTTAAGAACATTTTTTCCATGTACTTCTTTGACATTTATTTCTTAGAGTAAACCTCTGATTTATAACTATTTTACCCCATACTCCATTTTCCCCTAGAGAGACTTATATAGAAAAAAGTCTACAGCAACTTAAAAAGAAAAAGCACTGTGTCTGAAGAGGGCAGTCTTTCCACAATTTCTTAGAATTGATTGCACTTAAATACACATTGCAGGGGGTAGTTAATTTCTTTTAACGCTTGTGAGTGCTTTTACATGTGCTGCCCCTAAATCCCACTCTCTTAAAATTAGGCTCAATTTTCTACCTCACCTCCCTCCTCCTGTATATATATTTTTAAGTTTCGAATAATGTAGATGGCAACAAAATTCTTCTAAATAGATGGCTGTATTTGGAAGAATTAACTTAATCCCCAGTTTATGAGTATTTTCATAGGATACAGTTGCTTATTTCTATGTAAGTTTTAAACTTTATAGTTTATTCCTTATTTTAAGAATTGTGAAATCTTTAGTTTCCTGGAGAGAGAAAAACTAAAATGTATATTTCTACTTTTAGGCCCACAAGAAGGATCAGCCACATGATAATTTTCAGGAAGAGTCATAAAAGCGTTTTCTCTGACATATTCCATTCAGTCACAGAGCAAAGGCTTCAAACGTTTTCCACTTGTAAACACACTTGTCCTGGAAAGAGCACGGGCCAAGGGTGCTTGGTACATGGAGATTAGCACCAAGGATAAACCTGATCCGCTGTGACAGCTGTGGCCATTCTCTCCCCACAACCCACAGCCACACGGTCAGATCAGAGCCTTGTCACAAGTGTCCGTATCTGGGAGGCCCATTGCAGCTGTGACATCTGGGGCTATTTTTACAGAGAACGTGGTCCTCCTACTCTGTTTCATAATGAAAATAAAGGGACGGGAGGCAATCCCTGGATAAAGATGGACATGTTCTTATGGGGGAAAACTTCTGAGAGTTACATGTCTCTGTGTGATGAAGGAAAGGAGATAGAAAGGGGTTCTCTAATTTGATGGGGTGGGGGGCGGTGATTAAACCACTCCTAAAATTCAGGAACTGCCAACTCTCTTCTCAGGCTTTGAAAAGTTCAAGCTTTGAAAGGCCTTGTGGATTATAGGGGCTTGGTGGTATCTAAGCTCAGGATAGTCTGACTTTCCTGAAGATTCTCATGGCTTTGAGGAAGAAACGATTAGGTTGGAATCTCAGTTATAGGCAGCCTCATTCTGGGAAACTGGCTTCTAGCCAGCCTGTGGCCAGACCCTTCTCACGCAACATTGTCCACCGTGTGGTATCATTAATATGAAAGTGCACTGAAAATATATTAAGTAATGTATAAATATTGATAGGTTTATATTGTTACCGAAAGTTTGATTTTAGTTCAACCCCCCCAATTTATAGATTAGCAGAAATGACTTGGCTAATGCCACAGAATTAGTATCAGATTCAGGAGATAAAATACCTTCTTCCCATTTTTTTTTCCACAGACCTCATGTGACAGGCAGCTTCCAAGAGACCTCCTCCAGTGATTCACTCTCCTGGAATTCACACACTGTCCCCTCCCACATTGTACCAGGATTGGCCTGTTTGGTCAACAGTCACCAATAATCATAGGCCAATACTGGGGAATTTAAAGGTTTCTTCTGTTTAAAAGAACTCTGACCATGCCTGACACTACTATGTGTGTCTTATAAGTTTCTAACACACTTTGCCAGAAAATCTTCAGTTTGTGAATTTGGCCAATGAAATCAACTTTGAGTTTTAAGTTCTAAATCTGTTAGTTCCTTGACATTGTCTAGGGGTAATGATCAAATCCAAAACTTCCTAATATGATGGTTTTCATACTACAAGTTCCAAAAGTAGCGATCACTCCTCGGGTGGCGGTGGGGGAAGGTGGAGGACAGAAGGATGTGGCAAGGCATCAATCGAACAATTTTCACAAAACAAACACAAAAACCAAACACTTTTAAAAAAATTCAGGTATAGTTGATTTACAATATTATATTAGTTTCAATTAGTTTCAGGTGTACAACATAGTGATTCAACATTTTTATAGCTTATACTCCATTTATAGTTATTATAAAATATTGGCTATATTCCCTGTGCTGTACATAATATCATGGTATATTAATTATTTTATACGTAGTAGTTTGTACCACTTAATTCTCTATCCCTATCATGCCCCTTTCCCCTTCCCTTTCCCAACTGGTAATGACTAGTTTTGATATCTGTGAGTCTATTTCTGTTTTGTTATATTCGTTCATTTGTTTTATTTTTTAGATTCCACAGATAACATACAGTATTTGTCTTTTTCTGTCTGACTTATTTCACTAAGCATAATACCCTTTAGGTCTATCAGTATTGTTGCAAATGGCAAAAGTTCATTCTTTTTTTATGGCTGAGTAGTATTCCATTCTATCTATCTATCTATCTATCTATCTATCTATCTATCTATCTATCTATCTATCATCTATCTATCTATCTATCTATCTATCTATCTATCTATCTATCATCTATCATCATCTATCATCTATCTATCTATCTGTCTATCTATCTATCCTCTATCTATCTATCTAACATCTTCTTTATCCATTCATCTGTTGATAGACACTTAAGTTACTTCCATATCTTGGCTATTGTAAATGATGCAGCTGTGGACATTGGGGTGCATGTATCTTTTAGAATTAGTGTTTTCATTTTCTTTGGATATATACCCAGGAGTGGAGTTCCTGGATCATATGGTAGCTCTATTTTAGTCCTTAAAGGAAACTCCATCCTGTTCTCCACAGTGGCTGCACCAATTTACATTTGCACCAGCAGAGTACAAAGAGCCCCTTTTCTCCACATCCTCACCAACAGTTGTTATTTGTGTTCTTTTTGATGATAGCCATTCTGACAGCTGTGAGGTGATATCTCATTGTGGTTTTAATTTGTATTTCTCTGATGATTATCTATGTTGAGCATCTTTTCATATGTCTGTTGGCCATCTGTATGTCTTCTTTGGAGAAATGTCTATTTGGGTCTTCTATTGGGATATTTGTTTTTTCTATGTTGAGTTGTATGAGCTGTTTATATATTTTGCATATTAACCCTTTACCGGTCGTCTCGTTTGCAAATATTTTCTCCCATTCAGTAGATTGTCTTTTCATTTTGTCAATGATTTCCTTTGCTGTGCAAAAGCTTTTAAGCTTAATCATGTCTCATTTGTTTATTTTTGCTTTTATTTCCTTTGCTTTAGGAGATGGATCCAAGAAAATATTGCTGCAATTTATGTCAAAGAGTATTCTGCCCATGTTTTCCTCTAGGAGTTTTATAGTATCTGGTCTTACATTTAGGTCTTTAATCCATTTTGAGTTTATTTTTGTGTATGGTGTTAGGAAGTGTTCTAATTTCATTCTTTTACGTGTAGCTGTCCAGTTTTCCCAGCACCACTTATTGAAGAGACTGTCCTTTCTCCATTGTATATTCTTTCCTCCTTTGTCGTACATTAATTGACGTTAAGTGTGTGGGTTTATTTCTGGGTTCTCTATTCTGCTCCACCGATCTATGTGTCTGTTTTTGTGCCAGTACTGTATTGTTCTGATTACTGTAGATTTGTAGTATAGTCTGAAGTCAGGGAGGGTGTCTGGTAGGTTGGCTACATTTCTCAACCTTGGAGATATGGCCTTTTGTAGGTGATGTCCTATACTTCCCAGAAGTGCACTCACCTCTGGACACTAGAGCTATATGCCCAGCCCCGCTATGTGGGCTGCATGGGTCCTTTTGTTGTGGTGGGCTGACTACTCTGGGACATCTGATAGGGATTGCTGGCCCCAAGGCCAGTTGGTGGCCAGGCCCTGCCTTGTCCAGAGCGTGTTGGTCACTGGTTGGCTGGGCCGGGTCATGAGGCAGCTGGCTGCAGATCTCCAGGTGGCCCTGGGGCTAGTGCTGGCTCACTGGTGAGCATAGTCAGAGTCTAGGGGATCCTGGGGCTGGTGCCTGCAGCCAGATTCTGCGGCTAGTGCTGGCCCAGTGGCAGGCAGAGTGGGGTCCTGTGGTCTGGCTGCGGGACCAGGGGTCCCAGAGCTGATGTGGACTCACTGGTGGGCATGGCTGGTTCCTGACATAGCTGGCTGTAGGGTTCACGGAATCCTGAAGCTTGTGTTGGCCTGCTGGTGGATGGGCTGGGTCCTGCCATGACAGGCTGCAGGGCTGCAGTTGTCCTTGTGTCATCCTGTTGGTGGTTGAGGCTTTGTCTCAAGCAGACTTGCTGGTGGGTGGAGCTAGCCCTGGGGTCTCTGGCAGCAGGTCTCTGGGGGTCCCAGGTCCCAGGTTGTGTGGGGCTGGGTCCTGAGTCTTCTGGTGGGCTGGGCCATGTTCAGGGGTGGGTGTAGGCTCCGGAGGTCTTATGGTAATCTGTCTGCTGGTGGGCGTGGCTGTGCTTGACCTGAGGTGTCCCAGACTTGGTGCTTATGGGCTGGTGGGTGGGGGTGGAGCTGGGTGGGAAGATTCCACAATGGTGCTTGCCAGCACAATTAGAATGAGACTCCAAACATGGCTGACACCAGTGTCTGTGTCCCCAGGGGAGCTCCAATTGCCTCCTGCCTCTCTGGAAAACTCTCCAAGATCAGCAGGCGGGTCTGACCCTGGCTCTTTTCAAATTACTGCTTCTGCCCTCGGTCCCAGCGTGTGTGAGATTTTGTGTGCATCCTTTAAGAGTAGAGTCTTTATTTCACCAAGGCCTGTGAGACTCCTCAAAGTGAGTCTCACTGGCCTTCATAGCCAAACTTTCTGGGGGCTCATCTTCCCAGTGAGCACCCCCAGGCTGGAGAGCCCTACGTGAGACTCAGACCCCTTGTTCCTTGGAGAGAACCTCTGCAACTGTAATTATCCTCCCATTTGTGGGTCTTGGCTATAGTTTATGTCTTTAGTTGTCCAAGATTTTTTCTGATAGGTTCCAATCTTTTTCATTGACAGTTGTTCTATAAATAGTTGTAATTTTGATGTGCCCATGAGAGGAAGTGAGCTCAGGATCTTTCTATGCTACCATCTTGGGAACCAAAACCAAACACTTCTAAAATTTTCTATCTTTGAGGCTATCCTATGTATAAAAGTCAAGGCATCGCTTGAAGCATTCATTGACGCTCCATGTTCCAAGTCAGTTCTCTGCGGAGGTAGAATTAAATTGTTCACTCAGGCTGATACACACTGCAAATTAGGTTACTCATTATTTCCTCAGGTATATTCTATGGAAGACTAGATCTCTGAATTATTAATAGTTATTCAATAAGAAGACAAGTTGAGAGATGTAAGCTGTTATATATAGAATGAATAAACAATAAGGTTCTACTGTATAGCATAAGAACTACATTCAATATCCTATGATAAACCATAATAATGGGAAAGAATATTTAAAAAAGAATATATATGTATAGTCGAATCACTTTGCTATATGGCAGAAATTAACACAACATTGTAAATCAACTATACTTCAATTAAAAAAATAAGACAAGTTGACAGAGAGAGAAGAGAGGCGAAGAGGGGAAGGCAGGGGAGTGCAGGAGAGAAATCATGAAGTAAGTAAATACGTTCTTTGGACAAATAATTTTTGGGAAATTGAGTTGAACAAATGGATCCATGGATAAGTCTTTGGAGCAGAAATTCTTAATGCCTTTTATATGTCAGAATGTGCAGTGATTCTTTAAGAGAGAGGCTGGAGTAATGGCCTCTGTGTTTACTTTCCTGCTTTCCCAGTACTTCAGCATTCCAGTGAGGGGCAGGAAAAATATACAAACCCCAGCCTATGGACCAAGTCTGACCCAAGCCATTTTTTGCAAATAAAGTTTTATTGGAGCCCAGTTACACCCGTTTGTATTGTCCATGGCTGCTGTCATGGTCCACAGCAGAGGTGAGTGGTTTTGAAAGAGACTATATGGCCCACAAAGCCTATAATATTTACTGTATGACCCATTATAGAAAAATTGTGCTGACCCCTGGGTTGGATCAATTGGAAAATATAGTAGTTCCCCAAACTGACCAAAAAACCATTTTTTAATAGGTCGCTTTGCAGGTCCAGTTTCTGCATAGCACACATTCCAGGGAACACAGTCTGTGCATGCCTTTCCTCCCCTTGGTACCTTGAAAGCAGAACTCCATACACTGCCCTGTTAGGCAGCTGCTAGGGGAGGGTTTCTGTGTCTCTGAGATGTGGGGTGGCAGATAAGCCCAGCAGCTCAAGTGAATCCATTCTTTTTGGTAAGATACAGCAAGATCAAGTTGAGTTACAGAGAAAGCTGCTTGATAACAGGAAGCTTATCATTTATTTACTGAGCATCCTGTTTGCTGTTTTTAGTCTTGCTCAGGAAGGGAGCTGGAGATTACCTTGTGTTTGTGTCTTCAGGGACTTACAGTTCTCTCTCCTTGAAGAAAGTGACTGCAAGACATGTTAAATCATGATGTGAAAATTCAGGGACTTAGCTGTTTAAAAAGACCTAAAGGGGGAGAAAAATCCTGAAACTTCTTTTTTCCACCAGTCACAAGAATAGTGTTTTCATCCCCCTTAGGTATGATTCATAGGGTATTAAATCCTTTCTACAGACTTTTACTTGTAAGAGGTGAATAGTTTTTCTGCTAATAAGGTGAATTAGTTATCTATTGCTGTGTAACAAATTACCCCCAAATTTAGCAGTTGAATAACAAACATGGATTACCTTGTGCTGTTTCTGAGGGTAGGGGGTATGTGATCTGACTGGCTGGGTGGCTCTGGGTCATAGTCTCTCTTAAAGTTACAGTCAAGCCTTTAGCCAGGACTGCAGCCTCTGAAGACTTGACTGGGGCTGCAGGGTCAACCTTCAAGTTCACCCACATGGCTGTTTGCAGGCGGTTTCAACTTCTCACCGGGTGGGATTCTGCATAGGGTGGTTCGTGATACAGCCCCTCCCATAGGAAGTGATCCCAGAGTGAGGGAGCAGCCCAAGTTAGAACCTAACCTAGTGAGTGAGTATCCTCATCTCTACCACTTTCTGTGGGTTAAGCATACCAGGCCTGGTACAGTGTGGAGGGGGCTATAAAATGGTGTGAATACCAGGACCCAGGGAGTCATTTGAGGCCATCTTGGAGCCTGGAGACCACAGTCTGGTCATTTAAAGCAGCATCTGTTGGTGAGAAAACCTCTTCTGTCCTCACTTCTTCTCTGGGACACTCAAAACCCAAGGCCAGGGAATTGCCCTTGCGAGACCATTGTAGCCCGCAGAGTGCCTTTCTGTAACTGAGAATTAAGTACCCTGCCTAAGATATTTTACTTCCACTTGTTGGGATACTGTTGTAAATTTGTTACAGTAAGACACTTTATCATTTCTGCTGGAAAAGTGTCGTAATAGACCAGCGTATGTTTTTTTATGTTGCGAATGGCTCCCCCATGCAGGGCACAGACGCACGAGGGAAGGAGCAACAGTCCTTCCTGTAGTCGAGTTTTGGATTTGTTAATCATCTCCTTCACTCTTTGAGGGTAAGAACTGAGTCTCTCCATTCATTCATAATTTCAGCTCATATTGACTGAGACACTGCTGTATGCATGATAGTAAAAGTAATGATTAACAAAGGAAAGTGGAGAAAAGACAAGAACCCTGCTTTCTTGGTACTAACATTCTAGTGAGGGACACGAACAATGTAGAACCAAACAAGCATACGAACAGGTAATTTCAGATAGTGATCAGAGCTATAAAGAAATTGCAGTAGGGTAATGGGATGAAGAGTGACAGCGGATGGGCTTGCACCTGGTTCTTTGGGGCAGGACTGGAGGAGGAAGAAGAAAAACATCATTGGGGAGAATCTCATCCATCTTTGTAACCCCTGTTGCTAATAGAGTGCTTTGCACATCCTAGGTATGCAAAAATATGCTTGTCAAGTTAAAGTGCATTGGTGGGGGGTGGGGGTGGGGAGGACTAATAAACAAAAACCCTGGGAGCATCATTTTGATTTCACTAAATCCACATGGTATTTTAACTCTTAGAGGAAGATGGAGTCTGTGTTATTTTACATCTAAGTTCTCCTTAACCCAGACTCAGCTATTTCTCTTTCATTACTGAAAAATAAATAAAACCAAGAGGCAAAGCCTATTGAATATAGTTACTAAATCCATCTTTAGTACTTGACTGTATCGAGATTGTCTCTCTCTCATTGTTTGCACTGAGGCTAGCTTAGATTTATTTTATTTTGCATTTTGTCATGGAATGAGGACCCAAAGAGTAACTCATCCAATTTCAGATTTCACAGCTTCAGAGGGAGGAGTTTGGAGGCTTTGGGGGTGGCCAAGGAGGGCAGTGACATGACTGAAAGCCTGGAAACTAGGGCACACAGGGAAATGTTAAAGAAAATGGATTGATTTAATGGAGAAAAGATTCCAAAGATGGTTAGCACTGAGAAGAAATGGAGAATATGGGAGCTGCTTGTCATTACCTTAATGATCTGAGCTTTTATTGAAACTGGAAAGATTTAAGTCAGCTTTTAGGTAGCATCCCTTACCCAACTCTTAGGATTCTCTGTAGCATTAGGAATGTGCTAGTGTTCCTTGACTGAGCTAGTTAGGTCCAGAGTTCTGGCATTCCATAATTGGCTCAATAATTCCTTATTAAAATGAGGGTAATAAGTGTGTGATTGCATTTATAAAGGACAGAGAGTTTAGAGACTGTTTCTTATCTATCTCACAGACACTAACTGTATAGGAGTTTAGTAAATGCCGAATCAGTGTAGCAACACATATTAGAGTGTATGTTCTAGAACACCACCACTGCAACGAGGAAACCGTGTGGCCCTTTCAATAGCAAAATTGTTAAAGAGACTCCTGAACTTCACCCCATGCTCTTTTCTTTCTTTAATCAATTTTCTTTTCTTAGTTTGTCTGGTCTGTGTCCTTACTTGTGATTTTTTTGGTAGCTACTTATTAAGGTGTGTGTGGGTAGAGCCTTTGCCACTTGTACTTTACAAAGTTTCTTGCTCCGGAAGAAAGGTTTTTTGAGTCAGCTCTCTACACCTTGCTATTAAAAATATTACTGCTGTCTAGGTTATTTGCTTTTTTGGTCTTGTTCCTTGCATGAATCATCTCATTAGAGTTGGAAACATGATCTTTCCATCTGAAATGAAAATTCCAGAAGTCATGTCTATCATCCAGAGTTCAGTCTGTCTGAGTAACCCATGTGGTTTCCTGGATCCTATCTGTCAATTACTTTTTGTGCTAAGATGTTAAATTCATATGTCCAATTGACATCTTCCAACACTGTTTATTGGTTTTTCATTTTTTGTGCTTTAATTAGGCTCAAGGCTTAATGCAGGAAAAACTCCAGCTATTGAAAAATGTCCATGTTCCCCAAGCTCCTTGTCTTATGGTGATGGGCAATTAGATTTGGAGGACAGTTGTAGGATGGAGAACAGCAGCTGCCTGGCTGGCTGGCCATCTTGCTGCAGCATCTGGCAGCTTTCCTCAACTGTGAGCTGCCCTTGAATTTAGTCTGCCTTCCAGGTTTCTGCATAGCACTCCTTTTCCTTGGTTTGACAAAACAGTCTGTTAAAAAGAAAGCCTCTTAGTGGCATTGTCTGCATGCTTTTGTCACTAAAATATTCTACATTCTTCTCCTCCTGAGCTCCTTTCTCCATGATATGAGTAAACTACATTCCCACAAGCCTCACCAGCCTGGAGAAGGGAGAGACAGAAGATGCAAAGTAGGGTAAATGTTTGAGTCTCAATATCTCTTTGACTTCTAGCTTCTGCCTGCTTTGATGGGTCATCTAGTTTTTTCAAAGTGTGCCCCACAGTACTCATTCCGGAGACTTTTTATGTGGATTAACATGCACCCAAGACTCTCAGGTTCAAAGTGGTGTCTGCCATTTTCCTTATTTCTTGCCCTCATTACTTGAGCAGTATTTTCTTTGAAGCCATATTTTTTTTTTAAACATCTTTATTGAAGTATAATTGCCTTACAATGGTGTGTTAGCTTCTGCTTTATAACAAAGTGAATCAGTTATACATATACAATATGTTCCCATTTCTCTTCCCTCTTGCATCTCCCTCCCTCCCATCCTCCCCATCCCACCCCTCTAGGTGGTCACAAAGCACCGAGCTGATCTCCCTGTGCTATGCGGCTGCTTCCCACTAGTTATCTGTTTTACGTTTGGTAGTGTATATATGTCCATGACACTCTCTTACCCTGTCACATCTCACCCCACCCCTTCCCCATATCCTCAAGTCCATTCTCTAGTAGGTCTGTGTCTTTATTCCCGTCTTGCCACTAGGTTCTTCATGGCCTTTTTTTTTTTTTTTTTCCCTTAGATTCCGTATGTATGTGTTAGCATACTGTATTTGTTTTTCTCTTTCTGACTTACTTCACTCTGTATGACAGACTCTAACTCCATCCACCTCATTACAAATACCTCCATTTCATTTCTTTTTATGGCTGAGTAATATTCCATTGTATATATGTGCCACATCTTCTTTATCCATTCATCTGTCGATGCACATTTAGGTTGCTTCCATGTCCTGGCTATTGTAAATAGAGCTGCAATGAACATTTTGGTACATGACTCTTTTTGACCTATGGTTTTCTCAGGGTATATGCCCAGTAGTGGGATTGCTGGGACGTATGGTAGTTCTATTTGTAGTTTTTTAAGGAACCTCCATACTGTTCTCCATAGTGGCTGTATCAATTTACATTCCCACCAACAGTGCAAGAGGGTTCCCTTTCCTCCACACCCTCTCCAGCATTTATTGTTTCTAGATTTTTTGATGATGGCCATTCTGACCGGTGTGAGATGATACCTCATTGTAGTTTTGATTTGCATTTCTCTAATGATTAAGGATGTTGAGCATTCTTTCATGTGTCTGTTGGCCATCTGTATATCTTCTTTGGAGAAATGTCTATTTAGGTCTTCTGCCCATTTTTGGATTGGGTTGTTGGTTTTTTTGTTATTGAGCTGCATGAGCTGCTTGTAAATCTTGGAGATTAATCCTTTGTCAGTTGCTTCATTTGCAAATATTTTCTCCCATTCTGATGGTTGTCTTTTGGTCTTGTTTATGGTTTCCTTTGCTGTGCAAAAGCTTTTCAGTTTCATTAGGTCCCATTTGTTTATTTGTGTTCTTATTTCCATTTCTCTGGGAGCTGGGTCAAAAAGAATCTTGCTGTGATGTATGTCATAGAGTGTTCTGCCTATGTTTTCCTCTAAGAGTTTGATAGTGTCTGCCCTTACACTTATGTCTTTAATCCATTTTGAGTTTATTTTTGTGCATGGTGTCAGGGAGTGTTCTAATTTCATACTTTTACATGTACCTGTCCAATTTTCCCAGCACCACTTATTGAAGAGGCTGTCTTTTCTCCACTGTATATGCTTGCCTCCTTTATCAAATATAAGGTGACCATATGTGTGTGGGTTTATCTCTGGGCTTTCTATCCTGTTCCATTGATCTATATTTCTGTTTTTGTGCCAGTACCAAACTGTCTTGATTACTGAAGCTTTGTAATATAGTCTGAAGTCAGGGAGCCTGATTCCCCCAGCTCCATTTTTCGTTCTCAAGATTGCTTTGGCTATTCGGGGTCTTTTGTGTTTCCATACAAATTGTGAAATTTTTTGTTCTAGTTCTGTGAAAAATGCCAGTGGTAGTTTGATAGGGATTGCATTGAATCTGTAGATTGCTTTGGGTAGTAGAGTCATTTTCACAATGTTGATTCTTCCAATCCGGGAACATGGTATATCTCTCCATCTATTTGTATCATCTTTAAATTCTTTCATCAGTGTCTTATAATTTTCTGCATACAGGTCTTTTGTCTCCTTAGGCAGGTTTATTCCTAGATATTTTATTCTTTTTGTTGCAATGGTAAATGGGAGTGTTTTCTTAATTTCACTTTCAGATTTTTCGTCATTAGTGTATAGAAATGCAAGAGATTTCTGTGCATTTATTTTGTATCCTGCTACTTTACCAAATTCATTGATTAGCTCTAGGAGTTTTCTGGTAGCATCTTTAGGATTCTCTATGTATAGTATCATGTCATCTGCAAATAGTGACAGCTTTACTTCTTCTTTTCCGATTTGGATTCCTTTTATTTCTTTGTCTTCTATGATTGCTGTGGCTAACACTTCCAAAACTATGTTGAATAATAGTGGTGAGAGTGGGCAACCTTGTCTTGTTCCTGATCTTAGTGGAAATGGTTTCAGTTTTTCACCATTGAGGACAATGTTGGCTGTGGGTTTGTCATATATGGCCTTTATTATGTTGAGGAAAGTTCCCTCTATGCCTACTTTCTGCAGGGCTTTTATCATGAATGGGTGTTGAATTTTGTCGAAAGCTTTCTCTGCATCTATTGAGATGATCATATGGTTTTTCTCCTTCAATTTGTTAATATGGTGTATCACATTGATTGATTTGCGTATATTGAAGAATCCTTGCATTCCTGGGATAAACCCCACTTGATCATGGTGTATGATCCTTTTAATGTGCTGTTGGATTCTGTTTGCTAGTATTTTGTTGAGGATTTTTGCATCTATGTTCATCAGTGATATTGGCCTGTAGTTTTCTTTCTTTGTGACATCTTTGTCTGGTTTTGGTATCAGGGTGATGGTGGCCTCGTAGAATGAGTTTGGGAGTGTTCCTCCCTCTGCAATATTTTGGAAGAGTTTGAGAAGGATAGGTGTTAGCTCTTCTCTAAATGTTTGATAGAATTCACCTGTGAAGCCATCTGGTCCTGGGCTTTTGTTTGTTGGAAAGTTTTTAATCACAGTTTCAATTTCAGTGCTTGTGATTGGTCTGTTCATATTTTCTATTTCTTCCTGGTTCAGTCTCGGCAGTTTGTGCATTTCTAAGAATCTGTCCATTTCTTCCAGGTTGTCCATTTTATTGGCATAGAGTTGCTTGTAGTAATCTCTCATGATCTTTTGTATTTCTGCAGTGTCAGTGGTTACTTCTCCTTTTTCATTTCTAATTCTATTGATCTGAGTCTTCTCCCTTTTTCTCTTGATGAGTCTGGCTAATGGTTTATCAATTTTGTTTATCTTCTCAAAGAACCAGCTTTTAGTTTCATTGATTTTTGCTATTGTTTCCTTCATTTCTTTTTCATTTATTTCTGACCCGATCTTTATAATTTCTTTCCTTCTGCTGGCTTTGGGGTTTTTTTGTTCTTCTTTCTCTAATTGCTTTAGGTGCAAGGTTAGGGTGTTTATTCGAGATGTTTCCTGTTTCTTGAGGTAGGCTTGTATTGCTATAAACTTCCCTCTTAGCACTGCTTTTGCTGCGTCCCATAGGTTTTGGGTCGTCGTATCTCCATTGTCATTTGTTTCTAGGTATTTTTTGATTTCCCCTTTGATTTCTTCAGTAATCACTTCGTTATTAAGTAATGTATTGTGTAGCCTCCATGTGTTTGTATTTTTTACAGATCTTTTCCTGTAATTGATATCTAGTCTCATAGCGTTGTGGTCGGAAAAGATACTTGATACGATTTCAATTTTCTTAAATTTACCAAGGCTTGATTTGTGACCCAAGATATGATCTATCCTGGAGAATGTTCCATGAGCACTTGAGAAAAATGTGTATTCTGTTGTTTTTGGGTGGAATGTCCTATAAATATCAATTAAGTCCATCTTGTTTAATGTATCATTTAAAGCTTGTGTTTCCTTATTTATTTTCATTTTGGATGATCTGTCCATTGGTGAAAGTGGGGTGTTAAAGTCCCCTACTATGATTGTGTTGCTGTCAATTTCCCCTTTTATGGCTGTTAGTATTTGCCTTATGTATTGAGGTGCTCCTATGTTGGGTGCATAAATATTTACAATTGTTATAGCTTCCTCTTGGATCGATCCCTTGATCATTATATAGTGTCCTTCTTTGTCTCTTGTAATAGTCTTTATTTTAAAGTCTATTTTGTCTGATATGAGAATTGCTACTCCAGCTTTCTTTTGATTTCCATTTGCATGGAATATCTTTTTCCCTCCCCTCACTTTCAGTCTGTATGTGTCCCTAGGTCTGAAGTGGGTCTCTTGTAGACAGCATATATATGGGTCTTGTTTTTGTATCCATTCAGCCAGCCTGTGTCTTTTGGTGGGAGCATTTAATCCATTTACATTCAAGGTAATTATCGATATGTATGTTCCTATTCCCATTTTCTTAAATGTTTTGGGTTTGTTATTGTAGGTGTTTTCCTTCTCTTGTGTTTCTTGCCTAGAGAAGTTCCTTTAGCATTTGTTGTAAAGCTGGTTTGGTGGTGCTGAACTCTCTCAGCTTTTGCTTGTTTGTAAAGCTTTTAATTTCTCCATCGAATCTGAATGAGATCCTTGCTGGGTAGAGTAATCTTGGTTGTAGGTTTTTCTCCTTCATCACTTTAAGTATATCCTGCCACTCCCTTCTAGCTTGCAGAGTTTCTGCTGAAAGGTCAGCTGTTAACCTTATGGGGATTCCCTTGTGTGTTATTTGTTTTTTTTCCCTTGCTGCCTTTAATATGTTTTCCTTATATTTAATTTTTGACAGTTTGATTAATATGTGTCTTGGCGTGTTTCTCCTTGGGTTTATCCTGTATGGGACTCTCTGTGCTTCCAGGACTTGATTAACTATTTCCTTTCCCATATTAGGGAAGTTTTCAACTATAATCTCTTGAAATATTTTCTCAGTCCCTTTCTTTTTCTCTTCTTCTTCTGGGACCCCTATAATTCGAATGTTGGTGCGTTTAATGTTGTCCCAGAGGTCTCTGAGACTGTCCTCAGTTCTTTTCATTCTTTTTTCTTTATCCTGCTCTGTAGTAGTTATTTCCACCATTTTATCTTCCAGGTCACTTATCCTTTCTTCTGCCTCAGTTATTCTGCTATTGATCCCATCTAGAATATTTTTAATTTCATTTATTGTGTTTTTCATCATTGCTTGGTTCCTCTTTAGTTCTTCTACGTCCTTGTTAAATGTTTCTTGCATTTTGTCTATTCTATTTCCAAGATTTGGGATCATCCTTACTATCATTATTCTGAATTCTTTTTCAGGTAGACTACCTATTTCCTCTTCATTTGTTAAGTCTGGTGTGTTTTGACCCTGCTCCTTCATCTGCTGTGTGTTTTTCTGTCGTCTCATTTTGCTTATCTTACTGTGTTTGGGGTCTCCTTTTCACAGGCTGCAGGTTTGCAGTTCCCATTGTTTTTGGTATCTGTCCCCAGTGGCTAAGGTTGGTTCAGTGGGTTGTGTAGGCTTCCTGGTGGAGGGAACTAGTGCCTGTGTTCTGGTGGATGAGGCTGGACCTTGTCTTTCTGGTGGGCACGTCCACGTCTGGTGGTGTATTTTGGGGTGTCTGTGGCCTTATTATGATTTTAGGCAGCCTCTCTGCTAATGGGTGGGGCTGTGTTCCTGTCTTGCTAGTTGTTTGGCATAGGGTGTCCAGCACTGTAGCTTGCCGGTCGTTGAGTGAAGCTGGGTCTTGATGTTGAGATGGAGATCTCTGAGAGATTTTTGCCGTTTGGTATTACGTGGAGCTGGGAGGTCTCTTGTGGACCAGTGTCCTGAAGTTGGCTCTCCCACCTCAGAGGCATGGCCCTGATGCCTGGCTGGAGCACCAAGAGCCTTTCGTCCACACGGCTCAGAATAAAAGGGAGAAAAAATAGAAAGAAAGAAAGAGGCTATAATATAGTGAAGTAAAATAAAGCTATTGTAAAGCAAAGCTATACAGACAAAATCTCACCCAGAAGCATATACATATACACTCACAAAAAAAAGGAAAAGGGGAAAAATTAATATATCCTGCTCCCAAAGTCCACCTCCTGAATTTGGGATGATTCGTTGTCTATTCAGGTATTCAACAGATGCAGGCACATCAAGTTGTTTGTGGAGTTTTCATCCGCTGCTTCTGAGGCTGCTGGGAGAGATTTCCCCTTCTCTTCCCAGTTCGCACAGCTCCTGGGGTTCAGCTTTGGATTTGGACCCGCCTCTGCATGTAGGTCGCCTGAGGGCGTCTATTCCCCGCCCAGACAGGACGGGGTTAAAGGAGCAGCTGCTTCGGGGGCTCTGGCTCACCCAGGCTGCGGGGAGGGAGGGGTACAGAGGAGGCGGTGCGAGCCTGCGGTGGCCGAGGCCGGCGTGACGTTGCACCAGCCTGAGGCGCAAAAAGTTGCACCAGCCTGAGGCGTAAAAAGGCGGGAAAGTTGTCCCGGGATCACGGGACCCTGGCAGTGGCGGGCTGCACAGGCTCCCGGGAGGGGCGGTGTGGAGAGTGACCTGTGCTCGCACACAGGATTTTTGGAGGCGGCAGCAGCAGCCCCAGCGTCTCACGCCCGTCTACGGGGTCCGCGCTGATCGCCGCGGCTCGCGCCCTTCTCTGGAGTTCGTTTAGGCGGCGCTCTGAATCCCCTCTCCTTGCGCGCAGCGAAAAAAAGAGGCAAGAAAAAGTCTCTTGCCTCTTCGGCAGCTGCAGACCTTTTCCCGGTCTCCCTCCCAGCCAGCTGTGGTGCGCTAACCCCTTCAGGCTGTGTTCACGCCGCCAGCCCCAGTCCTCTCCCTGCGATCCAACCAAAGCCCGAGCCTCAGCTCCCAGCTCCGCCCGCCCCGGCGGGTGAGCAGACGAGCCTCTCGGGCTGCTGAGTGCTGCTCGGCGCCGAGCCTCTGTGCGGGAATCTCTCCGTTTTTCCCTCTGCGCCCCTGTTGCTGTGGGGTCCCCGCTGATAGCTGTGGCTGGCGCCCATCTCTGAAGTTCGTTTAGGCGGCGCTCTGAATCCCCTCTCCTCGCGCACCAGGAAACAAAGAGGGAAGAAAAAGTCTCTTGCCTCTTCAGCAGCTGCAGACTTTTTCCCGGGCTCCCTCCCGGCTAGCTGTGGTGCACTAACCCCTTCAGGCTGTGTTCATGCCGCCAACCCCAGTCCTCTCCCTGCGATCCGACCGAAGCCCAAGCCTCAGCTCCCAGCCCCGCCCGCCCCGGCGGGTGAGCAGACGAGCCTCTCAGGCTGGTGAGTGCTGGTCGGCGCCGAGCCTCCGTGCGGGAACCTCTCCGCTTTGCCCTCTGCACCCCTGTGGCTGCGCTCTCCTCTGTGGCTCCGAAGCTTCCCCCCTCTGCCACCCGCAGTCTCTGCCCGCGAAGGGGCTTCCTAGTGCGTGGAAATCTTTCCTCCTTCACAGCTCCCTCCCACTGGTGCAGGTGCCGTCCCTATTCTTTTGTCTCTGTTATTTCTTTTTTCTTTTGCCCTACCCAAGTACGGGGGGAGTTTCTTGCCTTTTTGGAGGTCGGACGTTTTCTGCCAGCGTTCAGTGGGTGTTCTGTAGGAGCAGTTCCACTTGTAGATGTATTTCTACTGTATCTGTGGGAAGGAAGGTGATCTCCGCGTCTTACTCTTCCGCCATCTTCTCTCCTCCCTGAAGCCATATTTAAGAAAACTCCCCATCCTAATATCTTGAAATCTGGGCCAATGGTGCTACACTTTTAAGAAATTCAAGTAACACTGAGGCTCTCAAATCCTGCCAATTTTTATAGATACTTTCCCTCAGAAATGTCACTTCCATCACCAGTGTCTCCATACTTGCCAAAGTTGGATCGGGTTAAGTTTAATGAACCTTTTAATTAATTGACGTGATGTTTACTGAGCACTTACTGTATTCCAGGCACAGACATGCCTGATTACACGAGTAAACAACATCCAATCCCAACTTGCTACCCCCCATCCCTATAACCTTGTGGGATGTACAGTCTACAAGAGAAAGCTGCATTTAGAAGGCAATTACAAGATAGAGTGAGGAGAGTTTTGATAAGGGGTAGGTGCGGATGTGTTGGAAACACATCAGAAGGGCAGAGCCTATTCTTGGTATTTAGGGAAGGTTTTCCAAGGGTGGTGGGTGTGGGGTGGGGGTGGATATCCAAACTGAAACCCTTACCTACCCATTTAATTAAAAGTTTGGTGGTTCAAAGTTTAATACATATCTGTAGATTAAAAATGAGATTCTTTCTCCCCAAGCGTCTTCCCACAGTTTCCAGAAATATTTCTCTAGAGTCTGAGAGTTCGTTTTATCTGTTTAGAGAAAACTGCTCAATAATATCCTCGGGTCTTCTTGCCTCTGCTCTTCATAGCTCTTGTCTTTCAATGGACACCTGCAGCAGGAGAAGGTTGTGCTAGGATTATTCTGGCCTTTTTCTTTGCTTCTAAGATCTAATGTGAATCAATTGAACAGCCCCTTAAAAATGCAAATTGCTGGGTCCCACTCTCAGAGATTTGTGAATTCCTGGGGTCAGAGAATTCATGCAAGCCACTTTATTCTGATGTGGGTACTTCCCTTTGATTAACTACTGGTTGCCCAGGGCTCTAGCAGGAGGAGAATGAGGGTATGAACAATTAGTTATCTGGTTTGTCGGGTAAATTTATTTTTGTTTAAGCTGAAATCCAAACCACACATTATGGCTAGTTTATTAAAAACACATGAAGGAAACCCAACCAGATTTCATGTTTTGTGCTATGAGACTAGTTTTCAAATACAGCCACATCCATCAGAAGCTATGGTATGATTATGAATGTTGTTATGCCTTTAAAATTTGTACTTAACGTTGCCCAGTTGCTTTGTTGTCTCTCTTGCCTTTTACATTTATCCTGAGCATTGGGAAGGACATGAAGTATGTGAATCACAAGACTGTAATTGCCATTATAAAGTGAATCATACTTGTGTCAGTGCTGATGTGCAGTGTGACCTTTTGGAAAAAGTGAAGCGTGGGCATGGAAGTATTGTGATACTTATCCAGAGGAGATAGAGGTCCATTTCATAGGGAGTTATTATTGCATTCAAATCCACAAGTGCCCATCTTCTGCCTTTCCCACTTCAAGGTTCCTTAAGAATTTGAGTCACATGCTGCATGTCACACATCTCACTTTTCTTTAAAATGTGTTTTGAATGTCAGTGCTCATATATTGACTTTGATTACCAGAATTGAAATTTTATTTATAGAAACCAAAGCTTTCAAGAAGATAAGAGACAGGTGTTGGCAAGGGTGTGGAGAAAAGTGAACCCTCCTACACTGTTGGTGGGAAGGTAAATTGGTACAGTCAGTATGGAGAACAATATGTAGGTTCCTTAAAGGATTAAAAGTAGACCTACCATATGATCCAGCAATCCCACCGCTGGGTGTATATCCAAAGAAAGTGAAACAGGATTTTGAATAGATATCTGCACTCTCATGCTTATGGCATATTTATTCACAAGAGCTAAGATATGGAAACAACCTAAGTGTTTATCAACACTTAGGATATAGAAGATGTGGTACATACATATACACAATGGAATATTACTCAGCCACAAGAAGGAAGGAAATCCTGCCATTTGTGACAACATGGTTGGACTTGGAGGGCATTGTGCTAAATGAGATAAGTCAGAGAGAGGAAGACAAACACTGTCTGATACCACTTATACATGGAATCTAAAAAAGCCAAGATTGTAAAAACAGAGAGTAGAATGGTGGTTACCAAGAGCTGGTGGGGGAAGTTGTTGTTTAAGGGTACAAACTTGTAACTAGCAGATAGATAAGTCCTAGAGATCTAATGCACAGCATAGAGATTATAGTCAACAACACAAAGTTGCTGATAGACTAGGTCTTGATTGTTCTCACCACAAAAAAGAAATGATAATTATGTGACCTGAAAGAAGTGTTACACTACAGTGGGCATAATATTATAGTATATAAATGTATCAAATCAACATGTTGTACACCTTAAACTTACACAATGTTATGTGTCAATTATATCTCAATTAAAAAAAAGCCCAAAGCTTAATTTTTCTGATAATAAATATAAAATTTATTGTTACAATTTCAGAAACCCATACTGTGACCTTAAATAATGATGAATTATGTTCTCAAGACATAATGCCTCCAAAATTAGTCTGATGGTGAATTCTAAAATCTTATGATTTAAAGAGACTTAAAGAGACTGCTGAAGCCCAAATTGTTGGGCTGGAAAACCAGCCAACAGCCTCTTCCTAAAAGTGTAGGGAAGATGAACTCTGTTAAAACATCTGGGCAAAGAGCTATTCTAGATTATGAACCTTATCTAGTTAGCTGAGATTTAAGAAGAAGGTTCTTTTTCGTATTTTAAACACATAACATTGAAACGAATCTAATCCTTCCATGGAAAGCCAGTCTTGCCACTATAATTGGTAATCATGTATATACTCTAAAAGTGAATATATTAGAATCATTGAATTGAGTGGATTTGGGACTAGATGTGAAGGGAGCATGGGGACATTACTTCACAACAAGGAGAGTGAGCATTGGAGAATGCACATGGTCCTTCAGTGATAAGATCATCCCTGTTGTTTCTCCCTGAGGAAAAATGATGAAGCTTTTGGTTTAACTTCTAGCTCCTCCTTGAGGTTCTCCCTCCGTCCAAGTTGAAAACGAGATGCTTCTCTTACACTTGCTCTTGGATGCATTCCCATTAACCTCAGTGGGGCAGGAGAGAGTGGGAGGGCCTTAGAGCTGGTCCCAGCCCTGCCCCGTGGGAGGGGCAGATACAGAGGGAAGCTGATCAGAGCAGGCAGGACACAGCAGCAGCCAGCACACAAGGCTCTCTGTCGCAGAGATGCAGGGAAGCTGTTGGAATCAGCAAAGGCCAGCTGGGAATTACACAAGAGTCCTGAAGAGCAAATAGAGTGCAGTGATGGGGGATGCAGGAGTTGGCCATACTGTATTGACCTATTGATCATTTTCGAAGCATACCAATCGCTTTCACATCTTCATGCTTCTGTCTGTATGTTCTCTCTGCCTGAAGCATCCACAAGTTTCTGAAGAACTGAAATCTTGTAATTTGACTCAATTTGAATGAACAGCAGAGCACGGCATTACACCCTGCTAGTAGTAGAAAAACGCGATTAATGTCAATGACACAAGGAGGGTTTAGGCAAAAGTAGCAGCCAGAAGTCATGGTTCAGCTGCTTAACAACATCACAGATAGCATCTCAGCCTTTTCCTCATGGTCACAAAATGGTTGCTTCAGCTCCCGTGTAGGATATGTGCATGTAGAGAGAAAGAAGAGTAATGGGGAAAGTATAAGCCTTTCCCAGAACTCCTGACCAGCACCCACCCACAGCAGAATTATGGTCACATCTCATGGGCCAGCGCTGGTGGGAAGAAATACTCAGAAAGTGAGCATGTAGCTTTTCTAGCCTCCATGGTGGAAGTAGAAAAAGGAAATGGTGATGAGAATGGTTTGGGATGCGCTCATGTATGGTGAGCTTGTGGCATTTTACAAGCCCAGGTTGCTGGTAGCAATGGTGTGGTCCTCTTGTAAGGTGAAGGATCTTTTTATAACAAGAATAACTGGCACTCACATGACCTCATTTATTAACTTAGGTGTTTGTAAACCAGTTTTGTTTCAAACAGAAATGTAAAATAACATGTCTTATTTTCTGCTTGTTGAATGGACGCCTTATATGTGCATAGTTCTTTACTGTAAAAAGTGCTTCACAGCTATTGTCATATGTGACCCTCACAGGAATCCCGTGACATAAAAATGATTATTCCAGGTTCCATAGAAGAGAAAGTTGAGACAGAGAGCGTGTGGGTGACTTGTACCAGGTTAAACAACTAGTACAAACTGAGACGTGGATCCACATGTCTTGACTTTAATGTCCATATGATTATACTTGTTGAGGAGACTATGTTTTAAAAGAAATGAATCAGAAAGACTCAGTTCAGGTAGAGTCTAAGATGTGTTAAGTTTTGGAACTGTAGACACTGAATAAATCATTCATTTAGAGAAATGAAAAGTGTGTTCAGTCTGTGTGACAGCGTGACATCTTTTTTCTCTTTCCATTTTTAGAGAACCTCAGCTAGCAAGCCGTCCGGTGTTCCCACCTATAGCAGATGGTCCAGTTCACAGCCGCATCAGGTAAGATGCTCTTTTTAAGAACTTGACATATTGGTTTCCCATGAGGTATGCTCGAACTTACAATTGTGTTGTCTCTGAGAAAATGTGGACAGTGTCGGGCTGTGTCTGGTCTCACCTTGACAGTGGCCCCCTCGACAAAGGGCTGTGTGGTTCCTCATTGGTAACTTTTCTAGACTTCAAGTTTTGAGTCAGGACTCTCTGAGGGGAACAGTGACAGGAAAATGCTGAAAAGCCCTCCTCAGTAGATAGCTGATGAAATCAATCTAGCAACTATTGGAAGTGAAATGTGCCTTTTTTCTTCAACCCAAGATTATCCTTTCTGTCCCTTTTATTGCAGGAAATGGGGGTATGCTCCCCATGTGTGTACATGTGCCTGGACACAGGGCTCTGAGTGTGTACCCCAATATATAAGAAGATGCACTAATACTACAAAGAATCACTTTGCTGTTGTTGTATTTTTTGCCTAGTTCCTCAGGGTTATTACCAACCGCTCCTCAGGTCAAGCAATACTGAGCATTATTTAACCTCTTTTGGGGCAGTGAAGCCAGCAGATGCTGTCATGTCCCTGTGTGTAAACAAAGCAGCACCTTTTCTGTTGGTGACAGCCTGTGACCACATGGACTTCTTTTGGAAGCAGCTCGTTGTAAGAGCACTAGCCTTGGACTCGAAAAGCTGAGCAGGACTTGCGTTCAAATTACCTGCTAGTTATGAGAGCAAGGAGAAATAACCTCCCATTTGTCTTTTGCTTTATTGACCAGAATTCTGTCTTAGACTTTTCAGGTCACTTGGGCTGGCTGCAGTGATTATGCAAGGGGCCTGTTGTCAATGGCTTATAGTCCCAATGCCCCCATTTTATCAACTTTCTGTAGAAATTTAGCATTGGTGACCATTTACTCCACCATCAGAAAAATGGGAGGGCTCTTTTTGTGTTTTTCTTTTTATCTTTTGTTTTCCTTGCAATTACAGATTGACGTTTGTCAATAAAACAATGTTAAAATTAATAAGAGAAAACTAAATTCTTCCATTATTGCCATATTTTATCACCATGCCTATTTTTATATTGAATTGGTTGGTAGAAAAAAAGTTGAGGTGATGGCTCCACCCTCATGGGCATCACGTGCAGCTGCAATAGTTTTTGGTCAATTTGGAGGGTATGTTGATTCATGAATGTGAGCTGAGAAAAAAGATGGCACAGAAAGAGGGGCTGAGGCGCCAACCAAGGGAGCTGCTTTGAGTGCCCAGGTGTCCTTGACTTCCCACGTGCTGGGCACGACCTGAGCATGTGCACTTTAGGAATCGGTACTTGTGATTTTTGTTTTCACACTTCCTTGAGACTGAGCTGAGCAAGTCAGCACTCACATTTCTCCTCGCCCTGAAGATGCAGAGATGTTCTAAATCTAATCTTCACAGTCTAAGGAAAGGGGGACCCAGAGATTACATTGTCCAAACTTACACAAATTTAGTTGGTCCAGGATTCTATGCTTTCTTCTCCAGAGCTCATTCAGTTTTACAAGTCAATACAATCCTTTTGGGAACCTCCCATTGAGATAATCTTACATTGTCCTTCTGTGATTCTGTGCTGGTTTTGCAAACTTTTCACCAGCTGCAACGAAATGAGAAAAGTAAAGACAGGGCAGTTGGGACAGTACTTAATTCTGGAAATATATCCTTTTAGTGTTCTGCTATTACAATGACCTTATTTCATAAAATCAGGGAATTGTTAGATGGTATTTGTGTAAGTTTTAATATCTTAGGGAAATTAAAGTGATGACCATCCTACATGCATTTCCCCATGTTTTTTCTTTGAATTCTTCCAGGTCTATGAAATCCGAGAGCAGATGAACAACTAAAAATGGGTTCCCTTTTACCCTCTTACATGTGGAAAGAAATCTGGTTGTGTGGGGAGACTTTCAATATTAGCAGCACTTTTTTGATGGGGAAACATAACCCAGTGGCATTTCTAAATGGTACTCCAATTAAAACTAATATTGATGTCATCTCTTTCGTGTTGAGGGTTCCTTTTAACTCTAAGTGGAGGGAGTGGTACCTTTTTCTCTATTTCATAGGTTTCCTTGGTGATTGATTGTCTATTGTGCTGGTTATCTGCTCATTTGCTTTCAGATCTGCTGCATGCCCTTCCCTTGACACCGACTTTCCCAGGCTCCCTTGCTAACTGGCTCCTGTGTAGGTTCTCCCAGTGAGAGGCATTGTTGGCAGACTGGAAAGAGACAGGATCTAGTTCTCCCTCTGTGTTTGCTTTGGGCAGTATATCTCCATGTCTGAGACCTTGTGTGGATCTAACTTCCATAAAACAGCCTTACTTCTGGCTTTTAGGTACATACTCTCATCTCCCCCCAGCCCTAGGGGAGGCAGCAGCTTCCTCATCTTTCCCTGTTTGTTTTTTTAGTTCTACCAACACCCTTATAACTAGTGCCCTGTATTAAATTCCTTCTACTGGACAGCCTGGTATTGACCCTATTTTTCCAACAGTTTTTCTGACTGTTTTCCAACTGACACACCTACCGTGGCATGACCCACTTCATTCTTTTGTTTCTGTAACAGCGACATTTAATTTTAGAAATATTATGTGAATATTTACAGGATCACCTGCCTTGCAGCTGCTGAAAGCTCTGAGATTTATTCTCTTGAGCTGGCCTGGTGGGTGGTAATCCTTTTACACCCCTATCCCACTCAGAATAATTATTTCTTTTCTTTGTTACTCATGCTCTAATCCTTCCCTTTTCAGTTTGTGTTTATTACAAAAACCATTGTCTTTTGCGTTTGCAATATAATAGGCTTATTGGTTTCTGTCTTTGAAAGTCCCTACACAAATTCTCAGCCTGAGGTAGAGAATACAATTGCAACTCATTCCTGGATTCCAGCCTTGTGTCTTTCTCTGATTTTTGGCATCAGCAGAACATTTAGGAAAAAAATTGAGTCGTGGATTTATATTTACTAAGAGTCCAAGTGGATCATTTCCTATTTGTTTTCAAAACACTATTTGCAAACCTGAGATAGACACAAACATAGATACAGTAATGAGTAAATCAGTATACAAGGCAGATACCTACTCATTTGAAAATTAATATCATCACCTTTCCTTCATAATTGTTATCAGCATATCTAACATTTCTTGAGCACTTACTATGTGGTGTCTGCTAATTCCTTTACATGCACCATCCTCTCAATGCATTAATCCTCTCAATATCTCTATGATAATGATGTGATATTTTATAAGTGGGGGGACTGACAACCCGAACGTTTAATTAACTTACCCAATAACACAAGGTTAATTTCATCAGATTCCAGCATCCTAGTCTTTTAACCAGTGGACAGTATTATTTCTAACGTTTTTAGACTAATTTAAGGCAACTGAAAAGCATTTTAACAAATAGTTCTGTTTTGCCCTAACCAGAACACAACTTTTTGGGCTCTAGGTACTATTTCTACTCTGAAATGTTTTTGCACAGTTATGTTTTTGTTGAAATAGGGTCTTATATCCATTATTTGCAAATAGGCAACTTCTAAAGCATGGACTTTAATATATTTATTAAATTTTAGTTAAAAATGCACCATTTCGTGTTTCATTTGGAATAATTT
Source organism: Eschrichtius robustus (assembly GCF_028021215.1). Taxonomy (NCBI): domain Eukaryota; kingdom Metazoa; phylum Chordata; class Mammalia; order Artiodactyla; family Eschrichtiidae; genus Eschrichtius; species Eschrichtius robustus. The sequence continues at coordinate 56,126,784 of NC_090835.1, read as the reverse complement.
GAAAACATATTTGTAAGAAAGAAGTAGCTTCTCCCATTGCTTTGCAGTTTGTAAAGAAGACACATAAAGTTTTATATGCTTTGCAAATATCTACCAAAGAAAAGTCATTATGAATTGTGCTTTGAATAAAGGAAACAGACAAATGAAGATGGTGACTGTCTTCAAATCTGAAATACCAAGAGATAAACTGAAATTGTGATCACTTGTTAATGTATGTTTTGTACTTCTCTTTGGAAAAATTTCAACCCTCCCATCAAATTTTCCTCTCATGTTCAGAAAATTTCTTGTAAATATGAAATAGCTATTCTCCTGTGATTTAGAAATGGAAAGATTTTCCTTTGGATAATTGTCACAAATCCAAGCACCCTCAGTGTAAAGTTTTGGTCAATAATTATCAATTGATTGATTGCTGACCCTTTAGTAAACTTGGTCTTTAGAGTCATTCTTGGTAGGTGAGAGCCCTACAATTAATCTCCTTAATTGGGAAAACTGGTGGATTTTTAAAAAGAGAGATATAATATGTTAAGGAGTAACAATTGAGAATTCAACCAGATATTCTAGTGTCATCATTTTCTAGTGGCAGATAGAACTGACAGCACCTAAGGGTGAGAGCAGAAGTCTGGGTGATCTGGAAGGATCAGTGTTACACAAGGGAAGAAAGAGGCATTTCATTGTCTTACGGTGTTTGTGTCCTAAGAGAGAAAAGGGGAGTGCAATAAATAGCTAGTGATAAATGGCTACAGTTACTGTTTCTCCTGGATTACATATTTTTTTCATACCTGCCTGTGAAACTCCATGTACTCAGCATGTAGTAGGACTCAGTACTCAGCTCCTGAATTATTTGCTGCATGAAAGAATGAATACACTGCATGAAGTACCGGCAGGAATGTCCCAATCATTAGTTTCCACCTTCTCCTTCCCCGAGGCTCACATTAGAGCTGATAATTATGGATTGATTGGGGTAAAATGCATTTCACCTCATCACTGGTGTTAGTTCTTATCACTGTGGTGGGAGGAGAGGCGGCCAGATGCCAGGAGAACCCACACTACCATCTTCGGTCACTCTGATGTCATGCGCTGATGTTATCCTCATGATGGAGGAAAGGGACACACAGCGTGGAGAAGGAGGGGCCCCAAATAAGAGAGAGTTGCTGTTCAGAGGGGCTCACATTGGGCTTTGGCCTTGGGTTGGGTGGTGTTGGTGAGAGGTGAGGAGGTGGGTTTGTTCTGGATTGAGTACTGCCCGGAGGTGGGGGTAACTCTATGACGGGGTATGCTAATAATAACTTTATCCAGAAGGTGGGGAAATGGAGTCAGGCTAAAGATGTAAATGATAAAGAAGCAGCAGTCACTCCTGTTACCTGGGTGACTGGAATGTTTCATCCCTTTTGTGATGTGGACAGTGGTCTCGTTTTTCTGTCTGCTTAGATATAATTATTGAGTGATCTTGTTTTTGTCTTGTTCAGTAATCTGAGTTGGGTGAATTGTTTTGCTAAATAGGGAACTCCTTGACTTCAGGGCTAATGCCAGGCCGTGAACTTTAGACGACTAAAGTCGTCTGTGTTATGTGTACCTACAGACACACCCACACCCACAAACACACATACACCACACACTCACACACACACATTCACACACACACACACACACATACACCCCACACACACCCACACACACCACACACACACTCACACACACACATACACCCCACACACACACACCCACACATCCACACACACCTTCAACCATCCCCCCACCACACACACACAATTTATATGATTGTGTATGTGAAGTGGAAGGCTTGCACTACCCTCCCCGATCCTTCCATTCATCCTGATACTTGCACCCAGATATTTGACAATCTGACCAGAATAGCAAAGCGGTGATGTCCTTAACTAGAGTCGACATCTAGTTGCCATCCTAGCATTTTATTTTTTTTTATTTTATTTTTTTTAAAGATTTTTAGAAATTTCATGTAATGTCTGAAACATTTATATTAATATATTTCCATACAAATAACCCAATGAAAGTTTAGTGTTAGTTGTTTTGTTTGTTTGTTTTATACTGCAGGTTCTTATTAGTCATCAATTTTATACACATCAGTGTATACATGTCAATCCCAATCGCCCAATTCAGCACACCACCATCCCCATCCCACTGCAGTTTTGCCCCCTTGCTGTCCATACGTTTTTTCTCTACATCTGTGTCTCAACTTCTGCCCTGCAACCCGGTTCATCTGTACCATTTTTCTAGGTTCCACATACATGCGTTAATATACGATATTTGCTTTTCTCTTTCTGACTTAGTTCACTCTGTATGACAGTCTCTAGATCCATCCACGTCTCAACAAATGACTCAATTTCGTTCCTTTCTATGGCTGAGTAATATTCCATTGCATATATGTGCCACAACTTCTTTATCCATTCGTCTGTCGACGGGCATTCAGGCTGCTTCCATGACCTGGCTATTGTAAATAGTGCTGCAATGAACATTCGGTTGCATGTGTCTTTTTGAATTACTGTTTCCTCTGGGTATATGCCCAGTAGTGGGATTGCTGGATCATATGGTAATTCTATTTTTAGTTTTTTACAGAACCTCCATATTGTTCTCCATAGTGGCTGTATCAATTTACATTCCCACCAACAGTGCAAGAGGGTTCCCTTTTCTCCACACCCTCTCCAGCATTTGTTGTTTGTAGATTTTCTGATGATGCCCATTCTAACTGGTGTGAGGTGATACATCATTGTAGTTTTGATTTGCATTTCTCTAATAATTAGTGATGTTGAGCATCTTTTCATGTGCTTCGTGGCCGTCTGTATGTCTTCTTTGGAGAAATGTCTATTTAGGTCTTCTGCCCATTTTTGGATTGGGGTGTTTGTTTTTTTGTTATTGAGCTGCATGAGCTGCTTGTAAATCTTGGAGATTAATCCTTGTCAGTTGCTTCATTTGCAAATATTTTCTCCCATTCTGACGGTTGTCTTTTCGTCTTGTTTATGGTTTCCTTTGCTGTGCAAAAGCTTTGAAGTTTCATTAGGTCCCATTTGTTTATTTTTGTTTTTATTTCCTTTACTCTAGGAGATGGATCAAAAAAGATCTTGCTGTGATTTATGTCAAAGAGTGTTCTTCCTATGTTTTCCTCTAAGAGTTTTATAGTGTCCAGTCTTACATTTAGGTCTCTAATCCATTTGGAGTTTATTTTTGTGTATGGTGTTAGGGAGTATTCTAATTTCATTCTTTTACATGTAGCTGTCCAGTTTTCCCAGCACCACTTATTGAAGAGACTGTCTTTTCTCCATTGTATATGCTTGCCTCCTTTGTCATAGATTAGTTGACCATAGGTGCGTGGGTTTATCTCTGGGCTTTCTATCTTTTTCCATTGATCTATGTTTCTGTTTTTGTGCCAGTACCATATTGTCTTGATTACTGTAGCTTTGTAGTATAGTCTGAAGTCAGGGAGTCTGATTCCTCCAGCTCCGTTTTTTTCCCTCAAGACTGCTTTGGCTATTCGGGGTCTTTTGGGTCTCCATACAAATTTTAAGATTTTTTTGTTCTAGTTCCATAAAAAATGCCATTGGTAATTTGATAGGGATTGCATTGAATCTGTAGATTGCTTTGGGTAGTAGAGTCATTTTCACAATGTTGATTCTTCCAATCCAAGAACATGGTATATCTCTCCATCTGTTGGTATCATCTTTAATTTCTTTCATCAGTGTCTTATAGTTTTCTGCATACAGGTCTTTTGTCTCCCTAGGTAGGTTTATTCCTAGGTGTTTTATTCTTTTTGTTGCAATGGTAAATGGGAGTGTTTCCATAATTTCTCTTTCAGATTTTTCATCATTAGTGTATAGGAATGCAAGAGATTTCTGTGCATTAATTTTGTATCCTGCAACTTTACCAAATTCATTAATTAGCTCTAGCAGTTTTCTGGTGGCAGGTTTAGGATTCTCTATGTATAGTATCATGTCATCTGCAAACAGTGACAGCTTTACTTCTTCTTTTCCAATTTATATTCCTTTTATTTCTTTTTCTTCTCTGATTGCTGTGGCTAGGACTTCCAGAACTATGTTGAATAATAGTGGTGAGAGTGGACATCCTTGTCTCGTTCCTGATCTTAGAGGAAATGCTTTCAGTTTTTCACCGTTGAGAATGATGTTTGCTGTGGGTTTGTCGTATATGGCCTTTATTATGTTGAGGTAGGTTTCCTCTATGCCCACTTTCTGGAGAGTTTTTATCATAAATGGGTGTTGAATTGTGTCAAAAGCTTTCTCTGCATCTATTGAGATGATCATATGGTTTTTCTTCTTCAACTTGTTAATATGGTGTATCACATTGATTGATTTGCGTATATTGAAGAATCCTTGCATCCCTGGGATAAATCCCACTTGATCGTGGTGTATGATCCTTTTAATGTGTTGTTGGATTCTGTTTGCTAGTATTTTGTTGAGGATTTTTGCATCTATATTCATCATTAATATCAATGATATTTTCTTTTTTTGTAGTGTCTTTGTCTGGTTTTGGTATCAAGGTGGTGGTGGCCTCATAGAATGAGTTTGGGAGTGTTCCTTCCTCTGAACTTTTTTGGAAGAGTTTGAGAAGGATGGGTGTTAGCTCTTCTCTAAATGTTTGATAGAATTCACCTGTGAAGCCATGTGGTCCTGAACTTTTGTTTGTTGGAAGATTTTTAATCCCAGTTTCAATTTCATTACTTGTGATTGGTCTGTTCATGTTTTCTGTTTCTTCCTGGTTCAGTCTTGGAAGGTTATACCTTTCTAAGAATTTGTCCATTTCTTCCAGGTTGTCCATTTTGTTGGCATAGAGTTGCTTGTAGTAGTCTCTTAGGATGCTTTGTATTTCTGCAGTGTCTGTTGTAACTTCTCCTTTTTCATTTCTGATTTTATTGATTTGAGTCCTCTCCCTCTTTTTCTTGATGAGTCTGACTAATGGCTTATCAATTTTGTTTATCTTCTCAAAGAACCAGCTTTTAGTTTTATTGATCTTTGCTATTGTTTTCTTTATTTCTATTTCATTTATTTCTGCTGTGATCTTTATGATTTCTTTCCTTCTGCTAACTTTGGGTTCTGTTTGTTCTTCTTTCTCTAGTTTCTTTAGGTGTAAGGTTAGATTGTTTACTTGAGATTTTTCTTGTTTCTTTAGGAAGGCTTGTATAGCTATAAACTTCCCTCTTAGAACTGCTTTTGCCGCATCCCATAGGTTTTGGGTCGTCGTGTTTTCATTGTCATTTGTCTCTAGGTATTTTTTGATTTCCTCTTTGATTTCTTCAGTGATCTCTTGGTTATTTAGTAACGTATTGTTTAGCCTCCATGTGTTTGTGTTTTTTACGGTTTTTTCCCTGTAATTCATTTCTAATCTCATAGCATTGTGGTCAGAAAAGATGCTTGATATGATTTCAATTTTCTTAAATTTACTGAGGCTTGACTTGTGACCCAAGATGTGATCTATCCTGGAGAATGTTCTGTGCACACTTGAGAAGAACGTGTAATCTGCTGTTTTTGGATGGACTGTCCTATAAATATCAATTAAATCTATCTGGTCTATTGTGTCATTTAAAGCTTCTGTTTCCTTATTTATTTTCATTTTGGATGATCTGTCCATTGGTGTAAGTGAGGTGTTAAAGTCCCCCACTATTATTTTGTTACTGTCGATTTCCTCATTTAGAGCTGTTAGCAGTTGCCTTATGTATTGAGGTGCTCCTATGTTGGGTGCATATATATTTATAGTTGTTATATCTTCTTCTTGGATTGATCCCTTGATCATTATGTAGTGTCCTTCCTTATCTCTTGTAACATTCTTTATTTTAAAGTCTATTTTATCTGATATGAGTATTGCTACTCCAGCTTTCTTTTGATTTCCATTTGCATGGAATATCTTTTTCCATCCCCTCACTTTCAGTCTGTATGTGTCCCTAGGTCTAAAGTGGGTCTCTTGTAGACAGCATATATATGGGTCTTGTTTTTGTATCCATTCAGCAAGCCTGTGTCTTTTGGTTGGAGCATTTAATCCATTCACGTTTAAGGTAATTATCGATATGTATGTTCCTATGACCATTTTCTTAATTGTTTTGGGTTTGTTTTTGTAGGTCCTTTTCTTCTCTTTTGTTTCCCACTTAGAGAAGTTCCTTTAGCATTTGTTGTAGAGCTGGTTTGGTGGTGCTGAATTCTCTTAGCTTTTGCTTGTCTGTAAAGTTTTTGATTTCTCCATCAAATCTAAATGAGATCCTTCCTGGGTAGAGTAATCTTGGTTGTAGGTTCTTCCCTTTCATCACTTTAAGTATATCATGCCACTCCCTTCTGGCTTGTACAGTTTCTGCTGAGAAATCAGCTGTTAACCTTATGGGAGTTCCCTTGTATATTATTTGTCATTTTTCCCTAGCTGCTTTCAATAATTTTTCTTTGTCTTTAATTTTTGCCACTTTTATTACTATGTGTCTTGGCATGTTTCTCCTTGGGTTTATCCTGTATGGGACTCTCTGTGCTTCCTGGACTTGGGTGGCTAGTTCCTTTCCCATGTTAGGGAAGTTTTCAACTATAATCTCTTCAAATACTTTCTCTGGTCCTTTCTCTCTCTCTTCTCCTTCTGGGACCCCTATAATGCGAATGTTGTTGCGTTTAATGTTGTCCCAGAGGTCTCTTGGGCTGTCTTCATTTCTTTTCATTCTTTTTTCTTTAGCCTGTTCCACAGGCGTGAATTCCACCATTCTGTCTTCCAGGTCACTTATCCGTTCTTCTGCCTCAGTTATTCTGCTATTGATTCCTTCTAGTGTAGTTTTCATTTCAGTTATTGTATTGGTCATCTCTGTTTGTTTGTTCTTTAATTCTTCTAGGTCTTTGTTAATCATTTCTTGCATCTTCTCAATCTTTGCCTCCATTCTTATTCCGAGGTCCTCGATCATCTTCACTATCGTTATTCTGAATTCTTTTTCTGGAAGGTTGCCTATCTCCACTTCATTTGGTTGTTTTTCTGGGGTTTTTTCTTGTTCCTTCATCTGGTACATAGTTCTCTGCCTTTTCATCTTATCTATCTTTCTGTAAATGTGGTTTTTGTTCCACAGGCTGCAGGATTGTAGTTTTTCTTGCTTCTGCTGTCTGCCCTCTGGTGGTTGAGGCTATCTAAGACACTCGATGGGAGGCTCTGGTGGTGGGTAGAGCTGACTGTTGCTGTGGTGGTCAGAGCTCAGTAAAACTTTAATCCACTTGAATGTTGATGGGTGGGGCTGGGTTCCCTCCCTGTTGGTTGTTTTGCCTGAGGCAACCCAACACTGGAGCCTACCTGGGCTCTTTGGTGGGGCTAATGGCAGACTCTGGGAGGGCTCATGCCAAGGAGTACTTCCCAGAACCTCTGCTGCCAGTGTCCTTGTCCCCACGGTGAAACAGAGCCAGCCCCCGCCTCTGCAGGAGACCCTCCAATACTAGCTGGTAGGTGTGGTTCAGTCTCCCCCAGGGTCACTGCTCCTTCCCCTGGGTCCTGATGCGCACACTATTCCATGTGCACCCTCCAAGAGTGGCGTCTCTGTTTCCCCCAGTGCTGTCGAAGTCCTGCAATCAATTCCCACTAGGCTTCAAAGTCTGATTCTCTATGAATTCCTTCTCCCATTGCCAGACCCCCAGGTTGGGAAACCTGACGTTGGGCTCAGAACCTTCACTCCAGTGGGTGGACTTCTGTGGTATAAGTGTTCGCCAGTCTGTGAGTCACCCACCCAGCAGTTATGGGATTTGATTTTACTCTGATTGCACCCCTCCTACCGTCTCACTGTGGCTTCTCCTCTGTCCTTGGACGTGGGGTATCCTCCTTGGTGAAGTCCAGTGTCTTCCTGTCGATGATTGTCCAGCAGCCAGTTGTGATTCTGGTGTTCTCACAATAGGGAGTGAGAGCACGTCCTTCTACTCCGCCATCTTGTTTAATCTCCTAGTGCATCCTAGCATTTTAAATCCAGAGATCAGGGAATCTGATACCAATTCTTATGCGTTTGCAAACTGTCATGTCCATTTACAGTTTTTTTTAAAGGATAAGGACAAAACTGTGGAACAGCAAACTTAGCATAATATAAACTCTTACAAATTTGCACTTGCATTTGAAAATGAACTATTTAGAGTGTAAGAAATTAGGTTCTGATTAAATAAAAGTTCTGGTTAATGACAGCTTTCTCCCAAGATGGCGCCCATGCCGCTCAGTCCTCATACCTTTGCCTTCCTTCCTCTCTTGAGCTCAGTTGGCCCTCTGACTCACCTTTGATCAGTGGGGTGCACTGAGGTGACGCTGTGGGGTTTCCAAGCCGAGGTGCTAAGAAACCTTGCAGTTTGAGCCTTGTGCTTTTGGAATACTTACTCTAGAAGAAGCTGTCTGCCATGCAGAAGGCCAGTTATCCTGAGATGCCAGGCTGTGTGGAGCCCAGACTAGTCTTGTGAAGAGGCTGCATGGAAAGAGAGAGATGGCCAGGCAGTGCACAGCTGGTTCCCAGTATCCCAGCAGACATATTAGACCTATGAGAAAAGATGCCTTCAGATGATTCTACCCCTAGTCACCATCTGACTGCAGGGAAAGACCCCAAGTGAAACCACCCAACTGAGCCCACCTGGTAGTTTGCTGTGCAGGAAAAGGTAACTAAAACCATCACTGATCTTAAAATAAACATTACTGTTATCCATGGCAATGGCCAGGAAAGTGTTGGCAGTTAACAGATCAGCTCTGCTGGTTTGAATGAATTGTCAATATTCATTAGCATTAATCATGCCTCTTATATGAAAATAAATACTATTTACTGCTTGAAAAAGTTAGAAATTTCACCCTGCAATCTTCTTTTCATTATTCATTTGCTGAACAAATATTTTCCGACTGATCAATGCCGTTTTAATTCCCATTCAGCACTCAGATCAGACTCTAGGACTTAAGACCCCAGAAATCATGAACTGTACTTTTTTGCAGTATTGTCCATAGGACATGGCTGGGACATATTGGAGACAGTAATACTAAACAAATATTCCATTTGCTTCCCTGGATTGCTCTTACCCTCTGCCATCAGATGGTACCACATGACAGATTTCAGCCAATGAAATGTTGGTGGAAATGGCTTGTCACTTATGTTCTGAGGCTGTATGACTCTCCAGTCTTCATCACCAGACATGGGGACAGAGGGAAGCACGTGTTTCAGATGGAGCAGTTACAAGATGGGTGGGCCTCTGAGGGCCTGGATCCCTCAGTGAGTGAGGAGGGGCAGAGCACCTTGTTAATCCTCAACAGACAGTAGCACAAGCCAGAAACAAGCCTGGATTTTTCTTAAGCCACTGAGATTTGGGGTTAATTTGTATCTGTAGTACAGTCTAATCTCTTATGACTAATGCAGGAGGCTTTAATGTCCCATAAGCTTCATCACAGCAATCCCAAGCCATTCAAAATCAACTTGAAATCTAAATAAAAATAATGTGATTTCTATGTAAACAGAACTTCAGGACAGACTTTCTGATTCTTTCTCCAATTAGATTTATATCCCTAAGTCCCTCAATATAGAAATTCTGACAACAGTACTGTTTATTCACTTGGGTAATTGGAGAACACTTGATACTCAAATCATTCTCAAATCAAGTTGTTTTCCTTTTTATTTTTCAGAGTAATTTTATGGCAAGCTGTTAATAAAATAATCTATTAGAAGATTTAAAATATTTATTCAATCAATGTAATATCAACAAAAACATCTAAGTTATTTTTTTTTTTTTGCTTTTAAAAATGGTTATTATGAAACTTCCAAACACATGAAAGCAGAGAGAACAGTGTAATGCACTCCCTGTACCTGCAACAATTATCAACATATGGGCAGTTTTTCAAATAGAAGTTTTGGCTACACAAAATTTTATTCTGATTGATTATCCTTTCAAATATCAGATAATAACTACCCTTTTCCCTCCACCTCTAAAAATAGATCTGAATTTTCTATGAACACATGTGCTTTGTAGTCACGATGCTATCTTCCTCATTAATTTCCAACTTTGCCCTTTAGGAATAACTTCAAAATACTTTGCTAGAATGGCTTATTTATAGGATGACCTTTTCTCCCACTTTGACCAAGAGAGTCACAGTTTGCACCTCTTGTCTTGGGGTAATTATTAATAGCACCCACTTACATTCTCATTCACAATTGCTGGATATCAATTTATATATCAATTTATATAGTCACCCTCATTATCAAACAGGTGTGCCCATTCCTCTGTCAAGTCTGTCCTGTTTTTGCTGTTTTCCATCTCCCAGAGCTGATTCTGCCGTGCAAAGCCCAGACAAGTCTAAACCAATCGTAATCAGTGGAGCCTTATCCCAACATCTATGGATACTTGCAATATCTTCAGTGTTTGAAATCCATAATGGTATCCATAATGGCCTACCCAGGACCAGGACCAGCTATATAATTGCTGGGGTCCAGTGCAAAATGTTAAAAAATTATTGAGAATTTCAAGATGGTGACAGTAAAGCGTTAAACCAAGTGTGAAACTCTTCCAAGTATAGCAGCAAAGGTGGCGCACCTGTGAAGCCAATGCTACTCATCGAATGAGCTATTACTAATGAGCGGCAGAGCCAGAATCCAACACAAATGTGCTTGATTTCAGAGCGAGTGATTATAACTTCTGCTGTTCTAACTCTTAGCCCTCATGGCTTAGCTGACTTCTAGTGGGGTTCCCACTCTGGTCCAGGATTCCAAGGAATGGAAGTTGGTCATTTATGAACAGATGTCCAGGGACCACGGTGCACTTTTGCTGTTCTCTGTGTTCCCATCAGTCACCCAGAACTTCTCTCTGACATGCCACTGGTTGAAATGTACTTTCTCCCTGCCCACACCCCCTCCCCCTACCTACCAAGACAAACCTGAGCTTGAACTCTGAGGATCTTCTGGGCTAATGTCTGGATCTAGCTTAGTTTCATCCACTCTAAAACATGCTTCCCTGTCTCACTGGTAGCGTGTGGCTTGAGCCTGAGCTGGTTTCCCCCATGAACATTTGGAATTAATTGAAACATACAGACTTTTAGGGGGAAAGTGCATAGTCATACCTGTCATGTTTTCTCCAGCATCAATTATTTTTATTCTATAGAATTAACTTCCATCTTTGTGATGACCGTTAGTGTTACTGAAATTTTTATGGAACCAACTTTAATCTACTCTAAGAGATGGAACTAAGAATAGGGAATCCTTGTGCACCATTGGTGGGAGTATACATTGGTGTAGCCATTATGGAAAAGAGTATGAAGTTTCTTCAAAAAATTAAAAGTAGAACTGCTATATGATCCAGCAACTCCACTTCTGAGTGTTTATCCAAAGGGAACAAAATCACTAATTTGAAAAGATATCTGCACCCCTGTGTTCATTGCAGCATTATTTACAATAGCCAAGACATGGAAACAACCGAAGTGTCCACTGGTGGATGAATGGGGTAAATAAAATGTGGTATATCTATAGCATAATATTATTTAGCTATAAAAAGAAGGAAATCCTGCCATTTGCATCAACATGGATGAGGCTTGAGGGCATTATGCTGTTAAAAAAAAAACAGAGGTAGAGCTGAGTTTGTTGTATAATGGCCATTTTCTTAAAGAAATCTCAAAATTTGTTTCAACTCTGAGATGAGCAATCCTTGTAAATGCTATCAGAAAAAAAAAAAAAAAAGCTGGGGAAATAAAGAGGATGGGGGAAGAAAATAATTTAAGTACCATCAGTGGTTCCACTTGACTTTCTTTTCAATAAATGCAAACCCTGGAGAGATTAGTCGATATATCTCCTGTGACTCCAAATATCTCAGTTACCATAGGCCCCTCAGGAAGTGACCATCTTACTGTCCTGTGTATGATTTTACTGCTCAAATATGCACAATTTTTGTGTAATGTGACTCATAAATGTAAACGATGGCTCACTGAATGCCCAAAGTAACAGAGATCTGTTTCATCTTTGGAGAAAAAGAGGTGTTGAATGTATTGAGAAATATGTATTGATATCCAATGTGATCCCTTCCTAAGGGATTTTCAAGTGCAGTTTTGATGACATTCAGTTTTGCCTTCTACCGTCTGTGGAACTTAACCTCTGTTAAGATAGATCAGATTTCTTCTTGATCATTTTGTGTTAAATGGTTAGATTTCTGTACAAGTTTTAAGATGCATCGTTCACACGGAAATGAAAAATGAGGCTTGAAAATATTGAGGCTCTCATACCCTTTCTATATTATTTTCATTCATTTCATCACAAATACAGATTCTAAAGCCTCTGTCAGTAGATCAGCAGTTAATGGGGCTATTATCGGAGGCTTACCCCTAATATGGGTATTAGGGGCCACATTAAATACTTTATGAATAAATGTTCTGCTGTGGGAAGAAGCCATGAATGGAACAAGAGATTGTTGTGTCCATCTGATGTTGACACATCCATATTGGCTGTGATGGACTCTCACCTGGAGCAGTGACTTCTTCACTTCTTCCTTAAGGGAAGCATGGCTACATCAGTGGTCAGCAGTGCACTTGAAACTTGGGAGGATTCTCAGTGTAATAAATGGAGGGACTTCTTGATGTTTTGGGGACTGTGGAATATGGAATAAGTTGGGGATCTTACTTCACTATGGGTCCACTCATCAGTATAAATGACCATTAGCAAATTAGATATGAATGCCTGGAGTACAGAAGCCTCCCCTGCTAACATCAGGCAGGGGAAAAGCTGGAAAATAAGACAATAAACTCAGGTAGTTGTTCTTAGCAACTTGTGGTTCAGTGGAGATGGACATGGTGTCTTTATTTTCTGGTTACTGATTGCTGTGTGGAAAACCAACAGTGGCTTCACTGGCTTTGCTGTACTGTACTGCAGTCTCTCCTCTGTCACTGCTGTTGCTTTCTTAGTGGAGCTCAGTGCCACTATTGATCTCTTGAAGGGCTGCAGAATCTCCGAGTGTGTCTCTTTGGAAATTGGGAAATAAAATACAGCACTTGACCTCAAATTAGTAAAAAAAAAAAAAAAAGCCTTTAGTTCCATAGTGGAATGCAGTTTTATATGATGAAAATATCTTTATGTTTTATAAGGTATGTGTGTGTGTTTGTGTGTATACAACATCTTTCACACTGGGGGGAAAAGAGAAAATGATGAGATTGACGGGCTTGTTATTTTGGGTGGGAGCTAGGAATTCTCACCATAATAATGGTTAAGAACTCAGACTCTGAGACATGCAAAGCTGGATTCCTATCCCAGCTCTGTCACTAGCTCGATCTTGGGATGCCTCTGAATCTCTCAACATCTGTTTTTTTATCCGTAAAATGGGGAAAATGATTGTGGCTAACTCATAGAGTATTGTGAGTATTAAATGATAAAACAGTCAGCAAAACCCCTAGAATTTTAGTTTTCTACATGAAGTATGCCATGATGATAGCTAAATCATTTCCGCAACTTGGCAATGGAATCATACTTCTGTGCTTAAGTGTTGTGGTAATGAACCATTACTTATGCCCACAGAACTAGTGCTTCTGTGTAGGCAGTCTGAGACTTAGAACCGCATTCATTTGCCACCATTCAGTGTTCGGTTGCAATCAATTAATTAATCCAAGTGAAGATGAATTCTTTCGAGCCACAAGTCAGCTTAACTGGACACTTAGTATGAAGGTCACTTTCCAGAGTGTGTCTTCAGACTAGTGAATGTTTGGTCATGTTCATCTCTGTAACTGAGACTGGAACCAGAAAAATCTAGGGTGTTAAGGAAATTTAGTTGATGCTGAGGATACCTAGAGAAGAATTCTCCACATCAATATTTATTATCCTTCTTAGAGATTATATTGACAGAGCTGATATTTCTCTCTGTGGCCAACCTGAACATTTTGACTATTACAAGGTCTCATTTATATAAAACATGTTAAATTGCATTTCCATCTCATACTAACCATACTATTTTTCTATAAACATTTGGGAGAATTTTCATTACTTTGCTTTGAAATAATTTCACTACAAGAACAATTTATGAGGGGCTATCATTTCTCAACAAGTATTGTGCATACATGAGCATTCTTACAAAGTGAGAAAAACTGAATCTAAATTGTTTTCAGATGCAATGATATTTTATGAATACTAAATTTAAACACTGATGAAGTAGCTGGTTTTAAGTTTTATAGATATTTGTGGTCTACATTTTGTAGATTTGGTGTTATTGAAGGTTAAGCAGTTTGGACCATGATAAAAAGAAATCTAGGCATTTAGTTATATTTTATATATTATGACCTTTTTTTAATGTAAGCCCATCATCCCACTGACCAGATATACTTTATTTTTTAAATTTTTTAATTTATATTTTTTATACAATTTTGAAAGATTACTTTCCATTTACAGTTATTACAAAGTATTGGGTGTATTCCCCGTGTTGCAAATACATCCTTGAGCCTATCTTTCACACAGTAGTTTGTACCTTCCACTCCCCAACCCCGATACTGCCCCCTCCCCACCACTGGCAACCACTAGTTTGTTCTCTATATCTGTGAGTCTGCTTCATTTTTGTTATATTCACTAGTTTGTTGTATTCCACATATAAGTGATATCACATAGTGTTTGTCTTTTTCTGTCTGACTTAATTCACACCAGTCCATCCAACTTGCTGCAAATGGCAAAATTTTGGTTTTTTATGGCTGAGTAGCATTCCATTGTGAGTATGTATATATATGTGTGTGTGTGTATATATATATATATATATATATATATATATATATACACACACACACACACATATATATACCACTTTTTCTTTACCCATTCATCTATTGATGGACACTTAGGTTATTTCCATATCTTGGCAATTGTAAATAATGCTGCTATGAACATTGGGATGCATATATCCTTTTGGTAGTGTGTTTGTTTTTTTCAGATATACCCCCAGGAATGGAATTGCTAGGTCATATCATGGTTCTATTTTTAGGTTTTTGAGAAACCTCCATACTATTCTCCACAGTGGCTGTACCAATTTACATTCCCACCAACAGTGTACAAGGATTCCCTTTTCTCTACATCCTCCCAACATTTGTTATTTGTGTTCTTTTATTTTTTAACATCTTTATTGAAGTATAATTGCTTTACAATGGTGTGTTAGTTTCTGCTTTATAACAAAGTGAATCAGCTATACATATACATATGTTCCCATATCTCTTCCCTCTTGCGTCTTCCTCCCTCCCACCCTCCCTATCCCACCCCTCTAGGTGGTCACAAAGCTCGAGCTGATCTCCCTGTGCTATGCAGCTGCTTCCCACTAGCTATCTATTTTACATTTGGTAGTGTATATATGTCCATGCCACTCTCTCACTTTGTCCCAGCTTACCCTTCCCACTCCCCACGTCCTCAAGTCCATTCTCCAGTAGGTCTGCATCTTTATTCCTGTCCTGCCCCTAGGCTCTTCATTACCTTTTTTTCTTTTTTTTTTTAGATTCCATATATATGTGTTAGCATACGGTATTTGTTTTTCTCTTTCTGACTTACTTCACTCTGTATGACAGACTCTAGGTCCATCCACCTCACTACAAATAACTCAATTTTGTTTCTTTTATGGCCGAGTAATATTCCATTGTATATATGTCCCACATCTTCTTTATCCATTCATCCGATGATGGACACTTAGGTTGCTTCCATGTCCTGGCTATTGTGTTCTTTTTGATGAGAGCCATTCTGACAGGTGTGAGGTTATATCTCATTATGGTTTTGAGTTGATTTGCATTTCCTTGATGATTATCAACGTTGAGCATCTTCTCATGTGTCTGTTGGCCATCTGCATTTCCTCTTTGGAAAAATGTCTATTCGGTTCTTCTGCCCAATTTTTAATCGGGTTTTTTGTTTTTCTGTTGTTGATTTGTATGAGCTGTTTATATATGTTGGATATTAATCCCTTATGACCAGATATATTGACACTTTAAAATTCAAACTTTCTTTGACTTTTAGAAAGTTAAAATAGCATATATTTCATATACTTTAAAACAGTCCTAAAAGGTTTTGAACAATGTCCTTAATCAATCCCATTAGCATGAGGCTAAATAAATAAAAATCTCCAGATTATCTCAGGTCAGGTTTCATCACTAAATCTGTTCATGTCAAATGAAGTTTTGCTGCCAAATGGCCTATGAAAAAATGTCGTTTTCCCAGCATTTTGAATTTTGGAATACTGTTGAGGAATTATAGACCTATAATTTATAGCCTATTATTAGCATTAGATAATTTTATTTGATTTACAGATTAAAAAATATCATCCTCATTTTATGGCTGGCAAAACTGAGATACAGAGTAAATTAATAACTTTTTCTAGGTGACAGAGCAAGAATGTTATCAAAATAGAGATGATGTCAGAGTGCCCTGACATACCCCAAACCCCCAGGGATCTTCTTAACTTTTTAATAGAATCCTTAGTTATTCAAATGACTGTTTCATTATGGCTTGCTTGGGCCATGATGACAGCCATTTCTCTAGGCAGGCCAGGACCTCAGCACTTCTCAACACCACGGTGCTGCACCCAGTTTCTCTGGCTTTTGATGCACTGGGGCACTGGTTGTGTAATTGCTCTAAAAAGCTCTAGGGCTTATATACCAAAATATGCATGTGTGACATTGTTGGGATGGGCTAAATTAAGTGTATCTGCTCCTTGCAAGGTCCATTTTGCTAGCGTTTTCCTTTCCTCCCTTTGTTGAAGTCAAGAGGACTGAAGCTAGCTTCCTGCTCTATCTCCTCCCAGCTCTTAAAATTTTCTGCTCTGTTTCGCTGGCACCACCCATGCCAGAACCCAGGGCGTGTTTCACTGCTGCAGCTGTTTCACTATTTTTGTCAACACAGAAGTTAGTCTCAGAAGTAATGGCTTAAAATAATTCACCTGATGTCCTCTTGGACATCTGAAACCTGAATGACTTCACAACACCTGAGGATGCTGAGAAACCTGTGTTGTCACTCGTGGTGTCTTTAGCAGAAAGCTGACATTAGCATTCAGGCGTTTTCTTTGCATGTAGGCATTCATTCATTCCTTTATTTGTCTGTTTATCCAGGGAGCATTTATGAAAAACCTAGGAGCGAGCTAGTCGCTAGGAAGGTCACACGAAGATCACTGGACAGCTGTCTCTCTGGAAATACAGTGGGGAAATAATGTTTTTCCTCCCTGGCACAGATATGTCATAAATTAGCCGAAGCATTCACAACTTTCCAATGATGTGAGCCAAGGCATCATTCATTTTTTACAGCCACACATAAGAAGCCAGGCAGGGTAGTTTAATGTCATGGGTTAGCAGCACTGGGCTTTGGTGACATATGGCTTGGGTTCAAAATCTGGCCAACCATTTACTAGGCTGGCTGATTTGGAGAAGTTACCTATACATGGAGCACATTTGTGGGTCCATTTGAGAATCCCCTGACTTTTGGTTCTGCTGTCTGTGAAATGTGGGTGATGCTGTTTTGCTGAGGAGCTTAATGAAGCCATTTGTGTGTGTGAATTCAGCCTGATGGTGACACGAAAAATAGATAGCTTTCTTTCCCTCCATTGCTGTACTCTGACCTACTCTTTGATATCTCCCTCTCAGTCTTTTCATGAGGTATTCTCTCACTTTTTATTGCCTTTAACAATAAGGACAGTATTATTTTCAGCCATTAAAATGTTTAGTCTAGTTTACATTAAAAATCTACATAAACAATCAAAAGAGTGAGATGAGCTATTTCAATATACATAATTACATATTAATTTATATATAACTATATAATATAATTTATATATATATTAATATATATTTATAATATATTAATATGTATTATGTATTTCAAATACATATATTATATATATTATACATCTTGTAACAATATATATGACAAATGATTCACCCAGAATATATAATATATTAATGTATATTACATTTATATAATATATATATTTTAAAAATTTATTTATTTCATTATTTATTTTATTTTTGGCTGCATTGGGTCTTCATTGCTGTGCACGGGCTTTTCTCTAGTTGTGGAGAGGGGGGCTACTCTTCGTTGTGGTGCGTGGGCTTCTCATTGTGATGGCTTCTCTTGTTGTGGAGCATGGTCTTTAGGTCGCATGGGATTCAGTAGTTGTAGCACTTGGGTTCAGTAGTTGTGGCTCACAGACTCTAGAGCACAAGCTCAGTAGTTGTGGCGCATGGGCTTAGTTTCTCCGTGGCTTGTGGGATCTTCCTGGACCAGGGGTCGAACCCATGTCCCCTGCATTGGCAGGCAGATTCTTAACCATTGCACCACCAGGGGAGCCCCATATATTGATATATATTCATATAATATAGTTTTATAATGTATTAGTATATTATATATTTCAAATATGTATATTATATATTTCCTACATGTATATTATAGGAATATGTATATTATACATATTATGTATCATACATATTATGTATAATTATATATTATACATATTATAATAATATTATAATATTGTACATATTATGTATAACTATACATAATAATACATACTATGCATAATTATACATATTATGTATATTAAATATATATTAATATTTTATACATTGAATTTAATATATAATATATTAATATATTATTTTGACATATTATAACACATATATATTTAATATATATTAAATATATATTAAATATAATATAAATATATTATATATTTTAATATATTATTATACATTATCAATATATTATTATAACACATATATATTTAATATATTATTATGACACATTATTATTATTTTATTATTTTAATATATTATTATAACATACAATATATTATTTATTATAATAATATCTCAAAATATTATATATTATATATTAAACATATTACATATTAAACAAATATATATTATATATTATTTATATTATATATTATATATAATATATAATATATGAATATATTATATATTCTTATAATATAGTTATATATTGTATTAATATATTTTATATTTCAAACATATATATTATATAATATATAATATATTATAGAAATAGTTTTATATTTAATATATTTATATGTAATAAATTTATATTAATATATTTATATTATTAAATTTATATTTATAAAACATATAAAAGATATTAATATAATTTGTATTATATAATATTTCAATATATATTTTATAGATTGTATATATTTGAAATATATAATATATTAATATATTATCTATATTAACATATTATATTTTGAAATATATATTATATAATATATATGACAAATTACTCACCCAGCATATATAAAGCACTTCTACAAATCATTGAGAAAAAAAGCAACCCAATAGAAAAATGAGTAAATGACTTGAACAGACACTTCATAAAAGAGGATATCCCACTGGCTGATAAATTTATGAAAAGCTTCTTAAATTCATTAATCACCAGAAAAATGCAAATTAAAACTACAGTGAGATACTACTATATAGGTACCAGAAAGTACCTATTTATTTTATAAAAAGGCAAAAGTGATCATGTATTGAGAATATAGAACAACAGGAAATTTCAATCAGCTGCTGATGGGAACATAAATTGATTTTCCCAACATGGGAATACTCTTTGGCAATATCTATTAAAATTAGACATAAGCATATGCCATGACCCAGCAAACCCTAGGCATAGACCCCACAGAAATGTATACACATATGTTCACAAAAAGCATTCTCTGCAACGTTTATAGCCCCACAGTGGCCCCAAACTGGAATCTATCCAAATTCTCACACAATCAAATATTATATGACAATGCAAATCAATGATTTACAACTCAGCAAGAACATGGATAGATCTCATAAATGTAATATTGAGTGAAAGAAGTCAGTCCCCCAAAGACTACATATTCTATGATTCAATTTGCAATTTGTTTGAAGTACAGAAACAGAAAAAACTAATCTATAACATTGGAGGTCATTTTTTGGGAGAGTAATAACTGAATTGAAAGAGGGCAAGAAGGAGACTCTTCTGTTTCTTGACTGGGATGCTAGTTATACAGTGTGTTCAGTTTGTGAAAATTTATCAAACTATGCACTCATGTATGTGTATTTTTCTGTATGTCCCTCTTCAGTAAAATTCTCTTCTTTTCCCCATGGCTCTGGAATATTTTTCACTTATCCTTACCTTGCTTTTCTGTACCTTCCTGTATCACCTACCCATTCTTTTTACACTCCTATTATTCTTGAGCTCTGGGATGCTACAGTCCAGAGCCCAAGGAGACCTGGGCTGGGGTAGACTCTTCCCCATTCTCCCCACCTGCCAGACACGCTCTGTACATCCAGGTAGAGCTCTCTCTGCAGCTCTAGTCCTTGGTCCTACGAACCATCTTGGGGATTCCTGAACACATTACACACCAGGATCTTCTTGTGCTCTGCAGCCCTCCCACCTACCTGATGTGGGGAAAATCATGACATGGCCTGCACAAAACTTTTGAGAAACATTCAAAATTTAATGCAGAATCTGATCAGCCATAACCAGAATGTGAGTGATTCTTTACATCCAAAGGCCTGAGTTCTTCAACAGATCAAGTGTAAAGAAAAACATGGTTTGGGTTCTATGGAGTAAAATAGACCTTCAAGGAATATCGAATTAAAACAAATAGGCAAGAATAAACTACCATGTCTAGGGATGCACTAAAATTATTTTTTAAAAATACACACAAAAATGATTACTATACCATCAGGGTAATGGTTACCTGCTGGGTGTGGGATGGGGGGAAAGAGTCGTGATTGGGATGGGCATGTGGATGGAGCTTCTGGGGTGCATTGGTGTGCTGGTTAGTTTTATGTGTCAACTTGGCTAGACTACAATGCCAAGTTATTTGGTTAAACATTATCTAGATGTTTCTGTGAAGGCGTTTTTCTGACGAGCCTAACATTTAAATCAGTAGGCTTCGAGTAAAGCCAATTACCCTCTATAACGCGAGTCCACCTCATCCAATCAGTTGAAGGCCTTAATAGAAAGAGACTGCCCTCTCCCAAACCAAAAACTCTTTATGGTTACCAAAGGGGAAAGCGGGGAGGAGGGATAAATTCAGAGTTTGGGATTAGCAGATACATACTACTATACATAAAACAGGTAAACAACATGGTCCTACTGTATAGCACAGGGAATTATAATCAATATCTTGTAATAACCTATGATGGAAAAGAATCTGAAAAAAACCCTATATATATATATATATATATATATATATATATATATATATATATATATATATACATACATATATATTCTTTGCTATACACCAGAAACTAACACAACATTGTAAGCCAACTATACTTCAATTTTTAAAAAAATTAAGGTTAAAAAAAAAAATGAAGAAAGAATTCTGCTAGGAGATGCCTTCAGACTCAAACTGAAGCATCAACTCCTTCCTAGGTCTGCAGGCACTGCCCTAGTTTGCAGACTTTGGACTTGCCAGATTCCACAATCACATGAGCTAAATTGATTGCCGCTATAGGCTACAAGCTAGGCAATGGACTAAGTGCTGAATATACAAAAATAAAAAAGCCATAAACTTGAGTTTAAGTACCTTCCCTTTGAGGATGGATGGGGACACAAAGCTGATTCTCTGCTCACTTCCTTTCTTTATCACCATTACCTGAAGGCAAAAGGTCTTCTTTTGGGAACACATGCTAAAAATAAATTGACTCCTGTTAGTCCCTTTTGGGCAATTGGTTGCCTAAGGAACACATCCAAAGGTCAATGTCTTTGTGTGAAAAGTGCATAAAATTGCTGTCAGGAGGGATAAACATAGGATATTAAAAGTTAACGTAAACAGGACTTCCCTGATGGCGCAGTGGTTGGGAGTCCACCTGCCAATGCAGGGGACGTGGGTTCGCACCCTGGTCCGCGAGGATCCCACATGCCTCGGAGCAGCTAGGCCCATGGGCCACGAGTGCTGAGCCTGCGCTCTGGAGCCCACGAGCCACAACTACTGAGCCCGCTTGCCTAGAGCCCGTGCTCTGCAACGGGAGAAGCCACCGCAATGAGAGGCCCATAGACAGCAGCAAAGAGTGGCCCCCGCTCGCCGCAACTGGAGAAAGGCCACACGCAGCGACGAGGACCCAATGCAGCCAAAACATAAATAAATAAATTTATTTAAAAAAAGAAGTTAACGTAAACAAAGATCACAGATTTAACTCAATGTTAACTGGAGTCTCCTGGTTCCTTAAAATCTAGACAGGATTGATTCCAACACCTAGGTCGTGGTTTTTAGAAGTCCAAAGCTCTACTTTTATTTCATATTTTAATTTTTTTTAATTTTGAAGGATACTTTTGCTGGCTATAGGATTCTTTGTTGATAATCTTTTTCTTTCAGGAATTTAAATATGTCATCCCACTAAAGCTCTTCTTAAATGTTCTCTTTTACTCTATTATGTGGGAATGGGAATTTTTCATCTCCCATGTGGCACATCTCCTGATCCTCCCTCCAAAGGAACTACAAATCAAGAGTTTTATTGCATGTTTTAGGGATTACTGGGAAGGGTTCCATTAGATACTATAGAGCAAATAACTGGAGTATACTAAAAAATTCTATTAAAACATTTTTTTCACCACCTTCGTCATCATGTAGCACTTGTAGCAGAATTCTCAGCATCTTCCCAGGTCCTCAGTGGGCTGAGTTAAAATCCTCTCCTTGTCTCCTGGTGAGAATTTTATCACTCACCTTTTGTGGTCTCCATTTCTGCCATCCCACATGCACACAGCCATCTTCTACACCAGTGGGGCTATTTTCCCAAGACCTGCACCCACTCTGGGTGAGAGATTGTTCACAGCCCTCACCTAGGAGAATAGCCAAATCCAGCCTTGGAGACAGTTTTCTTCACCCCAGTTCACCTCCACTCTCCAAAACATCCTCACAAGAAAACAGAGAAGTTGAGTTTGATTAAATAAGGCCTGACCACAGTTTCCCAATGATTATTAGAACCAGAAGAGTCAGGGATAAAATGTCAAAAAATTGTTGAGACGAGAGAGATGGAGCGACCTTCTTCTTCTGTGCTCTGAGGAGGGACCTTACATCTTTGCATTTCCAGTTGCTTCTTCTTGAAATGTATTCCCAGACTCCCTTCTGCCTAGGAACATGTTTCTTCTTCTTCTCCTTCTTCTCCTTCTCTTTCTTCTTCTTCTTCTTTCAGTGTTTCTTCTATTATAAACAACTTGAGAAATCTTTCAAAGTTAGCTCCAGAAATTTCATCACTGTCTACCATGATTTCTTCTAGCCTTTCTTTCTCTCTCTAATAAAGTAGTTATTTTAAGACAATATGATTTGAGTGTGACTACCTTTCCTACTAAACTGTGAATTATTTGCGATTTGGGACCATGCCTGGTCACAGGATTTTTTCCGAAGCAGTGTGTGTTTCTGAAGGTTGTAAATAATGGAAAGATGGCATTTAAGAGGAAATTGTGTTGATTCACATATGAGTTGTCCCAGAAGGTTCATGGTTTTTTGGTTTTTTAAAAATTTTATTTATTTTTGGCTGCACTGGGT
This sequence comes from Eschrichtius robustus, assembly GCF_028021215.1. Taxonomy (NCBI): domain Eukaryota; kingdom Metazoa; phylum Chordata; class Mammalia; order Artiodactyla; family Eschrichtiidae; genus Eschrichtius; species Eschrichtius robustus. The sequence goes on along the minus strand of NC_090835.1, from coordinate 56,103,328 downwards.
CTTCGTTGCTACGCGTGGGTTTTCTCTAGTTGCGGCAAGTGGGGGCTACTCTTCATGGTGGTGCGCGGGCTTCTCACTGCAGCAGCTTCTCTTGTTGCGAAGCACAGGCTCTAGGTGTGCGGGCTTCAGTAGTTGTGGCATGCGGTGTCAGTAGTTGTGGCTCACGGGCTCTAGAGTGCAGGCTCAGCAGTTGTGGTGCACAGGTTTAGTTGCTCCGCAACATGTGGGATCTTCCTAGACCAGGGCTCGAACCTGTGTCCCCTGCATTGGCAGGCAGATTCTTAACACTGTGCCACCAGGGAAGTTCCCAGCAGGTTCATGGTTTGAAGTGATCCAATGTAAGCTTTCTTACAATTAAAGAAGAAAATTTAGCCTTATAAAGGAAAACACCTAAAACTCTGGCCACTGTACCTTTCTTTATGCAAGAAACAGATGATTTAGTGGCTTCAGGAACTGCTAACTTTCTACTATTTTAAGTTATTAGGAGAGACTGCAAGTGTGGATAAAGATGTTGCAAAGATATTTACCCATGTTTTAAAAAAATTGTGGGTGTGGAATCCCAGGTACTATTGGATTTGTAGGGAAGATAAGACTTTTCCTCTGTCTTCTTAGGTTGTGTAATAAGGCCTGTAAATTAAACTGACAAAAGGCAGATTAACAGGAGGAAAAACATACAAATTTTACTGATGTTAATATTTTATGTGGCATGAAAGCCTTCATAGAAAAGAAAGAGATATTGTAAGAATGGGATAGACCTGGAAACTTACATGCCATGTTAACAAAGAACAGTTTGCTGTGGAGACCAGACATGACAAAGGGAAAAGGGGCTGGGCTGGGGCTGCCAAATTGTGGGAAAGTTAGGAAATATGTGGGGGAAACTAATGGGAGATAAAGGTTATTTTAGTAGGTTTGTTTGCACAGATTCATCGTGGCGTCAACTTTTCGTGTCTGGAGATAAGAATGTTCTCTTCTTCCTGGTGCAGGGAGAGCACTTTTCTCATAAGAAATTGTATGTCCTGCTTTTAGGTAGAAAGGGGGAGGTCAGAGACCCCTTCCTGCACCTGCTTTTCCTCAAGTGTATGCAGCTCAACATAATCCATATAGCAGGATGGCATATTTGGGGGTGGTATGTTCTGATCCCCTTCAGAGTGTAGGGTTTTTTTTCCTGCAAATCACCACCAATACATTTATTTGAGGGAGAAAAAGTCAAATCTTATTAGGAACTTTTAAACTGGGTAGGACTAGAGACCCTGATCTGCCTAACTTCTGGGTGTTCACAGTTGCACGGGTGACCAGGTCCTGCACATGAGGTGTCACCATGAAACTGATGAAGAGGGGGACATGTTCTGAGCAGTCACACGATATCCCATTCAGAAGGTGCTGCCTTCTTCTTATCAGAAAAGTAGTGCTGAGAAAAATGAAAGCAGAACCTAGCCAGGACTTCCTAGCACACGCCCGGACGTGATGGTGGCCTCCTGAAAGGGGATCACACCCTACTTACAAAGTAGGAGAGTGATGCTCCCAGCTGAGCTGAAGGATGAGAGCTGGGCCCAACTCGAGGGGTGTGAATAGGGGGTGGGACCTGACCCCCTGAATCTTTGCCCTTCTGACCTGGACCTCCACAAGCCATTCTCTGGCCCCAGCACAAGGCAGACTTGGCAAATCTGCAATGGAAGGGGATTCTGCCCCAATTCCTCAGCGCCACCCCACTTCCTCAGGTCTAACAGTGACCAAGCCACTGCGTGCAGGCTCACCTCCACCCATCCCCTGCTTCTGTGCAGACACATGGCAAATATGGAACCCAGAGCCCAGCTGGGCTGGAGCACATCTAAGTGTTGCTGGGTTGGTCATGTAACAGGTGCCTGGAGATGATCAGGCCTCATCCATGGTGGCCAGGCTGAGATAGTGTGGGCTTGTGTGTGTGTGTGTGTTTCTTTTTTTTTAAATTGAAGTACAGTTAATTTACAATGTTGTGTTAGTTTCATGGAAGTTAGTTTCAATGTTGTGTACAGCAGAATGATTCGGTTATATATATATGTATTCTTTTTCAGATTCTTTTCTATTAAAGGTTAATACAAGATATTGAGTATAGTTCCCTGTGCTATATTTTGTTCTTTGGTCTTTGTTGTTTAAGAGACAGTGTTTTTTGAGGTGGTTCGGGGTACTCCAGGGCAAAGCATAATGACACCTGGTGGTGGAAAGGCAGGCTGGAGCCATGGAAAGGCTCGCCCTGCCCACTCAGGTCCTTCCAGCAGTGGATCCGGATTTGAACTCTGGGGAGTGAGTGGGGAGCCCAGCCTGCAGCCATGAGATCGCCCACCAGCAGGAAGGGGTAGGTCGGCATGCCACTGCCACCCCCATGGGGTAGCTTGGGATGGATGACCAGGGCCTGGCTGAAGCTGTCATCCACCAGGTAGGCACTGAGGAAGTGGCCAGCAGGTTACAGCCCTGCAAGAAAACCGCATCTTCTAGGATGTGAGGGATTAAGCTGACAAAGAGTCCCAGCAGCCCCTCGTCTTTGAAAATCTTCCCAATGGAGCTGAACTCTCCACTGTACTTGGTCTCCAGTCCCACAAAATGGACCGTGCAGCTATTGAGATGACACGTAAAGGGTGAGCCAATATGTGGGACATGCCCTGCATCATCATCAGGTAGGAGGTCTCCTTCACCACAGTCTTCAGAGAAGTCTTCGTGTCATCCTTGCTGGAAACCTGCTCGATATCATCCGGAGAGAAAATCTTCTTCATACTGCCCAGGGTCACGATGGAGAGGGCAGTGGACGTCAGCCAGCAGCTCAGGCCTCGGGACAGCCTACCTTCCCATCCACTTGCACAATGTCCTTGGCGTAGGTGAAGAAGGTCGGAGGGTAGAGGACCTTCCTCCCCAGCACGTTGGTCTCAACGGTGTGGGCACTGGCTCACGACCCATCTGATGGGCAGCTCCATGTAGAGCAGTTGGTGACTGAGCTCTGTCACCCCTGCGCCCAGCACCAAGAAAAGAGCTTGGTGGTGGGGTCTTGGCCCCCAGATCCCAGGCCCCCCAACGTGCTGTCAATCCTGCTGGCTGAGGGTGGCGGATGTGCGAGGATATGCAAGGAAGCACGAGGTTGCACTGGGATGCTCGGGGAGGCGCGGGGAGGCGCGGGGGATGCGTGGGTGGTGGATACAGAGCCTGGCTTCGACCCTGCCTCTGCTCCGGCTCCGGCTCCGGCTCCCACCATCCCCAGCACTACTGCGAGCCCACCTTATGGTTTTAATTTTGATGAAACTGGCTTCTATTAAAATCAAATGTCTTCAGGCCCTACATCTCTGAGGAGGACATGTGGGAGGAGAGCAAACTCCAAGGTATAGGGCTTGCGAAAGAGGGTAGGTTCAAATGATGCTAGAGATTTACTTGTGTTAATAATTTTTATTAAGATTATTAGTGTGTGTGTGTTAAAGTTCTATTCCAAAGTTTCTTAAGTTTTTGTTGAACTGCCTCCAATCCTATTTTTTCCCATAATACAGGATGCAAAAATTTTCAGTAAAATGTATTTAATATTAGAGCAGAAACGCATGTATCTGCAATTCCTAGCAAAAAGAAAGTTCTCAAAAATATCTGCTAATTGGGCAGGCATTATAACTCTGAGAGTATATTCCCAGAACATTTTACCTAAGTGTCTCTTATTTATAGCTGAGCTCACCTTATCTCAGATTCCTAAAGTATTATCTACCTTGACAGTCGCAATTCCTTTGTGAAATAAACCATTCCTGTTTCTCATTATGCCTTATTTATTCTCCTCCCAACATGACCTCTTAATTACGTGTGTATCTGTGTTTCCCATTAGACTGTGAGTTCTGCCAGACCGGGTATCTGGTAGGCACTCCACAAACACAAATCGTTGAATGAATGTATCAGTGTTAGGTGAATGTTTGTATCACTTGCCAACCTAGAATCTTAATTTCTCTTGGGAGAGATAGAAAAATGACAAGGTGTATCCATCAACAGCAGGGAAGCTATTTCTAATGTCTTGCATTTATTAAGTAATACATATGGACAAATGTTTTAATATAATCCTCATAACTATATCATATCAAAGAGTACTTTTATTGCCCCCATTTCATAGATGAGGAAACTAAAACTGAGAGGGATTACACCATCCTTCCCAACATCAAACAGCCAATAAGTGTCAGAGCTGGGGCTGATACCCAGGTGGTCTGATTTCATGCCAGCTCTTAACTGGCATGCTATATTATCTCCAAATTTCAACAACATTATTTCAATGTCAGTGTTGTACAAATGTGTGTGTATGTGTGAATGCTGTGTTTCATCATAACCAAAGATGTTAAAGGACCTATAACTCTGAGTGACTCCAGAATATTTCCCTCATTGGATGTAACTGTCTTCAGAGTCTCTTCTTTTTTCTAGAAGGAACAGAGGACTTATTTTAACCAACCACATTCAGACTTATGAACTCATTCTGTCTAACCTGGAGTTGTAGTTTGCCATCCTCAGTAAGTCTAACCACCTGAACCACACCACCTTTTCGTGCTTAAGAAACCCAGATTCCTCGGGCTCCCTCCTCCTCAGCCATTCTGTGGATGTCTTCTCTGCTGTGTTTTCTCTTGCCAAGGACATAAACTCAACAAAAACTTTCTCTTCCTCTTTCCACCCCTTCCTCCTTCTTCTTTTCTTTTTTTTTTAAAGCTCTGATAGTCTTTGATTTATTCTTTGATAGTGTGCAGTGCTGTGCAAGAATATTCCAGAAAGATATTCACCACCATTAGATCCCAAATGCCAGGTTTAGAAAGTTTACTCTTTTTCAATCTCAGTCAAATAATTAGACAAATCTACTTTGTTTCTGAAATACCATAAACTCATATAGATTGAGACATAGAGAAAATTATGTCAGTGAGTGACAGAATTACGTAAGAAAATGCAGCGTCCAAGTTCTGTAGAGGAGTGTACAGTCATCAGAAGCAGGTCAGCAAGATGTTGCCTCATGGAAGCCCTTTGGGAAACTGTTCTAAAGGAAGGACTCAGAATTAACCAGTTAACCAACGGTTTATAAATGGTTTCTACTTGAGGCTGTAGTGGTACTAAAAAAATTTTGAAAATTTGAAAAAATTTGAAAACAGGGTATTCTCTTAAGTAAGCTAAAATAGGCACCCACCCCAAATAATCCCCTGAATAACCCCAAAATTATATGGGTTATTCTGGTATTTTCAGAGCCAAGTTTTTATCCATAAACTTCCATTTAATTCTTTCCCAAGTAATTGAAAATTCAACATTTGGGAGCCTGTGTTCTTAAGGTTTATTCTACCTGTTATGTAGAAAGTAGAGTTTGTGTGTATGTGTTTGTGAGAGAGGGCAGGCATGTAGGAACACGTGTGTATGTACACTTACATGTATGTCATGTAGATCACTGCATTCCGTACAAAAGTATTCTTATTAAAAAGAAGAAAACTGGAGAAACACACTTATGTAACTCCCCTATGCATATTTTAAAGGGATTTTTTTGGTTTGTTTCCTTGCATATTTGTTTTCTCTGTATATCTGAACTGTGATAGCTATTCAAAGTTTTTTTGAACAGTTTGGCTGAATAAATGAGGAAAGAAGAGTGAGAATAAAGACGAGTGGGTATAATCTGTGATTTTGTGGGAAACCAGAAGGCAACTTTAAAGATTTTTCTCAATTTGGGATGTATAAGGAAATGGTGCCCTTTACAATATGCTATGCTTTGAAGCTGGTATTTCAGAGAAATTTTCCTCCTTTAAATTGGATAATTTATAAATGAATGCTCCCAAAGGAACTCTTAAAATCAAAGAAAAACATAGGCTGCCGGAAAATTGATTTGTCACCAGTACTTTTTAGCCTAAATATTTTTCAAATTTGATAATGACTTGATTTTAAAATTTCATACGCTGAACATCAGGAATATACAAATAATGTAGATGGGAGGGATGGACGTGGTGAAGGTGTCTCCTGGGGAAATGTTTCAGCCACATCTCTCATATCATCTCATGGAAATAGGTCATTACTTGCAGTTGTACTTACATACCTCTGTTTTAATATTCGGTTCAAGTTGGGAAAGGAGGAAAACAAAATTCATGCTGGACTTGTGATCATCACGTGCTGTGTCATGTTTTCTGGATGTCTGGGTAGATCTGATTTAATTCTCAAGGCAATCCTGAGAGCAAAGTGGTGCCGTGATTCTACAGATGGGGAAGAGGAGGGAGAGAGAGGCTGGAGAGATTATTCACAATGAAGTTTTTTTAATAACCATTTTTTAAATTGAAGTATGGTTAATTTACAATACTGTGTTAGTTTCAGGTGTACAGCAAAGTGATTCAGTCATATATATTCAGTTATATATATATATATATATTCAGTTATTATATATATAGTCTTTTTCAGATTCTTTTCCATTATAGGTTATTACAAGATATTGAATATAGTTCCCTGTGCTATGCAGTAGGTCCTTGTTGTTTATCTATTTTATATATAGTAGTGCGTATCTGCTAATCCCAAACTCCTAATTCATCTAACCCCCTCCCCCGCTATCCCCTTATGGTAACCATAAGTTTGTTTGTTTTCTATGTCTATGAGTCTATTTCTGTTTTGTAAATAAGTTCATTTATATCATTTTTTAAAGATTCCACATATAGGTGATACCATATGATATTTGTCTTTGTCTGTTTGACTTATTTCACTTAAGTGGATAATCTCTATGTCCATCCATGTTGCTGCAAATGGCATGATTTCATTCTTTTTCATGGCTGAGTGATGAAGAAATGAAGTTTTAAAAGGTTTTTATGGCTCTTTCCAACTCTTTCCACTGTAGAAGCAGTTCTCAAACTTGAAGGAGCATGACAGTTCCCCGGAGCGCTTATTAAATACAGGTCACTGGGCTCCACCCTCAGACCTGCTGATTCAGTGGTTCTGTGGTGCAGCTGAGAATCTGCATTTCTAACAAGTGCCCAGGTGGCGTTGTAGCTGATCCTGGGGCCACACTTTGAGAACCAGTGTCCTATAACAGAGGATGGGATCTCTAAACCCATATTAGTCATGCCCTGTTAATAAAAAGTGAGTATCCAGTGCCTGATTGGAATTTTGAAAATCTGCAGCCTGATGTGCTTTTTTGCTCCTCAGATACAGTGTGTGTGCCCTTGGGGAGTGCGGTGGTTTGCCTGGGGGTCCTCAAAGCTGCAGGGTAAACACAATGCATCTTTAAGGAGTAACGGTTTTCTTTGACGGTAAACAGTTTAACATGCTATTTTTATCTTAAAACAAACACACAGCTGGGCTATAGAGGAGAATACAAATTCATATACATCCCTGAGATAAAGCTCTAGATTTCAAAGAAAGTCTGCCCTTGTGGTAGACAGCTTTAGGCTATGTTTCCACTCTCAGAGGGTACAAGTTGGCTGTCCTCTGGCAATGAGAGAGTTTAGCTGAAGAAAAAAAGAGGTTATTTTATGTTGCTATTAAATACTTTCTTGACCTGAGAGTTTCTGTTTCTGGATTCAGATTCTAGTCTCTCCCTGACCTGATATTCCCCAGGGTCTAGCCTTCAGGAACAGGTACACAGGCCTTTTTCTGAGGACATACAGAAAGTTGAAATTACTATTTTAGCACTGGATGCTATAAACTTCAAATTAAAAACAATATAGTAGCACAGGGAACTATATTCAATATTCTGTGACAAACCATAATGGAAAAGAATATGAAAAAGAATATATATATATGTGTGTGCGTGTGTGTGTGCACGTGTGTATAACTGAGTCACTTTGCTGTACAGCAGAAATTAACACAACATTGTAAATCAACTATACTTCAATAAAATCTAAAAAAAAATAAGGAAATTAAGTATATTTTAAGCCTCTTTTCTTCATGGAGGAAAATAATTCAAAGTCAGCTTGGGGTGATGTCTTCCTTCACTGTGGATCCTAGAAAAATCTGGGATTCATTGCATAGGTATGTGCATGACACCTCCCCCCCGCCCAGCAAACACATAAGTTCCTAAGTCAGGGCCCCTTTCCCAGGCTGCACTGTCCATCTGGAACGAGTGCCCTGCTTCACACCAAGCACAAGCGCAGGGTCCTTTCTTTGGTCCCCAGTTTACAGCTTTGCTAAGGGCAGTGGCACTTACTTACCCCCTCTTAGAAGTTCTCTCACTACTGGTTTTGTTTGGCCCACAAGCTGACAATGGTTTTGCAGTTTTAAATGGTTGAAAAAGATCAAAGCAGGAATAATGTTTCATGACACATGAAAATTATAAGAAATTAAAATTTCTATGATAAGAAAGGCAGTTTCCATAAATAAAGTTTTATTGGAACACAGCCACACTCATTCCATTTTATTGTCTACAGCAGCTTTTGGCTGCCTTCCCACTACAAGAACAGACATGAGTAGTTGTGGCTGAGACTTTGTAGCTCACAGAGCCGAAAAATAGATACTGTTTGCCAGAAAAAGTTTACAGATTCCTGCTCTAGACTGTGCAGGAGGCAGGCACATTCTGTACATCTTAGATCCAGAATCAGACCAGGTCCCCGCTTATCCTCCCTAGAATAGTTTCTCTCATCTCTCTGTCCTTCCCCCAAGGAAAGCTTTGGTAGCTGGTGGTTGTCTGAATGCCTGACAGCTCTGCAACAAAAACAGTGATGTGTCCTGAAAATAGGGTGTCCAGGCTCAGAACTCAAGGCTTTTAGAGATGAGGGAGGGAAAATTATCTCATTTATTTTTATGCCAGTATTTTTTAAAACCCTAAATTAATGTCAGTACATTTTCTTAACCTAATTCTTTTTTAAAATTTTTAATCTTATTGAAGTATAGTTGATTTGCAATGTGGTGTTAATTTCTGGTGTACAGCAAAGTGATTCATTTATACATATATATATTCTTTTTCATATTATTTTCCATTATAGTTTATCCCAAGATATTGAATATAGTTCCCTGTGCTATGCAGCAGGACCTTATTGTTTATCCATCCTGTATATACTAGTTTGCGTCTGCTAATCCCAAACTCCCAGTCCTTCCCTCCCCCCACCCCCCTCCTCTTTGGCAACCACAAGTCTGTTCTCTATGTCTGTGAGTCTGTTTTGGTTTCGTAGATAAGTTAAATTGTGTCATTTTTTAAAAAATAAATACATTTATTTATTTATTTATGGCTGCGTTGGGTGTTCGTTGTGGCGCGCGGGCTTTCTGTTGCGGTGAAACAGAAAGTTGCGGCGAGCGGGGGCTACTCTTCGTTGCCGTACGGGGGGTGTCTCATTGCGGTGTTTTCTCTTGTTGCGGAGCACGGGCTCCAGGGGCGCGGGCTTCAGTAATTGTGGCTCGCCGGCTCTAGAGTGCAGGCTTAGTAGCTGTGGCACACGGGCTTAATTGCTCCACGGCATGTGGGATCTTCCTGGACCAGGGATCGAACCCGTGTCCCCCTGCATTGGCAGGTGGATTCTTAACCACTGCACCACTAGGGAAGTCCCCAACTGTGTCATATTTTAGATTACACATATAAGTGATATCATATTTACCCTGATTCATAAAGTCTTTGTGAGGAAAGGCTCTGAGAAAATAGGAATGGATTTGGGGTTTGCCCTTTATCCCATCAATGCAATAAAGCACAACGGGTAAAGAACCTTGTACAGCTCCCTAGGTGACGATGTTGGTAGTGGTACCACCTTTTCACTTTTTCTCCAAGGAGAAAAGTACTCACTCACTCACCAGCACCTATCTCCATCCTGTCTTCTCCCCAGAAAGCAGAGCCTGAATCAGGGCTTGTGTGCAGCTAGTTCATTATGAAGGGTGATCCTGGGAATAGGCTTGAGAGACGAAAACAGGATTAGAGGAAAAGCCAAGGCAAGGGTGCATTCTTTAGTTTCTTCATCCTTAAAAAAAAGCTTTCTTGAGATATAATTCACATAACAAAAATTTCCCTCATTTAAAAGGTACAATTCAATAGTTTTAAGTATATTCAAAGTTGTGCAGCTGTCACCACAGTCAAATGTTAGAACATTTTCATTATCTCAGAAAGAAGCCTTATTCCGATTAGAAGTCACTTCCCATTTCCTCCCAACCCTCTCCCAGATCTTGGTAACCACCAATTTACTTTCTGTCTCTGTGGATTTGCTTATTCTGAAAATTTCATGTAAATGGAATCACATGAGACTGGCTTCTTTCACTTAGCATGTTTTCAACGTTCAGCCATATTGCAGAGTGTGTCAGCACTATGTTTCTTTTTACTGTAAGAAACGTTTTCTTGTATGAACAAACCACATTTTATTTATCCATTCACCAGTTGGTGTACATTAGGGTTTTCTCTATTTTTTGGCTATTATAATGATGCTAGGAACATTGGTATATTTTACAAGTTTTTGGTGGACATACTTTCAATTTTCTTGGGTGTATTCCTATGAGTGGTATTGCTGGGTCGTCTGGTAACTCTATGTTTAACCTTTTGAGGGAATGCTGACCTGTTTTCCAAAGTGATTGTAGCATTTTACATTCCACCTAGCAATGTATGAGTGTTTCAATTTCCCTACATTCTTGGCAACACTTGATTTTGACCATCGTAGGAGGTGTGAACTGATATCACATTGAGGATTTGATTTGCTTTTCCTGATGGCTAACGATGGTGAACACTTTTGCGTGCTTACTGACCATTAGTATGTATTTGGAGAAAATGTCTATTCAGATCCTTTGCCCATTTTTCAATTGAGTTATTTGTCTTTTTATTATTGAATTTTAAGAGTACTTTATATATTCTAGATACGAGTATTTTTATCAGATACATGACTTGCAAGTATCTTCTCCCATTCTGTACATTGTTTTTTCACTTTCTTGATGGTATCCTTTTTTATTTACTTTTATTTTTAACATCTTTATTGGAGTATAATTGCTTTACAATGGTGTGTTAGTTTCTGCTTTATATCAAAGTGAATCACCTATACATATACATATATCCCCATATCCTCTCCCTCCTGCGTCTCCCTCCCACCCTCCCTATCCCAACCCTCTAGGTGGTCACAAAGCACCGAGCTGATCTCCCTGTGCTATGTGGTTGCTTCCCACTAGCTATCTATTTTACATTTGGTAGTGTATATATGTCCATGCCACTCTCTCACTTCGTCCCAGCTTACCCTTCCCCCTCCCCATGTCCTCAAGTCCATTCTCTATATCTGCATCTTTATTCCTGTCCTGCCCCTAGGTTCTTCAGAACCATTTTCTTTTCTTTTCTTTTCTTTTTAGATTCCATATATATATATATGTGTGTGTGTGTTAGCATATGGTATTTGTTTTTCTCTTTCTGACTTACTTCACTCTGTATGACAGACTCTAGGTCCATCCACCTCACTGCAAATAACTCAGTTTTGTTTCTTTATATGGCTGAGTAATATTCCACTGTATATATGTGCCACATCTTCTTTATCCACTCATCTGTTGATGGACACTTAGGTTGCTTCCATGTCCTGGCTATTGTAAATAGAGCTGCAATGAATATTGTGGTACATGACTCTTTTTGAATTATGGTTTTCTCAGGGTATATGCCCAGTAGTGGGGTTGCTGAGTCATATAGTAGTTCTATTTTTAGTTTTTTGAGGAACCTCCATACTGTTCTCCATAGTGGCTGTATCAATCTACATTCCCACCAACAGTGCAAGAGGGTTCCCTTTTCTACACACCCTCTCCAGCATTTATTGTTTGTAGATTTTTTGTTGTTGGCCTTGATGGTATCCTTTGAGTACAAAAGTTTTAAATTTTGATGTAGGCCAATTTATCTATCTTTTCTTCTGTCACTTGTGCTTTTGTTGTTAACTATAGGAAGGCTTTGCCTTTCCCAAAGTCATGAAGATGTACTTCTATATTTTCTTCTAAGAGTTTTAGTTTTAGCTCTTACACTTAGGTAGGTGTGTGATCCATTTTGAGTTAATTTTTGTGTATGGTGTGTGAAGAAGGGGTTACAACTTGATTCTTTTGCATTTTCATGTCTTGTTTTCCCAAAACCATTTGTTGACATACTTTTCTTTCCCTCATTGAATTGTTCCAGTACCCTTGTCAAGAATCAGTTGACCATATATGTGAGGGTATATTTCTGGATTCTCAATTCTATTCCATTGGGGTACATATCTATCCTTATGCCAGTTGCCACACTGTTTTGATTACTGTACCTTGGTAGTAAGTTTTGAAATTGGGAATATGTGCTATAGACTGAATACTTTTGTCCTCCTAAACTTATGTTAAATCCTAATGTATTTGGAGGTGAAGCCTTTGGGAGTTGCTTGGATCATGATTTATGGAATTCTCATAAATCTGATTAATGTCCTTATAAAAAAGATTCCAGAGAGCTCACTCACCCCCTTTTCACCATGTGAGGACATGGAGAAAAAAAGGCTATTTATGAACCAGGAATTGGGCTCTCACCAGACACCAAATGTGCAGGCATCTTGGACTTCACAGCTCCCAGAAGTTGAAAATTCTGGGTTTTTAAAATAATTAATTAATTAATTTATTTATTTTTGGCTGCATTGGGTCTTCGTTGCTGCGTGTGGGCTTTCTCTAGTTGCGGCAAGTGGGGGTTACTCTTTGTTGTGGTGTGCAGTCTTCTCATTGCGGTGGCTTCTCTTGTTGCAGACCACGGGCTCTAGGCTCACGGGCTTCAGTAGTTGTGGCACACAGGCTCAGTAGTTGTGGCTCACGGGCTTAGTTGCTCTGCAGCACGTGGGATCTTCCTGGACCAGGGCTTGAATCTGTGTCCCCTGCATTTGCAGGCAGATTCTTAACCACTCCACCACTAGGGAAGTCCCAATTTCTGTTTTTTTATAAGCAACCAGTTTATGGTATTATGTCAAAGCAGCCTAAATGGACTAAGGCAGTGAGTCTTCCAATGTTATTCATCTTCTTCAAGATTGTTTTGGCTATTCTGAGACCTTTGAATTTCCATATGAGTTTGAGGATCAGCCTGTCAATTTCTTCTGCAAATAAGCCAACTGGGATTTTGATAGGGATTGTGTTGACTCTGCAGATTGCTTTAGTGAATATTGCCATCTTAATAATATTAAGTCTTTTGATCCATGAACATGGATGTCTTTCTATTTGTTTAGCTTTTCTTTAATTTCTTTGAACAATGTTTTCTAATTTTCGAAGTGTAAATTTTATACATCTTTTGTTCAAATACTTTATGACTAAGTATTTTATTCTTTTTGATGCTATTGTAAGTGAAATTGTTTTCTTGATTTCATTTTCAGATTGTTCATTGCTAGTATATAGAAATACAGTTGTATTTTGTATATTTCTCTTGTAGTTGTGCAACCTTGCTGAACTTGTCTATTAATTCAAATAGTTTTTAGTGAGTTTCTTAGGATATTCTATATACAAGGTCATGTCATCTGAACATGCTAGAGATAACTTTACTTTTTCCTTTCCAATCCAGATGTTATTTATTTCATTTTCTTGCCTGATTGCCCGCCTAGCACCTCCAGTACAATTTGGAATAGAAGTGAGGAAAGTGAACATCCTTGTCTTGTTCCTGATCTTAAGGGAAAAGCTCTCATTTTTTTACCATTAAGTTTGATGTTAGCTGTTGGTTTTTCATAAATGCTCTTTATCAGATTGAGAAGCTTGCCTTCTATTCCTAATTTGTTAAATCTTTTAATCATGAGAGAATATTGCATTTTGTCAAATGTTTTTTCTTCATCTTTTGGGATGATTATGTGGCTTTTGCCCATTTTTTTCTATTTTTATGGAATATTGCATTGATTGATTTTCAGATGTTAAACCAACCTTAGATTCCTGAGATAAATCCTATTTGGTCATGGTTTGCAATCATTTTTATATGTTGCAGGGTTTAGTTTGATAGTGTTTTGTTGAAGATTTTTGCATCTACATTCATAATAGACATTAGTCTAAAGTTTTCTTTTCTTGTGATGTCTTTATCTGGCTTTGGCCTTATAGAATGAATTGGGAAATGTTCTTTCGTCTTCTATTTTTCATAAGAGTTGGTAAAGAAGTTGTACTATTTCTTCTTTAAATGTTTGGTAGAATTTACCAGTGAAACCATCTGACTGGATACTATAAAACTCCTAGAGGAAAACATAGGCAGAATACTCTTTGACATAAATCGCAGCAGTATTTTTTTTGAATCCATCTCCTAAAACAAAGGAAATAAAAGCAAAAGTAAACAAATGGGACCTAATTAAATGTAAAAGCTTTTGCACAGCAAGGGAAACCATCAACAAAACAAAAAGACAACCTACTGAATGGAGGAAAATATTTGTAAATGATATGACCAATAAGGGATTAATAGCCAACATAGAGAAACAGCTCATACAGCTCAACATCAAAGAAGCAAAAAACCTGATTAAAAATTGGAATTGTACATCCTTGAGCCTATCAGCAATGGAGGCCCCTGCAGCTGGATTCTGCCATATCCCTCTGAAAGATCCGATGTTTCAGAATTGTCCACCAGAGGAACAGAAGAGAGGAGCATTTTTCTACCCACATCTCCCATCCCCTATCACTAAATGTTTCCTTGTAAAGTGTTATCTCCCTTGCACTTTCAGGATTTCCATGTGTGAGTGCCAAGTGAGTTCTTGTAGATGTTCCACATAGCAGATTCAGAGAAGCAGCAAGTCAGCTGAAGTGTCATGCTGTTATGTGTAACTGCAGGTAAAGCGTCCAGGTAGAAGCTTGTTGTGCCAGTGGCTGGAGTAAATGGTTTGATGGAAGACGTGAATTAGGGTACAAAGCTACTCAATATAGTGCATCCATAGAAGTCTTCAACCTCCTTTTGCTTTCCACTATCTTTAATCATTCACAAAGACTTCAAAGCTGTGCTCACCCCTCCAAGTCTACAAAAGGCTTAAACATGAGGGTTCGTGGAATAAGCTTCAGGTACTACTTCTGCAACTCATTCTAAGGCCACAATATTCATTTCCTTTCTCTGTTTCTCATTGTATATTTCCCTCACCTTTATTCAGCACTTCAGTGCAGACAAGTTGCTTGCCTGGTAGGGTAACTCAGAACTTCATCTCTGGGGGATATGAGTCCTCAATTGTTTTACCTTTGTTGAACTGTGGTTTCTGCAGTTTCCCATTTACAGTTATTACTGAACATGGAAGCACTAAATGATGCCCCAGGGAAGCCCTGTGGTACCATATTGTGCTCCTTCCTGTCCATCACTGTATAACAGCATCCCTCCCTCTGCATGGTAATGGGATCAATTAGAACTGCCAATATAACAACACCTTTCCTTGCTGGATGTTCTACTGTCACAAGGAGCCCCAAAATGGCAAGGTGGTAGTTATAGGTTAAGGTTACATGGAATCCAACCCAGCAGAATTTAACATTTTAGGGACAAGAAGAACGAATTCCAAAAACTATAATCTGGGTATGATAAGTGTTGTCTATCTCACTTGTATCCCTTGGTTTTCTGACCAATTGATTCTGGCTTTTAGGGACACAGCACCATGTTTATCAGCCATTGCTTCAGTACCAAATCCCAGAGCACAGTGTCCCAGACTCACAGGATGTTGTCCCTGAAGTGGATCTCATAGGAGACTACAATGAGCCATTCCATCATGCCATTAGGCTGCCTGTTTCTGAGTGATGTGATATATGGTAGGGTTAGTGGATCAAGTGATCAAATGCCCACCGCCATAAAAAGGGTCTTTTAGTTGGCGATGATCGGTAGCATATGCAGCTGTAAAGGTGTTCTTAAGTCTGTGCATGGTTCCAAGAGAGGGACTATAGGCCAGGAAGGCAATCCCATATCTGGAATAGGTATCAATTCCAATAAGTAAAATTCGAGATAAGAGTTGTCTTATAAATCAATCTGCCAGTAAGTGGCTGGCAGGTCTCTTTGGGAGATAGTGCATCAGACTCTGCTCTTGGCAGGCTGAGCGTTCAGCAGTGACCTTGGTAAGAGGAGTCCCTTGCTGTGTGACCCATACATCACCTTCATTCCTGTCACCATCACCATAGCAACTCTGGTCCAAGGGCCTTTTGTGCAAGCTCTGGGGCAATGGTTACGTTAAAGTGAGCTCTAACATGAAACATGAACATGAGCATGTTGTGTGGCCTTTCCAACAAGTTCACCCCTGTGCCTGTTCCCCATATTCCTTTGCCTCTGTTCTGATCTCATTCCTTCCCTGCAGCTGACAAATAAGAAGAGCCATTCAGCAATGCCCAGAATTGGATATTATTATACATTTCAGGTCGGGTCATTTCTTCCTCTGTTACAAAGCAAGGACCACATGTCCTGTTCTTATCTTTGCCCATTGGGAGTAGTCCCCTCAAGGCCACCTCTGACCGGGCTCCTACATGGCAGCATCATCAGCCAGCACCAATACCCAGAACTGATCAGTCAGAGAATTGGACCCACGTACCTTCTCCTAGGATCTGTGTCCCCTTGAGGATGTAAGACATGAGTTGAGAGATGGGCTACCTCTTCCTGTAAGTTCTGTGTGCCTTCAAGACCTGTCTGTGCCTGATCCTGGAGGTACCATTTCCATCATAGGAAGGATGCTGCTGCAGCCACCCTACATTATGGTTTGATGGA
The DNA here is from genome assembly GCF_028021215.1 of Eschrichtius robustus. Taxonomy (NCBI): domain Eukaryota; kingdom Metazoa; phylum Chordata; class Mammalia; order Artiodactyla; family Eschrichtiidae; genus Eschrichtius; species Eschrichtius robustus. The sequence continues at coordinate 56,086,794 of NC_090835.1, read as the reverse complement.
TCTGATAGTATCAGTTCATAATGGGCAACCCAGACACATAGTTCCTTGGTGTCCTGTGGTCAGGCTCTTAAGATTCTGCTAGGGCTTCTTAGAACTCCAAGAACTGTTTTTCAAATGGCAAGTAGTTTTCTTCTGCTAAAGACCTGGCCTTATTGTAGAATCCAAGGTATGCACACTGGACTCTTCTATTGAGGCTTGTCAGGGAAAATACACTGCATTCTTATTCAACATGAGTGTTCCTAACACCATGATATCTGTTGGTAGTATGGCCTTAGTGGCAGGACAGCTTACGCTACATCCTGGAATGGCTGCCAACACCCTTGCTCTGAACACCCCTGAAATCGGGCACTTTTCTGCGTCACTTGATAAATGGCTCAAAGCAATATTCCCAAGTGTGGTCTGATCTGCCTCTAAAATTCAGAGAGATCCACGGAATGCTATACATTATTTTTAGAGCTATGGGGCATAAGGGCGACAACTTCTTTTCCGCTTAGGAGAGGGTGTCCTGACGTGCCAGACCCTGCTCCTGGGATACTGTGGTCTGTATGCTGTAGTCACAGATCTTTGTGGATCAAGACTCCCTGGTTGCCAATTTGGCTTTGCTTTTCCTCAGGGTAATTTCATTCATCTTGCCTCTGTCTGTCAAGTAATGCCACACAGCCTCTGCTGTCCTTATTGAAGCTATAAACCCCAGCCCTTGTCGGCATCTCCTACTGTGAATGCTGTCTTGAAGGACACAGCACCAGGGAGCTTCAAAAAGATGCTGCTGTTCCCCTCATCAGTGTAATGTCCGGGCCACCAGCTGACTCTCTCCTGGGCTTATTTTTATGTCCAATCTTGGGGTGTTACTGCTTTTTGAATCTTCTACTTAAATCTTCTAACAAAATCCCTGTAAACCCCTGGGAACCACCTCCCCAATATGCCATAGTGTGGCTTCCTTGTGTTGTGACAATACATGGGACCTTGGGAAACTCTTATTTTCAGAAACCTAAGAGTAGATTCATAGTCACCATCTATTCTCAAAATTACCCACAATTTCAAGACTCACTTCATACACTTCCTGTCCCTTGGGTCTCAATCCAACAGGGATGGAAGTGACACTAATTCCTTACTGGTTCCTGCTCTCTCTTATTTGCCTGAAATCCTCTCTGTTTTCTCCCCAGCTCAGAGCTGGTTTGGCCCTCATTTGGGAGGCGTGTGGGGAGGTGTGGGAGCCACTGCCAGTGCTCACTGATACCTACTCTTCTTTTCCTTCTGGGCGTGTGAGAAATAGAACTTCTTTCCTCCATGCTGTCAACAGAGCCGTCTCACTAGTTCCCACCAGTTGTCTGGGGTCAGATATGTTGTATGTCACCCTGGAGCTGAGGCAGTCATGTTATTAGTCAGCTCAGGCCGCCATACAAAATACCACGGACTGGGTAGCTTAAACAGTAGGCTTCTGTTTCCTCACAGTTGTGGTAATAGGTGCTGGCAACTTTGGTTTCTGGTGAGAGCTGTCTGCCTGGTTGTAGACTGCTCCCTGCTTGCTGTGACCTCACACCGCTGTCCCCACAGGTGAGCAGGGAAGGAGATCCAGCACGAGTTCCTGTGCCTCTTCCACCTCTTATCAGGGCACCGCCCCCATCAGATTGGAACCCATCCGTAGGACCTCGTTTCATATCAATCAAAATAAAGGTCCTGTCTCCAAATACAGTCACATTGAGGGCTAGGGCTTCAACATATGAATTTTGGGGTGACACAATTCGGTCCATAACAGGAGGGAATGTCTCCTGTGTCATCCTCCAACTTGCCTGGGAAACCCTAAAAGTGTGTTCAGATGGCACAGATGTTCCAGATGCAAGGGAGCCGAGTGCTGAGCTATGGTTGGAAGGTGCTACCTTGGAGAGCCAATGGGACCACAGAGAACTTGGATTAAGGAAAAATATGTATGTAGTCATGGAGCTATGGGGGCTGCTTTGTTACTGCAGCACAACCCATCCTATCCTGACTAATACAGGGGACTGTAGCCCCTGGTATGTATATGTTCCCCAGTTTTTGCCTCATGACTATCCCAAGGTCCTTTAAATCTAGGAAACTTTATGTAATTTTTCTGTATAAGAGTGGTCATAATTTCAAGAATAGGTAATATTTTGTGTATTGCTTCCCTCCCATGTCATGATATAGTTCCATAAAGATCATTTTACTGACTCCACAATACTTCGGTCCAAAGGCTGAGATACTCTAATTCTGAAGACATTCTTTTTTTTTTTTTTTTAAACATCTGTATTGGAGTATAATTGTTTTACAATGGTGTGTTAGTTTCTGCTTTATAACAAAGTGAATCAGTTATACATATACATATGTTCCCATATCTCTTCCCTCGTGCATCTCCCTCCCTCCCACCCTCTCTATCCCACCCCTCTAGGTGGTCACAAAGCACCAAGCTGATCTCCCTGTGCTATGCGGCTGCTTCCCACTAGCTATCTGTTTTACATTTGGTAGTGTATATATGTCCATGCCACTCTCTCACCCTGTCACATCTTACCCCTCCCCCTCCCCATATCCTCAAGTCCATTCTCTAGTAGGTCTGTGTCTTTATTCCCGTCTTGCCACAGGTTCTTCATGACCTTTTTTTTTTTTTTTTCCTTAGATTCCATATATATGTGTTAGCATACTGTATTTGTTTTTCTCTTTCTGACTTACTTCACTCTGTATGACAGACTCTAACTCCATCCACCTCACTGCAAATAACTCCATTTCATTTCTTTTTATGGCTGAGTAATATTCCATTGTATATGTGTGCCACATCTTCTTTATCCATTCATCCGATGATGGACACTTAGGTTGCTTCCATGTCCTGGCTATTGTAAATAGAGCTGCAATGAACATTTTGGTACATGACTCTTTTTGAATTATGGTTTTCTCAGGGTATATGCCCAGTAGTGGGATTGCTGGGTCGTATGGTAGTTCTATTTTTAGTTTTTTAAGGAACCTCCATACTGTTCTCCATAGTGGCTGTATCAATTTACATTCCCACCAACAGTGCAAGAGGGTTCCCTTTTCTCCACACCCTCTCCAGCATTTATTGTTTTTAGATTTTTTGATAATGGCCATTCTGACCGGTGTGAGATGATATCTCATTGTAGTTTTGATTTGCATTTCTCTAATGATTAATGATGTTGAGCATTCTTTCATGTGTCTGTTGGCCATCTGTATATCTTCTTTGGAGAAATGTCTATTTAGGTCTTCTGCCCATTTTTGGATTGGGTTGTTTGTTTGTTTTGATATTGAGCTGCATGAGCTGCTTGTAAATCTTGGAGATTAATCCTTTGTCAGTTGCTTCATTTGCAAATATTTTCTCCCATTCTGAGGGTTGTCTTTTGGTCTTGTTTATGGTTTCCTTTGCTGTGCAAAAGCTTTTAAGTTTCATTAGGTCCCATTTGTTTATTTGTGTTTTTATTACCATTTCTCTAGGAGTTGGGTCAAAAAGGATCTTGCTGTGATTTATGTCATAGAGTGTTCTGCCTATGATTTCCTCTAAGAGTTTGATAGTGTCTGGCCTTACATTTAGGTCTTTAATCCATTTTTTTTTTTTAATTTTTTTTTTTAGTACACATACTGATGAGTTTAGTACACAAACTCATCTTTTTTTAGTTTTATTTATTTATTTATTTATTTATTTATTTATTTATTTATGGCTGTGTTGGGTCTTCGTTTCTGTGCGAGGGCTTTTCTCTAGTTGCGGCAAGTGGGGGCCACCCTTCATTGCGGTGCGTGGGCCTCTCACTATCGCAGCCTCTCTTGTTGCGGAGCACAGGCTCCAGATGCGCAGGCTCAGCAATTGTGGCTCACGGGCATAGTCGCTCCGTGGCATGTGGGATCTTCCCAGACCAGGGCTCGAACCCGTGTCCCCTGCATTGGCAGGCAGATTCTCAACCACCGTGCCACCACGGAAGCCCTTTAATCCATTTTGAGTTTATTTTTGTGTATGGTGTCAGGGAGTGTTCTAATTTCATACTTTTACATGTAGCTGTCCAGTTTTCCCAGCACCACTTATTGAAGAGGCTGTCTTTTCTCCACTGTATATGCTTGCCTCCTTTATCAAAGATAAGTTGACCATATGTACGTGGGTTTATCTCTGGGCTTTCTATACTGTTCCATTGATCTATGTTTCTGTTTTTGTGCCAGTACCAAACTGTCTTGATTACTGAAGCTTTGTAATATAGTCTGAAGTCAGGGAGCCTGATTCCTCCAGCTCCATCTTTCGTTCTCAAGATTGCTTTGGCTATGCAGGGTCTTCTGTGTTTCCATAGAAATTGTGAAATTTTTTGTTCTAGTTCTGTGAAAAGTGCTAATGGTAGTTTGATAGGGATTGCATTGAATCTGTAGATTGCTTTGGGTAGTAGAGTCATTTTCACAATGTTGATTCTTCCAATCCAAGAACATGGTATATCTCTCCATCTATTTGTATCATCTTTAATTTCTTTCATCAGTGTCTTATAATTTTCTGCATATAGGTCTTTTGTCTCCTTAGGTAGGTTTATTCCTAGATATTTTATTCTTTTTGTTGCAATGGTAAATGGGAGTGTTTTCTTAATTTCACTTTCAGATTTTTCATCATTAGTGTATAGGAATGCAAGAGATTTCTGTGCATTAATTTTGTATCCTGCTACTTTACCAAATTCATTGGTTAGCTCTAGTAGTTTTCTGGTAGCATCTTTAGGATTCTCTATGTATAGTATCATGTCATCTGCAAACAGTGACAGCTTTACTTCTTCTTTTCCAATTTGGATTCCTTTTATTTCTTTTTCTTCTCTGATTGCCGTGGCTAACACTTCCAAAACTATGTAGAATAATAGTGGTGGGAGTGGGCAACCTTGTCTTGTTCCTGATCTTAGTGGAAATGGTTTCAGTTTTTCACCATTGAGGACAATGTTGGCTGTGGGTTTGCCATATATGGCCTTTATTAAGTTGAGGAAAGTTCCCTCTATGCCTACTTTCTGCAGGGCTTTTATCATAAATGGGTGTTGAATTTTTTCGAAAGCTTTCTCTGCGTCTATTGAGACGATCATATGGTTTTTCTCCTTCAATTTGTTAATATGATGTATCACGTTGATTGATTTGCGTATATTGAAGAATCCTTGCATTCCTGGAATAAACCCCACTTGATCATGGTGTATGATCCTTTTAATGTGCTGTTGGATTCTGTTTGCTAGTATTTTGTTGAGGACTTTTGCATCTATGTTCATCAGTGATATTGGCCTGTAGTTTTCTTTCTTTGTGACATCTTTGTCTGGTTTTGGAATCAGGGTGATGGTGGCCTTGTAGAATGAGTTGGGGAGTGTTCCTCCCTCTGCAATATTTTGGAAGAGTTTGAGAAGGATAGGTGTTAGCTCTTCTCTAAATGTTTGATAGAATTCGCCTGTGAAGCCATCTGGTCCTGGGCTTTTGTTTGTTGGAAGATTTTTAATCACAGTTTCAATTTCAGTGCTTGTGATTGGTCTGTTCATATTTTCTATTTCTTCCTGGTTCAGTCTCGGCAGGTTGTGCATTTCTAAGAATTTGTCCATTTCTTCCAGGTTGTCCATTTTATTGGCATAAAGTTGCTTGTAGTAATCTCTCATGATCGTTTGTATTTCTGCAGTGTCAGTGGTTACTTCTCCTTTTTCATTTCTAATTCTATTGATTTGAGTCTTCTCCCTTTTTCTCTTGATGAGTCTGGCTAATGGTTTATCAATTTTGTTTATCTTCTCAAAGAACCAGCTTTTGGTTTTATTGATCTTTGCCATTGTCTCCTTCATTTCTTTTCCATTTATTTCTGATCTGATCGTTATGATTTTTTTCCTTCTGCTAGCTTTGGGGTTTCTTTGTTCTTCTTTCTCTAATTGCTTTAGGTGCACGGTTAGGTTGTTTATTCGAGATGTTTCCTGTTTCTTGATGTAGGCTTGTATTGCTATAAACTTCCCTCTTAGAACTGCTTTTGCTGCATCCCATAAGTTTTGGGTCGTCGTGTCTCCATTGTCATTTGTTTCTAGGTATTTTTTGATTTCCCCTTTGATTTCTTCAGTGGTCACTTCGTTATTAAGTAGTGTATTGTGTAGCCTCCATGTGTTTGTATTTTTTACAGATCTTTTCCTGTAATTGATATCTAGTCTCATAGCGTTGTGGTCGGAAAAGATACTTGATACGATTTCAATTTTCTTAAATTTACCAAGGCTTGATTTGTGACCCAAGATATGATCTATCCTGGAGAATGTTCCATGAGGACTTGAGAAGAATGTGTATTCTGTTGTTTTTGGGTGGAATGTACTATAAATATCAATTATGTCCATCTTGTTTAATGTATCATTTAAAGCTTGTGTTTCCTTATTTATTTTCATTTTGGATGATCTGTCCATTGGTGAAAGTGGGGTGTTAAAGTCCCCTACTATGATTGTGTTGCTGTCGATTTCCCCTTTTATGGCTGTTAGTATTTGCCTTATGTATTGAGGTGCTCCTATGTTGGGTGCATAAATATTTACAATTGTTATAGCTTCCTCTTGGATCGATCCCTTGATCATTATATAGTGTCCTTCTTTGTCTCTTGTAATAGTCTTTATTTTAAAGTCTATTTTGTCTGATATGAGAATTGCTACTCCAGCTTTCTTTTGATTTCCATTTGCATGGAATATCTTTTTCCATCCCCTCACTTTCAGTCTGTATGTGTCCCTAGGTCTGAAGTGGGTCTCTTGTAGACAGCATATATATGGGTCTTGTTTTTGTATCCATTCAGCAAATCTGTGTCTTTTGGTGGGAGCATTTAATCCATTTACATTTAAGGTAATTATTGATATGTATGTTCCTATTCCCATTTTCTTAAATGTTTTGGGTTTGTTATTGTAGGTGTTTTCCTTCTCTTGTGTTTCTTGCCTAGAGAAGTTCCTTTAGCATTTGTTGTAAAGCTGGTTTGGTGGTGCTGAACTCTCTCAGCTTTTGCTTGTCTGTAAAGCTTTTAATTTCTCCATCGAATCTGAATGAGATCCTTGCTGGGTAGAGTAATCTTGGTTGTAGGTTTTTCTCCTTCATCACTTTAAGTATATCCTGCCACTCCCTTCTGGCTTGCAGAGTTTCTGCTGAAAGGTCAGCTGTTCACCTTATGGGGATTCCCTTGTGTGTTATTTGTTGTTTTTCCCTTGCTGCTTTTAATATGTTTTCTTTATATTTAAGTTTGGATAGTTTGATTAATATGTGTCTTGGCGTGTTTCTCCTTGGATTTATCCTGTATGGAACTCTCTTTGCTTCCAGGACTTGATTCATTATTTCCTTTCCCATATTAGGGAAGTTTTCAACTATAATCTCTTCAAATATTTTCTCAGTCCCTTTCTTTTTCTCTTCTTCTTCTGGGAACCCTATAATTCGAATGTTGGTGCGTTTAATGTTGTCCCAGAGGTCTCTAAGACTGTCCTCAGTCTTTTCATTCTTTTTTCTTTGTTCTGCTCTGCAGTAGTTATTTCCACTATTTTATCTTCCAGGTCACTTACCCGTTCTTCTGCCTCAGTTATTCTGCTATTGATCCCATCTAGAGTATTTTTAATTTCATTTATTGTGTTTTTCATCATTGCTTGGTTCCTCTTTAGTTCTTCTACATCCTTGTTAAATGTTTCTTGCATTTTGTCTATTCTATTTCCAAGATTTTGGATCATCTTTACTATCATTACTCTGAATTCTTTTTCAGGTAGACTACGTATTTCCTCTTCATTTGTTAGGTCTGGTGTGTTTTGACCCTGCTCCTTCATCTGCTGTGTGTTTTTCTGTCGTCTCATTTTGCTTATCTTACTGTGTTTGGGGTCTCCTTTTCACAGGCTGCAGGTTCGTAGTTCCCGTTGTTTTTGGTATCTGTCCCCAGGGGCTAAGGTTGGTTCAATGGGTTGTGTAGGCTTCCTGGTGGAGGGGACTAGTGCCTGTGTTCTGGTGGATGAGGCTGGATGTTGTCTTTCTGGTGGGCACGTCCACGTCTGGTGGTGTGTTTTGGGGTGTCTGTGGCCTTATTATGGTTTTAGGCAGCCTCTCTGCTAATGGATGGGGCTGTGTTCCTGTCTTGCTAGTTGTTTGGCATAGGGTGTCCAGCACTGTATCTTGCCGGTCGTTGAGTGAAGCTGGGTCTTGATGTTGAGATGGAGATCTCTGAGAGGTTTTTGCCGTTTGGTATTACGTGGAGCTGGGAGGTCTCTTGTGGACCAGTGTCCTGAAGTTGGCTCTCCCACCTCAGAGGCACAGCCCTGATGCCTGGCTGGAGCACCAAGAGCCTTTCATCCACATGGTTCAGAATAAAAGGGAGAAAAAATAGAAAGAAAGAGGATAAAATAAAATAAAATAAAATAAAATAAAGCTATTATAATAAAAAATAAGAAAAAAATTATTAAGAAAAAATTTATTAAGAAAAATTTAAAAACAATTTTTAAAAATAAATTTATTATTTTTTTAAAATAAAAAATAAGAAAAAAATTATTGAGAAAAAATGTTTTTTAATTTTTTAAATAAAAAAATAAGGAAAAAATTATTAAGAAAAAATTTATTAAGAAAAAAATTTTCAAGTGAAAAAACGAACAAACAAACAAAAAAAATACCCGACGGACTGAACCCTAGGACAAATGGTGAAAGCAAAGCTATACAGACAAAATCTCACCCAGAAGCATATACATATACACTCACAAAAAAAGGAAAAGGGGAAAAATTAATATATCCTGCTCCCAAAGTCCACCTTCTGAATTTGGGATGATTCGTTGCCTATTCAGGTATTCACTAGATGCAGGGTACATCAAGTTGTTTGTGGAGCTTTAATCCTCTGCTTCTGAGGCTGCTGGAAGAAATTTCCCTTTCTATTCTTTGTTCATACAGCTCCCGGGTTTCAGCTTTGGATTTGGACCCGCCTCTGCGTGTAGGTCGCCTGAGGGCGTCTGTTCTTCGCTCACACAGGACGGGGCTAAAGGAGCAGCTGCTTCGGGGGCTCTGGCTCACTCAGGCGTGGGGGGGGGAGGGAAGGGTACGGATGCGGGGCGAGCCTGATGCGGCAGAGGCCGGCGTGACGTTGCAGCAGCCTGAGGCATGCTGTGCGTTCTCCTTGGGAAGTTGTCGCTGGATCACGGGAACCTGGCAGTGGCGGGCTGCACAGGCTCCTGGGAGGGGCGGTGTGGATAGTGACCTGTGCTCGCACACAGGCTTTTTGGTGGTGGCAGCAGCAGCCTTAGCATCTCATGCCCATCTCTGGGGTCCGCGCTGATAGCTGCGGCTCGCGCCCGTCTCTGGAGTTCGTTTAGGCGGCGCTCTGAATCCCCTCTCCTTGTGCACCGCGAAACAAAGAGGCAAGAAAAAGTCTCTTGCCTCTTCAGCAGCTCCAGACTTTTTCCCGGACACCCCCCCACCCCCCCGCTAGCTGTTGCTCACTAACCCCTTCAGGCTGTGTTCACGCAGCCAACCTCAGTCCTCTCCCTGTGATCCGACCAAAGCCCGAGCCTCAGCTCCCAGCCCCCGCCCACCCCGGCGGGTGAGCAGACAAGCCTCTCGGGCTGCTGAGTGCTGGTCGGCACCGATCCTCTGTGCGGGAATCTCTCCGCTTTGCCCTCTGCGCCCCTGTGGCTGCGCTCTCCTCCGTGGCTCTGAAGCTTCCCCCCTCTGCCACCAGCAGTCTCCGCCTGCAAAGGGGCTTCCTAGTGTGTGGAAACCTTTCCTCCTTCATAGCTCCCTCCCACTGGTGCAGGTCCCGTCCCTATTCTTTTGTCTCCGTTATTTCTTTTTTCTTTTGCCCTACCCAAGTAGGTGGGGAGTTTCTTGCCTTTTGGGAGGTCTGACGTCTTCTGCCAGCATTCAGTGGGTGTTCTGTAGGAGCAGTTCCACGTGTAGATGTATTTCTAACGTATCTGTGGGAAGGAAGGTGATCTCCGTGTCTTACTCTTCCACCATCTTGACCAGACTGCCCTGAAGACATTCTTTTCATATAAGTTATTATTTTATATATAATTTTGTTTGCTAATGAAAAGCCTTTCTTCCATTTACATTGAAGAAAACAGTGCCTCTCCTGGAGTGAATAATCACAATTTAAAAATATACCTTTATTTTTAATTTAAAATGAATGTGATGGGGGACTTCTCTGGTGGTCCAGTGGTAAAGAATCCACCCTGCAATGCAGGGGACGCAGGTTTGATCCCTGGTCAGGGAACTAAGATCCCACATGCCGTGGGGCAACTAAGCCCGCATGCCACAACTACTGAGCTCGCACACCTCAACTAGAGCCCACGTGCTGCAAACTACAGAACCCATGCACTCTGGAACCTGCACACCACAACTACAGAGCCCACACGCCCTAGAGCCTGTGCACCACAACTAGAGAAGAGAAAACCCACACACCACAACTAGAGAGAAGCCCATGCACCACAACAAAGAGCCCGCGTGCCACAACAAAAGATCCCACGTGCCTCAACAAAGATCCCACGTGCCACCACTAAGACCCAACACAGCCAAAAAAAATAAAATAATATAAAATAAATAGTAAATAAATCTTTAAAAAAATAAAATGAACATGATGTTCAGATTCATGAAGCCATGGTACCTTTCATTTCTCAAAACATGACGTTTTGTATACTCTCTCTTGCTCTGGCTCTAAGGTAGCTTTATTTATGTGCTACTCTCCAGGTACACAGAGCTTTCTCATGGAATGAATTGTGTTGAACAAATAACAGAAAGTTCCTCCCCTAAGGAGATTGGAGTCTGCAGGCAAGTCACCTAATCCAGAATGCAGAATAAAGAACAAGCATTGTGTGTGGGGTAGGGTTGTTTCTGGAAAGATCAGCAGCAAGGTGTTTTTTCAGCCTCGCACACAATTGATGCTACGGTTCAATGATTTATCAGGTAAAATGAGACATTTAACAACGAAACAGGCCATTAGGAAGCCACCAGTGGGTCATTTCGGTAGGCATTTCCATTTTAAGGATGGCCTCAGCCTTGTAGCAGAGAATGACAGAGAAATGCTTACCCTTGCGGAGATCTCGGCATGGCTAAGTTATTTTTTACTGCCTTTACGTGGTCCCTGAAGGGAACACAAGAGGACAGAGGAGCAAATACAGTCAGCCTTCCATCGCACCAATGACAATACCATCTCCAATTATAGCCCTCCAAGAGATCTCTGAAATTGTGTTTCTGAAGTGGTCATTTATTAAAGGCTTAGGGCTCTTCTGATAAATAAACTGGGAGGTTCTGTCATTCTCTCAGGGCTGAAGGAGACAGCTCTGGGGCTCGGTGTGTGATCAGGGACTGTGTGGGCTGAGGCAGGGGGGTGAGGTGCAGTTCAGGGCTGTGATTCAGCCCCTGAGTAATGAAGTGACAGGCTGGAGGCGACTTCATTATGTGTGATGCGGTGGCCCCATCCATCCACGAGAAGTGAGAGCACAGTGAGAGGGAAGGAGGCGTGTGATGGGAAAGGAAGCAGGATGTGCTGGCAGAGCAGGTGGTCTTGGGAGTGAGAGAGGTGTATGAGTGAATCCTGGATGAACAGGGAGATTTAGGACAGGTTACCCAGCTTCTCTGAGCCTCGATTTCCCCATCAGTAAAATGGGTGCCCTACATAAGATCTGTGGTATGTATTTGATAAAATGATGTGTAACTGAATCACTTGGCCACACAGCAGAAATGAACACATTGTAAATGAACTATATTTCAATGAAATATAAAAAAATTAACAAATAAAAAAATACTTTGGATTAAAGTACTGAGCCTAGTACCTGACAACAACCACAATAGTAATAACAACATTCACTTCTGTGACCAGCTGCTAGGTGCTTATATATATAAAATCATATAAAATCTTCCACTTAAAGTCTATTACCTCAAGAGGGATATGGAAGTAAAAAAAAATCTTCCTTATAATCCCTATGGAACAACTTTAGTGTCTTGGCTGCTTGACAGTCTAGGAAGATGGTTTAGGGGGGAAATGATAGTGGGTGTTTCAATGTGTGAGTTGGGATGGTAGAAATATTTACCATCTTCCTCAAATATGTGAAGATCAGTTGAGACAGTACCTATTCACGTTATAAAATACTAGACATTATTAATGATAATTATGTGGTATAGATGCTATGCATTTGATCGTTTAAACTGGTTTTTCTAAAATCAGATATTCGAAGATTCCTTAGTCCCCTGGGGCCTGTTTGCGTACATCAGGGAGCTGGAATAAGTGGTTTTTTTGTTTCTTTGTTTGTTTTTTTAATTAATTTATTTTATTTTATTTTTGGCAGTGTTGGGTCTTCGTTGCTGCTTGCGGGTTGTCTCTAGTTGTGGTGAGCGGGGGCTACTCTTCATTGCGGTGCGTGGGCTTCTCATTGCGGTGGCTTCTCTTGTTGCAGAGCACGGGCTCTAGGCACACGGCCTTCAGTAGCTGTGGCACACAGGCTTAGTTCCTCAGTGGCATGTGAGATCTTCCCGGACCAGGACTCAAACCCGTGTCCCCTACATTGGCAGGCAGGTTCTTAACCACTGCGCCACCAGGGAAGCCCTGGAATAAGTGTTTTGTATGAGGATTGTTTTTCATGTGCCAATAGGCCAAGGGGGTGTTATAAACATAACTTAGAAAAGAATGGACTCTCTTGCTAGGTGTGATGCTGCTTCAGAACATGGAACATGGCCGGGGCAAGAGCTAGTAGACATAATTTCTAGCCATGGCTCTACTCTTCCTTAGCTGTGTTCACATTCACCAATAATTTATTCATTGGCTACTGGATCCAAATTTAACTAAGACTCAGTCCTTGCACCAAAGCTAATCATCTGGTAAAGAAGACAAACTTATGAGCACATAACAAAATCTCTCCCAGAATAGACATGAAAGTGTATACGGTCATTTCAATTTAGAAGGGTGAGGTGAATTACCTATCTGGGAAACAATAAAAGGATTTTAATGGCACCATTCACTTCCACACACATTTTGAAGTGCATACTATATATCAGGAACTGTGATATTGATGGAAGTTATGGGTAGGCAAAAACCAAAGTTAAGCCTGCTCTCAAGGACTTCACAGGAGAGAATGAGGTATGTAAAAAGGTGAATCACCATAGTGAGGGGTGGACACAATAATAGCCCAGACATTAGTATCAGGGAGGAGAGTCATTGGTAAGACCATTTTGTTTGTGGGGTTATTGGTGGCAAGCAACAGAAATTATTTGTGGGTATTTTAAACGGAAGAGGAGCTTTTCAAGACTACATTAGGTAGGTCACTGAATTGCTTGGAAGAATAGAAAACTAGGTTGGCAAAATAAGCAGAAGAAAAGGGAAGCCAGAAACTACAAACCAAATCCTGCCAGTGGGTCAGTCTGCTGAGGATGGCGTGGCTGTCCCCACTGAGTATCAGTGTACTGTCCTCAACTGGCACCATCACTGGCCCAGGGTGCTGCCCGTGATCCACTCTGGCCTCATTGCCTTTGGCTTGTGCACCTGTTTGATAGAATGTAGGTCTCATCCTTTCTCTCTTGCTGCAGAGGACCTGGGGAGTGAGTCTTTGGCAGCTTCTATAGTTGGAGCAAGTTCTTTTTCCCTTATAAATATTATTTATAAAGTGAGGTAAATTCTCCAAAAGTAAGAAGGGAGTTCAGACACTGGCCAGCCAGAAACACATGTTGCAGATACTGGAGGTCACGTTTTCATCTTTGCTGGTTTTCTTGTGCCTATCAATAAACAGCAAGTTGATTGATTATCATTTCATATTTATGGATGAATATATGTAAAGCTACCATTACATGCTATAGTAATTGATCAAAAGAAGATCCCTTATACCTCCATAAGCTGTGTGTTTGTTCCTTGTTTCTTTCCAAACCAGGCATGAGATGTGCACTTACACAAGCTCCCCAACTCAAATCATGGCTCCATACCAAAGAACTAATAAGCAAGCCCAAGGTTCTTTTGTTTTTCGTCCTTTTTTGAATAATTACTTTACCTATTTCTTTCTTACCAATTCAGGCAACATACTTTTTCTCAAGGAAATTACATTGGCTTATGAAGGTGTGTGAATAAGCAGAATGACAAGAGTTTGCTTCAGCTTGATTTAGATGGATATTGCAATTATTGGAGGAAAGGACCTTTTCCTAAATTCAGCTATGAATCCTCTACAGATCAAAACAAGGACCACTTGTAAGATGGTTCTCTTGCTTTAATACATATTATATTTTGTGAGCATATAACAACCTCTTATTATGTGGTAAAATACTCTTTTTGGCATTGAGGGAAACAAATATATTCTGAATTTCATCATGATAGGGAGAACAGATAAGCTGAGTTTTTTGGGTCAAAAAAGGGGGGATTATGAGCTTTTCAAGTGTGTGTGATAAATACTGAAAAGGAACTGTCACGGATGTTTTTGCAGCTCAAAAGTGTATTAGACCTGGAGTCTCCACTTAGGATTATAACTAGAGTTTCCTGACCATGTTCTGCCAGGCCCTGTTATTGAAACGGAGCAGGACCCTATGGTCCTTCCCCCCATGTCCTCAGCCTGCCTTTTGTCTGTGGAAAAACTTTAGCCAAAGAATAAGTCTAATTAGAGAAGTGAGAAAATGCAGAAACAAAGGAAAACAGTCCAACAAGACTAAATAATAAAAGTTCAGTCATTAAGCAAAGTCGAGGACCTTTAGTTCCTTTTCAAGGGCTAGAGATAATATGCTGAGCCATATCCTGTGAGCTGTCTTATAGATACTGAAACCCCCACCAGGTGGAAGAAGTTAATACATGATGACCAGACTGTAGCCATGACATAAGCTGCCACAATTCTGAGAACTGGCCTCAAAGAAATGGGAACAAACTGACCCTGGAACTGAAGACTAGCTGTACTTAAAACGATCAAGATGATGGTGGTCAGACCACCGATGACCAGTTTCAAGATGACTGTCAGAGTTGACTGTGCTGTTTCTGCATGTAGCCCCCTCCCTCTGTCTATAAAAGCTCTTGCCCACTGATTGTCAGGAGTCCAACCACCAGTTGCTGGCCTCCAAAATAAAGCAAACTTTCCTTTCCACCAGACTTGCTTTTTTATTGGCTTTTGAGTGGTGAGCAGAGCAGCTGGACCCACTTTAGGTTAAGTATTTGGCTCCCAACGTGAGGTTGGGTTCTCGTGATATCTGGCTCCCGGGTTTTCCTGAGCAGGGCTGCTGCCATGAAGACGCGCTGGGACGGCTGCGAGGAGCCTCCTGGTCGTGGATCGCTGGCCCTGCCCTGAGAGGGGTTTGGCAGGGACATTCCTAGCAGCTGCTCAAACCATTTATTTGAGGGCCCCTCCCTGTTTCTCTCCTGGTTGGCACTGGCTGCCAATGTATGCTTTTCCTTGGTGGAATGGAAAGATGCCTCTGAACGAGCTGACGAGCTCCAAGACCAAGTAAGTCCACCGGTGTGCACCCGGCAAAATTCTCTTTTGAGCATGAAGTGTCATTTGGATGTTTTGCCAGTTGGTTCTGACGTGTGTCTGACGTCAAGGCCCGTTTGTGAGCACAAAGTGCTATTTGGACGTTTTTGCCAATTGGTTCTGACGTGTGTCTGATGTTGAAGACCGTTTGTGTTGTTAAGTGTTTGTTTGGGACTCCATATGGGTCATCCTCTCCATGGATTTGCGACTGTTCTGTCTTTTGGTGTGTGAGGGTATATTCCATTTGTGTGATTGGTATTCTTGCTGCCTTTTGTAGAATGGGAACAATATATGGCAACAGTATTCTTTAGACTCTGGAGAAAATTGGTTAAGATGAAACTCTTCTGAAACTCCAAAACTGATTCTTTTTGCATATGCAGTTGGAGAAAACTAGCTTGATAAGATACTTTTTTCAGAATCTTGACCCTGAGAGAACAGAGTTACCACTTTCGGTAACATTAGGTGCCCCTTTTTACATTTCTGTTAACATCCCATGATCCACTCTTCTCCAGCATCTATCTCAATTTTTAGTTTACTTGTTTGTTTCCCTAATAGTTGATAGCCTTTTTGAGGGCAGAAACTGTGTTCTTTCTCTCTAGAATTGCTAGCTCTTACCGTGGCTCTACCAGTATCTAATGACTTGAACATAGAGAGCTGAATAGTGTCATGGAATTAAAGTATTTATGTTTTATGCAGAGTAATATTCCAGTCAAACAGTAGGTTTTGAGTATGTACTATGAGCCCGGTGGTGTGTTAGGTAATGCTGCTAGATGTGACATGTAACAGACATGATTTGTCTTTCTTGGATCTTGGAATCCAGAAGAATGTGCTTCAAGGAACAAGTAATGTAAAATTATATATGGCTCAAGGGATAGAGAAGAAGTTCCAAAATGCATTTCTGGCCAGATGATTGTGAATTATGTAAATGAGCAAAGATATTAATGTGTTATGTAGAGATGATGCTGATAAACATAGATTTTAAAATCATTCTACAGTTTTTACTTAAAATCTTGTCTAGTTAGCAAACAGTGATGACACCATCTCACTGCTTCCCTCAACAATATATATCTATACATGAAAAATGGACATATATTAAATTAAGGCTATAGAGGGAAATCACATCCTGCAATATACTAGAACAAAGAGGGATGGATAAAACACAAAGGTGAAAATGTCATAAATGGATAACGTAAATATTATGAGTTTTCCTGAGGTATTTGTTCCTGAGGAATAATCAAGGACTTTTTGATGATGGCCATTCTGGCCAGTGTGAGGAGGTACCTCACTGTACTTTGGATTTGCATTTCTCTAATAATTAGCAATGATGAACATCTTTTCTTGCACCTATTGGTCATCTGTATGTCTTCTTTGGAGAAATGTCTATTTAGGTCTTTTGACCATTTTTTGATTGGGTTGTTTGTTTTTTTGTTATTGAGTTGTATGAGCTGTTTGTATACATTGGATATTAAGCCCTTGTCAGTTGCATTGTTTGCAAATATTTTCTCCCATTCTGTAGGTTGTCTTTTTGTTTTGTTTATGGTTTCCTTTGCTGTGCAAAAGCTTACAAGTTTGATTAAGTCCCATTTGTTTATTTTTGATTTTATTTCTATTGCCTTGGGAGACTGACATAAGAAAACATTGGTACGATTTATGTCAGAGAATGTTTTGTGTTTGTTCTCTTCTAGAAGTTTTATGCTGTCATGTTTTATATTTAGGTCTTTTGGCCAGGCATAAGAATTACTCTTGATTTCTTTTTTGATAGATTACTAGACTTCTAGATCAGGTGATTGAAAAAAAATCAAGGTCTTCATTAATTTCAGCAAGTCATTTGACAGTTTTTACTGATTTCCTGTTGACAAATTGGAACGCCGTCAATAAAGAATGTGGTTGTGAGGTTTTACTCTGAGAGTGGCCTAGGATGCCCTGTCCTACCCTTGTCCCTCCCCTTTCACAAAGCTGAATGTAGGCTGAAAAGGTGTGCAAATGCCTGAAAACTGAGGATCACGTATTAATATGGAATTCAAGGTGATTTAAGCTGGCTGGAACAAACAGCCCAAACCAAGGCAACTCCACTTACCATGATTAAATTCAGATACAACTGTTTAGGTTAGGAAACAAAGAAGAATAGAGATGGGGAGACCTATCTGGGCTGCTGTCAACATATACATGAACAGATTTTTATACAAATCAAGTCTTCTGCAAGGGAACAGAATGACGTAGCTGTTAAGCATTCTGATTTTTCTATGGATGGCATTAATAGCAGGTTAATGTGAAATCTGAGGGACCTGATGGTTCTGTCCTAGGCTGGGCTTCTCAGTTCACACCAGAAAATGGTATCTAGTAGCTGCTTCAGTGATAAGCCAAGAGGAGAGTGATCAGAGAATTTCCCTGAAGTTAAAACAAAACCCAAAACTTCTCTGATGGTACTGTGGATATTTGGCTTAAGGGAGAAAGATTTTAGGGCCACGCTGATAACAATTTTTATTTATAAAGGGCTTTTATGTAGAAGAAAGAATAGATTAATTTTGCATTATTCTAGCAGATGGTGGAAATTGTAATAAGGATGTGGAATGTAATTCATCACAAAGAACTTTTTAGCTATTAGAACTGCATGAAATTGGGATAGAAAGTCTTAGGAGGCACTAAGCTCCCATGATTGTTAGTGTTCAGCCGTGTAACTGACAGCTCTCCAGGTGGGGATTTTTACATGGGGGGAAAGTTGAATTGAATGGTAGTCTAAAGACTTCTAACTCTGGGGTGGTCTGAGCTTGTAGATTCTGTTTGTGTTTACTTTTTAACTCCAGAGGCTAACATTTAATATCTTAAAATCACCCTTATGTTACAAGATGTCTTGCTAAAGATAGTAAACAGAATCTATTGGGAGGAGACAAAATGCATTTGGCTTGCTGTTCTTTGATAGGTCTTAGCTGAGATTGACATTAACTGTGGCATATGTATGTGTCAGGTTCTATCTTTATTCACGATTGTTGCTTTTTGCTGTATATGGTGCTGTCATTCTTCACATATTCCAATCTTTCTTTTAACTCCCCTCAGAGTTCGTTTTAACAATGAATAAAAACTTTAAATCATTACATTTCACTATGCTTTTAAATAACTGGAACAAGAGTTTTGTATTTGAATTGAACTGTAATTCTAGGTGGCACACAGATTGTTAATGTAAACTTTCATAGCCTAGGCATGTAGACAACATTTGGCACACTTATACTCTGCGTTAATACTATAATTATGGCCATGTTTATTGTATATTTTGTCACTTGTGGGACATACTTATGATCACTTTATGTGCTTTATCTTGTTTAATCCTTACAAAAACTCTAATAACACTCCCGTTTTATGGATGGGGAGACTACTGTTTAGAGATTGTAAGCTATTTTTTATGGTGATTCAGAGCAAAGGCTTTTCTTTTACCTTGCTATCACCATAGGGTAGAAAGATTTATTTTGCATACACAAGAATCTGCAGTTCCATTCCACATCCCCCTCCAACCTCTCAGGAGCAGACACTTCTGGAATTTTCTTTAAACTACCTTCCCCCACCTTTAAAAATTTTTTTTGGTATACATGAAAAAAATAATCAGGCTTTTTATTTTTGTCTAATTATTTCTTCTACCAGTCTATTTTACAAGTTTTAGTTCTAAACATTTAGGCCTCTAACTATGCCACGTTCCCAGCTATCATCCTCCCTAAAATGTCTCCAAGACTGACCTACGACAGTCAATCAACTGGGACCATTCCATGGAGTCCACAATGGGTAGAGTTCTGACCTAGTTGCCGTGGAGAGTAACCCAAGAAAGAGAAGATTGTCAACCTACTGAAACACAAAGTCATGTAGGAATGCTTTCAGAGGGATGTACATAGAGCAGGGATAAATTAATCAAATGGTAGGGGTCAACTAGCTAATCTGTTGTATTTCTATAGAACGTTGACAACCATGGCTGAGCTTATTATTAAAGATTTTTCAATGCAAATATTATGAGGCATTCTGCAGTCAGAGCAGATTCCCTACCTTTTTATTTGTTCCAGCCATGCAAGATTAGTCATTGATTTCAGCAACAAGGAGCACATACAATATTGTCACCTGCCATTGATTGCCTTTCTCTTGTTCACCGAGCAGGCGACAGGAGACAGCAAGGTTACTTAGTGGGATATATTAATTCAGCCAAGTATCTAAATACACAGCCAAGCCTAGTGAGATAAGGCTGTGACATATCTATAGCAGTCCCCCCCCCCACTTCTTGTTTATATGACTGAATTTGCTTTCCTCGTGGATAAATCCTTTGAGAGCCACTCTCATTGGGTACCCTATTGCAGAGGGGCCAGAGATATACCTAAATCATTAGTTCTTTATTAGTTTGGGGACCATAGGAAAAATGCTTTAGTGAAAACCTCTTTCTCACTCACTGGCTCGCTGTCTTTCCCTGTCTCCCTCCCTCCCTTTCTCCCTTCCTGCCTCCCATAAGTATATGTTCACTCTTATGCCCATTTCTCAGTTAAAATAGAGCTTGGTGTAATTCATTGGCTCCTAAAATCACAGAATGGGAGATGTCCTCTCTATGCTATAATTCTTTAGGGAGATGGATTGTAAAAAAAAAAAAAAAAAAAAAAAAAAAAAGATTTTGATGCATGGGTGCTCCAAATTTCCATTGGAAAATCTCTAGCCAAAAGTCTCATGCTTATTCAGAGACATGATTATCTGATTGGATGCAGGGCTTGGCAGAAATCACTTTTTAACTCAGACGTGGGATGGCGACAGAGTCTCATTACGTTAATTTTATTTACAGGGCAGCCCGGTTTCCTGTGCTGCGAGCTGGGTGCTTATTCAGCTGCCTTGGCTTAGGTGGGTTTTCTGCACAGCATATTTTTGTTTCCAAACCATTTTGGCCCTGGAAAGATGTCTGGCCTTGTTTCACTTTCGTAAACTCTGATGAAAGCCACAGAAGTTTCCAGGGACCCAGGGCAAGCCACTTGTGGGGCCCTTCCTTGCACTGTGTGAATGGCTACTGGAGGGTGGGTTCTAATCAGAAGACACTCCTGTTTCCTGAGGCTTTTGCCTTCACATAAGAAGGGAATGTTGTCACTGAATGTGGCATGAACCTCTCTGTGCCACCTCCCAGGAAGGGCTGAAAGCCACTAGATCTGTGACTTTTCTTCATGGGTAGATGTGGGGTCTTATCACACACCCTTGGCCTCCCCCAGGATGCTCTGTGTTCATACTTATTACAAAGGATGTGGAAAAACTGAAAAAAGAGTCTGGATCTGGCTTCAGTAGAGGCTGCTACTACTGTTTTTGTTCCATTTGCTTCTCTAAGTACTAATGTTCTTACACATTATAGGGTACCTACACATATATACCTACACATACCTTCTCATGGAAGCATCACAACACATGGATGAAGGACGTGGAAACAGTGATGTTATTTCATAGAATAGCCTCAAAGGGGCCATTTATACAGGTCACCCTGCTCAAAAGTGCTGGAGGTGGAATTTAAAGTCTCTGACAAGTAGTCAATGATTTCTTTTTTCTCACTCAAGAATGGTCCCAATCAAAATTAATATGTTAATCTGAATAAATTATTAAATTTATCAGGATAGACATTGTGTCACATTTGAACAACAATGATAGATTAGACTACTCAGATCACAAGAAGATACTGATGACTGCTGAGAAATCAAATCAGAGCTAAATTTACATTTATGTTCAGCAATAAAAATTCAATTCAATTATTTCAAAATATACAAAATTGTATTTTGTGTTAGGTGTGGCTGCATTGAATAGGCTATAAATGAAAGGGACTGAGGTTTCCTGATGTAGGAGTGCTGACAAAGGGCTTCAGACAGCCCTGTTTTTAATGATACAGGCTTAGTTGGTCCCGAAACTGAGGTATTTGCACTTCAGGACTGTGAAAATGCACTTATTTATGAATATATAGGCATGAACTGTTAGTAGAGTTCATCCCAAACCAACTGGGACCAAAAGCTCCTTTTTACCTAGCCCATGCTATCTCTGGGTCCTATGCTGAGTACTTTGCTGATGTTATTTTGTGATTTACTAGTCACTACCAGGTAGCAGGT
Source organism: Eschrichtius robustus (assembly GCF_028021215.1). Classification (NCBI taxonomy): domain Eukaryota; kingdom Metazoa; phylum Chordata; class Mammalia; order Artiodactyla; family Eschrichtiidae; genus Eschrichtius; species Eschrichtius robustus. Next base: position 56,065,313 of record NC_090835.1, on the reverse strand, counting down.
TAGGGACCATTAGCCTGATGAAGACATGGGGTCCCAGAGAGTAAAACACTTTGCCCGTACCTGCATCTCCTGCAGCCACTGCCCCAGGCACCCAGCAAGGTCTCCTGCTCTTGTCTCGATGGGTTTTCTTAACCCAAAGCTGATTCAGTGACCAGGACGCAAGGGAGATGAGCTCCTCCTCTCCTTACCTGCTCCCCTCCCCACAAGAATGCAAAACTCAGGTTGAATAGGAATTAAAATGTCAGGCATTTATATTTGTTTTAGGGCAGGCTTGGAGAAATAGGGACTTTCAACAATTTATCTTTCATACTGGAAAAAAGAAAAAAGAAAGTAAGAAAAAAAAAAAAAAGAAAGAAAACAAGCATTTGCTTCAGTGACTAGATGTATAAAGGCTAAGATGTTTCTCTTATACTGAAAGATCTGGGTAATTGCCTCAATTTTCCACTTCTCTTTTTGTGTGCAGACATGGCCTCATTTTTTTAGAGCTTTTTCGACCAATAAGTTTCCAATATATTTGAAGTTTTCAATTGTCTCAAGTAGAACGTAATAAGATCCTTTTCTTTGGGGCATCTTGTAAACATATTTTTAAAGAATTATTAAAATATGCACACTTAGCACTGTTAGCAAATATTCACAACCCTTCAATAGCAGCTGCTTTGAGGGATGATAGAAACTGTGCAGCAAGTTAGGACGACAATAAACCATTAACACTACACATCAAGTATAAATGTCATTTTTCTGCCTGCTTCCCACCTCTTACAAAAAGTAAGCTCGATTTTGTACTAAACACGTCTCAATTGTTATTTTAAAAACATCATTATCTTGATTCTTCTTAGAGACTCAAAATTGTTTCCATTTTTCCAGATTTTTAAGGTTGACAAATTAAAACAGGATATTTTAGAACTGATTTCTTCAGCTGCTGAGATTGTTTTCTGTAACATTTTGTTCAGAAACAATTTCCATAGTAGAATCATCAACCAGAAAATCAGGACTGATACAGAGAAAGCTATAGCCAGATGGGGACCACAGTTGGGTGGCAAAGTGTTTGGAATATAAAGAAGAAATGTCTGTAAATTTCATAATGGGGAAATTGGATGAGCAGTTCAAATTTATGATCTCAACCCTGTGATTGAGCCAAAGCCAACTCTTGGCACTTGAGTCCTAGTACATCTTCCTTGTTCTACTAGATTTCCTGACTTCAGGGAACCCAGCTGGTGGATGGGAAAAGTGATGGTAATAATCATGCTTCAAATCTGCAACTAATGTCACCTAACTTCTGATTTTACTCTCATTTTATTATCTCAAATGACTATCTTAATTTACCTCAGCAGGTTGAATTTTTAGAAATTTGCTTTTATATGATGATTACCTTAACATTCAGAAAATAATGCAAGACTATATTACTACATATTCTTATATGCATAACATATTGAAAGATTTCATCTATACTCAATGCCCACTGATTTTAGCTGATATAGCTGCAACATACAGCCAAGAAAATAAGCCTTATTTCAGGGTCCAGGAGTAGTTGATGAACCTTCAAACAATTAGCAAGAAGAACTCCTGCATCTTTTTCTCCATATTGTTCAAAATGTTCTAAGCAAGATTGGGACATGGAATGCAGAGGAGCAGGAGTTTGGGTCCGGCCTTCAAAGGTAGTAACTGGTTTTCAGTGAGGAATGAGGCTCAGTGAGAAGTGGCTATGAAATAACCACTCCTCATTCCCAAATGAAACATTGACTCCTGGACCCAGGAGAGCAGGTGAAAAAATGGTGCATCTGTCTTGCCCTTTCATTTCTTTGGCATTGGTTGTTCATTCATTCATTCATGCATGCATGCATGCATGCATGCATTCAGTCATTTGACAGTTGAATGCCCATTTTCCACCACCCATTGTGCTAATTGCTGGGGACAAAACAGTGAACAAAATTGAAATAGTTCCATTCTCCATGGAGTTCAATGAAGGATATAGATAAATCAATGGGCAGTTACCATAAAGTTTGCCAAGCCCACGGTAAAATTGTGTAGCGTGATGAGGGTGCATGTAGCAAAAGCATCTAACCCAGACTGTGGGGCAGTGGTAGGGGGTCAGGAGGCTTCCCTGAGCAAGTGGTATTTGTCCTGAAATCTGAAGAGTTCGTTAGGCCAAGGAATATGGGCTTAGCAAGGCGGGATGTTGTCTCCCCTTAAACATTTATCTAAAATATGGGATTCAGGGAACAGAAGAATGCTCCAGAAGAATCCTCTTCTGTGAAGGTCACCTTACATCTACCAGGAGATAAACTGCCACCTCAGGACATTTATTTTTATGTAGATATGGACGTTGAGACAGATCAGTTAAATCCACAAAGTCTTACTGCTAAAGAGTGATTTTTAACTGGAGCTGTTTATACTTGGGAATGTCCAACTAATCCATCTTTGTTTGGATTGACTCATCAAGAAAAGAACTGACAGTTCTCTGGATAAGGGCTGAGGTCACCCTGACCTTTGGTCTTCAGTTCAGGACAGTACAAATTTATTCATTCTAGTCTCCATGGTCATCCCAAAATCACTGAAAAAAATCGGCGCATCTAAAAGTTTAATGGAATCCCTAGAGAAAAATTTCAAAGTTTCCTTGGACTTGACATTGGTTAACACTTACAAAATATAATATACAGTGTTTGGGCTCAGGTGGGTAGGGAAATTGAGAAGGAAACATAAATTATGAAAATGTCTACTATTTTCTGTCCTTTGTCTACATGAAAAAAAAACCTTGATAGCAGTAAAGAAACCAGCCTGAGAAGCAGATTATCCCATGTTTTTGAACTCGTAATTCTGTATCACCCACGAAATTGTGTGAATTCCTATTTTACATTTGTATTTACTTGTTCAGGTTTCCATGACACTAGGTAAGTTCCAATTTTCTGCCCAAACAAGCTGAATGACTAACAGCACTTTTTCTGTTGAATATCACATCACCTATAAGCCACACAAAAAGATAAATACGTACTTACTGGAATTATTGAATGTGAAAAAAATCACTTAATAGTCCCTTAACAAAATCCTGAAATATTGTTGAATATGTTGTCAATAGTGGCAATTTTTAAAACTTGGGCTAAACTTTAACCTGCTCTTTAAAAGAATTCATTAAAATGCTACTAAATGGTTTCATGGAAAACGTGTTTGCTTTGGTCCAATTTAATAAACATGTGTTAAGCTCCCTGTATGCACAGTTCAGTGTAACTTTCCCACCCCTCTGGGTCAGGGAGAGCTTTAAACACTCAGGTAGAGCACTCTTCATTCAGCTGTGGCAATGGCATTCCTCTATCAGAATTTTGTGTTTTCTTGTAACATTTCCCCCAGTTTTATTACATTCTATCAAAAGAGTACAAAGTGATCACAGAAAATTAAAAAAATAAATTATCTGTATTCCCATTATCTAGTTAGAATCATTTTACTCTTTTGTTCTCTTTTAATTCATATTTTTTTCTGTATCTAAATTAGGATTCTGATATATATATTACATCTATTATTTACTAATGTGCTCTTTCCAGGTTAGTAAATAATCTCCATGTCATGAGCATTTCCTTATGTTTATGTTTTTTCAGGACTATGATTTTCAGTAGCTGAATTCACTGTATGAATGAAGTCATGTAAACAATCCTGTATTGTTGGGCATTGAATTAACTAGGGTAGAAGCTCCATAGGTGTCACAAAGAGACCTGAGCTTTGGTCATTCAGATATGACAGAAGCTGACAACACAGAGAGAGGCAGGTGGCCTTGCTGTGATAGGGGGCTTTGCTCTGTGAGGTCCCCTAGAAATCCAGATTTCTTCTGTGTTGTTTCTCTACCGTCTCCAAGGGTGTTGCCTTCTTCTGTGTGCTTGGAATTATTTCATGAGCTCCATGCCCTTGCCCTTTATAGGAAAGGCAAGTTACTTTCCTATAAAAATGTCATCTAATAAAACCTGGGGAGGAGAGTGGTGGTGTTTTTACAAAGTGAAGTAGAAAATGGACAGTGGGGAGGAATTAATAATATCTGCTGTAGGCATATAGATTTTTTCTTAGTTTTTTCTATTGTAAATATCATATAGAACTTTCTTGTATATTAGTATTAATGTGCATATTTGATAGCTGATTTGAGATAAATATGGAATATTAGGTAAACATATGTTTTTACATCTTTTCATCTATACTCTTTGAATGCCTTTCAGAAAGGTTCCATCTTGGTTATTAACTTTTATTTTAATCATTGAGATTCTTTAGTTTAAAATGGCATTTCATCAGAGTATTCATTTGCATTCATTTCATTACTAGTAAGCTTGAGTATTTTTCAGGATTATTTATCATTTATTTGTATTTTGTGATTTAACTATGGCTATTCCTGGCCAGTTTTTCTTAGAATTACTTTTTCTTCTGATTTGTCAAATTCTAATTACCTCTTGTGATACATATGGCATATATTTTCCCATGTTATCATTTTTCTTTTAGTTGTATTTATTCTTTCATTAGAGTTTTTTATTTTTATGTTTGTGAATCTATCCATATTTTCCATGATATCTTGTTGCTTCTTTTTGTTTGTTTTTTGTGTTGCTTAGTAAGGCTTACACAAAACTGAATTGAGATAAATAATTGCCATTTAAAAGAATTATTTTGCTTTTTTTCCTTATAGTAACATCTTAAATCTCTGTGGTTGAAAACCAACAAACATTTTTTTGATCTTTTTTTTTCACTGAATTACTCAACAAATTTTTTATTAGTTGTTGAGTATATGCCAGGCATTCTGCTAAGTAGATGCCATATACCTCAGAGCTTGTGCATTGAGCATGATATTGATATTAATGAATTCCATCTTTCTCCAAGAGTTTGAAATGCCGTTTTTTCCATACATAAATTCTTATATATTTTGGATCTGCTTTTGGCTTTTTTTTCCATTAGAGTTTGCTACTTTTTACTCTGGTATCAGCCTTAGATGGGGTTGGGGGGAAATATGTCCTAATTAATACAAAAATCAAATAAAACTCAAGACTCAATGAAACAAATCTCATCTAAATTCCTGGTATGAGGGTGATAATGTTAATATTATTTTGTTACATAGTTTTGAGGGAGCTATTAAAAAACAAAATAAAATAAGAAAATATATTTTGTGTGTTATATACATTTTAATACTCAATTATTAGGATAACCAGTTTTTAATTGAAAGGATCAGGTGTGGCAATGCAATCCTTCAACTGTCATTAAAATATGATAGGATCCCAGATAACTGGATATAATAAAAAGTATAATAATAGTTTATAAGCAGAAATTTCAGTAATTGGCATAACTGCCATCGCCCACATGTATTTTTTCTGCTTTCATCTTTATTTTATATTGTGTAAAATTGCTACATGAGTAAATTCTGATGCATTATGCATATTATGATTAAATATTTGCCCTCATTAATTATTTTATTCTAGTGCCTTATGTAGTTATCTTTTTCAATGTTTTTAGACTTGAGTATATAATAGAGATAAATATATATATAAAACAGACTATTTACAAATATGTACTTGCCCTTTAAAAATTAGTTTAATACATAATTTTATCATCATAATTATACCTGTTGCCAAGGTAGTTGAGTGTTTCTCTGTTATTTGTCCAAGTATTTCAATTGTTGTCAGATTTCATCTACTATCATCAGTGAACTATATTCTGTTATTATGCTACATTGCAATCATCTTCTTTTCAATCAAAGACTATTTTCAAAATCTAGTCTCATAAAAATGAACTACCGTCAATTACATTTTGAGCTACATAATCTCAGCTGGATAGATACTGTGTGAGACTCTTTCCAGCCATCTTCGTTATCTGTATCTTAGTTAGTGATAGATTTTCTGATGGTTAATTCTCTAACTTTCAAAATATTGGTCATTTAAAGGCAAGCATTTTTTCATGACCTAACCTGTATTGGTTATGAGCTGAACTCCAAACTTAGCCATGGAACTCATTTCTCCATTTGGTGGTATGTGAGTAATGCAACTGAATCATACTTATCTCTCACTTTGTGCCACAATTCTATCGTTTATTTGGTATTTTGGATGATAAGTTAGGAAATGTTTTCTATTCCCTCATTAAATTTAAAAGTGTGTTTTTTTTTTTTAATTATGATTTGCCATTAGCAATTACAGATGACTGTGCCAAAAGCAGATTTGAGATCACTAAATTAATGCAGTTCTCTTTACACGATCTTACACAAAGTGCCCAAATTCTATCATTTCATTACAGGAATCCTGTGAAGTGAGACGCGTAACAATGTTTTGTAGTCTGTGGACACTGGGAGGTTCCGAAATGTGACGTGACAGCCAAAATCACACAGTTGGAAAATGTCAGACACATTCTTGAATTCCAGCCTCTGACTTTAAGTCCAGGACTCTTCATTATATACTAAACAAACAAACAAACAACCCCCCCCCAAAAAAAAAAAACACCTGTGTAGTATGATGTTGACTGATGTTACCTTTTGGGGTGTTCTTGTTTATCAAAGCTACTCACTTGAGTTGAGAATTGAATAATTATATACTAAAGGCTTTACTTAGTAAATGAAATTGGTTACAATAAATAGGGAAAATGTGTTCATTTTGTATTGAACATTGACTTGCCTTTAGGTTCTGTTCTCTCTGCTTTTGAATTTATAATTCTAATCTATTACAAGTAAAACAAGTTTGTCTCTTCATTTGTTGTTGATTATATTTAGCTTTTAAATTTAAAATATTACTTTGTGTTTATTACTTTTAGATGGGCTGAATATTGGAAATTTTGAACAGATTTTAAAAAATGAGTTATAGGTCATTTCAGCATCTCGAGATTACAAATATTGGAGATATTTTTGTCAATCTGTATGTATATGTATATACATATACACATACATATATATACACATACCTAAACACACATATACACAAACATACTTAAAAATACATACAAACATTTTCTTCTTTTTCAAACAAAATTGGGAGTCTGCTGTTTATTTAGAGTATTGTAAATTTCCCATACTCTTTGATAACATGATATTAACATTTGTATTATATCAATTTAAACAAACCATGTCCATTCCTCCTTTTAGCTGTATTTTCATTGAATTGCTCAAACTATATTTTTATTACTACTAATAAATTTTACTATAATATAGTAATAAAATTTAGTAATTTTATTACTGAATTACTACTATGACAGGAAATAAAAAGTGACAACTTTTAACAAAAGAAAATTTTAGTTAATAATATTATACACTTTGTCTCACTAAGCAAGATAAAGCAGTGATGCCAATAATAATAGACCTCTTAAGCCCATACAGATCAGTAAAAAATAAGATGGAGATCTTTACAAGACATGGACTGCTGATAAACACAACTTCAGGATCCTCTGTAAAGTTGAGCCTGGGCATGCAATGGAACATCTGTAATGTTCTGAGGATGTTTTGAGAACTTAACCATATGGCTTTTTTTAGGAATAAACATCTTTAGATAGCCAAAAGGTCTGAAAGGGTCACTAATGCTACATTCATCACCCACTCATCCTCTTGGTGAATGTACGTCTGTAAGAATTTTTGGCCCTGGGACTAGAGGTAGCAGATTAGGGGGTGCCACTTCTTTCTTTTGTTTTGGCCACACACAGTAAATAAGACTGTGTTTTTTTCCAAGGACTGAGCCTCGAACGTTCAATTCAATTGCCTTTCATGTGTAGGTTAAGAAAGATTGTGAGAACATTTTTCTTTTGGCTCTTAATTCCTCTAACTACTTCCAAGTCTGGCCATCCAGAAAACCCTAATGATTATCTTTAAGTTAAAAAAAAAAAAAAAGAATTTAAATCAAGACTGAACAAAGATATTGATGCCTCTCTTGTAAGTTGGTAAATTGAGAAAGCTTTTCTATCTTCTCTTCCTGGAGGGGAATATGGGAGAGGACAAACTCCAGGTTTTATTTGGAATTATCTGTGACTTTCACTCTAGATCATTACTATTTATTTACATAATTTCATCAAGTATTTTGATATTTGCATACTGTGTCTTTGTCATATTGCAAACATTTTTTTCACCTGGGCTGGGAGTCTGTTTCATTAATTTCTCAGTTGTGAATTTATTGTCCTCTTTCTTTGCTTGATCTAGTCTCATTTATACTAGATCTTGCTATAATTACTTAAAATGTCTGGCTTTTGGATAACATCTTTGCTTGATTTCCAAGGCTAGCATAATGTTTCCTGATTTTTAATTGCAGCTCTTCATTTCAATAGGAATTGGGGGTAGAGGAGACTTAAAAATATGGAGTAAACTTACTGTATTGAATTAGGCCTTGGAAACATGACTTTGCAGCATTTTCTCATGTGCGAAAAGATCTTAATTTCTTTAAATATTTTTATTTTTGATGTTTAGTTTGTTTTTAAATTTTGCTTTAATCAATAATGCTGTGACAAACTTCTTTGTATCTCTAACTTTATCCATGTATCTCAAAAATTTTCTGTCTTAACTCTAGGAAACTCAATAATACACCCTTTTGAGACAGATTTTAAAATGACACAGACCACGGAAGATAAAGAGAATAATGTTGGTCAGTTATAGATCAGAAAATCTGCCTGTTAAAGTGAGCTTCTCCCCTTCTTTCTCCTGACTCTGAGCTCCATGGAGCAGAAGGTGTACATTTAAAGGGAACGTTTGTGTTCCTGCATGTCTGTAGTCTCTATCCTTTCAGACATTTATGACAATCACATTTTTAGCTTAAAGAGGAGATTTAGAGTGAGTTAAGTTCAACTATTATTTATCAAATATTTTTTATGTGCTAAACAATGAACTGGATGGTAGGAAGGCAGGAAATAAAATATCTATGAGACAAGATTCTTGCCTTCAAGTACTTACTGGTTTCACTGGGGAGCAAAGATGTGCAGTTCTCAAACTTGAGAATGAGTCAAAGTGTGTTCTATGCATGATAAAGTCTGTGGACTCGGAGGGTAAGGAGAAGTATTGGTGGCTGATTTGAATGGACACTGGTCAGTTGTTCAGATGAGGAGTTGTAGTCACTACTGTGCCAAGGGAATGGATTCTAGGGTGGTTTTGTAAAGTCTCTTTTATCTTAATATAGTTACCTTTCATTACGTAAGTAACAACTGCATATATTTTCATAAATTCAAACAATACAGGAGTATTTAGAATAAAACAAGTTCCTCGTCGCTCACGTCCCTCCTTAGAAACAACCAGTTTGTATATATTTCAAAATCATATATATATATATATATATATATGTATATATATATATATATATTTTGTGTTTTTGAGTTTTGTAATTCTGGAAATTGAACCATATGTATATTGTTCAGAAACTAGCTTTTCTTAAATTAATGTTTTACTTAATAAACCTAAAAAGTCTTTTGTGTTAGTAACTATTGATCCAAGTCAATATTTTGACTGCAAATTATGACTTCATTAGCTAAAAAAAAGTGTTGTAGGGGAAACTGGTTGCTCAACAATATAGAAACAGGCCATCCAATGAGAATTGGCATTTTGCATGGTTTTAGCCTCAATTTTTCATCTTCAGATTTGAAGTCTTACACACACACACACACACACACACGTGCACACACACATACATATCACATGTGTTTTCCGCTTATTTAATAGCATCTTTTAAATAACCAGATCATCTACTATTAAGTAGACAAGCAGAGGTTAGGGTTGTGAGAAGGAATAAATTGTTCCTCTTCTACGTGGCTCATTTTCCCTGACAGACTGAAAAAAAAGTGTCTGATAAAACTGAGATTGGGGGGGACTTCCCTGATGGTGCAGTGGTTAAGAATCCACCTGCCAATGCAGGGGACACGGGTTCGATCCCTGGTCCAGGAAGATCGCACATGCCGCGGAGCAACTAAGCCCGTGAGCCACAACTACTGAGCCTGCGCTATAGAGCCCGTGAGCCACAACTACTGAGCCTGTGCTCTAGAGCCCGTGAGCCACAGCTACTGAGTCCGCCTGCCACAACTACTGAAGCCCACGTGCCTACAGCCCATGCTCTGGACAAAAGAAGCCACTGCAATGAGAAGCCTGTGCACCACAATGAAGAGTAGCCCCCACTCGCCGCAACTAGAGAAAGTCCGCGTGCAGCAATGAAGACCCAACGCAGCCAAAAATAAATAAATAAATAAATTAATTAATTAATTAATTAATTAATTAATTAATTTAAAAAAAGTGAGATTGGGGACCCTGAGCCATGATCTGGGTCTTATCCCAGGGCATAATATCATCCCTGCCACAAGTCGTGTATTTGTAAGATCCTGTCCATTCCTGAGAGGTGGGGAAGGGGGCAGTACAGTGCACACAGCTGGGGTGGTCATGGAATGTTAGGAGACCTGTTGGTAGCGATCCTGACCTCCTTTCCTTTGTCTACTGTATAAAAGTAAATCTTTTTTCAACTTCATCCTTCCTCTCACAAGCTTTCTCACTTAAACCCCGAAAGAGTTCACTGTGGTCCCTATCCTGGTCCCTCCAGATGGAACAGATGAGCCCTGGCTGATAAGTGAGTTTTCCATGTGTCTGCAGCATCACCTCATAACCTTTGGGGTATGTTTGCAACCAAATTTCAGTCATATTTATGAGCTGAAACCTGCTTCCCTAAAAAGAGGCTCATCAAGGACCAGACATGCTCTGTTATTAGATAATAGTGGAAGGCAGTGCACTGATTCAGAAAAAGAAAAGGAGATTTAGTACCAAGCTTCTAGCACCCAGAGGTCCCTTTTAGAGTTAAAGCTATGCCCCATGGAGAAGCAATAAAGTCATCCTTCAAGGACACATTTCCACCCCACCCCTCCCTTAGGGTATAATAATCAAAAGGGGAGACACTACCTTCCTGGGAGCAGAATAATGCACACCCTCCTTTCACAGAAATCACTGAACACTTACCTGATGAGTTTATAAGCAAGCAGTCCTGTAGCTGGATACATTTTTAAGTTAATGAATATTCAGCTGATTTATTCAAGGTTTCCAAGAACAGTGAAAGAAGACAAAAACTGAGGACTTATTCATATCACAAAGGAGACTTCCAGGTACTGGTGGGGGGCTGGGGAAAGAGAGGCAGTGACAGCCAGATTTCATGGAAGGAATTTGGGGGCTCTATGTTCCTTTAACCACAGTGAGGATAGGGGCTCCGTCTGCTGCAATGGCAACCTCTCCCCTTCCCATTCAATCTCTCCCATTCCTTCGCTCATGGCTGCCCTCACCTCCATCATAATTCCAGGTCATATGTTTCTCGGGGGAGTTTTATTTTGTTCTTTGTAGGATGGGGCATGAGCCCTGGGAGCAAAACTACTCTTGGCATCTGAAGCCAACCCTGGAATGGGCGGCACTGACTTTGGAGGGCTGTCCTCTGCTCCTGATCACCTCCCACTGAGACCTACCTGACTTCTGCCGCTTTGCCCATTTGTCCAACCATCTGTACCACCTCCACAGTTGATCCTGGGGGCACACAGTAGATTCACTACACAGACCCTCTGTGAACCAAGAATAGGGGTGGCTGCCCGGCAGGGTTGGGGAAGTCTGTGGGCATCCAGTGGGTGGTAGTTACTTTCAACTAATTACGATGGGAACCAATGATTGTACCAAGCATTAGAAATTCACTAACAGGAAATTAAAGTACTCAGAAATTTACTAGCAGGAAGTTGATCTTTCCCTACATCTACATAGTGGATGACTAAGAAATAGAAAATGTGGTGGAAGGAGAAAATGGCCAGAAAAGAAAATTTCAGAGAAGAGTAACCTTTTCTATTACTTTGGGAAAATTCATAAATACAGCAAGTTCCCCTTTGGAATAGAAATAGTTTTTGTTAACTGTTCTAGAAGCTCTGCATTTGTGATTTTAAGTATGTCTGAGATTCTTTGATGATATCTTATTATTTTTGAAGGAAACAGAAGACAGATTCCTTAATACATTAATTCTGAAGAAAACCAAACAGTTCTTAAAGCAAATTTGGATTCTTGTAATTGAAGAATTAAGTGAAGTGAAATCTCTTTATTAACCCCAGCCTCTCTCCCCATCTCTTCATGGATTTACTTCCAGTTGTAGGTTTATTTCTCTTCTCTAGTTTCTGAGCCAGTCCTCTTTGAGGGATGCAGCTCTGCTCTCTGCCCCTCCACCCTGGTGGGAGAGGAGCATTAAGCCCCTCTTCTGAGTACACTGCCCTGAGAATGGGGGTCCCAGGGCTCACCAGGCATCCTTGCATCCTGTGTGTTTCTCACTGCCCTGCAATGGCACAGCTCTGGTATGGGATTCCATAGCACATGGGTGCCCTGAGTAGAACTGGCCTTCTTTCCTATCCCTATGCTGAGTTCCTCTGTAAAGACTGTGGTCTGTGGAGTCTCTTTATAACTTCACTCTGACTCCACTCTTTACAGAGTCTGTCTTTGATGAATGCTTCCCACATCTAGAGACCTCACAGAACTCAGCCCCCTGGCTGGACCTCTGGGATTAGTCATTTCCTCTGTCCCCAGGTGTTGAGCTTGTTCTACATTCTGAGACTCTTTGCAACATTATCTTAGGTCAGAGTTTGCAAACGCATATGACTTCTGAATGAGAGAGCTGGGTAAAGATTGAGATGGATTGAAAGTACATGCCCCATTTAAAGGGGGTGGCCACAAGTCATATTCTGCTGATTATTGCAATTTCAGGAGGAGAAAAAAAATCTGAATTTAGGTGTGAAATTTCCTGACTTGAAAATGTTAGCAACTAATTCATTTTTTTAAAAAAATGACATGTGAACCAAGTACATTCCATCTGCTTCCCGACCTGTGACACAGCTATGCATGTGTGACTTCTATCTTAGACCATGTTCTTGAACTATGCAAACCCTGGTGTCTGTACCTTTGTAGGTGGGTAAGCCTGTGTTGTCACACCTAAGGCTGAGACATCTCACTACTGTCTTAGCCAAGCAAACAGTTGACCTCCAGGACCACCTTGCTTCCTGTGCATTTCCCATCTTGCTACATGCTGGGTGTCAACATATTACCAAGGGGCAACTGCTTGGAAATGTGATTTTCTAACCCAGGAAATTGTTATTAAGCAACTCTAGTATGCTAAGCACGTTTGTTAAGAATATAAACAGCAAATATTAGTAGGACATAGACTTTGTTCCCCAACAGCATGGAAGACATACCTAAAGTGAACCTCCAATGAGTAATGTCTTTGTATAATCCCCTCCCCTTGGGGACAGGCAGAACCTGTGACTTGTTGCTAACCAATAGTATATAGCAAAGGTGATGGAATGTCAGGTCCCTAATTAGTTATGTTATATGGCAGAGGAGATGGGGTGCTGTGCCCATGATTACATTTTGTTTTATAACACTTCCTCGTAGCAGTCTGAGCAAGAAAATCGGACTGCTCAGACCATGCTCTGAACTGCCTATAGGAAGTGTCATGTGGCAGGGAACCATGGGCAGCCTCTAGGGATGGAGGGGAGCCTCCAGATAACTGCTGGTAACAAGCTGAGGCCCCTAGCCACACTGCTGCGAAGAAATGAATTTTTCCAACAACCTGAGTAAAGTTGGAAGTGGATTCTTCCCTAGTGAGCCTTCAGATGAGACTGCAGCCCTGGACAACATTTGGATTACATCCTGTGAGATCCCGAGCAGAGGACCCAGCTAAGTTCTCCTTGGACTCTTGTCCTAGGAAAACTGTAAGAAAATACAAATATGTTGTTTTATGCCACTAAGTGCATGGTAATTTGTTATACAGGAGTAGAAAACTAATACAGCAGTTTATAGCTTATTGTGGAAAATGCCATAGCCAATGCACCACATAAATCAAGGTAGAGAGACATTTACTTGCTTGGATCCCTTTTAGGAAGAGGACTGTACATGTTTGGAAGAAAGACTTGATTGGCTGAGTCCCAGGGCTACTGTACAAGAAGATGTTGTTTGCTTCATCGAGAGAAAGGTGTGGGCCTATGGATGTTCTAGAGCTCATCAAGATTGTGAATTCCTGTCTCCTGGGCACATGCTCCCTTGAAGTAGGTGCCTCTTCCCTGCTCTGTTATGCATCCTACAGGGAGGCTGGCTCCTGGAATCTGCTTCCTGCTAAATCCTACCAGTGGGAAGTGGTGGCAGGAATTTGGAGAGAGAGAGTGATGGTGGGGATGAGCGATGTCAGGGACTGCCTCCTGGTCCTTTTCTAGCACTGGTAGCATCTTAGGTGGTATCTGCATGTCCTTCAAGGCTCCAGCTCCCAAGGGAATGGCCTACTTTGGTTTCAGCTTCTAGAGCATCACTGTGCAACATGATAGCTGCTATCATATATAACTCTATGCAGCTATATAGATTTAAATTCATTAAATTTAAATAAACTTTTAAAATTCAGTTTTTTCAGTTGCAGTAGCCACATTTGGAGGGTTAAGTAGCCACATGTCTCTGGTGGGCACCATATTGGATGGTGCAATGATAGATCATTTCCCTTATCTCAGAAGGTCCTATTGGGCAGCACTGCACTGTAGAGTGATCTGGCCCATGGCTCTGGCAACACCACCTCCTCTCTTTGCCATTCTGGTCAAGGGGTGGTAGTGACTGCTTGATGCTGTTAACCTCTGGGTTGTCTCACTGTTTTCTTTAATTTCTCAGCATTTCTATCAACTGTATAACCAACTCCCTGCATTAAGTCCCTTTGTTCCAAATAACCAAGTGACTTCTTTCTTGATCAGACTTTGATTGAGATACCAGAAGAGGAAAGGATAGGATAGTCAACATTTCTATATTAGTTGCCCATTATTATGTAACAAGTTGCCCTGAAACTTAGCAGCTTCAAACAACAAATGTTTATTACTTGACAGTTTCTGTGAGTCAGGAATCTGGGTAGCTAGGTGGTTCTGGCTTAATCTTTCATAGGATTGCAGTCAAAATGTTGGCAGGGGCTGAGGTCTTATCTGAAGGCTCAGCTAGGGGAGGATCTGCTCTCAGGCTCACCTGTGTGGTTGTTGGCAGGCTCCTGGCTGGGACTCCTCACCATGGGCTTCTCCACAGGCTGCCTATGCATTGATGGCACTAAGTTCTCCCAGAGCAGGTGTTTAGAGGAGTGAGAGAGAGAGAGAGAGAGAAGAGAGACTGACTGACCAAGAGGAAGAGAGTATCCAAGATGGGGGATGTCATAATTTACAGATGAAGGCTGGAAGTGACACCATCATTTCGACTGTATCCCACTGACCATGCAGACCAACCTGGCACCGTGCAGGAGTGGGTACACAACATGGGAAGGCCAGGAGGCAGGCATCACTGACGCCACCTTGGAATCTGCCTACACAGGGGCTCCAGGGAGGTGGAGTGGGTTTTTGTTTTTGTTTTTTAAACATCTTCATTGGAGTATAATTGCTTTACAATGGTGTGTTAGTTTCTGCTGCATAACAAAGTGAATCAGCTATACATATACATATATCCCCTATCTCCTCCCTCTTGCGTCTCCCTCCCACCCTCCCTATCCCACCCCTCTAGGTGGTCACAAAGCTCCGAGCTGATCTCCCTGTGCTGTGCAGCTGCTTCCCACTAGCTATCTATATTACGTTTGGGAGTGTATATATGTACATGCCACTCTCTCACTTCATCCCAGCTTACCCTTCCCCCTCCCCGTGTCCTCAAGTCCATTCTCTTTGTCTGCATCTTTATTCTTGTCCTGACCCTAGGTTCTTCAGAACCTTTTTTTTTTTTTTTAGATTCCATATATATGTGTTAGCATATGGTATTTGTTTTTCTCTTTCTGACTTACTTCACTCTGTATGACAGTCTCTAGGTCCAACCACCTGACTACAAATAACTCAATTTCGTTTCTTTTTATGGCAAATATTCCATTGTATATATGTGCCCCATCTTCTTTATCCATTCATCTGTTGATGGACACTTCCATGTCCTGACTATTGTAGATAGAGCTGCAGTGAACATTGTGGTACATGAGTGGAGTGGGTTTTTTATGTGGGAGATTGCTCCTCCTCCCTGTGACTTACATCAGAAAGGGCAGAAGTCACACAGCAAAGGTAAAAGAATGTGGTGTAGAGACCTCTGATGGGAAAAGGCAAACACCTCTGTGATGCCATGTCCACTTTGAATCATGTGTGGCATTCAGATGTCAGAGGGAAATGCTCACTGTTTTAATTCAAATCCAAGAAAGGATGGAAAATTATAAAGTTGTTATAGTACTTGCTCTGGAAAACAATTTGAAAGCAGACTATTAAAATCAAGATTTTGGGCAAATGTCGTAATATTCACATGTAATATTTTGTGCAGGAGGACAAAAAATGCCTGGCTGGAGTGAAATTTCAGACCTGCTGGTTCTCGTCTAACATTCTTGAGTGAACGTTTAGCAGCAAAAGCTCAGTGGGCTTGGCCATGGAGGGGTTTCTAGAAGGGAAGGTTTAGGAAGCACAGCTGACAGAGGATTGAGTCAGGGGCTACATGCTGGGCTGGGGTGGAGGAGATGGGACAGCTAGTACATGTCAGCCTGTTCTTCCCCAAACGCAGTGAGCCTGAGGGGTCAGAGGCACTGAGACCCCCGCGGTCAGTGATGACATGTGCAGCCACTGCCACTTCCTTGTGGAAGAGATCTCGTCTTATCTCCAGTCAGTTACATTTACTTTTAGTAGAACACAATCTGTCAGGGAAATGGCAGAGTTCAAGAAAATTGCCATTTCAGAGAGAAATCAGAATAGAGAAGGGGGTTTCTAAGGAGCATTTTTGTTTTCCTGAAGAGAGAAAGAGACAAAGAATGAGAATGAGAAAGAGAGAGACTTAAGGTGGGCGTATGCCCAGGAGGTAAAGCACATTACTTTCCTAGTGAAATAGTGAATAGTTTTTTTTTTTTTTTTTAATTGAAAGGCATTTCCATGTTTGAAAGTTCTAAGCTATAAAAATAAACCCTGGAAGTAGATTGCCTGGGGTAAGATTTAATTAAACATTGTACAGTAAATTAGCATAATTTGATGAGGATTGGTTTTAGTTCCAAGAAACTGCAACAGGCAGAATTTTTAATTTTATAATATCTCTTAAAATTCCACTGTCTCATCTCTAAAGTATAGTTTTAGAAAATAAAAACTCAACAAGGTATTACCAAGCAGAAGGCGATTTCTTAGAGATGTTGTATCGGCAGTGGGGAATGAGGAGGGTCTTAATGCAGATACTAAACATTTGTAAGAGAAATTGTCCTTTGTAAAAGGACTTGAATTCCTCAGCTTGAAGCAGAGAGGTTATCTAATGCTATCATATGAATACTTGTTGGGCTGTGACTTAACTAGCATTTCAAGCAGAGGCTGGCCCGCCCTCCCTCCCTCCCTCCCTTCCTTCCTTCCTTCCTTCCTTCCTTCCTTCCTTCCTTCCTTCCTTCCTTCCTTCCCTCCTCATTTCTTTTTCTCTTGATCTCTTTCTAAATAGAAAGGCTACTGAAGATCATAAATAAGAGAGAAAGAGAGAGGGATGGGGAGATAGAAGGAGGGAGAGGGAGGAAGGAAGGAATGAAGGAAACAAAGAAAGAGAGAGAGAGCGAGAGAGAGAGAGAGAGAGAGAGAGAGGGAGAGAGAGGGGCAACCAAACACATATAAGAAAACCCGTCCTGGATGCAGCTATGTCTGTTGATGTTTTGCTCCTGCCTGTAATTCACCAGGTACATTCCTTAGACTTACTCATGTCCACTGTTTGTTTGATGGCTAAGGAACCATCTGCACCCAAAAGGTACAACAGGCTAGAGTTTGCTCACTGCTGGAAAAAAAAAGGGGAAGATTTCTGGACAACTAGGCTCCAAAAACCCTCTTCTACAGGAGTTTGTAATGGTGAAATGAAAGAACTTTTTAAAAGTATGAATCATTCTAAACAGGGAGCAATATGACAGGATTGGTTGCTGGTCTGTGAATTCTGGGGAGTTGTAAGCAGGTCCTTTTTGTGGGTTCCTGCTCAGCCCTGTGTGAGCAGCTCAATGTGAGTAAAGGTTAACGGGTACTCAGGGGTTATTACTCACCCACAGAACAAGTTTTAGAAATAGAGACTTGTCTTTCCAACTCCAAAGCTTAGAGTCCTAAAAACACCATAGTGGGAAAAGTAATGGTTGAGAAACTTTAATTAAAAGACAATGAGAATTTTCTTAAAATTATTTTTTATTTATTGTGAATGAGTCATAATGGCCTCTACATTCTTCATTTCCATCCTGCAGCTCCTATCTCTTAATACAATTTCATGATCTCCCACCATGTGGTTTCAATGTCATATTTACAGATTGGTGTGCCGTCAGTGGGGGACACTGACCAGAGTGGACACTGGTCTGAGCCTGTCCAGGTGTTAATCCTTTAGTTGCTGGAATCCTGTGGTTCCTGGGGAGGGTTTGAGGAGCAGAGGGTTTGAGAACATCAGCTATCTCACAACCAGTAAGACATATTTCAATGGGTCAATAATGAGTATGATGCAACTACCCTGTTCCAGGTGAATATTGGTTATGTTTATAGAGTTGTTTTACTTTGTTGCCAATAATGAGCACACTTCAAGATGTTTTCTCCCCTCTGTGTCTAGGATTTCTCATAAATATTCAATGCCATGGGGATTTTATTGGAATTTTTAGCACAAAAATATTGCCTCCATCTTCCTATGTCACACCTCTAGACCCTCCTTGGCCTCCAAAATGCAGAATAATGTAAGAATTCAGATTTGTTTTTATCCATTTATGTGAAATATAGACATCAACAACTACTACACAAATAACAGTTGCCCTCTTCCCAATAGGCACAAGGATTTAGTTTTTAAGACCTAGGCTTCACTTTACCTCACGCTGCTTTGTCAACAAGTATATTAAGGGGCTGGCCAACCAAAGGTTCCAAAGATAAGAGTCCAGCTGCTATGGACTTCTCCAGAATTTTGCAATTAAAAAAAAAAAAAAAAAAAAACTAGGAGAAACTAGTTTAATTTTGACATAAGTTATACTGATTGTATAGGGTATAAAGTTTTTGTTTTTAATTACATATAGGGTGAGGAGCAATTTTTTCACTAAATATCAGTCCCTAAAAGTCTTACTCTGGCCCTGATTTAAACTTGTTTTCCCTCTCTTCTCTCTTTCTGGGTTTTATTGCCAAAATTTCTACCCTGATTCTGCCTTCCGAGTTACCTCCTTCTTCCTCTGTAAACCCTGGTTTCTATTGTTTATAATTATGCCCAACTGGAGTAATTGGCAAATCACTTACACTGGAACCCAAATTCTTGTGGGTTTGCTGAAAAAGGTTATACAGAAGTAAAACCACAGATACTTACATTTTTCAAATGGGGAACTCAAGGCCAGGGAAAGGTTGTGGTTTTGTAGGAAGATCACTCTCACCCTCAAAAAGCCAAGGGCATCTTTTCTTTAAAGGCGTCCCCACTTTGTTTATGTGGGAAGCCATCCAGGGCACAGTGAGTGTCTGGCAGGACGTTGCTGGCCTTTTGCTTTCTCACTGGCTCCAGTAAGCAAAAACAACCCTCCTGAAGCTCCATGTTGAGGTGATGTACAGCTGCCATTTGTAGGTAAGAGAAGAGAAAAGACTGTCCTAACTCCTTTCCTGCTCAACTTTTTACGATGTCCAGTTTGGGTTCTTACAGCCAGGAGTCATGAACCCAAACAAAGTGCAGGATATCCAGCAGCTCTGGAATATCCAGATTTTCCTTAAGTCAGTCTATAAAACAGAAGGAATCTGGATTTTGACTTCCTGCGGTCTGAGCTCTACTGAAGGGGAAGTGATGGGACCCCTTCCTCTCAATGGTGTCCCCAACACCCTACAAAGCAACAACTGGCCTAGATGTATTTTCAGGCCACAGTTCTCCACACTTTCTTTAGATTTCGGAGCCAAAGATAGACTAGCTGCTTAAAGATACATTTTTGGGTCCTGAAGGTAAGAAACTTTACAACAAATGGATTGATTTTAAGAATCTCGTGGTTGTAAAATATATTAGGGCGTGAATTAGAGTAGAATAAAAGTGAAGAGCCCAGGTTCTGTAGCCTGACTGCCAGGGATTCTTGTTTCAACTCGTACTGGCTGTGTGACCTTGGGCAAGTATTTTTAGCCCCTCCAAGACTCTTCTTCTACCAAATGGGGAAACTAATAGCACCTACCTCACAGGTTTTTGTGAGGTTGAAGAGATGATTGTTGAAAAACCTTTAGAAAAGGGCCTGGCAATAATAAACACACAGTAAATATAAGTTTCTGTTGTGTTGGCAGTTGTTGACAATGTCACCATCATCATCATCATCATCATCATCAGAATTTTTTATTGGGGTCAACCTAGATCAGGCTCTCTAGTAGGAGAAAATGAGCAAGGGATTCTGGTGCAAGTATTTCTAGAGAGACTACTCTCAGGTGAAACCTGTAAGAGAGTGAGAGAATTCAAATAGGACAAGGAATAATCGAAGCAACAATGTGAGGTCTAACCTCAGCCTGATCCCATGGGGAGATCTGGAGGATGAACCACCAAAAGCTGTCCCACTCCAAGACAAGAGAACGAACTTTTGTACCCATGAAACAGTCATTGGCTTTGGGCTTCCCCCAGTGGAGAAAACATAATTCCCAGAAATTTCAAGAGGAGGTGGCCCTGGGAAAAGAATCTGGTGAATTAGCCAGAAATTGTAATTAATGGAACGAGCAGCAAGATTCTATGGGTACATCTCATTTAGAGAAACATTACTATTGAAATTGTTGTATGCACCCAAGACTAAAGCATCAAAAATGCCCAGGAACAGTATCCAGGAAGAAACTTTCACAGATTTGCTTAGGGCTTCTTGGATGGAGATTGAGAGCATTCAGTTTGTTTTTTCATGAGTATTTAGAATTTGCAGCTTCTCAAGGCTCCTGAACAGCCTCACTGAGTTGGGATTGGTAATAACTTCTAGAAGGTGACGCTGGAGTGATCCACTTGCCTGTATCCCTTCACTACTTGTTTCTGATGCTCTGAAATCATGCACAGTGGGTTGCCGCAAGGTGTTGGATACATCATGATTCTCAACGTTTGAAACCTGCTATTTTGAAGCCTGAGGCTCTTTTCTTTTGCTTTGTTTGCTGTCTTTAGGAATGAGAAAAATTGGATAGTGAGGAGATCAGAACCTGCCACAATTCTTACAGTGATTGGAATATAAAGTATAATTTTCAAGTCCCCTCCCTACCTACTGCTGTGGCATCTCCCACCGCCTCCAACTTCCTGTGCCATTCATTGAAAGAGACTCACTTTGCACCATGCTGGGTTCAGCTCTTCCATTATATTCATTCACTGTGCTGCTTAGAATTGAAATAGAAAATAAAAGTTTCCCATGCCTTCTGATTTTTTGACCAAGTTGAGGGAAGCCCTCTAATTAGTGCTTGAATGTGCAGATAATGTACTCTATTTAAAAGACCAGTGTAACCTTGGACTCTTGAGTCTAGAATTAATGAAAGCTTTGAGCATATGTCTAACCCCTCCTTATCCATATGTGGTTGTCCACTCTTTTTTTTTGACTTCCTACATATTTCTTTTTTCTTTTTTTTTTCATATTTTATTTTATTTTATTTTATTTTATTTTATTTTATTTTATTTTATTTTATTTTATTTTATTTTATTTTATTTTATTTTATTTTGATTACCAAAGACATTGATAAAGCAAATACAATCTGCAATAATAAATACATCTGCAATAGATGCTAAATATCATTAAATTATTATATAATTTAGACAGTAAATATGGTCTATTTTTGCTTCTTTCCAATAGAATACATTTGATCACATTGTTTTTTTTTATACAGCAGGTTCTTATTAGTCATCAATTTTATACACATCAGTGTATACATGTAAATCCCAATCGCCCAATTCATCATACCACCACCTCCACGCCCCCCTCCCCCACGGCTTTCCACCCTTGGTGTCCATGCGTTTGTTCTCTACATCTGTGTCTCAATTTCTGCCCTGCAAACCGGTTCATCTGTACCATTTTTCTAGGTTCCACATATATGCGTTAATATACGATATTTGTTTTTCTCTTTCTGACTTACTTCACTCTGTATGGCAGTCTCTAGATGCATCCACGTCTCCACAAATGACCCAATTTCGTTCCTTTTTATGGCTGAGTAATATTCCATTGTATATATGTACCACTTCTTCTTTATCCATTCGTCTGTCGATGGGCATTTAGGTTGCTTCCATGACCTGGTTATTGTAAATAGTGCTGCAGTGAACATTGGGGTGCATGTGTCTTTCTGAATTGTGGTTTTCTCTGGGTATATGCCCAGTAGTGGGATTGCTGGATCATATGGTAATTCTATTTTTAGTTTTTTAAGGAACCTCCATACTGTTCTCCATAGTGGCTGTATCAGTTTACATTCCCACCAACAGTGCAAGAAGGTTCCCTTTTCTCCACACCCTCTCCAGCATTTGTTGTTTGTAGATTTTCTGAGGATGCCCATTCTAACTGATGTGAGGTGATACCTCATTGTAGTTTTGATTTGCATTTCTCTAAAATTACTGATGTTGAGCAGCTTTTCATGTGCTTCTTGACCATCTGTATGTCTTATTTGGAGAAATGTCTATTTAGGTCTTCTGCCATTTTTGGATTGGGTTGTTTGTTTTTTTAATATCGAGCTGCATGAGCTGTTTATATATTTTGGAGATTAATCCTTTGTCCGTTGATTTGTTTGCAAATATTTTCTCCCATTCTGAGGGTTGTCTCTGTCTTGTTTATGGTTTCCTTTGCTGTGCAAAAGCTTTGAAGTTTCATTAGGTCCCATTAGTTCATTTTTGGTGTTGTTTCCATTACTCTAGGAGGTGGATCAAAAAAGATCTTGCTGTGATTTATGTCAAAGAGTGTTCTTCCTATGTTTTCCTCTAAGAGTTCTATAGTGCCCAGTCTTACATTTAGTCTCTAATCCATTCTGAGTTTATTGTTGTGTGTGGTGTTAGGGAGAGTTCTAATTTCATTCTTTTACATGTAACTGTCCACTTTTCCCAGCAACACTTATTGAAGAGACTGTCTTTTCTCCATTGTATATCCTTGCCTCCTTTGTCATAGATTAGTTGACCACAGGTGCATGGGTTTACCTCTGGGCTTTCTACCTTGTTCCATTGATCTATGTTTCTGTTTTTGTGCCAGTACCATATTGTCTTCTTTACTGTAGCTTTGTAGTATAGTCTGAAGTCAGGGAGTCTGATTCCTCTAGCTCCGTTTTTTTCCCTCAAGACTGCTTTGGCTATTCAGGGTCTTTTGTGCTTCCATACAAATTTTAAGATTTCTTGTTCTAGTTCCGTAAAAAATGCCATTCATAATTTGATGGGGATTGCATTGAATCTGTAGATTGCTTTGGGTAGTATAGTCATTTTCATAATATTGATTCTTCCAATCCAAGAACATGGTATATCTCTCCATCTGTTGGTATCATCTTTAATTTCCTTCATCACTGCCTTATAGTTTTCTGCATACAGGTCTTTTATTTCCTTAGGTAGGTTTATTCCTAGGTATTTTATTCTTTTTGTTGCAATGGTAAATGGGAGTGTTTCCTTAATTTCTCTTTCATATTTTTCATCATTAGTGTATACGAAGGCAAGAGACTTCTGTGCATTAATTTTGTGTGCTGCAACTTTACCAAATTCATTGATTAGATCTAGTAGTTTTCTGGTAGCATCTTTAGTTTTCTCTATGTATAGTATCATGTCATCTGCAAACAGTGACAGTTTTACTTCTTCGTTTCAAATTTGTATTCCTTTTCTTTCTTTTTCTTCTCTCATTGCCGAGGCTAGGACTTCCAAGACTGTTGAATAATAGTGGTGAGAGTGGACATCCTTGTCTTGTTCCTGATCTTAGAGGAAATGCTTTCAGTTTTTCACCATTGAGAATGACGTTTGCTGCAGGTTTGTTGTATATGCCCTTTATTATGTTGAGGTAGGTTCCCTCTATGCCCACTTTCTGGAGAGTTTTTATCATAAATGGATGTTGAATTTTGTCAAAACCTTTTTCGGCATCTACTGAGTTTATCATATGGTTTCTATTCTTCAGTTTGTTAATATGGGTGTATCACATTCATTCATTTGCATATATTGAAGAATCCTTGCATCGCTGGGATAAATCCCACTTGATCGTGGTGTATGATCCTTTTAATGTGTTGCTGGATTCTGTTTGCTAGTATTTTGTTGAGGATTTTTGCATCTATATTCATCAGTGATATTGGGCTTTAATTTTCTTTTTTTGTCGTATCTTTGTCTGGTTTTGGTATCAGGGTGATGGTGGCCTCATAGAATGAGTTTGGGAGTGTTATTTCCTCTGCAATTTTTTGGAAGAATTTGAGAAGGATGGGTGTTAGCTCTTCTATAAATGTTTGATAGAATTCACCTGTGAAGCCATCTGGTCCTGGACTTTTGTTTGTTGGAAGATTTTTAATCCCAGTTTCAATTTCATTACTTGTGATTGGTCTGTTCGTATTTTCTATTTCTTCCTGGTTCAGTCTTGAAAGGTTATACCTTTCTAAGAATTTGTCCATTTCTTCCAGGTTGTCCATTTTATTGGCATAGATTTGCATGTAGTAGTCTCTTAGGATGCTTTGTATTTCTGCCGTGCCTGTTGAAACTTCTCCTTTTTCATTTTTAACTTTATTGATTTGAATCCTCTCCCTCTTTTTCTTGATGAGTCTGGCTAATGGCTTATCAATTTTGTTTATCTTCTCAAAGAACCAACTTTTAGTTTTATTGATCTTCGCTATTGCTTTCTTTGTTTCTATTTCATTTATTTCTGCTCTGATCTTTATGATTTCTTTCCTTCTGCTAACTTTGAGTTTTGTGTATTCTTCTTTCTCTACTTCCTTTAGGTCTAAGGTTAGATTATTTATTTGAGATTTTTCTTGTTTCTTGAGGTAGGCTTGTATAGCTATAAACTTCCCACTTAGAACTGCTTTTGCTGCATCCCATAGGTTTTGGATTGTCGTGTTTTCATTTTCATTTGTCTCTAGGTATTTTTTGATTTCCTCTTTGATTTCTTCAGTGATCTCTTGGTTATTTAGTAACGTAGTGTTTACCCTCCATGTGTTTGTGTTTTTTACGTTTTTTTCCCCTGTAATTCATTTCTAATCTCATAGCATTGTGGTCAGAAAAGATGCTTGATATGATTTCAGTTTTCTTAAATTTATTGAGGCTTGATTTGTGACCCAGTATGTGATCTGTCCTGGAGAATATTCTGTGCAAACTTGAGAAGAAAGTGTAATCTGCTGTTTTTGGATGGAATGTCCTATAAATATCTATTAAATCTAATCTGGTCTATTGTGTCATTTAAAGCTTCTGTTTCCTTATTTATTTTCATTTTGGATGATCTGTCCATTGGTGTAAGTGAGGTATTAAAGCCCCCCACTATTATTTTGTTACTGTGGATTTCCTTGTTTAGAGCTGTTAACAGTTGCCTTATGTATTGAGGTGCTCCTATGTTGGGTGCATATATATTTATAATTGTTAAATCTTCTTAGATTGATCCCTTGATCATTATGTAGTGTCCTTCCTTGTCTCTTGTAACAGTCTTTATTTTAAAGTCTATTTTATCTGATATGAGTATTGCTACTCCAGCTTTCGTTTGATTTCCATTTTCATGGAATATCTTTTTCCATCCTCTCACTTTCAGTGTGTATGTGTCCCTAGGTCTGAAGTGGGTCTCTTGTAGACAGCATATATATGGGTCTTGTTTTTGTATCCATTCAGCAAGCCTGTGTCTTTTGGTTGGAGCATTTATTCCATTCACGTTTAAGGTAATTATTAATATGTATGTTCCTATTACCATTTTATTAATTTTTAGGGGTTTGTTTTTGTAGGTCCTTTTCTTCTCTTGTGTTTCCCAGTTAGAGAAGTTCCTTTAGCATTTGTTGTAGAGCTGATTTGGTGGTGCTGAATTCTCTTAGGTTTTGCTTGTCTGTAAAGCTTCTGATTCCTCCATCGAATCTGAATGAGATCCTTGCTGGGTAGAGTAATCTTGGCTGTAGGTTCTTCCCTTTCATCACTTTAAGTATGTCATGCTACTCCTTCCGGCTTGCACTGTTTCTGCTGAGAAATCAGCTGTTTACTTTATGGGAGTTCCCTTGTATGTTATTTGTGTTTTTTCCCTTGCTGCTTTCAATAATTTTTCTTTGTCTTTAATTTTTGCCAATTTGATTACTATGTGTCTTGGCATGTTTCTCCTTGGGTTTATCCTGTATGGGACTCGCTGTGCTTCCTGGACTTGGGTGGCTATTTCTTTTCCCATGTTAGGGAAATTTTCGAGTATAATCTCTTCAAATATTTTCTCTGGTCCTTTCTCTCTCTCTTCTCCTTCTGGGACCCTATAAGGCAAATATTGTTGTGTTTAATGTTGTCCCAGAGGTCTCTTAGACTGTCTTCATTTCTTTTCATTCTTTTTTCTCTTTTCTGTTCCACAGGCGTGAATTCCACCATTCTGTCTTCCAGGTCACTTATCCGTTCTTCTGCCTCAGTTATTCTGCTATTGATTCCTTCTAGTGTATTTTTCATTTC